>NC_090448.1:1186142149-1186742149 GCF_031143425.1 Pleurodeles waltl
AACTGACGACACCCCTACAGGGTGGGGGCCTGCGTTATACTTGCGAGATAAGTATAACTGGAGAATTTAATGCTTTGTTCATATTAAATGGCGTATTTTAACTGATATTTTCAACAAACTATAACATCCCTGTAACCTTTTGTATTTTCAAGTGAAATACTATCTTTTTTAAATTCTGTTCCCTAACTATAACGCCCCTTTAACCTTTGTTTTTTCAGTGAAATTATTTATATATATATATATACTTTCAATATGAATGAACGCAGTCTGTTCTGTGATAAGAGCAGAGCGAACTGCCTCGCACTGGAGTGCGTTTTCACTGTTGCCATTACGCTGACGTAGCACTTTTCATTTGTAATCGCACTGCGTAAATGCAAGTATGTCCAGCTAGCCGAAGAAAGTCTGTGTTAGAACCAAATGTGTCACAGACCAGAAATAATAAAGGTACCACACATTGTGCAAACCTCCATGAGGTGGCAAAAATTGTTCCCCTCAGGAACATGAGAATTTGTGGGCAAAACAAACAAGTTTTGGTGCTTTTATCACAAAACTACAATGACATGAAACCCAAAATGACTCAGGGGATGGGAAATATGAAAAATATTTTATGGTGCCCTGTGAGATGTTGATTTCATCTTCACAGTGATGGCTCCCGAAGCAATCTAAAGGGCTTTGCCATTATCAAAACTACTCGAATTATGCGGCAAGGAGGACCACATTATATTGAAAGATCATTTCAATTGTGTGGCAAGAAATGTAAATTAAGCAGCACATTTTCCAGTAGAATTATTTCCATTCCTTTGAGGGAGAAACACATTCTGCAAATTATGTGTGATATCCAGTAAATCTGTAATTAAGATGTAAAAGCAGCAGCCACAGAGTCACTAAAAACCTGCCGTGCCTCACCATTGCCCAGCGATGTATCGAGAATTTAATCATAAAGGTAAACAGAACTTAAACATCCTAATTTCAGCCTCTCTCTTGTTGGCTGCACTTTGAATAAAATAGCTTTTTCAAGCTAAGTACACTGCTACCTCGTGGTTTATGTGAGTTCACCATAGCTCAATGGGTAATTGGACCATGTACGCAGTATAGTACTCAGTTACGCATATCTATCTATCTATCTATCTATCTATCTATCTATCTATCTATCCGCCCGTCGGTCCGTCTATCTATCTATCTATCTATCTATCTATCTATCTATCTATCTATCTATCTATCTATCTATCTATCTATCTATCTATCTATCTATCTATCTATCTATCTATCCATCTATCTATCTATCTATCTATCTATCTATCTATCTATCTATCTATCTATCTATCTATCCATCTATCTATCTATCTATCTATCTATCTAACCGTCCATCTGTCCCTCCATTCATCCGTCTGGCCATCCATCCATCCGTCCATCCATCCATCTGTCCCACATTCGATCCATCCATCCATCTCTCAATCCATCCCTCCCTTCATCTATCTATCTATCTATCTATCTATCTATCTATCTATCTATCTATCTATCTATCTATCTATCTATCTATCTATCTATCTATCTATCTATCTATCTATCTACCTATCCATCTATCTATCCGCCCGTCGGTCAGTCTATCTATCTATCTATCTATCTATCTATCTATCTATCTATCTATCTATCTATCTATCTATCTATCTATCCATCTATCTATCTATCTATCTATCTATCTATCTATTATCTATCTGTCCGTCCATGCGTCCGTCTGTCTATCCGTCCGTCTGTCTGTCTGTCTGTCTGTCTATTTATCTATCTATCCGTCCGTTGGTTCGTCTATCTATCTATCTATCTATCTATCTATCTATCTATCTATCTATCTATCTATCTATCTATCTATCTATCTATCTATCTATCCATCCATCTATGTATCTGTCCGTCCGTCTATCTCTACACATTTATAACATCATTGTGTAAGCATGAGTGTGTAAATAATGAGAGTAAATGCACGGATAAGCATGTGTCTATGTTCACAGTACACATGTGTGCATGTATGTACATATACTCCCAGTAGGGATGAGTGGGTACTGTTAGGATCTAAGTAGCAGGACGTCTGCAAAATTCACATAATTTTCCTCTGCATAATTACCCCAAATGACACCAGTGACGCAAAATAACGCGCACATTTGTGAAATGCACATCTATAATTTTGTGCTACATTTTAGCAAAAAATGCAACCTTGTAGGTTTAGGGAGGAGAATCCCTTAAACAAAAGCACCGTGACCTACAGCCACACGTCTGCTGTGATTCCTGTGGTACATTTATCACATATTGTGTGTTTAAGGTAAATTCTTACCATGAATGGCACATAATTACCTAACGTGGCGTAAATGGTGGCATAAATTCAGGAATTATGAGTAAAAAACGTAATGTGAAATTCCTGAAATTATGTTGACAATTTAAATTTCATTCAGGTCTACTAAGAGGCAATTGGTAATGGCTCATGCATGCACAGGTAATGCTGTGCTACAGCTATTCATGCATGCACAGGTCATGCTGTGCTACAACTATTCATGCATGCACAGGTCATGCTGTGCTACAACTGCTCATGCATGCACAGGTCATGCTGTGCTACAACTATTCATGCATGCACAGGTCATGCTGTGCTACAACTATTCATGCATGCACAGGTCATGCTGTGCTACAACTGCTCATGCAGGTCATGCTGTGCTACAACTATTCATGCATGCACAGGTCATGCTGTGCTACAACTATTCATGCATGTACAGGCCATACTGTGCTACAACTATTCATGCATGTACAGGTCATGCTGTCTTATAACTGCCCATGCATGCACAGGTTATGCTGTCTTGTAACTGCCCATGCATGTACAGGCCATGCTGTGCTACAGCTATTCATGCATGCACAGGTCATGCTGTCTTATAACTGCTCATGCATGTACAGGTCATGCTGTGCTACAGCTATTCATGCATGCACAGGCCATGCTGTGCTACAACTATTCATGCATGCACAGGTCATGCTGTGCTACAACTATTCATGCATGCACAGGTCAGGCTGTCTTATAACAGATCATACATGTACATGCCATGCTGTCTTATAACTTCTTACATGTACAGATCATGCTGTCTTATAACTTCTTACATGTACAGATCATGCTGTTTTATTACTTCACACATGTACAGGTCATGCTGTCTTATAACTTCACACATGTACATGTCATGCTGTCTTATAACTGCTCATGCATGTGCATGTCATGTTGTCTTATATCTGCTTGTGCATGTGCTTGTCATGTTGTTTTATATCTGCTCATGCATTTACAGATCACGCTGTCTTATAACTGCTCATGCATGTATAGGTCATGCTGTGTTATTGTGTCATGCATGTACCTGTCATGCTGTGTTATAGCTTCATGCATGTACAGGCCATGCTGTCTTATAACTTCTTACATGTACAGATCATGCTGTTTTATTACTTCACACATGTACAGGTCATGCTGTCTTGTAACTTCACACATGTACAGGTCATGCTGTCTTATAACTGCTCATGCATGTGCATGTCATGTTGTGTTATATCTGCTTGTGCATGTGCTTGTCATGTTGTTTTATATCTGCTCATGCATGTACAGATCACGCTGTCTTATAACTGCTCATGCATGTATAGGTCATGCTGTGTTATAGCTTCATGCATGTACAGGCCATGCTGTCTTATAACTTCTTACATGTACAGATCATGCTGTTTTATAACTTCACACATGTACAGGTCATGCTGTCTTGTAACTTCACACATGTACAGGTCATGCTGTCTTATAACTGCTCATGCATGTGCATGTCATGTTGTGTTATATCTGCTTGTGCATGTGCTTGTCATGTTGTTTTATATCTGCTCATGCATGTACAGATCACGCTGTCTTATAACTGCTCATGCATGTATAGGTCATGCTGTGTTATTGTGTCATGCATGTACCTGTCATGCTGTGTTATAGCTTCATGCATGTACAGATCATGCTGTGTTATAGCTTCATGCATGTACAGATCATGCTGTGTTATAGCTTCATGCATGTACAGGTCATGCTGTCTTGTAACTGCTCATACATTGTTTATGGGTTGTGCTGTCTTGTGACAGCTCATGCATTGGTCACTCTCTCATGTAGCAACTCCTACATGAGTAACTCATGCTTCCTTTTAACATTTCATACATTACCGGGTTGTGCTATCTTGTAATGTCTCATGTCAGCTCCCTGCTCTCTGGTATCAGCTCCTGACTGAGTAGTTATCACTTGTAACAGCTCGTGCATTGATGCTCTCTTGTAGCAACCCATGTGTCTCATTCTTGAGTAGCTCATACATCGTCTGCTCATGCATTAGTGGCTTGCGCTGTCTTCTCACAGCTTATGCATTGGTGGCTTGTGCTCTCTTTTAACAGTTCATGCATCAGTGGCTTGAACTCTCCTGTAATGGTTCATGCATTAGTGGCTTGCGCTCTCTTCTCACAGCTTATGCATCAGTGGCTTTAGTTCTCGTCTCACTGCTCATGCATTGGCGGCTTGCGTTCTCTTGTAACAGCTCATGCATTAGTGGCTTGTGCTCTCTTGTGTCAGTTTGTGATTGAGTGGTGATCTCTTCCACCAGCTCATGCATCAGTATTTTCACTCACTTGTAACAGCTCATGCATCAGTGGATTGTGCTCTCTTGTAACAGCTCATGCATCGGTGGCTTGCGCTCTCTTGTAACAGCTCATGCATCGGTGGCTTGTGCTCTCTTGTAATGGCTAATGCATCAGTGGCTTGAGTTCTCTTCGAACAGCTTATGCACCAGTGGCTTGTGCTCTCTTGTAACAGTTCATGCATCGGAGACTTGTGCTTTCTTGTAACAGCTCACGTATCGCTGGCTTGAGTTATCTTCGCATAGCTCATGCACCCGTGGCTTGTGCTCTCTTGTAACAGCTCATGCGTCAGTGGCTTGCGCTTTCTTGTAATGGTTCATGCATCAGTGGCTTGCGCTCTCTTGCAACGGCTTATGCAGCAGTGGCTTGTGCTCTCTAGTAACAGCTCGTGCACTAGTGGCTTGCGCTCTCTTGTAATGGCTCATGCATCAGTGGCTTGTGCTCTCTTGTAACAGCTCATGCATCAGTGGCTTGTGCTCTCTTGTACCAGCTCGTGCACTAGTGGCTTGTGCTCTCTGGTAATGGCTTATGCACCAGTGGCTTGTGCTCTCTTGTAACAGCTCATGCGTCAGTGGCTTGCGCTTTCTTGTAATGGTTCATGCATCAGTGGCTTGTGCTCTCTTGTAACAGCTCATGCATCGGTGGCTTGCGCTCTCTTGTAACAGCTCATGCACCAGTGGCTTGTGCTCTCTTGTAACAGCTCATGCATCAGTGGCTTGTGCTCTCTTGTACCAGCTCGTGCACTAGTGGCTTGTGCTCTCTTGTAATGGCTCATGCATCAGTGGCTTGTGCTCTCTTGTAACAGCTCATGCATCAGTGGCTTGTGCTCTCTTGTACCAGCTTGTGCACTAGTGGCTTGCGCTCTCTTGTAATGGCTCATGCATCAGTGGCTTGTGCTCTCTTGTACCAGCTTGTGCACTAGTGGCTTGCGCTCTCTTGTAATGGCTCATGCATCAGTGGCTTGTGCTCTCTTGTAACAGCTCATGCATCAGTGGCTTGTGCTCTCTTGTACCAGCTCGTGCACTAGTGGCTTGCGCTCTCTTGTAACAGCTCATGCATCAGTGGCTTGTTCTCTCTTGTACCAGCTGAAGCATTGGTGGCTTGTGCTCTCTTGTAACAGCTAGTGCATCATTGTCTGGCGCTCTCTTGTGATGGCTCATGCATTGGGGGCTTGCGCTCTCTTCTAACAGCTCATGCATCTGTGGCTTGCGCTCTCTTGTAACTGCTAACCCATGGGTTGTGCTCTCTTATTACGGCTTACCCAGGGGTAGTGTCTTCTGAATACTCTCTAACCTTTGTGCTATCTAGTACTGGTCACCTATGGGTCGTGAGCTCTTGTAACAATTCATGATATGGTTGTGCTCTCTTGTAACTGCTCACCCATGGGTGGTGCTGTCTTACAACGACTCACCCATGGGTCATACTCTCTTGTAACTGCTCACCCAAGGGTCGTGCTGTCTTACAACGACTCACCTGTGGGTCATACCCTCTTGTAACTGCTCACCCATGGGTCGTGCTGTCATTGAACGACTCACCCATGGGTCGTGCTGTCATTGAACGACTCACCCATGGGTCGTGCTGTCTTGGAACGACTCACCCATGGGTCATGCTGTCTTAGAATGATGCACATATGGTTCGTGCTGTCTTTGAACGACTCACTCATGGGTCTTTCTGTCTTTGAACGACTCACCCATGGGTTGTGCTGTCTTAAAATGACTCACCTATGGGTGGTGCTATCTCAGAAGGACTAACCCATGGGTCATACCCTCTTGTAACTGCTCACCCATGGGTCGTGCTGTCTTAGATCGACTCACCCATGGGTTGTGCTGTCTTAAAATGACTCACCCATCGGTGGCATTGTGTTAGAATGACTCACCTATGGGACGTGCTGTCTTAGAACAACTCACTCATGGGAGGTGCTGTCTTAGATCGACTCACCCATGGGTAACTGCCCACCCATGGGTTGTGCTGTTTTAGAACAACTCACCCATGGGTCGTGCTGTCTTGGAACGACTCACCCATGAATGGTGCTGTCTTAGAACGACTGACTCATGGGTCGTGCTGTCTTAGAACGACTCACTCATGGGTGATGCTGTCTTAGAACGACTCACCCAATGGGTCATACTCTCTTGTAACTGCTCACCCATGGGTTGTGCTGTATTAGAACGACTCACTCATGGGTGATGCTGTCTTAGAACGACTCACCCATGGGTCATACTCTCTTGTAACTGCTCACCCATGGGTCGTGCTGTCTTAGAATTACTCACCCATGGGTCGTGCTGTCTTAGAATGACTCACCCTTGGGTGGTGCTGTCTTAGAATGACTCACCTATGGGTCGTGCTGTCTTAGAATGACTCACCCTTGGGTGGTGCTGTCTTAGAACGACTCACCCATGGGTCGTGCTGTCTTAGAATGACTCACCCATGGAAGGTGCTGTCTTAGAATGACTCACCCATGGGTCGTGCTGTCTTAGAATGACTCACCCATGGGAGGTGCGTCTTAGAATGACTCACCCATGGGTGGTGCTGTCTTAGAATGACTCACCCATGGGAGGTGCGTCTTAGAATGACTCACCCTTGGGTGGTGCTGTCTTAGAATGACTCACCCATGGGTCGTGCTGTCTTAGAATGACTCACCCTTGGGTGGTGCTGTCTTAGAATGACTCACCCATGGGAGGTGCGTCTTAGAATGACTCACCCTTGGGTGGTGCGTCTTAGAATGACTCACCCATGGGAGGTGCGTCTTAGAATGACTCACCCTTGGGTGGTGCTGTCTTAGAATGACTCACCCATGGGAGGTGCGTCTTAGAATGACTCACCCATGGGTGGTGCTGTCTTAGAATGACTCACCCATGGGAGGTGCGTCTTAGAATGACTCACCCATGGGTCGTGCTGTCTTAGAATGACTCACCCATGGGAGGTGCTGCCTTAGAATGACTCACCCTTGGGTGGTGCTGTCTTAGAATGACTCACCCATGGGTTGTGCTGTCTTAGAACGACTCACCCTTGGGTGGTGCTGTCTTAGAAAGACTCACCCATGGGAGGTGCGTCTTAGAATGACTCACCCTTGGGTGGTGCTGTCTTAGAACGACTCACCCTTGGGTGGTGCTGTCTTAGAATGACTCACCCATGGGAGGTGCGTCTTAGAATGACTCACCCTTGGGTGGTGCTGTCTTAGAATGACTCACCCATGGGTCGTGCTGTCTTAGAATGACTCACCCATGGGAGGTGCTGACTGCTCTATCCCGCTCCACAGGTGTAACGAATCACTAGGGCTCATGCAGGACCTCCCAGGTCAGAGTACTATGTTGAGGGGGCCCATGGAGCTCAGGGCCCCCTGCACCGCAGAGGGTGCGGGCCTTTGTTATGCCCCTGCCCCTCTCATGTTCTCTTGTAACAATTACCAAATGGTCCTGACCTCTTGTAACAGTGGCCGGGGGGGGGGCGCCATCCACAAGACAATCCTTGGAGGCGTGTTCCTCTTTCTATGCGTTCTTTACAACATGGAATGTATGTGAAGACCCAGCGATGAGGAGAAGTGAAGATAGTTGTCCTTGTTACGCTTCTCTGAGCTAGGCCCACAAATGTATGTAAGCCCAGGTCTACTGCCTTCAGTAAATCTGGGTTTGTGTCAAAATAAGTGGGTGGATGTATAGGACCACCCATGTTCCACACATGTAGTGCCTCCCGACACCGAGTAACCCCTGTGCTGCGTTGTGCTATTTTTTTAAACAAATCCCTGCAAGGTGACACAAATTGGCTCTTACATCGCTTTGTAAATCTTGATTATCTATTTTGTGTTCTGGTTGTGCCAAAAAGGTTGTGCAGCCACGATGGATAAAGTAGGTAAATTTGGGCCCATGGGTGAAATAAGCCAACTGGCTGTTGTTACCAGTTTTATTTAGCTCGACCTCGACCCAAGGAGAACTCGACCCAGTGGTGTTGGAGGGCTTTACACCAGCACCAGTTGCATTACATAAGGACACGGGACATTAAGGGCCTGGTTTAGATCTTGGCGTCACAAATGTCCCCCATCTTACATCCCATTATATCCTATGGAGAGCGCAGTACGGCGGACGGGATATCCGTCACAAACGTCCCCCATCTTACATCCCATTATACCCTACGGAGAGCGCAGTACAGCGGACAGGGAATCCGTCACAAACGTCCGCCGTCTTACATCCCATTATAGCCTACAGACAGCTCAGTACGGCGGACGGGTTATCCATCACAAACGTCCCCCATCTTACATCCCATTATATCCTACGGAGAGAGCAGCACGGCGGACGGGATATCCTCACAAACGTCCCCCATCTTACATCCCATTATATCCTACGGAGAGCGCAGCACGGCGGACGGGGTATCCGTCACAAACGTCCGCCATCTTACATCCCACAATATGCTATGGAGAGCGCAGTACGGCGGACGGGATATCCGTCACAAACGTCCCCCGTCCTACATCCCATTATATCCTATGGAGAGCGTAGTACGGCGGACGGGGTATCCGTCACAAACGTCCGCCATCTTACATCCCACTATAGCCTACGGAGAGCGTAGTACGGCGGACGGGGTATCCGTCACAAACGTCCGCCATCTTACATCCCACTATATGCTATGGAGAGCGTAGTACGGCGGACGGGGTATCCGTCACAAACGTCCGCCATCTTACATCCCACTATAGCCTACGGAGAGCGCAGCATGGCGGACGGGGTATCCGTCAGGTTTGCGAGGGAGTATTCCCTTCGCCGGGATGTAAACCAGCCCTGGGTGATTTGCCCAGAATCACAGGATGCTGAGCTGACGCCGAGACTCGATCCCGGTTCCCCGGCTCCGGCCCTAACACCTCAGCATCTTCCTTCTTTCGGGGTGCCCCTGGGTATCTGAAATAAGTGGAACACCTCTGATGTCTCTTACCAGGGGTGAGCTGGTGGGAGTAGTTTCGGGGTGCCCTGGTGGGAGTAGTTGTCGGGGTGCCCTGTGCCTGCTGGACAGTGTACCAGGCGGCGGGTTGGGGTGCGCATATCACCATGGTAAGGATGAGGGTTGAGGGCGTAGCTGCCTCTCAGACCCCTCCCTCCCGGGCCCCGAAGCCCCCCCAGCTGCTGGGCTCTGAGGCCCCCCACCGCCCCCAGGAGCTCGGGTTCCCGGCCCCCGGCACTTGTCATGCTCAGAGGGAGCGGACCTTGCAGGGGAAATTGAATTACAAATTGAGAATGTTTCTAGGTGCCTCGGCCATTTCCGCTCTTATTAACTCCACATTGGCGGCGAAGGGGTCGCCGGAGGGGCTGTCTGCACGGCTGACTCCTCCTGCTCAGGGAGCTGCCTGTCAGAGGCGCTAGACCCCCTGTGAGGCGCTAGATCCCCGTTACCTGCCTCAGATCCCATCTCTGCCTGTCACAGGCGCTGTACCCCTGTGTGAGGTGCTACACCCCCTATTACTTGCCTCAGATCCCATCTCTGCCTGTCACAGGCGCTGTACCCCTGTGTGAGGTGCTACACCCCCTATTACTTGCCTCAAATCCCATCTCTGCCTGTCACAGGCGCTGTACCCTTGTGTGAGGCGCTAGACCCCCTATTACTTGCCTCAGATCCCATCTCTGTGTGTCACAGGCGCTGTACCCCTAAGCGAGGCGCTAGACCCCAGTTACCTGCCTCAGATCCCATCTCTGTCTGTCACTGTTGCTACACCCCTGTGTGAAGCGCTACACCCCTGTTACAGGCCCCAGAGTTCCTCTCTGTCTGTCACAGGCGCTACAGCCCCCTGTGAGGCGCTACAGCCCCTGTTACATGCCTCAGAGTCCCTTTCTGCCTGACACAGGCGCTACACCCCACTGTTACTAGCCTCAGACTCACTCTCTGCCTGTCACAGGCGCTACACGCCCCTGCGAGGCGCTACAGCCCCTGTTCCATGCCTCAGAGTCCCTCTCTGCCTGACACAGGCGCTACACCCCCGTTACACGTCTCAAACCCCCCTCTCCTGTCACAAGTTCTAGACCACTCTGTTACAGGGCCCCGACTCTCTGCCTCTCACAGGCACCAGACTCCCTTCCCCAGGACGGTCCGTTCTTTGCCTGTGACAGGCACTAGGCCCCGTCACAGGCCTCAGAGACTGTCTCTCTCTGTGAGAGGTCTCAAACTGCTGTCACGAGCCACACGCTGCCTGTCACAGGACAGGCACTACCCTCTCTGCTTGTAGGAGCCACAGACCAGCCTCTCTGTCTGGAAGAACCACAGAGCAGCCTCTCTGTCTGTAAGAGCCACAGACCAGCCTCTCTGTCTATAAAAACCACAGACCAGCCTCTCTGTCTGGAAGAACCACAGACCGTCCTCTCTGTCTGGAAGAACCACAGACCAGCCTCTCTGTCTGGAAGAACCACAGACCGTCCTCTCTGTCTGTAAGAACCACAGACCGTCCTCTCTGTCTGTAAGAACCACAGAGCAGCCTCTCTGTCTGTAAGAACCACAGACCAGCCTCTCTGTCTGGAAGAACCACAGACCGTCCTCTCTGTCTGTAAGAACCACAGAGCAGCCTCTCTGTCTGTAAGAGCCACAGACCAGCCTCTCTGTCTATAAAAACCACAGACCAGCCTCTCTGTCTGTAAGAGCCTCAGACCACAGACCGTCCTCTCTTTCTGTAAGAGCCTCCGACCGTCCTCTCTTCTTGTCACAGGCACCAGACTCCTCTCCTAGGTCGGACGAGGACTCAGAGGTTCAGCCTCAGAGGGTCGACTTATAAATATTGCCGGCTCCTCAAACAATGAAGATTGAAAGGTAGAAAAACATCAGAGAAGAGTAATAATAATAACGAAATAATACGAAAGGGGCAGAAAAGGAATAAACAAAAGACAGGAAAAATGAAGCGACATTTGAATAGTAAAATAGTGTCGAAATAGTATTAAACAAAAAAAAGAGAATGTAAAAAAAAGAAGGAAGGAAAAAAAGAGAAGAACATTCCACAATTAAAAACTAAGAAAATGTTAACCAAAGGAGAAAATAAAAGATGATGTGAAAAAATAAAGACTCGATAGAATAGAAAATATTGAAACAAAGAAGAAAATCAAAATAAAGAAAAGAGAATAGCAAAGGGAAACGTCTAATGGAAGAAATTGGGAAAATAATAGAACTATAATAACAATACTAACAGAATATTAAAAAATGATCAAATAGAGAGGTAAAGGGCGGTGGAAAGAAATAAGAGAAAGAAGGCCATGAGGAAAAAAATTGAAAACGAGTAAGTAAAAGTGAAGAGGGAAAGTAAACGAAATAATGAGTGGTTGTACTTGAAAAAAGAAATGATGAAAGAAGAAAGTGCGAAGATGACAGAAGTAAAAAAACAAGAGAAAGCAAATGAATGAATACAATGAAATAGAAATTAATAAATGAAATGGGAAACGCAGGAAAGAGAGGGAAAAGCGAAAGTGTGAAATTCAAATACTGAAAAATAAAGAACGACAAATAACGATGAATGTGAGTCACCGTAAGAGACAGAAAAACTGAAAAGTTGAATAACCAACGACAATATGAAGAATAAAAAAAGAAAAGCAAAATATAATTTAAAGAAGAAAGTTATAGGTGACAGAAAAAAACTGAAAAGAAGTGAGTGAGAAAACTACAGCATGATGGACACAAAGAAAACGCGAAAACGGGGAATAAAATGAAAGCAACAGGAACATGAGAGCGTCTAGAGAAGATAAACTAGAGCGAGAATGAAGAAACGAGAGGGAATGACAGAGCGAGGAGAGCGGAGGCAGGAGGAGAATAAAATACAGACGACTAAGAAAGCAAGAAAGAACGAGGCAGAAACTGAGACAGAGTGAAAGTGGGAAAGATGAAAAGGAAACTGCAGAAGTGAAGCGGGGGGTGGAGAAGCCGCGGGGGGACACGGAGGGGGGGGGGGGAGAGTGAAATGGAGGCAGCGAAAAGCCAAAGAGAACGAGGAACAGGGGGAAGGAAAATAAAGAGTGGGAATGAAGAGATAAAGAGAAGTAAACTAGGAGAGGCAGAACCGGGGGCCGCTAGGCGCTACATCGGGTGTGCGTGAAGGGAGAGGCGCGGGAGCGCTAGGATCCTGTGTGGGTGAATCGGGAGCCGCGGCACCGCTCGGCGCTAGATCCGGTGCGTGAACAGCTGGGCGCTAGATCCGGTGTGCGTGAAGGCAGAGCTGCGGCACCCCTAGGCGCTAGATCCGGTGTGCGTGAAAGGAGAGCCGGGGGCCGCTCGGCGCTAAGATCCGATGCGTGAAGGGAGAGCCGCGGGACCGCTCGGCGCTAGGTCCGGTGTGCGTGAAGGCAGAGCTGCGGCACCCCTAGGCGCTAGATCCGGTGTGCGTGAAGGCGGAGCTGCGGCACCCCTAGGCGCTAGATCCGGTGCGTGAACAGCTGGGCGCTAGGTCCGGTGTGCGTGAAGGCAGAGCCGCGGGACCGCTCGGCGCTAGGTCCGGTGTGCGTGAAGGCAGAGCTGCGGCACCCCTAGGCGCTAGATCCGGTGTGCGTGAAAGGAGAGCCGGGGGCCGCTCGGCGCTAAGATCCGATGCGTGAAGGGAGAGCCGCGGGACCGCTCGGCGCTAGATCCGGTGTGCGTGAAGGCAGAGCTGCGGCACCCCTAGGCGCTAGATCCGGTGTGCGTGAAAGGAGAGCCGGGGGCCGCTCGGCGCTAAGATCCGATGCGTGAAGGGAAAGCCGCAGGGGCCGCTCGGCGCTAGGTCCCGTGTGGGTGATGGGGGAGCCTCAGGGCTTCGGAGCGCTAGAGTTCAGTGTCCAGGGAGAATGGGGAGAAGTGGGTGAAGGTGCAGAGACGCGACGGGGAGGACGTGACACTATTTCAAGAGTTAACAAGGCGGGTCCAGGGTCTGAGTGGCTGTCAGACCCACAAACAACCGCACCCCAAGCCTCAGCCCCCCAGAGAGCGGCTCCTGCTCCTTTCCACCGCCTGGCAGGGGGACCCCAGCACCCATGGTGTCCCCAGCGGTGATTTTCTATCGGGGTGGCCTTGAAGAGTGGAAGGTGCCTGGCACACGCACCCCCACCTCTAGGCGCGCGCTACCTCTAGCTCAGGTGCCGTCTCCCCCATCCCCCGGCACGTGTTACCCCCGTCCACCGTCCCCCCTCTATCCGCGGCTCCCCTCGCCCCCAGGGTGGAGTAGTTTGTGTAAAGCACAAGCCGTGCCCACAGCCGTGCCCACGCCCTGCAATGAAAGGTGCCCCCGGGGTGGTGCCCAGGGGGGCTTCGGGTTGAGTCCGCTTTGGGTGCACTCTTGGGGGTGCATTGGCGCAGCTTCACCTCGAGTGACCCCTGCAGCCCGGGTCTTAGTTTGCACAAGGTCACTGCCTTGGCTGAGGGCGCCCCGAGATTCACATCACCCGAGAGGGAAGCCCCGTCTTCGCCTCTTCGCGCCCCGAGTGGCCTCCTACGATGCCCGCTGGTTTGAAAACCACATTAATACTGCGGGAGGTTTACATCAGAATGAAACAGAGCTTTACATGCCAAAGACGCAAGCGCTATGTTCCTCCTTTCGAATGAGACATTCATTCGTCAGTGTTTTTCCTGCTGGAGACAGAAGCCACGCTCAGTCATGTAGGGAGGTTATTGCTGGGAGTGCAGCTCGAACCGGGTGCGGAAGCACCTGACGCACCAGTGACCTCCCCCAGGTCCGTGCTCTGCCTGAACCCCGACACTTTCTGCAGTAACATTTGTTCGTCTGAGTTAGAAACATTTGTATTAAAATCTGTAAATCAAGGAGCAGAGGGAGTAGGTTGGGGCCAGCGCTTAGATGGATAATGATGTGGAAAGCGCTACAGTCCCACAGTCCGTGCTCCCAGCGCCCACCTCAGCGGGACCGGGTCACTGAGAGACGGCGCTGCCCCTCTCTGCTCTTCTGATAAAGATCGGGGTCCCCAGGACCCCCCGGGATGCGGTATACTCGCTGTGCACGCGCCGCCGTCACCCCACCCAGCGGGGTAATTAATGCCCATAATTCTAATTATCGCGTGTAATATTATTAGTAGGACAGGAGCGTCGCCGGCCCTGTAACGACCTATAGAAACACTTGTACGTTTAATACATATTCAATCTGAACTCGTTCTTTAATTAACTGCAAAAATAAAATGAATTATTAAAATTAATCTCTGGAGAAGTTGTCCAGTATAACCAGGAATATCGGGATTTACAATAATATTTGGTTCAGAAACAATGTTGACGTATCTGTCTCAGACCCCTGAGTCGTTTGCTTTCGTTTGTTTTATTTAAAAGCTCACGCTCTCGATATGTAAATATAACATTATAAATTAAATTAAAATACCCTATAGAGCGGGTGTAGGGCCAGCGCGCCGAGGCTGCGCCTTCTGGGCGCTGTCTCTGATCCAAGAGTGAATGAAAGCACCGAGAAGTAATGGTGGGAAGTGGGGGCCCCGACCACAGACCCCACCGACCTTCATCCTGAAAGAGACGGAGCACAGTTTATTACAGTCCCTCCACCCAAGCGCAGTGCCCTGATTTCTGTTCACTTCTAAACACAAGAAAGCGCCTTGAGGACAAACCGGCTGCGCTTAACAGACGAATCCACAGAGCACACGCGGGGCACAAGGACACAACCACTATGTGATGTAGCACACAGCGCCCCTCCCCCACCCCGAGTGTGCGTAGTGGGGGCTGAGGCCGTGATGGGGGTTAGGACCTCCCCACCCGTCCCCCAGCTCCCGCACAGCTCCGTGAAGCGCCTAGAGGCGGAGACCAGGCAAGGCGCGCCAGGACATTGGTGCTCTCGAGGAACTAGCTCCAGTTCTTTGTTAGCCAGTGTTTCACGTCCGTCTGTACTGAGCAGCAGCGGCGACTGCCCAGCAGTGACCTCCAACCGGAGCGCGCACTCTATCTATCTATCTATCTATCTATCTATCTATCTATCTATCTATCTATCTATCTATCTATCTATCTATCTATCTATCTATCTATCTATCTATCTATCTATCTATCTATCTATCTATCTATCTATCTATCCATGCATCCATCCATCCATCCATCTATCTATCTATCTATCTATCTATCTATCTATCTATCTATCTATCTATCTATCTATCTATCTATCTATCTATCTATCTATCTATCTATCTATCTATCTATCTATCTATCTATCTATCTTATCTATCCATCCATCCATCCATCCATCTATCCATCTATCCATCTATCTATCTATCTATCCATCCATCCATCTATCTATCTATCTATCTATCTATCTATCTATCTATCTATCTATCTATCTATCTATCTATCTATCTATCTATCTATCTATCTATCTATCTATCTATCTATCCATCTATCCTATCTATCTATCTATCTATCTATCTATCTATCTATCTATCTATCTATCCATCCATCCATCCATCCATCCATCCATCCATCCATCCATCCATCCATCCATCCATCCATCTATCCATCTATCTATCTATCTATCTATCCATCCATCCATCCATCCATCCATCCATCCATCCATCCATCCATCCATCCATCCATCCATCCATCCATCCATCTATCTATCTATCTATCTATCTATCTATCTATCTATCTATCTATCTATCTATCTATCTATCTATCTATCTATCTATCTATCTATCCATCTATCTTATCTATCTATCTATCTATCTATCTATCTATCTATCTATCTATCTATCTATCTATCTATCTATCTATCTATCTATCCATCCATCCATCCATCCATCCATCCATCCATCCATCCATCCATCTATCTATCTATCTATCTATCTATCTATCTATCTATCTATCTATCTATCTATCTATCTATCTATCTATCTATCTTCCTATGTGACTCCTGTGTCTGTATTGTGAGTTCCCTGTGATTTATGAAAGCCCCCCCAGCACAAATGTGCACAGACTGTCACAGTTCACGCGACGCTCGTGTGCGCACAGGTGAAAGGTGCTTGCGGATGAGATGAGTGCGTGTGCACTGCACAGCCTGTGAGCGCAGGGTCCAGGGGTGGATCCCGCAGGATCCCACAGATGCATGCTGAGGAGACAGGGGTGGATCCCACAGGATCCCAGAGGTGGGTGCTGAGGAGACAGTGTGTGTGCAGCCTGTGAGCGCAGGGTCTAGGGGTGGATCCCGCATGATCCCACAGGTGCATGCTGAGGAGACAGGGGTGGATCCCACAGGATCCCAGAGGTGCATGCTGAGGAGACAGGGGTGGATCCCACAGGATCCCAGAGGTGCATGCTGATGAGACAGTGTGTGCGCGGCCTGTGAGCGCAGGGCCCAGGGGTGGATCCCACAGGTGCATGCTGAGGAGACAGGGGTGGATCCCACAGGATCCCAGAGGTGGGTGCTGAGGAGACAGTGTGTGCGCGGCCTGTGAGCGCAGGGTCCAGGGGTGGATCCCACAGGATCCCACAGGTGCATGCTGAGGAGACAGGGGTGGATCCCACAGGATCCCAGAGGTGGGTGCTGATGAGACAGTGTGTGCGCGGCCTGTGAGTGAAGGGTCCAGGGGTGGATCCCACAGGATCCCACAGGTGCATGCTGAGGAGACAGGGGTGGATCCCACAGGATCCCAGAGGTGGGTGCTGAGGAGACAGTGTGTGCGCGGCCTGTGAGCACAGGGTCCAGGGGTGGATCCCACAGGATCCCACAGGTGCATGCTGAGGAGACAGGGATGGATCCCACAGGATCCCAGAGGTGGGTGCTGAGGAGACAGTGTGTGCGCGGCCTTCGAGTGAAGGGTCCAGGGGTGGATCCGACAGGATCCCAGAGGTGCGTGCTGATGAGACAGTGTGTGCGCGGCATGTGAGCGCAAGGCCCAGGGGTGGATCCCACAGGTGCATGCTGAGGAGACAGGGGTGGATCCCACAGGATCCCAGAGGTGCATGCTGATGAGACAGTGTGTGCGTGGCCTGTGAGCGCAGGGTCCAGGGGTGGATCCCACAGGATCCCACAGGTGCATGCTGAGGAGACAGGGGTGGATCCCACAGGATCCCAGAGGTGGGTGCTGATGAGACAGTGTGTGCGCGGCCTGTGAGTGAAGGGTCCAGGGGTGGATCTCACAGGATCCCAGAGGTGCGTGCTGAGGAGATGGGGTGGATCCCACAGGATCCCACAGGTGCATGCTGAGGAGACAGGGGTGGATCCCACAGGATCCCAGAGGTACGTGCTGAGGAGACAGTGTGTGTGCAGCCTGTGAGCGCAGGGTCTAGGGGTGGATCCCGCATGATCCCACAGGTGCATGCTGAGGAGACAGGGGTGGATCCCACAGGATCCCAGAGGTGCATGCTGAGGAGACAGGGGTGGATCCCACAGGATCCCAGAGGTGCATGCTGATGAGACAGTGTGTGCGCGGCCTGTGAGCGCAGGGCCCAGGGGTGGATCCCACAGGTGCATGCTGAGGAGACAGGGGTGGATCCCACAGGATCCCAGAGGTGGGTGCTGAGGAGACAGTGTGTGCGCGGCCTGTGAGCACAGGGTCCAGGGGTGGATCCCACAGGATCCCACAGGTGCATGCTGAGGAGACAGGGATGGATCCCACAGGATCCCAGAGGTGGGTGCTGAGGAGACAGTGTGTGCGCGGCCTTCGAGTGAAGGGTCCAGGGGTGGATCCGACAGGATCCCAGAGGTGCGTGCTGATGAGACAGTGTGTGCGCGGCATGTGAGCGCAAGGCCCAGGGGTGGATCCCACAGGTGCATGCTGAGGAGACAGGGGTGGATCCCACAGGATCCCAGAGGTGCATGCTGATGAGACAGTGTGTGCGCGGCCTGTGAGCGCAGGGCCCAGGGGTGGATCCCACAGGTGCATGCTGAGGAGACAGTGGTGGATCCCACAGGATCCCAGAGGTGGGTGCTGAGGAGACAGTGTGTGCGCGGCCTGTGAGCGCAGGGTCCAGGGGTGGATCCCACAGGATCCCACAGGTGCATGCTGAGGAGACAGGGATGGATCCCACAGGATCCCAGAGGTGGGTGCTGAGGAGACAGTGTGTGCGCGGCCTGCGAGTGAAGGGTCCAGGGGTGGATCCGACAGGATCCCAGAGGTGCGTGCTGATGAGACAGTGTGTGCGCGGCCTGTGAGCGCAAGGCCCAGGGGTGGATCCCACAGGTGCATGCCGAGGAGACAGGGGTGGATCCCACAGGATCCCAGAGGTGGGTGCTGAGGAGACAGTGTGTGCGCGGCCTGTGAGCACAGGGTCCAGGGGTGGATCCCACAGGATCCCACAGGTGCATGCTAAGGAGACAGGGGTGGATCCCACAGGATCCCAGAGGTACGTGCTGAGGAGACAATGCGCCCAAGACCCAAACATAACTGGCAGATAAATGATGGATGGTGTATGTCAGTCCATATCCTTCACTCTAATGTAAGAATTACAGATACAAGTGGGATGACGCAGCCTGTGACGCGGCCCCCTGGGCTGTAAGGGGGGTTCCCATGTGATCTGCAGGTTCCCGTCGCCTGGAAGCCCCGGGTCTGTGGGCGGAGGCGCTTCTTTCACAGACCTCTGGGGCAGGTGGTCGGAGCTTCTGTGCCCTCCACCTGCCCAGATATCACCCCAACGTGTAGCTTCGGGGGGGTCTCCCACCCCCTAAGAAGTGCACTTTCTGGTGGCTGGTTGGGTGCAGGGGCTTCCAGGCGGGTATGTTGAGGTGTCTGTGGGGTTCCACCCGGGACTTCTGCATCTACACCCCGACAACAGCACACTCTCACTTAGACCCCCTCCCCCTTCCACTGCCCCTGCGCCCCTCACGCTCCCCGCGTGTGTGTAACGTGCCATCATGTGCCACCATGTGCCAGCCCCACTTGTGCCAGCCCCACTTGTGCCCTCCCTGCTGAAGAGTCCAGACCAGCTTTGCCCCCGTCTCTATCCCCGGGTGAGTGTCCGGAGCTCCCTCTGCTTTTCATAATCCACCCCCCAGGGGTAGTTATCAATGGAACTTCCAAGAGATCGGTTTTGTGAAATGAATTAACAGCTCAGTCGGTTTATTCCACTGATGCAAGACGTGTCCATGGCAATACCACAAGGCCACCGCGACCCCGCATTGCCCACTTGTGGGGGGCAGGGGGTGTCTCGGTGAGATCCAGGATGTAGGGTGGAGAGGGAGGAGGGGCCGGAGGCCTCCTCTGAGACAGTAATGGGTGTGGGGTTCTGGGGTCACGCCATGACCTGAGCCTCCTCACACTTGGACCCACGTTTCTGTGTCCGGCTCAGTTAGCAGTTGGAATAAAACACGGTCTATGCCCCACGCCTGCTAAGTACCATTGTAATTCATGCAGGAAAAAAACCGGGCCTAGACCCCCAGTAATATGAGAAATGTCAGATCTCCAGCTCCTCGAGTGGCACGGTGCACCCCCAAGCACTACAGCTGTTGGGGGAAGGCAGGCGCTAGGGTCACCCTGCTGGTTCTGTGCGCCTGGCTGTCCAAGGGGGGCCGAAGCCGGACGCAGGCTCCCCCAGGTCCCTGACAGTGCTTGAGTGATCAGCTGCCTTCAATCCACTGGATCACAGGAGATCACTTCTGTGGGTACCGAGGGTACTCCTTTCAACTGACTAAATCCGCCCAGTCACGGGAGGTTAAGCTTCCCCCTGTACAGCTGAAAGACCACCATTTCACTGTCTACAGCCCCTCGCCCTGTGCACAGCCCCCCTCACACTATCCACACCCCTCCCCTCACCCTGTCCGCACCCCCTCACCCTCCCCTCACCCTGTGCACAGCCCCTCACCCTCCCCTCACCCTGTGCACAGCCCCCTCACCCTGTGAACAGCCCCCTCACACTATCCACAGCCCACTCACCCACCATGTGCACAGCCCCCTGACTCTGTCCACAGCCCCCTTCCCTCACACTATCCACAGACCCCCTTCCCTCACACTGTCCACAGCCACCCCCTCACCCTGTCCACACCCACCCCCTCACCCTGTCCACACCCCTCCCCTCACACTGTCCACAGCCCCCTTACCTCACACTGTCCACAGCCACCCCCTCTCACACTGTCCACGGCCCCCTTCCCTCACACTCTCCACATCCCCCTCCCTCACTCTGTCCACAGCCCCCTTCCCTCACACTATCCACAGACCCCCTTCCCTCACAATATCCACAGCCCACTCACCCACCCTGTCCACAGCCCCCTCACACTGTCCACAGTCCCCTTCCCTCACACTGTCCACAGCCACCCCTTCACACTGTCCACAGCCCCCTCCCCTCACTCTGTCCACAGCCCACTCACCCACCTTGTGCACAGCCCCCTGACTCTGTTCACAGCCCCCTTCCCTCACCCTGTCCACATCCCCCTCCCTCACCCTGTCCACAGCCCCCCTTCACCCTCTCCTTGCTTCACCCCCTCCCCCCCAGAGGTGTGTGTAGTGCACCCTCCATCACTCTGTGGTTTGGCCCCGCCCTAATCAGAGGCCACTAAAGGCCCCCGCGAGCGCTCCGGTGACCCAAGAACCACCGGAAATGTATTAGCACGAGCCAGGCGCAGGGTCTCCTCTGCTGAGCCAAACACTGAGCTCCCCACAGCAGACCCTGCGCCAGGAGCAACCTCAGCAGAGTTGAGAACCTGCCCGACACCTCGAAGATGCTCATACTCGGCCTCTGCGTACACGTGACATAGCGCCAAGAAACCACTGGTGAGTGTGCGCTTTACCACATGTTATTATAATCTTATAGAACAGTGCAAGAATGTACAGAGTCACTGACTGCATCTCACAGGAGTGCGCTGAGAACAGTGCCTGTAAACAGTGCCTGTACCGTGCACAGCCTGTGAGTCCAGAGCCAATGACTGCATCTCACAGGCGTGCGCTGCTGAGAACAGTGCCTGTAAACAGTGCCTGTACGTGCACAGCCTGTGAGTACAGAGCCAATGACTCCATCTCACAGGTGTGCGCTGGTGAGATCAGTGCCTGTAAACAGTGCCTGTACCGTGCACAGCCTGTGAGTCCAGAGCCAATGACTGCATCTCACAGGCGTGCGCTGGTGAGATCAGTGCCTGTAAACAGTGCCTGTACCGTGCACAGCCTGTGAGTCCAGAGCCAATGACTGCATCTCACAGGTGTGCGCTGGTGAGAACAGTGCCTGTAAACAGTGCCTGTGCCCTCCACAGCCTGTGAGTCCAGAGCCAATGACTGCATCTCACAGGTGTGCGCTGGTAAGAACAGTGCCTGTAAACAGTGCCTGTGCCCTCCACAGCCTGTGAGTCCAGAGCCAATGACTGCATCTCACAGGCGTGCGCTGAGAACAGTGCCTGTAAACAGTGCCTGTACCGTGCACAGCCTGTGAGTCCAGAGCCAATGACTGCATCTCACAGGCGTGCGCTGCTGAGAACAGTGCCTGTAAACAGTGCATGTACCGTGCACAGCCTGTGAGTTCAGAGCCAATGACTGCATCTCACAGGTGTGCGCTGGTGAGAACAGTGCCTGTAAACAGTGCCTGTACCGTGCACAGCCTGTGAGTCCAGAGCCAATGACTGCATCTCACAGGCGTGCGCTGAGAACAGTGCCTGTAAACAATGCCTGTACCGTGCACAGCCTGTGAGTCCAGAGACAATGACTGCATCTCACAGGTGTGCGCTGCTGAGAACAGTGCCTGTAAACAGTGCCTGTACCGTGCACAGCCTCTGAGTACAGAGCCAATGACTGCATCTCACAGGCGTGCGCTGAGAACAGTGCCTGTACCGTGCACAGCCTGTGAGTCCAGAGCCAATGACTGCATCTCACAGGTGTGCGCTGCTGCGAACAGTGCCTGTAAACAGTGCCCGTACCGTGCACAGCCTGTGAGTACAGAGCCAATGACTGCATCTCACAGGCGTGCGCTGGTGAGATCAGTGCCTGTAAACAGTGCCTGTACCGTGCACAGCCTGTGAGTACAGAGCCAATGACTGCATCTCACAGGCATGCGCTGAGAACAGTGCCTGTACCGTTCACAGCCTGTGAGTAAAGAGCCAATGACTGTATCTCACAGGCGTGCGCTGGTGAGATCAGTGCCTGTAAACAGTGCCTGTACCGTGCACAGCCTGTGAGTACAGAGCCAATGACTGCATCTCACAGGCGTGCACTGAGAACAGTGCCTGTAAACAGTGCCTGTGCCGTGCACAGCCTGTGAGTCCAGAGCCAATGACTGCATCTCACAGGCGTGCGCTGAGAACAGTGCCTGTAAACAGTGCCTGTACCGTGCACAGCCTGTGAGTAAAGAGCCGTGGTTGACTCTCACAGATGAAAACAATGCGTGTGCCTTGCAAGGCCTTTGAGATCACAAGTGTTAAAAATGGGGTCTCCAGGGTATTCACCTTTGTCCACATATGGACCACAATCCCAGCCAAGGTAAGTCACATCACAATCCAAATTATCCTGTGCCCACCCTCTGGTAGCTTGCCACTGAGCTGTGGGCTGTGGACTGAGCAGTCAGGCTTAACTTAGAAGGCAATGTGTAAAGTATTTGTGCAATAACTCATACAGTAACACAGTGAAAGCACCACAGAAATACACCAGGCAAGTTTAGAAAAATAGATCATTTTTATCTGAATAAAATAAGTTAAAAACCACAAAAATCCAATAAGCACAGGTTGAAAAATATTTTTTAAAATGTTTAGAAGAGTCTCAATCCTCAGAAATAAACAGTTGTCTCTTTGTTACACACAGTACCTGGTATGCATGAAAAATAAAGATGAGCCGAGACAGCAGAGGAGGAGATGCATGAGTGTTGTGTTGAATTTTCTGACGCGGCACACACAATGCGTAGTTTCTTTCCACGCTGCAAGGGGTTTGGGACATTTTTCGGTACGCAGTTGTGGTTTCTCACTGTGGTGCGGGGATATTTTGACACCCAGGGGTGATGCAGGGAAAATTCTTGAAGCGCTGGATTAAGGCACGGGCGCTGCGTCGATCTGGTATGCGATACGTCAAATATTCCATCACAAGGCGGGCGCTGCGTTGAATTTCCAGTCTGGGCTGCATCGTTCCAGTTGGCTGTGTGGCGATTTTTCTCCAGCAATGCAGGCTTTGCGTCGATTTCGGCAGGCGGTGCTTTGATTTTCGTTGCACAAGGAATTTCATGAAGAGATGAAGTCTTTTTAGCCCTGAGACTTCAGAAAACAGAAGGCAAGCTCAATCCAATCCCTCTAGTATGGTGGTACTACACGTACCCAGGGTCTGTAAATTCAATGCTACCAGTGGGATTGTAGCACTTATTATGCACCCACTTAAGTAGCCGTTTACACAAGTCTCAGGCCTGCCATTGCAGCCTGTTTTTCCATTTCGACCTGGCAAGCCAAACCTTTTGCCAGGCTTAATCCTTCCTTTTTGATACATGTATGTCACCCCTAGTGTAGGCCCTTCACAGCCCATAGAGCAGGGTGTAGTGTATCTAGAAAGCTGGAAATTTACTTTTAACTTTTACATGTTCTGCTAGTGAAAAACTCTTAAATTCGTTTTTGACTACTGCAAGGCCTACCTCTCCCACAGGATAATCTTGGAATATTGGATTACCTTAGTACATTTAATAAATTACAACTTTCAATCGGTGGCAGGTGGAGATGTTGAGTTTGGTGTGTAAAGGATTGTAGTTCAGAACCCTCTATATGGGTAAAGTCAGATTTTAAGCCACAATTATGAAATTGCCACTTTTAGAAAGTTGGCATTATCTTGTACCAAGAACTTGGTGCCTGCAGCCTGTATCCTAGGTCACATGACTTGACATAGCTCTCAGGTGGACTTTGTGTGTTGCTCCCAGACAAGACAAAGTGGGAATAGATGTTGGCAGGATAGGCCATCTCTGACATGATGAGGGGAGGAGCGCTCACCTACCACACTTGGACAGCACAGAGGCTCTGCCTCCGCACACCCACAAAGGGTTTTTCACTAGTTTTTGTGCCTCCAGACAAGCTGGAGCCAGGTAGGGAGGCAGAAACATCCAAACAACTCTGGGGGTGCAGACCTCGGGAACCTTTGTCTACTTCAAAGCTCGCAGCAAGTGTATACCTAGGACCCTCAGACCCAACTCTTCACCACACTGCTGTACTTGTGGGTGTCTGAGAAGCACTGCTGAGCTGCCCTGCAAGAAGGACTGCAACTCTGTTGCCATTGCCTGAGTAAAGAGGGCTGGACCTGTATCTCGAACCCAGGACCACCAGAGTGACTCCTAGTTGGCTGGTCTCCTGATCAGAGCCCCAGGGACAGAAGAGGCTCCACCCACCTCACAACAGGCACCTGGGCTCTGCCCGCTCTGAGTCTTCCCCGCTTGTGGTGCCACTCCAGTCATGGACCCCTGGAAGTCGGCCTGAAGTAGCTTTGCCAGCTCCACTGTGGTCTCTTGGGCAGAACTGACGCAGCGAGCCTCATCTCCTCGCAGTTCCGCATCGGAACCAATGTTGCACAACACATTCCCAAAGCAGGACCTTGCATCGTAGCCTTCTCACAGCTTCTTGGAGCCGCCGCTGTGCAAAGCATCCCCGCGCGTGGCTTTACATAGCAAGCCTCTGTTGACAGCATCCTTAATGACGACACAAGACCTCGCATCGCAAGCCTCATCGACGGCTTCCGCGGAATCGTTACTGCGCCACACATCCTCAATGCTGGGCCTCACATGGCCACCTGCAGGTCATCAGAAACGCTGCTGTGCAGCGCCTTCTCAGCACCGGATCCTGCAACTCTATGTTCAGTTCGCATAACTTGTCATGTATCCGGCCTGCACTCATCGCTGTCAGCCTCAACCTTTGACTTTGCCTCAGTCCAGCGTGACCAGATAAACACAGTTGGCACTTTGTGCTTTTAGGCACTATTCCCACTTAAATAGTTAAAATTGAACATCTCTGGTTCTACTGATTGAATTTTTGTCATTTTGGTCTCCAGGAATTTATTAAATTTTGCTCTGGTTTTTGGAAATTGGTGTGGTACTTTTCTTGTGTTGTACTTTCACTTTATTGGTGATTGAAGTGATACAGCTTTTGTGCCAAGCTACTAGAAGGTATTGGACAGGTTAATCTAGTTTGTGCTTGCGGTTGCTGCATCAGTAGGGTTCCAACTCCTCAACCAGAAACCCAATTTCCTGCATGTACACAGATAAAAAAGGCGTGTCCTGCCTTGCACGGTCGGTGAGATCACAAGTATATATGCCTGTACAGCCTGTCAGAGCATGCAGCAAATTGGTGGATTTCACAGGTGCGCACAGATAAAAAAGGCATGTTCTGCCTTGCACGGCCGGTGAGATCACAAGTATATATACTCGTACAGCCTGTCAGAGCACGTAGCAAATGGCTGCATTTCACAAGTGCACACAGATAAAAATGGCGTGTTCTGCCTTACACGGCCGGTGAGATCACAAGTATATATGCCCATACAGCCTGTCAGAGCACGTAGCAAATGGCTGCATTTCATATGTGTGCAGATTAAAAAAGTGCAGGTGCCTTGCACGGCCAGTGAGATCACAAGTATATATACTCATACAGCCTGTCAGAGCACTCAGCGAATGGGTGGATTTCATAGGTGCCACAGATTTAAAAAGTGCAGGTGCCTTGCACGGCCGGTGAGATCACAAGTATATATACTCATAGAGCCTGTCAGAGCACGCAGCGAATGGGTGGATTTCACAGGTGCGCACAGATTTAAAAAGTGCAGGTGCCTTGCACGGCCGGTGAGAGCGCTTAGCACGTGGACGGCTCTCTCAGTTGAGTACTGATGGGACAGTGGATACTGTGCGCTCGCACCAAAAAAGCCTCCTGAGCCAATCAGAACTCTGGCATTATTAATTCAAGCCCAATGTCAACATATCCACATTTGGAAACTTAGGTTTTCAAAAACTAATGACCAGATTTTTATACCAAATCACAAAAAGCTTTCTGGGTAAAATTCTAGATTTGTGGAAAATTTGGTATAATTTTGTTCAGCCGTTTTAGCTGTAGGTCTGTCTAAAATTCCCTGTGCAAATTGCATGGGATATTGGGCCTTATTTATACTTTTTTAGTATCACATTCGTGTCATTTTTTGATGCAAACACGACCAAATGTATAAAATATATTTGAATTTTGTAAGTTTGCGCCGCTTTTGCGTCAAAAAATGATGCAAATGTGGAGCTAAAAAAGTATGAATCAGGCCCATTGTGTTTTAAGCCCTCCCGCCCCCAACCGTCCTTCGCTTGCAGGATTACCACTTTACAGCAAGGAGCTTAGGCAATGAACCTTTTAAAAAAAAGATTTGTGAAGATTTGTCAAAAGGTGCCAAAGTTATTAGCAAAACAAAAACCACTCAAAATTGAGCATTTGGACAATAAGTGGTAGAAAAAATGGCAATGTCTGTATTTATAAAATAATTGGTGACTTTTTGACAAAGGCAATAGGTTTTCTTTATGTATGTTGATGTTCTCACCTCATGATGAAGCCAAGAAACCTGCATTTTATATTTATATATTTCAAAAAGTGGGGGTTGGACACTGAACCCCCAACTATGCATGCCCAAAGTGGGTTGGGAGCCTGCATAGAAGCCTACTGAACGAAAAGCACGGTCACAGTGACCTTACGGTGAGGAATAGAAATAGTATCTTAATTTATGTTAAACGAACATAGACATTCACTGACAAAACAAAGGGACGTTAGGGTTGGGTGTAAGTGTCAGTTAAAACATAACATTTTAAACTAACAAAATCAGGTAAGCATAACACATGCCCTAAAGTAACTACTACCCGCGCCCTCGCCATGCACTGCTAATTACCCCACATATCATATCTCTCATGACCTGTTCTATGACATCATTGATAACATCAGTGCGACCTCTGAAATGACGTCATTGATAAGGAGACTGTGCATGTGCGGGACCCCTATCACTACCAGCCCTACCCTCCGTGCACACATTTCTCTGCTGATATGACCCTTCATCAGGGCCCCTCTCACAACCTGACCCCCCATCAATGCCACTAAGTGCTGTTCTTTGCACACTTCTCAGCCCTTGAGTCTCCAAGAAGGGTGAAATTGAGTGGGTTTTGCTGATGAACTCAGTGAAATCAATGGAGAATAAAACATTTTTGAGGGGCACAGAGGGTTTCTAGCGCAGGCCACCCCATTAAACTCTGTAGGAGGCCCAATGCTTGTTTGTAGGGTGAGGAGGTGTCCCAGGAGAGTGGGCCACTCCACAGGAAGGTGTTTTCATAGGTAAGCCTTCCTGCCTCCACTAGGACCCCACTGCTGCCCTCTCTTCCAATAGAGAAGCGCCCCCTCACCAGACTCCTGTTCACCACTGCCGGTCACCTCACCAGTGCCGTCTTCTCTCCCACAGTGAACGAGAGCTCCCCCTACCACAGTCCGAAGCTCGAGGAGTGGAGCAGCCTAGGGAGGAACCATTTCCAGCACTCATCCCCCCAGCACCTCCTCAGCGGCCTGGACAAGTCCCCCGTGGAGGCGGAGACCAAGTACAGCCAGGTATGTGTAGTGCAACGCGCAGTATAAATGGTGCAAAACGAGTACTGCCGGGTATATGTAATGCAGGTTAGAGTACAAGTACAGCCGGGTATGTGTAGTGCACTGTGCAGTATAAATAGTGCAAAACAAGTACCGCTGGGTATTATGTAATGCAGGGTACAGTGCAACTACAGCCAGGTATGTGTAGTACAATGTGTAGTATAAATGGTGCAAAACGAGTACCGCCGGGTATATGTAATGCCGGTACAGTGCAACTACAGCCAGGTATGTGTAGTGCAACATGCAGTATAAATGGTGCAAAACGAGTACTGCCGGGTATATGTAATGCAGGTTAAAGTACAAGTACAGCCGGGTATGTGTAGTGCACTGTGCAGTATAAATAGTGCAAAACAAGTACCGCTGGGTATTATGTAATGCAGGGTACAGTGCAACTACAGCCAGATATGTGTAGTACAATGTGTAGTATAAATGGTGCAAAATGAGTATCGCTGGGTATATGTAATGCCGGTACAGTGCAACTACAGCCAGGTATGTGTAGTGCAACGTGCAGTATAAATGGTGCAAAACGAGTACTGCCGGGTATATGTAATGCAGGTTAGAGTACAAGTACAGCCGGGTATGTGTAGTGCACTGTGCAGTATAAATGGTGCAAAACGAGTACCGCTGGGTATATGTAATGCAGTGTACAGTACAAGTACCGCCGGGTATATGTAATGCAGGGTACAGTACAAGTACTGCCGGGTATATGTAATGCAGGGCACACTGCAACTACAGCCAGGTATGTGTAGTGCAACGTGCAGTATAAATGGTGCAAAACGAGTACTGCCGGGTATATGTAATGCAGGTTAGAGTACAAGTACAGCCGGGTATGTGTAGTGCACTGTGCAGTATAAATGCCACCAGGTATATGTAATGCAGTGTACAGTACAAGTACTGCCGGGTATACGTAATGCAGGGTACAGTACAAGTACCGCCGGGTATATGTAATGCAGGGTACACTGCAACTACAGCCAGGTATGTGTAGTGCAACGTGCAGTATAAATGGTGCAAAACGAGTACCGCTGGGTATATGTAATGCAGGGTACAGTGCAACTACAGCCAGGTATGTGTAGTACAATGTGCAGTATAAATGGTGCAAACGAGTACTGACGGGTATATGTAATGCAGGGTACAGTGCAACTACAGCCGGGTATGTGTAGTCAGTGCTTGAAATGGAAAAATTAAAGTGCAGGTACTCTGTGCTAGAGTACCTGCTTGTTTCCGAGAAGTGCCGGTACTCTCCAAATAAAAGTATTACGTTTTTCTTGAGATGTGCCGGTACTCTCCCTCTCAAAATAAAAAAGTGCCGGTACTCAGTACCGGACAGTACCGGCCCATTTAAAGCACTGTGTGTAGTGCAATGTGCAGTATGAATGGTGCAAAACAACTACCGCCGGGTATATGTAATGCAGTGTACAGTAAAAGCACAGACGGGTATGTGTAGTGCAACGTGCAGTATAAATGATGCAAAACAAGTACCGCCGGGTATATGTAATGCAGGGTACAGTGCAACTACAGCCAGGTATGTGTAGTGCAATGTCCAGTATAAATGGTGCAAAAAACGAGTACCCCATGGTATATGTAATGCAGGGTACAGTGCAACTACAGCCACGTTTGTGTAGTACACTGTGCAGTATAAATGGTGCAAAACGAGCACCGCCGGGTATATGTAATGCAGTGTACAGTACAAGTACAGACGGGTATGTGTAGTGCAACGTGCAGTATAAATGGTGCAAAACAAGTACCGCTGGGTATATGTAATGAAGGGTACAGTGCAACTACAGCCAGGTATGTGTAGTTCAATGTCCAGTATAAATGGTGCAAAATGAGAACCGCTGGGTGTATGTAATGCAGGGTACAGTGCAACTACAGCCACGTATGTGTAGTACAATGTGCAGTATAAATGGTGCAAAACGAGTACCTCCAGGTATATGTAATGCAGTGTATAGTACAAGTACAGACGGGTATGTGTAGTGCAACGTGCAGTATAAATGATGCAAAACAAGTACCGCCGGGTATATGTAATGCAGGGTACAGTGCAACTACAGCCAGGTATGTGTAGTGCAATGTCCAGTATAAATGGTGCAAAACAAGTACCCCCAGGTATATGTAATGCAGTGTACAGTGCAAGTACAGCCGGGTATGTGTAATGCAATGTCCAGTATAAATGGTACAAAAAACAAGTACCCCCAGGTATATGTAATGCAGGTTAGAGTACAAGTACAGACGGGTATGTGTGGTGCAACGCGCAGTATAAATGGTGCAAAAAACGAGTACCGCTGGGTATATGTAATGCAGTGCACAGTACAAGTACTGCCGGGTATGTGTAGTGCAACGTGCAGTATAAATGGTGCAAAACAAGTACCCCCAGGTATATGTAATGCAGTGTACAGTACAAGTACTGCCGGGTATGTGTAGTGCAACGTGCAGTATAAATGGTGCAAAACAAGTACCCCCAGGTATATGTAATGCAGTGTACAGTGAAAGTAGAGCCGGGTATGTGTAATGCAATGTGCATTGTAGTTAGTACAAACACAAGTAAATGCCGATATGTGTAATGCAATGTGCAGTATAATTAGTGCAAAACAAGTACAGCGAGGTATGTGTAATGAAACATATAGTATGATTTGTACAAAAATAAGTACAGTGAGGTATGACTAATGCAATGTGCAGTATAACTGGTGCGAAGATAAGTACCTCTTGGTATGCATAATGCAATATGCAGTATAATAGGTGGAAATATAAGTACCTCCGGGTATGTGTAAGGCAATGTGCAGGATAAATAGTGCAAAACAAGTACAGCGAGGTATGTGTAATGCAATGTGCAGGATAAATAGTGCAAAACAAGTACAGCCGGGTATGTGTAATGCAATGTGCTGGATCAATAGTGCAAAACAAGTACAGCCGGGTATGTGTAATGCAATGTGCAGGATAAATAGTGCAAAACAAGTACAGCCGGGTATGTGTAATGCAATGTGCTGGATCAATAGTGCAAAACAAGTACAGCCGGGTATGTGTAATGCAATGTGCAGGATAAATAGTGCAAAGCAAGTACAGCCGGGTATGTGTAATGCAATGTGCTGGATCAATAGTGCAAAGCAAGTACAGCCGGGTATGTGTAAGGCAATGTGCAGGATAAATAGTGCAAAACAAGTACTGCGAGGTATGTGTAATGCAATGTGCAGGATAAATAGTGCAAAACAAGTAGAGCCGGGTATGTGTAAGACAATGTGGAGTGTAATTGGTGCAAAAATAAGTACCACCGGGTATGTGTAAGGATGTGTTATGTGTCTCCTGACTCAGTGTCATAAATGTGAGGGTGTGTTATCTGTCTTTTGACAGTGTCATGTGTGTGAGGGTGTGTTATGTGTCTTCTGACCCAGTGTCATGTATGTGAGGGTGTGTTATGTGTCTTCTGACTCAGTGTTGCATGTGAGGGTGTGTTATATGTCTTCTGAATCTGTGTCATGTGTGTGAGCGTGTTTTATGTCCTTCTGACTCAATATCATGTGTGTGAGGATGTGTTATGTGTCTTCTGACTCAGTGTCATAGATGTGAGGGTGTGTTATGTCCTTCTGACTCAATATCATGTGTGTGAGGGTGTGTTATGTGTCTTCTGACTCAGTGTCATATGTGTGAGGGTGTATTATGTGTCTTCTGACTCAGTGTCATGTGTGTGAGGGTGTGTTATGTGTCTTCTGACTCAGTGTCATGTGTGTGAGAGTGTTATCTGTCTTTTGACTCAGTGTCATGTGTGTGAGGGTGTGTTATGTGTCTTGTGACTCAGTGTCATGAGTCTGAGGGTGTGTTATGTGTCTTGTGACTCAGTGTCATGAGTGTGAGGGTGTGTTATGTGTCTTGTGACTCAGTGTCATGTGTGTGAGAGTGTGTTATCTGTCTTCTGACTTAGTGTCATGTGTGAGGGTGTGTTATGTGTCTTGTGACTCAGTGTCATGTGTGTGAGGGTGTGTTATCTGTCTTCTGACAGTGTAATGTGTAATGTGCGTGAGGGTGTGTTACGTGTCTTCTGACTCAGTGTTGTATGTGAGGGTGTGCTATGTGTCTTCAGACTCTGTGTCATAGCTGTGAGGGTGTGTTATGTGTCTTCTGACTCAGTATCATGTGTGTGAGGGTGTGTTATGTGTCTTCTGACTCTGTGACATGTGTGTGAGGATGTGTTATGTGTCTTCTGACTCAGTGTCATAGATGTGAGGGTGTGTTATGTGTTTTCCGACTCTGTGTCATGTGTGTGAGGGTGTGTTATGTGTCTTCTGACCCAGTGTCATAGATGTGAGGGTGTGTTATCTGTCTTCTGACAGTGTAATGTATGTGAGGGTGTGTTAAGTGTCTTCTGACTTAGTGTTGTATGTGAGGGTGTGCTATATGTCTTCTGACTCAGTGTCATGTGTGGGAGGGTGTGCTATATGTCTTCTGACTCAGTGTCATGTGTGGGAGGATGTGTTATGTGTCTTCTGACTCAGTGTCATGTGTGTGAGGATGTGTTATGTGTCTTCTGACTCAGTGTCATGTGGGTGAGGGTGTGTTATGTGTTTTCTGACTCAGTGTCATGTGTGTGAGGATGTGTTATGTGTCTTCTGACTCAGTGTCATGTGTGTGAGGGTGTGTTATGTGTCTTCTGACTCTGTGTCATGTGTGTGAGGGTGTGTTATGTGTTTTCTGACTCTGTGTCATGTGTGTGAGGGTGTGTTATGTGTCTTCTGACTCTGTGTCATGTGTGTGAGGGTGTGTTATGTTTAGGATTCTAAGGGTCTGTGAGGTCTGCGACCAGAGTGTTCCTGGGTGTGAACAGTGATTTGAGGTCTGTGAGGTCTGCAGACAGGGTGTTACTTGGTGTGAACAGTGATCTGAGGTCTGTGGCTAGAGTGTTACTGGGCGTGAACAATGATTTGAGGTCTGTGAGGTCTGAGGCCAAGGTGTTACTGGTGTGAACAGTGATCTGAGGTCTGTGAGGTCTGTAGACAGGGTGTTACTGGGTGTGAACAGTGATCTGAGGTCTGTGAGGTCTGTGAGGTCTGAGGCCAAGGTGTTACTGGTGTAAACAGTGATCTGAGGTCTGTGAGGTCTGTAGACAGGGTGTTACTCAGTGTGAACGGTGATCTGAGGTCTGCGAGGTGTGCAGACAGGGTGTTACTGGGTGTGAACGGTGATCTGAGGTCTGTGAGGTCTGCGAGGTGTGCAGACAGGGTGGTACTGGGTGTGAACGGTGATCTGAGGTCTGTGAGGTCTGCGAGGTGTGCAGACAGGGTGTTACTGGGTGTGAACAGTGATCTGAGGTCTGTGAGGTCTGCGAGGTGTGCAGACAGGGTGTTACTCGGTGTGAACAGTGATCTGAGGTCTGTGACCAAAGTGTTACTGGTTGTGAACAGTGCTCTGATGTCTGTGAGGTCTGTGACCAGAGTGTTACTGGGTGTGAACAGTGATCTGAGGTCTGTGAGGTCTGCAGACAGGGTGTTACTGGTGTGAACAGTGATCTGAGGTCTGTGAGGTCTGCAGACAGGGTGTTACTGGGTGTGAACAGTGATCTGTGGTCTGTGAGGTCTGCAGCCAGGGTGTTACTGGTGTGAACAGTGATCTGAGGTCTGTGAGGTCTGCAGCCAGGGTGTTACTGGTGTGAACAGTGATCTGAGGTCTGTGAGGTCTGCAGACAGAGTGTTACTGGTGTGAACAGTGATCTGTGGTCTGTGAGGTTTGAGACAGGGTGTTACTGGGCGTGGACAGTGATCTGTGAGGTCTGTAGACAGAGTGTTACTGGTGTGAACAGTGATCTGAGGTCTGTAAGGTCTGTAGACAGGGTATTACTGGGTGTGAATGGTGATCTGAGGTCTGTGCGGTCTGCGAGGTCTGCAGACATGGTGTTACTCGGTGTGAACAGTGATCTGAGCTCTGTAGACAGGGTGTTACCGGATGTGAACAGTGATCTGAGGTATGTAAGGTCTGTAGACAGGGTGTTACTGGGTGTGGACAGTGATCTGAGGTCTGTGAGGTCTGCAGCCAGGGTGTTACTCGGTGTGAACAGTGATCTGAGGTCTGCAAGGTCTGTGAGGTTTGTGCGGTCTGTAGACAGGGTGTTACTGGGTGTGGACAGTGCTCTGAGGTCTGTGAGGTCTGTAGACAGGGTGTTACTGGGTGTGAACAGTGATCTGAGGTCTGTGAGGTCTGTGAGGTGTGCAGACAGGGTGTTACTGGGTGTGAACAGTGATCTGAGGTCTGTGAGGTCTGCAGCTAGGTTGTTACTGGGTGTGAACAGTGATCTGAGGTCTGTGAGGTCTGCAGACAGGGTGTTACTGGGTGTGGACAGTGATCTGAGGTCTGTGAGGTCTGTGAGGTCTGCAGCTAGGTTGTTACTGGGTGTGAACAGTGATCTGAGGTCTGTGAGGTCTGCAGACAGGGTGTTACTGGTGTGAACGGTGATCTGAGGTCTGTGAGGTCTGCGAGGTCTGCAGACATGGTGTTACTGGTGTGAACAGTGATCTGAGGTCTGTGACCAAAGTGTTACTGAATGTGAACAGTGATCTGTGGTCTGCAAGGTCTGTGAGGTCTGCAGCCAGGGTGTTACTGTGTGTGGACAGTGATCTGAGGTGTGTGAGGTCTGTAGACAGAGTGTTACTGTGTGAACAATGAACCGAGGTCTGTGAGGTATGCACCCTGAGTGTTACTGGTGTGAACAGTGATCTGAGGTGTGTGAGGTATGTAGACAGGGTGTTACTGGGTGTTAACAGTGATCTGAGGTGTGTGAGGTCTGTAGACAGAGTGTTACTGGGTGTGAACAGCGATCTGAGGTCTGTGAAGTCTGTGACCAGAGTGTTACTGGGTGTGGACAGTGATCTGTGGTCTGTGAGGTCTGCAGCCAGGGTGTTACTGGTGTGAACAGTGATCTGAGGTATGTAAGGTCTGTAGACAGGGTGTTACTGGGTGTGGACAGTGATCTGAGGTCTGTAAGGTCTGTGACCAGAGTGTTACTGGGTATGGACGTTGATCTGAGGTCTGTGAGGTATGCACCCTGAGTGTTACTGGTGTGAACAGTGATCTGAGGTGTGTGAGGTATGTAGACAGGGTGTTACTCGGTGTGAACAGTGATCTGAGGTCTGTGACCAGAGTGTTACTGGGTGTGGACAGTGAACTGAGGTCTGTGAGGTCTGTAGACAGGGTGTTACTGGGTGTGGACAGTGATCTGTGGTCTGTGAGGTCTGCAGCCAGGGTGTTACTGGGTGTGGACAGTGATCTGAGGTATGTAAGGTCTGTAGACAGGGTGTTACTGGGTGTGAACAGTGATCTAAGGTCTGTGAGGTCTGTGACCAGAGTGTTACTGGGTATGGACGTTGATCGGTGGTCTGTGAGGTCTGTAGACAGGGTGTTACTGGGTGTGGAAAGTGATCTGAGGTCTGTGAGGTCTGCAGCCAGGTTGTTACTGGGTGTGAACAATGATTTGAGCTCTGTGAGGTCTGAGGCCAAGGTGTTACTGGGTGTGAACAGCGATCTGAGGTCTGTGAGGTCTGCAGACAGGGTGTTACTCGGTGTGAACGGTGATCTGAGGTCTGCAAGGTCTGTGAGGTTTGTGAGGTCTGTAGACAGGGTGTTACTGGGTGTGGACAGTGCTCTGAGGTCTGTGAGGTCTGTAGACAGGGTGTTACTGGGTGTGAACAGTGATCTGAGGTCTGTGAGGTCTGTGAGGTCTGCGAGGTGTGCAGACAGGGTGTTACTGGGTGTGGACAGTGATCTGAGGTCTGTGAGGTCTGTGAGGTCTGCAGCTAGGTTGTTACTGGGTGTGAACAGTGATCTGAGGTCTGCGAGGTCTGCAGACAGGGTGTTACTCGGTGTGAACGGTGATCTGAGCTCTGTGAGGTCTGCGAGGTGTGCAGACAGGGTGTTACTGGGTGTGAACAGTGATCTGAGGTCTGCAAGGTCTGTGAGGTTTGCAGACAGTGTGTTACTGGTGTGAACGGTGATCTGAGGTCTGTGAGGTCTGTGAGGTCTGCAGACAGGGTGTTACTGGGTGTGAACAGTGATCTGAGGTCTGCAAGGTCTCTGAGGTCTGCAGCCAGGGTGTTACTGGTGTGAACAGGGATCTGAGGTGTGTGAGGTCTGTAGACAGAGTGTTACTGTGTGAACAATGAACTGAGGTCTGTGAGGTATGCACCCTGAGTGTTACTGGTGTGAACAGTGATCTGAGGTCTGTGAGGTCTGCAGACAGGGTGTTACTGGTGTGAACAGTGATCTGAGGTGTGTGAGGTCTGTAGACAGAGTGTTTCTGGTGTGAACAGTGATCTGAGGTCTGTGAGGTCTGCAGACAGGGTGTTACTGGTGTGAACAGTGATCTGAGGTGTGTGAGGTCTGTAGACAGAGTGTTACTGGTGTGAACAGTGATCTGAGGTCTGCAGCCAGGGTGTTACTGGTGTGACAGTGATCTGAGGTCTGTGAGGTCTGTGACCAGAGTGTTACTGGGTGTGGACAGTGTTCTGAGGCCTGTGAGGTCTGTAGACAGGGTGTTACTGGGTGTGGACAGTGATCTGAGGTCTGTGAGGTCTGTGAGGTCTGCAGACATGGTGTTACTCGGTGTGAACCGTGATCTGAGGTCTGTGAGGTCTGTAGACAGAGTGTTACTGGTGTGAACAGTGACCTGAGGTCTGTGAGGTCTGCAGACAGGGCGTTACTGGTGTGAACAGTGATCTGAGGTCTGTGAGATCTGCAGCCAGAGTGTTACTGGTGTGAACAGTGATCTGAGGTCTGTGAGGTCTGCGGCTAGAGTGTTACTGGTGTGAACAGTGATCTGAGGTGTGTGAGGTCTGTAGACAGGGTGTTACTGGGTGTTAACAGTGATCTGAGGTGTGTGAGGTCTGTAGACAGAGTGTTACTGGGTGTGACAGTGATCTGAGGTCTGTGTGGTCTGTGAGGTCTGTAGACAGAGTGTTACTCGGTGTGAACAGTGATCTGAGGTCTGTGAGGTCTGTGACCAGGGTGTTACTGGGTGTGAACAGTGATCTGTGAGGTCTGTGACCAGAGTGTTACTGGGTGTGAACAATGATCTGTGGTCTGTGAGGTCTGTGACCAGAGTGTTACTGGGTGTGAACAGTGATCTGTGAGGTCTGTGACCAGAGTGTTACTGGATGTGAACAGTGATCTGTGAGGTCTGCAGACAGGGTGTTACTGGTTGTGAACAGTGATCTGAGGTCTGTGAGGTCTGCAGACAGAGCGTTACTGGTGTGAACAGTGATCTGAGGTGTGTGAGGTCTGCAGCCAGGGTGTTACTGGTGTGAACAGTGATCTGAGGTGTGTGAGGTCTGTAGACAGAGTGTTACTGGGTGTGAACAGTGATCTGAGGTGTGTGAGGTCTGTAGACAGAGTGTTACTGGTGTGAACAGTGATCTGAGGTCTGTAGACAGAGTGTTACTGGTGTGAACAGTGATCTGAGGTCTGTGAGGTCTGCAGACAGGGTGTTACTGGGTGTGGACAGTGATCTGAGGTCTGTGAGGTCTGTGAGGTCTGTGAGGTCTGCGGCCAGAGTGTTACTGGGTGTGAACAATGATCTGTGGTCTGTGAGGTTGGTGACCAGAGTGTTACTGGATGTGAACAATGATCTGTGGTCTGTGAGGTCTGTGACCAGAGTGTTACTGGGTGTGAACAATGATCTGTGGTCTGTGAGGTCTGTGACCAGAGTATTACTAGGTATGGACAGTGATCTGAGGTCTGTGTGGTCTGTGAGGTCTGTAGACAGAGTGTTACTGGTGTGAACAGTGATCTGAGGTCTGTGAGGTCTGTGACCAGAGTGTTACTGGGTGTGAACAATGATCTGTCGTCTGTGAGGTCTGTGACCAGAGTGTTACTGGGTGTGGACAGTGATCTGAGGTCTGTGTGGTCTGTGAGGTCTGTAGACAGAGTGTTACTAGGTATGGACAGTGATCTGTGGTCTGTGTGGTCTGTGAGGTCTGTAGACAGAGTGTTACTGGGTGTGAACAGCGATCTGAGGTCTGTGAGGTCTGTGACCAGAGTGTTACTAGGTATGGACAGTGATCTGTGGTCTGTGAGGTCTGCAGACAGGGTGTTACTGGATGTGAACAATGATCTGTGGTCTGTGAGGTCTGTGACCAGAGTGTTACTGGGTGTGGACAGTGATCTGAGGTCTGTGTGGTCTGTGAGGTCTGTAGACAGAGTGTTACTAGGTATGGACAGTGATCTGAGGTCTGTGTGGTCTGTGAGGTCTGTAGACAGAGTGTTACTAGGTATGGACAGTGATCTGTGGTCTGTGTGGTCTGTGAGGTCTGTAGACAGAGTGTTACTGGGTGTGAACAGTGATCTGTGGTCTGTGAGGTCTGTAGACAGAGTGTTACTAGGTATGGACAGTGATCTGAGGTGTGTGAGGTCTGTAGACAGGGTGTTACTGGTGTGAACAGTGATCTGAGGTCTGTGACCAGAGTGTTACTAGGTATGGACAGTGATCTGAGGTGTGTGAGGTTTGTAGACAGGGTGTTACTGGTGTGAACAGTGATCTGAGGTCTGTGAGGTCTGTGACCAGAGTGTTACTGGGTGTGGACAGTGACCTGAGGTCTGTGTGGTCTGTGAGGTCTGTAGACAGAGTGTTACTAGGTATGGACAGTGATCTGAGGTCTGTGTGGTCTGTGAGGTCTGTAGACAGAGTGTTACTAGGTATGGACAGTGATCTGAGGTCTGTGTGGTCTGTGAGGTCTGTAGACAGGGTGTTACTAGGTATGGACAGTGATCTGAGGTCTGTGAGGTCTGTGACCAGAGTGTTACTAGGTGTGAACAGTGATCTGTGGTCTGTGAGGTCTGTAGACAGGGTGTTACTGGGTATGGACAGTGATCTGAGGTCTGTGAGGTCTGTGACCAGAGTGTTACTAGGTGTGAACAGTGATCTGTGGTCTGTGAGGTCTGTAGACAGAGTGTTACTGGGTGTGACAGTGATCTGAGGTCTGTGAGGTCTGTGACCAGAGTGTTACTAGGTGTGAACAGTGACCTGAGGTCTGTGAGGTCTGTAGACAGGGTGTTACTGGGTATGGACAGTGACCTGAGGTCTGTGAGATCTGTGACCAGAGTGTTACTAGGTGTGAACAGTGACCTGAGGTCTGTGAGGTCTGTGACCAGAGTGTTACTGGGTGTGACAGTGATCTGAGGTCTGTGTGGTCTGTGAGGTCTGTAGACAGAGTGTTACTGGGTATGGACAGTGATCTGAGGTCTGTGAGGTCTGTGACCAGAGTGTTACTAGGTGTGAACAGTGATCTGTGGTCTGTGAGGTCTGTAGACAGGGTGTTACTGGGTATGGACAGTGATCTGAGGTCTGTGAGGTCTGTGAGCAGAGTGTTACTAGGTGTGAACAGTGATCTGTGGTCTGTGAGGTCTGTAGACAGAGTGTTACTGGGTGTGACAGTGATCTGAGGTCTGTGAGGTCTGTGACCAGAGTGTTACTAGGTGTGAACAGTGACCTGAGGTCTGTGAGGTCTGTAGACAGGGTGTTACTGGGTATGGACAGTGACCTGAGGTCTGTGAGGTCTGTGACCAGAGTGTTACTAGGTGTGAACAGTGACCTGAGGTCTGTGAGGTCTGTGACCAGAGTGTTACTGGGTGTGACAGTGATCTGAGGTCTGTGTGGTCTGTGAGGTCTGTAGACAGAGTGTTACTGGGTATGGACAGTGATCTGAGGTCTGTGAGGTCTGTGACCAGAGTGTTACTAGGTATGGACAGTGATCTGTGGTCTGTGAGGTCTGTAGACAGGGTGTTACTGGGTATGGACAGTGACCTGAGGTCTGTGAGGTCTGTAGACAGGGTGTTACTAGGTGTGAACAGTGAACTGAGGTCTGTGTGGTCTGTGAGGTCTGTAGACAGAGTGTTACTAGGTGTGAACAGTGACCTGAGGTCTGTGAGGTCTGTAGACAGGGTGTTACTAGGTATGGACAGTGATCTGTGGTCTGTGAGGTCTGTAGACAGGGTGTTACTGGGTATGGACAGTGACCTGAGGTCTGTGAGGTCTGTAGACAGGGTGTTACTGGGTATGGACAGTGATCTGTGGTCTGTGAGGTCTGTAGACAGGGTGTTACTGGGTATGGACAGTGACCTGAGGTCTGTGAGGTCTGTAGACAGGGTGTTACTGGGTATGGACAGTGATCTGAGGTCTGTGAGGTCTGTGACCAGAGTGTTACTAGGTATGGACAGTGATCTGTGGTCTGTGAGGTCTGTAGACAGGGTGTTACTGGGTATGGACAGTGACCTGAGGTCTGTGAGGTCTGTAGACAGGGTGTTACTAGGTGTGAACAGTGACCTGAGGTCTGTGTGGTCTGTGAGGTCTGTAGACAGAGTGTTACTAGGTGTGAACAGTGACCTGAGGTCTGTGAGGTCTGTAGACAGGGTGTTACTAGGTATGGACAGTGATCTGTGGTCTGTGAGGTCTGTAGACAGGGTGTTACTGGGTATGGACAGTGACCTGAGGTCTGTGAGGTCTGTAGACAGGGTGTTACTGGGTATGGACAGTGATCTGTGGTCTGTGAGGTCTGTAGACAGGGTGTTACTGGGTATGGACAGTGACCTGAGGTCTGTGAGGTCTGTAGACAGGGTGTTACTGGGTATGGACAGTGACCTGAGGTCTGTGAGGTCTGTAGACAGGGTGTTACTGGGTATGGACAGTGACCTGAGGTCTGTGAGGTCTGTAGACAGGGTGTTACTGGGTATGGACAGTGACCTGAGGTCTGTGAGGTCTGTGACCAGAGTGTTACTAGGTGTGAACAGTGACCTGAGGTCTGTGAGGTCTGTGACCAGAGTGTTACTGGGTGTGACAGTGATCTGAGGTCTGTGTGGTCTGTGAGGTCTGTAGACAGAGTGTTACTGGGTATGGACAGTGATCTGAGGTCTGTGACCAGAGTGTTACTAGGTGTGAACAGTGATCTGTGGTCTGTGAGGTCTGTAGACAGGGTGTTACTGGGTATGGACAGTGATCTGAGGTCTGTGAGGTCTGTGACCAGAGTGTTACTAGGTGTGAACAGTGATCTGTGGTCTGTGAGGTCTGTAGACAGAGTGTTACTGGGTGTGACAGTGATCTGAGGTCTGTGAGGTCTGTGACCAGAGTGTTACTAGGTGTGAACAGTGACCTGAGGTCTGTGAGGTCTGTAGACAGGGTGTTACTAGGTGTGAACAGTGACCTGAGGTCTGTGAGGTCTGTGTGGTCTGTGAGGTCTATGACCAGGGTGTTACTAGGTGTGAACAGTGACCTGAGGTCTGTGTGGTCTGTGAGGTCTGTGACCAGAGTGTTACTAGGTGTGAACAGTGAGCTGAGGTCTGTGAGGTCTGTAGACAGAGTGTTACTAGGTGTGAACAGTGACCTGAGGTCTGTGAGGTCTGTGACCAGAGAGTTACTGGGTATGGACAGTGATCTGTGGTCTGTGAGGTCTGTAGACAGGGTGTTACTGGGTATGGACAGTGATCTGAGGTCTGTGAGGTCTGTGACCAGAGTGTTACTAGGTGTGAACAGTGATCTGTGGTCTGTGAGGTCTGTAGACAGGGTGTTACTGGGTATGGACAGTGATCTGAGGTCTGTGAGGTCTGTGACCAGAGTGTTACTGGGTATGGACAGTGATCTGTGGTCTGTGAGGTCTGTAGACAGGGTGTTACTGGGTATGGACAGTGACCTGAGGTCTGTGAGGTCTGTAGACAGGGTGTTACTGGGTATGGACAGTGATCTGTGGTCTGTGAGGTCTGTAGACAGGGTGTTACTGGGTGTGAACAGTGACCTGAGGTCTGTGTGGTCTGTGAGGTCTGTGACCAGAGCGTTACTAGGTGTGAACAGTGACCTGAGGTCTGTGTGGTCTGTGAGGTCTGTGACCAGAGTGTTACTAGGTGTGAACAGTGACCTGAGGTCTGTGAGGTCTGTGACCAGAGTGTTACTAGGTGTGAACAGTGACCTGAGGTCTGTGAGGTCTGTGACCAGAGTGTTACTAGGTGTGAACAGTGACCTGAGGTCTATGAGGTCTGTAGACAGGGTGTTACTGGGTATGGACAGTGATCTGTGGTCTGTGAGGTCTGTAGACAGGGTGTTACTGGGTGTGAACAGTGACCTGAGGTCTGTGTGGTCTGTGAGGTCTGTAGACAGAGCGTTACTAGGTGTGAACAGTGACCTGAGGTCTGTGTGGTCTGTGAGGTCTGTGACCAGAGCGTTACTAGGTGTGAACAGTGACCTGAGGTCTGTGTGGTCTGTGAGGTCTGGAGACAGAGCGTTACTAGGTGTGAACAGTGACCTGAGGTCTGTGTGGTCTGTGAGGTCTGTGACCACAGCGTTACTAGGTGTGAACAGTGACCTGAGGTCTGTGAGGTCTGTGACCAGAGTGTTACTAGGTGTGAACAGTGACCTGAGGTCTATGAGGTCTGTAGACAGGGTGTTACTGGGTATGGACAGTGATCTGTGGTCTGTGAGGTCTGTAGACAGGGTGTTACTGGGTGTGAACAGTGACCTGAGGTCTGTGTGGTCTGTGAGGTCTGTAGACAGAGCGTTACTAGGTGTGAACAGTGACCTGAGGTCTGTGTGGTCTGTGAGGTCTGTGACCAGAGCGTTACTAGGTGTGAACAGTGACCTGAGGTCTATGAGGTCTGTAGACAGGGTGTTACTAGGTATGGACAGTGATCTGTGGTCTGTGAGGTCTGTAGACAGGGTGTTACTGGGTATGGACAGTGGTCTGTGAGGTCTGTGACCAGAGTGTTACTGGGTATGGACAGTGATCTGTGGTCTGTGAGGTCTGTAGACAGGGTGTTACTGGGTATGGACAGTGACCTGAGGTCTGTGAGGTCTGTAGACAGGGTGTTACTGGGTATGGACAGTGATCTGTGGTCTGTGAGGTCTGTAGACAGGGTGTTACTGGGTGTGAACAGTGACCTGAGGTCTGTGTGGTCTGTGAGGTCTGTGACCAGAGCGTTACTAGGTGTGAACAGTGACCTGAGGTCTGTGAGGGGAGGTTGGTGGGTGGAGATGGCTGCTTGATGCGCACTCCTGCCAGGGCCACCAGGTTGCACAGTCACCACCGCCCCCCATGCCACCCCCGAGGGGCGGACGGGCCACAGGTTCGCCCCATCCAGGGGGACGCTCCGGCGCTCTCGTCTCTCGTCCTCCTTTCCGGGTGAAGAAACGAAGCAACATCTCTTTTTGAAAGAAGCTGCGCCCTTGCGCTCTGAGGCCTGTAGTTTGGGTGTCTGCCTCCCACGCGGGGTTCACCTTCAGTGCAGCGCCACGACACCCGTCATTCGGGTGAGTGCAGCGCTATATAAATGACCACCTAGAAGGGAGTAGGTGTGGCCTACAAGTCCCAGCATGCCTCGGGCCAGTGGCTTCCCACCCAGGACGGACAAGGCTGAAGGCCCCCCGGCCGTGCGGAGGGCAGCACCACTGTCACCTCAGCAGGAGAGGACCAACTAATGCAGGGACAGTGTTACTGCATGACTTCCTAATTTATACACATTAACCGTGTTTGGGGGCAGATTTCAACTCATTAGTACCAGTTACGACTAAATACTGAGAAAGGATGACCTTTGCGATGGGCCGTCCACTCAATGACGTCATTTAGCTGCGACCCCTGGCCTCAGAGGTGGCAGAGTTAGTGCCAAGAGGAGAGGGGAGCTCCTTAGAAATAGTGATTAATGATCTATAATTACTAGTCATGTCATAAAATACTGGCAGAGCGAGGTCTGGGGCCACCACCGGCCTCTTAGGTCAGTGAGTTAAAGTACTTTTCAGTATATTTTGTATGTGGACGAGAGAGTGCACGTGTGAGCATGTATGTCAGTGGGTGTGAAGGTGAGTGAGTGAGAAGGTCTGGGTAGACCAGAGAATGAGTGAGTTAGGGTAAGAGTGCCTGGAACTTTTGTGATGTCAGGAGGGTTAAGGTCATGTAGCGTCACTTCCTTTGACATCACTAAGGTCAAAGGGTGTATGATGTCACTTCTGCTACCCTTCGCATTTTGGTGAATGGACGCCCATGCGACCACTCTCCGAGAAGAACAGTTTTAGTACCTTTTGATCTGTTTGAGCTACAAATAATTTTGTTAAAAACTGCAGATTATGCAGCAGAGGACTGATTATGTAACAAAGCCGCAGTTACGTGGAAAACGCCTCAGTCACAGACTCCATCATTCCAGCCCTGGCTCAGGGCCCTGCAGGGCCCTGCATTGTACTTTGTTCCAACATTGATAGTATACTTGTCAAGCTTTGTCCAGGAGATAGTGCCTAACATTTAACCTGGTCAAGCATTTAACCAGAAGGACTGGAGTTTGCAAAAACACAGGTACTTAGAAGTGGCTCCTCGGGCCTGGAGACTGAAGGCCCTAAATGAGTGTAGACTCCGAAGTGAGTGTAGACTCTCACAGACCTTCCTAGACAGGACAGAGCTCTGAGATTTGTTCCTTCGGAAGGACTTCACATTGTCATGTTCTACCTTTGCAAACTTCATGATATGTTATAAACTTCTCACACTTTTAAACTTAGCGGGCCCAATTCACAAAGGTAAACTTAGACTTTTTGTCTAAACTTATATCTCCGCCTGAGTGACGACATAAAGATAGTACTCGCAAATACTCTTTGTGAATTTCCAAAGTCGTAAACTTAAACTTTTGGTCTAAGCTTAGATCTTTTCACCATGGACGCAAAGATAGTAATCATACTACTCTTTGTGAATTCCCAAAGTTAAAAACTTAGACATTTAGTCCAGTCTTAGATCTCCGCCTGAGTGTGGCATGAAGATAGTACTAATAAATACTCTTTGGGAATTCCCAAAGTTGTAAACTTGGACTTTTGGTCTAACTTCAGACCAAAAGTCTAAGTTTACCTTTGTCAGTCGAGTCCAATAATGGCTGAAAAATTTAAACTGCAAGAGTGTGTACTGTACTCTCTCTTGTCTTAGCTACGATAATTAAGTAGGCACTTCGTAGCCAAATCAGGCTAGCCCTCAACACCTCATACCTGAGACGTGTGAGTACAGCACGGCATAGCGACCATGGGTTCACATTCAAAACCTCATGGCTGAGACAAGTTAGCCCTTAACACGTGATGTCTGAGACACGGTGGCACAGCACAGCTAAGATGGGGTTATGTACAAAACCTCACAGCGAACAGAGGTTAGACCTCAACATGTGATACTTGAAACGTGTTAGTACAGCACGGCATAACTAAGATGGGTTATCGTACAAAACTGTAGTACAACACCACGTAGCTAAGATGGGTTCACATAGAGTACATCATAGATACAAGAAGTCATAGGTTTGACAGGTTAGATTATAACGCACTCTAGCTAAGGTAGATTAGGGTAAAACCTCATTGCTAAAATAGGTTAGAATACAAAACCTCCTTGCTATGGCAGGTTAAAGTACAACATGTCATTTGTATGATAGGTAAGGGAAAAACATGTCGGCCCCAATTCACAAAGGTAAACTTCGACCAAAAGTCCAAGTTTAGACCTAAAGTAAAAGTTTAGACCTAAGTCTAACTTTACCCTTAGTATAGTTAGACATCTGGTCTAAGTTCAGACTTTTGGTCTCAACTTACCTTTATGAATCGGCCCGGTCTACCTAAGAGGTTAGTTTACAAAATGTCATAGTTAACACAGGTTAGATTACAAAGCATCAAATCTCTGAAAGGTTAAATCACAACACTCCATAGTTAGGACAGGTTACAATATAACAATAAAACACGTCATTGGTAGGAAAGATTCAATTACAGGAAGTCGCAGGGTATGTGTAATATAAATACACAATAAGTTAACATTATAGGTAAAACAGGTTATACCAAAAACTCTCCTGTGACAGCAGGGTAGTGGAAAGTGTCACCTCTAAAACAGGTTAGAGCACATGATGTCACAGCAAATAGAGGTTAACCTACAACACATCTGAAGCAGCACAGGTTAGATAATAACATGCCTCAGAAAGGAGTCCCTAGAGTAAGGATCGTCATAGTTAAGGCTCGTTAGAATACAACACGTCATAACTAGGACAGGTTAACGTACAACACGTCATAGCAAGGACAGGTTAACGTACAACACATCAGAGCTAGGACAGGTTAACATACAACACGTCATAGCTAGGACAGGTTAACATACAACACGTCATAGCTAGGACAGGTTAACGTACAACAAGTCATAGCTACGACAGGTTAATGTAGAACACAACAGAGCTAGGACAGGTTAATGTACAACATGTCATAGCTAGGACAGGTTAACGTACAATACGTCATAGCAAGGACAGGTTAACGTACAACTCGTCATAGCTAGGACAGGTTAACGTAGAACACGTCAGAGCTACGACAGGTTAATGTAGAACACAACAGAGCTAGGACAGGTTAATGTACAACATGTCATAGCTAGGACAGGTTAACATACAACACGTCATAGTTAGGACAGGTTAACATAGAACACGTCAAAGCTAGGACAGGTTAACGTACAACACGATATAGCCAGGACAGGTTAATGTAAAACACGTTCTAGCTAGGACAGGTTAACGTGCAACACTACATAGCTAGGACAGGTTAATGTACAACACTTCATAGCTAGGACAGGTTAACGCAGAACACATCATAGCTAGGACAGGTTAGCATAGAACACGTCATAGCTAGGACAGGTTAATGTACAACACTTCATAGCTAGGACATGTTAATGTACAACACGTCATAGCTAGGACAGGTTAACATAGAACATGTCATAGCTAGGACAGGTTAGTGTACAACACATCATAGCTAGGACAGGTTAACGTTCAACACGATATAGCCAGGACAGGTTAATGTAAAACACGTCCTAGCTAGGACACGTTAACGTACAACACGTCCTGGCTAGGACATGTTAACGTACAACACGTCATAGCTAGGACAGGTTAATGTACAACACTACATAGCTAGGACAGGTTAATGTACAACACTTCATAGCTAGGACAGGTTAACGCAGAACACGTCATAGCTAGGACAGGTTAATGTCCAACACATCATAGCTAGGACAGGTTAACGTACAACACGTCAGAGCTAGGACAGGTTAACGTACAACACTACAAAGCTAGGACAGGTTCATGTACAACACGTCATAGCCAGGACAGGTTAACGCAGAACACGTCATAGCTAGGACAGGTTAACATAGAACATGTCATAGCTAGGACAGGTTAATGTACAACACATCATAGCTAGGACAGGTTAATGTACAACACGATATAGCCAGGACAGGTTAATGTAAAACACGTTCTAGCTAGGACAGGTTAATGCGCAACACTACATAGCTAGGACAGGTTAACGCAGAACACGTCATAGCTAGGACAGGTTAGCATAGAACACGTCATAGCTAGGACAGGTTAATGTACAACACATCATAGCTAGGACAGGTTAACGTACAACACTACATAGCTAGGACAGGTTAATGTACAACACTTCATAGCTAGGACAGGTTAACGCAGAACACGTCATAGCTAGGACAGGTTAACATAGAACACGTCATAGCTAGGACAGGTTAATGTACAACACATCATAGCTAGGACAGGTTAACGTACAACATGATATAGCCAGGACAGGTTAATGTAAAACACGTCCTAGCTAGGACAGGTTCACGTACAACACTACATAGCTAGGACAGGTTAATGTTCAACATGTCATAGCTAGGACAGGTTAACATAGAACACGTCATAGCTAGGACAGGTTAATGTACAACACATCATAGCGAAGACAGGTTAAGGTACAACACGTCATAGCTAGAACAAGTTAATGTACAACACGTCAGAGTTAAGACAGGTTAATGTACAACACGTCATAGCTAAGACAAGTTAACAGAGAACACGTCATAGCTAGGACAGGTTAATGTACAACACGTCATAGCTAGGACAGGTTAGTGTATAACACATGAGAGTTACACAGGTTAGACCATAATACCTGTTAGCTGCACACATTAGAATTAACATGGGAGAGCTACAGAGGCTACAGTAGAGTATAGCACGCGAGAGCTGCACAGGTTAGAGTATAGCACGCAAGAGCTAAACAGGTTAGAGTATAATACACAAGAGCCTCCTCACAGATTCGAGTATAACACGCGAGAGCTGCACAGGTTAGAGTATAACACGTGAGAGCTGCGCAGGTTAGAGTATAATACACAAGAGCCTCCTCACAGGTTAGAGTATAACACATGAGAGCTGCACAGGTTACAGTATAACATGTGTGTGCTGCACAGGTTAGAGTATAACACGCGAGAGCTGCGCAGGTTAGAGTATAATACACAAGAGCCTCCTCACAGGTTAAAGTATAACACACAAGAGCTGCACAGGTTAGAGTATAACACGTGAGAGCTGCGCAGGTTAGAGTATAATACACAAGAGCCTCCTCACAGGTTAGAGTATAACACATGAGAGCTGCACAGGTTACAGTATAACATGTGTGTGCTGCACAGGTTTGAGTATAACACGCGAGAGCTGCGCAGGTTAGAGTATAATACACAAGAGCCTCCTCACAGGTTAGAGTATAACACACAAGAGCTGCACAGGTTACAGTATAACATGTGAGGGCAGCACAGGTTAGAGTGTAACACGCGAGAGCTGCACAGGTTAGAGTATAACACGTGAGGGCTGCACAGGTTAGAGTATAACACGCGAGAGCTGTACAGGTTAGAGTATAATACACAAGAGCCTCCTCACAGGTTAGAGTATAACACACGAGCTGCACAGGTTAGAGTATAACATGTGAGGGCTGCACAGGTTAGAGTATAACATGTGAGGGCTGCACAGGTTAGAGTATAACACGTGAGAGATGCACAGGTTAGAGTATAACACGCGAGGGCTGCACAGGTTACAGTATAACATGCAAGAGCTGCACAGGTTACAGTATAACATGTGAGGGCTGCACAGGTTAGGGTATAACACGTGACAGATACACAAGTTAGAGCAGTGGTTCCCAACCTGTGGTCCGGGGACCCCTGGGGGTCCTCGACTGCTTAGAAAATGAAATAATATTACCTGATTAGTCCTCAGCTTTCAGTAATGATTCAGTGGGGGTTACCGATTTCCAATAATGATTCAGTGGGGGTCCCCGAGCTTCAGTAATGATAAAGTGGGGGTCCACAGAAGTCAAAAGGTTGGGAACCACTGAGTTATAGTATAACACCCGAGAGCCTCCTTACAGGTTAGAGTATAACAGGTGTGAGCTGCGCAAGTTAGAGTATAACACGTGAGAGCCTCATCACAGGTTAGAGTACAACATGTGTGAGCTGCACAGCTTACAGTATAACAAGCAAGAGCTGCACAGGTTAGAGTATAACACGCGAGAGCTAAACAGGTTAGAGTATAATACACATGAGCTGCACAGGTTACAGTATAACATGCAAGACCTGCACAGGTTACAGTATAACACACGAGAGCAGCACAGGTTACAATATAACATGCGAGAGCTGCACATGTTACAATATAACACACGTGAGCTGCACAGGTTACAGTACAACAAGCAAGAGCCTCCTCACAGGTTAGAGTATAATACGTGAGACCTGTACAGGTTAGAGCATGGGTACTCACAAACATTTTCCCAGGGGCCAAAATCTTTGGTCTGCGATGTGAGCGAGGGCCGCATTGACGGCAGCAGTGAGGGGCTTGAGGGGCGGCGTGGGAGGAAGAGGGGGGTTGTCGGTAAGGAGGGTGTAGGGGAAGCAAAGCATAAACATTTAGTGGCTGAACTGCACAATGTGTAACAAGAAAACCTAGGATTAATCCCAGCTTCCCCACTTAACCAAATTGTGTGATTCTAGTCAATTGTTTTATTTCTATAGCCCTCCCTTTTCTTCATTTTCACATATAAGAGGGCCATAAAATATACCACTTCAGGATGTGCACCATACAAAACGTTGTCCTGTGTTTGGTTTAATAAACTATAATGGTGTTCATGTTTAATAAGAACCCAGGCCACCCAATGAGTGCACCTAACAACTGGCTTGCGTCTTAGTTCACTGGTCTCATTGTGGGGGATGATTGCTCCTAAATCCATTTTTGAAACTATCACTTTAAAAAAGAAATACTTCTGAATGCACATATATAATCTGATGTACTAAGGTGAAACGGTTCTGCTTGTAAATAAAAGGACCGTTTGAATTTTTAAATGATTTTTGCTGCAAGATGTCTTCAAAACGAAGGTGTTCCTTTTACTTTGTTAACCTTTAAATAAATGATTGCCTGTTTATGTGACATCTTTGTACGCTAGTGATGAGTTGGGCAAATACCAGCCCGTTGCTGCTGCTGACCAGGGGCCGCATGTAAAGGTCAGGAGGGCCGCACTTTGAGTATCAGTAGGTTAGAGTATAGCACGCAAGAGCTGCACAGGTTACAGTATAACATGCGAGAGCTGCACAGGTTACAGTATAACATGCGAGAGCTGCACAGGTTACAGTATAACATGCGAGAGCTGCACAGGTTACAGTATAACATGCAAGAGCCTCCTCACATGTTAGAGTATAACATGTGTGAGCTGCACAGATTAAAGTTCACACCAGTGAGGTTCCTCAAAGGTTAGAGTATAACATGCAAGAGCTGCACAGGTTAGAGTTAACATGTGTGTGCTGCACAGGTTTGAGTATAACATATGTGAGCCTCTTCATAGGTTAGCATGTAACATGCGAGAGCTGCACAGGTTAGAGTATAATATGCGAGAGCTACACAGGATGTAATATAACATGCAAGAGCCTCCTTACAGGTTGGAGTTAACATGTGTGTGCTGCACAGGTTTGAGAATAACATGTGAGAGCCTCCTCACAGGTTTGAGTATAACACACGTGGGCCTCCTCACAGGTTTGAGTATAACACGCAGGAGCCTCCTGACAGGTTTGAGTATAACACACATGAGCCTCCTCACGGGTTAGAGTATAACACATGTGAGCCCCCCCTCAAAAGAGTGATTTGTCTGTGGATTGAGGGTTCAGCATTGGACGGTGTCTGTCCTTCCTGTCTCAGGTGCTGTCAGGGTCCAGCAGTGTGCGACCATTGTGTGTCTGATGCTATGGGGTTGTGCAGCAGGCAGTGTGTGGTCATTGTGTGTGTGATGTTGTGTGGTTGTGCAGCAGGCAGTGTGTGGTCATTGTATGTGTGATGTGTGGTTGTGCAGCAGGCAGTGTGTGCGTGATACTGTGTGGTGCTGCAGCAGGCAGTGTGTGGTCATTGTGTGTGTGATGTGTGGTTGTGCAGCAGGCGGTGTGTGGTCATTGTGTGTATGATGTGTGGTTGTGCAGCAGGCAGTGTGTGGTCATTGTGTGTGTGATGTGTGGTTGTGCAGCAGGCGGTGTGTGGTCATTGTGTGTATGATGTGTGGTTGTGCAGCAGGCAGTGTGTGGTCATCGTGTGTCTGATGTGTGGTTGTGCAGCAGGCAGTGTGTGGTAATTGTATATGTGATGTGTGGTTGAGCAGCAGGCAGTGTGTGCGTGATACCGTGTGGTTCTGCAGCAGGCAGTGTGTGGTCATTGTGTGTGTGATGTTGTGTGGTTGGTCAGCAAGCAGTCTGTGTGGTCATTGTGTGTGTGTGTAATGTTGTGTGGTTGGTCAGCAGGCAGTCTGTGTGTGATGTGTGGTTGTGCATCAGGCAGTGTGTGTGTGTGATTTGTCGTGATTGTGCATCAGGCAGTGTGTGTGATGTTTCGTGGTTGTGCAGCAGGCAGTGTGTCTGTGATTGTGTGTGGTTGTGCAGCAGACAGTGTGTGGTCATGGTGTGTTTGATGTTTTGTGGTTGTGCAGCAGGCAGTGTGTGTGTGATTTTGTGTGGTTGTGCAGAAGGTATATACAAGTGGGTGTGTATCAGTGTGTGTATGTGTGTGTACCAGGGTGTGTATGCCCCTGCGTGTGCATGCCTGTGTGTGTATGCATGTGTGTATAGAACAGAGTGTGTATGCATGTGTGTATACCAGGGTGTGTATGCCTGTATGTATACCAGGGTGTGTATCAGTGTGTGCGGTGTGTGTACCACGGTGCGTGTGTACATGTGTGTATACCAGGGTGTGTGTGTGTACATGTGTGTATAACAGGGTGTGCGTGTGTGCATGTGTGTATACCAAGGTGTGTGTATACCAGGATGTGCATGCATGTGTATGTGTATACCAGGGTGCGTGTGTGCATGTGTGTATACCAAGGTGTGTGTGCATGTGTGTATACCAAGGTGTGTGTGCATGTGTGTATACCAGGGTGCGTGTGTGTGTGAGTAGAAAAGGGTGTATATGCATGTGTATGTGTATACCAAGGTGTGTGTGCATTTGTATACCATGGGATGTGTTTGCATGTGTGTATCCCAAGATAGGTGTGTGTTTGCATGTGTGTATATCAGGGTGCGTGTGTGTATTTGTGTATACCAGGGTGTATATGCATGTGTATGTGTATACCAGGGTGCGTGTGTGCATGTGTGTACACCAAGGATGTGTGTATACCAGGATGTGCATGCATGTGTATGTGTATACCAGGGTACGTGTGTGAATGTGTGTATATACCAAGGTGTGTGTACATGTGTGTATACCAGGGTGCATGTGTGTGTGAGTAGACCAGGGTGTATATACATGTGTATGTGTATACCAAGGTGTGTGTGTGTGTGTGTGCATGTGTTTGTGTATACCATGGGGTGTGTTTGCATCTGTGTATACCAAGGTAGGTGTGTGTGTGTGCATGTGTGTATACCAGGGTGCGTGTGTGTATTTTTGAATACCAGGATGTGCATGCATATGTATGTGTATATCAGGGTGCGTGTGTGCGTGTGTGTATACCAGGGTGCGTGTGTGTATTTGTGAATACCAGGATGTGCATGCATATGTATGTGTATATCAGGGTGCGTGTGTGCGTGTGTGTATACCAGGGTGCGTGTGTGTATTTGTGTATACCAGGATGTGCATGCATATGTATGTGTATATCAGGGTGCGTGTGTGCGTGTGTGTATACCAGGGTGCGTGTGTGTATTTGTGAATACCAGGATGTGCATGCATATGTATGTGTATATCAGGGTGCGTGTGTGCGTGTGTGTATACCAGGGTGCGTGTGTGTATTTGTGTATACCAGGATGTGCATGCATATGTATGTGTATATCAGGGTGCGTGTGTGCGTGTGTGTATACCAGGGTGCGTGTGTGTATTTGTGAATACCAGGATGTGCATGCATATGTATGTGTATATCAGGGTGCGTGTGTGCGTGTGTGTATACCAGGGTGCGTGTGTGTATTTGTGTATACCAGGATGTGCATGCATATGTATGTGTATATCAGGGTGCGTGTGTGCGTGTGTGTATACCAGGGTGCGTGTGTGTATTTGTGAATACCAGGATGTGCATGCATATGTATGTGTATATCAGGGTGCGTGTGTGCGTGTGTGTATACCAGGGTGCGTGTGTGTATTTGTGTATACCAGGATGTGCATGCATATGTATGTGTATATCAGGGTGCGTGTGTGCGTGTGTGTATACCAGGGTGCGTGTGTGTATTTGTGTATACCAGGATGTGCATGCATATGTATGTGTATATCAGGGTGCGTGTGTGCGTGTGTGTATACCAGGGTGCGTGTGTGTATTTGTGTATACCAGGATGTGCATGCATATGTATGTGTATATACCAAGGTGTGTGCATGTGTGTATACCAGGGTGCGTGTGTGTATACCAAGGTGTGTGTGTGCATTTCTGCATACCAGGGGGCGTGTGTGCATGTGTGTACACCAAGGTAGGTGTGTGTGTGTGCATTTGTGCATGCCAGGGTGTGTACGCCCCCGTGTGCGCCCGCCTGTGTGTCTCAGCCGTGCCTCCTCCGCCTCTTCGTGGGGGGCCCTCTGAGAGGGGGCCCCGTGACGCAGCAGTTTGTTCCACTCCCTCGGTGGTTTCCTGCACTTTTCACATTTCCTGATTTTCTGGTCCTGCCAACAATTCCCCCTCAGTGAATCAGAGCATCTTTCAAGACTGCCCTAATGACGCCTCCTGGCGGCACGCGCATACTTGCAATCTAAGCTGTGTGCTTCCCACACTCGGGGGCTCATGTCCCACCCCTGGGGCGGGAGCCGACGATGTTGGGGCCCTGACCCTGAGCCAGGCATCTCTGTCCCCGGGGACCCTGCCCACCGTGGTGATGTGTGTGTGTGTGTGTGTCAGATCACAACAGAGCCCTGGTGTGTCCTGCACCAACTGTGAGACCTACAGTCAGCAAAGAGCGGGCATTAAGGTCCAGCCCTGCTCTGCGCACGTGTCCAAGACTGCGATAATGGCCCGCCTCTGTCCTGTCCAGAGTATGTATCACTGTGTTGCAATAATCACCCAGGCGGGGACTGGCACAGGGTATGGGGCACAGTGTTATAATACTGGCCCAGGTATGGCCTGGCACAGACAATGGGGCACAGTTTTAAAAATAATGGCCGAGGTATGATCTGGCACAGGCTATGGGGCACAGTTTAGAATACTGGCCCAGGTGTGGCTTGGCACAGGTTATGGGGCACTGTGTTATAATGATGGCCAATGTGTGGCCTGGCACAGAGTATGGGACACAGGCCCTCATTCCAACCCTGGCGGTCACAGGGCAGCGGAAGCACCGCCAACAGGCTGGCAGTGCTTCCTGGGCTATTCTGACCGCGGCGGTAAAGCCGCGGTCAGAAAAGGGGAACCAGCGGTTTACCGCCGGTTTTCCCCTGGCCCAGGGAATCCTCCATGGTGGCGCTGCTTGCAGCGCCGCCATGGGGATTCCGACCCCCTTCCCGCCAGCCTGTTTCTGGCGGTTTTCACTGCCAGAACCAGGATGGCGGGAATGGGTGTCGTGGGGCCCCTGGGGGCCCCTGCACTGCCCATGCCACTGGCATGGGCAGTGCAGGGGCCCCCTAACAGGGCCCCATACAGATTTTCACTGTCTGCTTTGCAGACAGTGAAAATCGCGACGGGTGCCACTGCACCCGTCGCACCCCTGCAACTCCGCCGGCTCCATTCGGAGCCAGCCTCCTCGTTGCAGGGGCTTTCCCGCTGGGCCGGCGGGCGGCCTTTTGGCGGTCGCCCGCCAGCCCAGCAGGAAAGTTGGAATGGCCGCCGCGGTCTTTTGACCGCGTGGCGGTCATTCGGCGGTAACCGCATGGCGGGCGGCAGAATGACCGCCACAGTGTTATAATAATGGCCAAGGTGTGGCCTGGCACAAAGTATGAGGCACAGTGTTATAATACTGGCCCATGTGTGGCCTGGCACAAAGTATGGGGCACACTGTAACAATAAAGGCCCAGGTGTGGCCTGCAAGAGGGCATGGGGCACAATATTATAAGAATGGCACAGGTGTGGCCTGGCACAGTGTTATAATAATGGCTCAGGTATGGCTTGGCACATAGTATGGAACACAGTGTTATAATACTTTCCCAGGTGTAGCCTTGCACACAGTACGGGGCACAGTGTTATAATACTCTTTCAAGAGTGTAGTAATAATGGCCCAGGCATGGCCTGGCACAGAAAATGGGGCACTGTGTTGTAATAATAGCCCAGGTGTGGCCTGGTACAGACTATGGGCACAGTGTTATAATACTGGCACAGGTGTGGCCTGGCACAGGGTATGGGACACTGTGTTATAATAATGGCCCAGGTGTGGCCTGGAACAGGGTATGCTGGCACAGTGTTATAATAATGGCTCAGGTATGGCTTGGCACAGAGTATTGGACGCAGTGTTATAATACTTTTCCAGGTGTAGCCTTGCACACAGTACGGGACACAGTGTTATAATACTCTCCCAAGAGTGACCTAGTACCGCGTAACGGGCAGAGTGTTCTAATAATAGCTCAGGCGTGGCCTGGTACAGAGAATGGGGCACAGTGTTATAACAATGTCCCAGGTGTGGTCTGGCACAGGGTATGGGCACAGTGTTATAATAATGGCCTAGGCGTGGCCTGGCACAGGATATGGGACGCAGTGTTATAATGCATTGCAGACACTGAAATACGCGACGGGTGCCACTGCACCCGTCGCACATCCTCCACTCCGCCGGCTCCATTCGGAGCCGGCATCCTCATGGAGGGCTGTTTCCCACTGGGCTGGCGGGCGGCCTTTTGGCGGTCGCCCGCCAGCCCAGTGGGAAACCCAGAATGACCGCCGCGGTCTTTTGACCGCGGTACGGTCTTCTGGCGGTTCCCTCCAGGCGGGCGGCTCCCGCCGCCCGCCGGGGTCAGAATGACCCCCACAGTGTTATAATGCTGGCCCAGGTGTGGCCTGGCACAGGGCATGGGACACAGTGCTATAATAAAAGCCCAGGTATGGCCTCGTGCACAGTATGACACACAGGGGCTCATTCCGAGTCCGGCGGGCGGCGGGTTTTACCGCCAGGAACAGGCTGGCGGGAAGGGGGTCGGAATCCCCATGGCAGCGCTGAGGATTCCCTGGGCCAGGGGAAAACCGGCGGGAAACCGCCGGTTTCCCTTTTCTGACCGCGGCTTTACCGCCGCGGTCAGAATAGCCCTGGAAGCACCGCCAGCCTGTTGGTGGTGCTTCCGTTGCCCTCCGCCCTGGCGGTTTCAAACCGCCAGGGTCGGAATGAGGGCCACAGTGTTATAATAATGGCCCAGGTGTGGTCTGGCACAGTGTATGGGTCACAGTGTTATAATAAAGGCCCAAGTGTGGCCTGGTGCAGAGAATGGAGCACAGTGTTATAATACTGGCCCAGATGTGGTCTGGCACAGAGAATGGGGCACAGTGTTATAATACTGACCCAGGTGTTATCTGATACAGAGTATGGGGCACAGAGTTATAATACTCTCCCAAGTGTGGACTAGCAAAGAGTAGGGGGCACGGGTTGCAATAATGACCCAGGTGTGATCTGGCACAGGGTATGGGGCACAGTTTTATAACACTGACCCAGGTGTGGCCTGGCACAGAGTATGGGGCACAGTGTTATAATACTGGCCCAGGTGTGGCCTGGCACAGGGTATGGGACATAATAATGGCTAAGGTGTGGCCTGGCACAGGTTATGGGGTGCAGTGTTAGAATACTGGCCCAGGTGTGGCTTGGCACAGGGTATGGGGCACAGTGTTATAATACTGGCCCAGGTGTGCCCTGGCATAGAGTATGGGGCACTGTGTTATAATACTGTCCCAGGCGTGGTCTGCCACAGAGTATGGGGCACAGAGTTATAATACTCTCCCAAGTGTGGACTAGCAAAGAGTAGGGGGTACGGGTTGCAATAATGACCCAGGTGTGATCTGGCACAGGGTATGGGGCACAGTGTTATAACACTGACCCAGGTGTGGCCTGGCACAGAGTATGGGGCACAGTGTTATAATACTGGCCCAGGTGAGGCCTGGCACAGAGTATAGGGCACAGTTTTATAATACTGGCCCAGGTGTGGCCTGGCACAGGGTATGGGACATAATAATGGCCAAGGTGTGGCCTGGCACAGGTTATGGGGTGCAGTGTGAGAATACGGACCCAGGTGTGGCTTGGCACAGGGTATGGGGCACAGTGTTATAATACTGGCCCAGTGTGGTCTGGCCCAGAGTATGGGGCACAGTATTATAATCCTGGCCTAGCCGTGGCCTGGCACAGATAATGGGGCACAGTTTTATAATAAAGGCCGAGGTATGATCTGGCACCGAGTATGGTCCACAGTGTTATAAAACTGGGCCAGGTGTGGTCTGGCACAGAGTATGGGTCACAGTGTTATAATACTGGCCCAGGTGGGGCATGGCACAGAGTATGGGACACAGTTTTATATTAGTGGCCGAGGTATGATCTGGCCCAGAGTATGGTCCACAGTGTTATAACACTGGGCCAGGTGTGGTCTTGCACAGGTTATGGGGCACAGTGTTAGAATATTGGCCCAGGTGGGGCATGGCACAGAGTATGGGACACAGTTTTATATTAGTGGCCGAGGTATGATCTGGCCCAGAGTATGGTCCACAGTGTTATAAAACTGGGCCAGGTGTGGTCTGGCCCAGAGTATGGGTCACAGTGTTATAAAACTGGGCCAGGTGTGGTCTGGCCCAGAGTATTGGGCACAGTGTTATAATCCTGGCCCAAGCGTGGTCTGGCACAGAGCAAGGGACACAGTGTCATAATACTGGCCCAGGTGTGGCCTGGCACAGAGTATGGTCCACAGTGTTATAATCCTAGCCCAGCTGTGGGCTGGCACAGATAATGGGGCACAGTTTTATAATAATGGCTGAGGTATGATCTGGCACAGAGTATGGTCCACAGTGTTATAACACTGGGCCAGGTGTGGTCTTGCACAGGTTATGGGGCACAGTGTTAGAATACTGGCCCAGGTGTGGCTTGGCACAGGGTATGGGGCACAGTGTTATAATGCTGGCCCAGGTGTGGCCTGGCATAGAGTATGGGACACAGTGTTTTAATAATGGCCAAGGTGTGACCTGGCACAGAGTATGGGGCACAGTGTTATAATACTGGCCCAGTGTGGTCTAGCCCAGAGTATGGTCCACAGAGTTATAAAACTGGGCCAGGTGTGGTCTGGCACAGAGTATGGGGCACAGTGTTATAATACTGGCCCAGGCAAGGTCTGGCACAGAGTATGGCGCACAGTGTTATAATACCGGCCCAGGTGGGGCCTGGCACAGCGTATGGGGCACAGTGTTATAATACCGGCCCAGGTGGGGCCTGGCACGGAGTATGGGGCACAGTGTTATAATACCGGCCCAGGTGGGGCCTGGCACAGAGTGTGGGACACAGTGTTGTAATCCTGTCCCAGGCGTGGTCTGGCACAGAGTATGGGGCACAGGGTTATAATACCGGCCCAGGTGGGCCTGGCACAGGGGATGGGGCACAGTGTTATAATCCTGTCCCAGGTGTGGTCTTGCACAGAGTATGGGACACAGTGTTATAATACCGGCCCAGGTGGGCCTGGCACAGGGGATGGGGCACAGTGTTGCTTGAACAGTCCTCTGCACTGGGTGGTGTGTGTCACAGTATTTCATTGCTGCACATTGGGTGCACCAGGACTTTGATGAATGCATTTGTAAAATGTACCTCCTGCATGTGAGTGAAGGTGTTTTTCAGAGGCAAATTCCCCTGTTTTACAGCAGCTCAGCACAACTGTAATTACATTTTATTCTCTGGGCACAATATTTACCACAGGTAGAAAATAACACATGCAGTAAATATCAATAATTACTACATGTGGTAAATATTAGGACTGGGCACAATTACACCGGAGTAATCGGAGAAGTTTTAGTAATTAAGCATAACTCTTTGACATAGAACTGTTGATAATTATGCAATTACTCTTCCTCATGTAATTAAGAGTAATTATGGGGCAAAAAATCTAACCACAAGAGCACATTTAGTGAGCGCTGCTTGTCGCTGTTCTGCTGCATTTAGCTCTGTTTCTCAGCGCACAACGCATCCTAGCGTCAGTTTTGTATGCAAGGGGGCGTTTCTGTGCTTAGAAATAGCACTATGTGAGAATTACTCCTTTCATTTAATACAAGTGTAAGATTGTGGGTTCTTAGCTGATGCCACGTGATTCCCCTACATGGAATGACACGACTTACGCCCACGCGAAGTACACATTTTTTCTGATACTTACTGCATGTGCAAAATAAGTAGGCGAGATTAAAGGTGCTGTCATAGGTGGGTGTGAGTAAGAAGCGAGTGGAGTATCATAGACTGAGAAGAGGGAGTAGGCGAGATGAAAGGTGCTGGCGTAGGTGGGTGCGAGTAAGAGGTGAGTGGAGTATCATAGACTGAGAAGAGAGAGTAGGCGAGATTAAAGGTGCTGGCATAGGTGTTTGTGAGTAAGATGCGAGTGGAGTATCATAGACTGAGAAGAGGGAGTAGGCGAGATTAAAGATGCTGGCACAGATGGGTGCGAGTAAGAGGCGAGTGGAGTATCATAGACTGAGAAGAGAGAGTAGGCGAGATTAAAGGTGCTGGCATAGGTGGGTGCGAGTAAGAGGCGAGTGGAGTATCACAGACTGAGAAGAGAGAGTAGACGAGATTAAAGGTGCTGGCATAGGTGTTTGTGAGTAAGATGCGAGTGGAGTATCATAGACTGAGAAGAGAGAGTAGATGAGATTAAAGGTGCTGGCATAGGTGTTTGTGAGTAAGATGCGAGTGGAGTATCATAGACTGAGAAGAGAGAGTAGATGAGATTAAAGGTGCTGGCATAGGTGCTTGCGAGTAAGAGGTGAGTGGAGTATCATAGACTGAGAAGAGAGAGTAGGCGAGATTAAAGGTGCTGTCATAGGTGGGTGTGATTAAGAAGCGAGTGGAGTATCATAGACTGAGAAGAGAGAGTAGATGAGATTAAAGGTCCTGGCGTAGGTGGGTGCGAGTAAGAGGCGAGTGGAGTATCACAGACCGAGAAGAGAGAGTAGGCGAGATTAAAGGTGCTGGCTTAGGTGTTTGCGAGTAAGAGGCAAGTGGAGTATCATAGACTGAGAAGAGAGAGTAGGCGAGATTAAAGGTGCTGGCATAGGTGTTTGCGAGTAAAATGCGAGTGGAGTTTCATAGACTGAGAAGAGAGTGTAGACGAGATTAAAGATGCTGGCACAGATGGGTGCGAGTAAGAGGCGAGTGGAGTATCATAGACTGAGAAGAGAGAGTAGGCTAGATTAAAGGTGCTGGCATAGGTGGGTGCGAGTAAGAGGTGAGTGTGGTATCATAGACTGAAAAGAGGGAGTAGACGAGATTAAAGGTGCTGGTTTAGGTGTTTGCGAGTAAGAGGTGAGTGGAGTATCATAGACTGAGAAGAGAGAGTAGGCGAGATTAAAGGTGCTGGTTTAGGTGGGTGCGAGTAAGAGGTGAGTGGAGTATCATAGACTGAGAAGAAAGAGTAGGTGAGATTAAAGGTGCTGGCATAGGTGTTTGTGAGTAAGATGCGAGTGGAGTATCATGGACTGAGAAGAGAGAGTAGACGAGATTAAAGATGCTGGCATAGATGGGTGCGAGTAAGAAGCGAGTAGAGTATCATAGACTGAGAAGAGAGAGTAGATGAGATTAAACGTCCTGGCGTAGGTGGGTGCGAGTAAGAGGCGAGTGGAGTATCACAGACCGGGAAGAGAGAGTAGGCGAGATTAAAGGTGCTGGTTTAGGTGTTTGCGAGTAAGAGGCAAGTGGAGTATCATAGACTGAGAAGAGAGAGTAGGCGAGATTAAAGGTGCTGGCATAGGTGGGTGTGAGTAAGAAGCGAGTAGAGTATCATAGACTGAGAAGAGAGAGTAGATGAGATTAAAGGTCCTGGCGTAGGTGGGTGCGAGTAAGAGGCGAGTGGAGTATCACAGACCGGGAAGAGAGAGTAGGCGAGATTAAAGGTGCTGGTTTAGGTGTTTGCGAGTAAGAGGCAAGTGGAGTATCATAGACTGAGAAGAGAGAGTAGGCGAGATTAAAGGTGCTGGCATAGGTGTTTGTGAGTAAGATGCGAGTGGAGTATCATAGACTGAGAAGAGAGAGTAGACGAGATTAAAGATGCTGGCACAGATGGGTGCGAGTAAGAGGCGAGTGGAGTATCATAGACTGAGAAGAGAGAGTAGGCGAGATTAAAGGTGCTGGCATAGGTGGGTGCAAGTAAGAGGTGAGTGGAGTATCATAGACTGAGAAGAGGGAGTAGACGAGGTTAAAGGTGCTGGTTTAGGTGGGTGCGAGTAAGAGGTGAGTGGAGTATCATAGACTGAGAAGAGAGAGTAGGCGAGATTAAAGGTGCTGGCATAGGTGTTTGTGAGTAAGATGCGAGTGGAGTATCACAGACTGAGAAGAGAGAGTAGACGAGATTAAAGATGCTGGCACAGATGGGTGCGAGTAAGAGGCGAGTGGAGTATCATAGACTGAGAAGAGAGAGTAGGCGAGATTAAAGGTGCTGGCATAGGTGGGTGCGAGTAAGAGGCGAGTGGAGTATCATAGACTGAGAAGAGAGAGTAGGCGAGATTAAAGGTCCTGGCGTAGGTGGGTGCGAGTAAGAGGCGAGTGGAGTATCACAGACTGAGAAGAGAGAGTAGGCGAGATTAAAGGTCCTGGCGTAGGTGGGTGTGAGTAAGAGGCGAGTGGAGTATCATAGACTGAGAAGAGAGAGTAGACGAGATTAAAGGTGCTGTCATAGGTGGGTGTGATTAAGAAGCGAGTGGAGTATCATAGACTGAGAACAGAGAGTAGATGAGATTAAAGGTCCTGGCGTAGGTGGGTGCGAGTAAGAGGCGAGTGGAGTATCATAGACTGAGAAGAGGGAGTAGACGAGGTTAAAGGTGCTGGTTTAGGTGGGTGCGAGTAAGAGGTGAGTGGAGTATCATAGACTGAGAAGAGAGAGTAGGCGAGATTAAAGGTGCTGGCACAGGTGGGTGCGAGTAAGAGGTGAGTGTGGTATCATAGACTGAAAAGAGGGAGTAGACGAGGTTAAAGGTGCTGGTAGGCGAGATTAAAGGTCCTGGCGTAGGTGGGTGCGAGTAAGAGGTGAGTGGAGTATCATAGACTGAGAAGAGAGAGTAGGCGAGATTAAAGGTGCTGGCACAGGTGGGTGCGAGTAAGAGGTGAGTGTGGTACCATAGACTGAAAAGAGGGAGTAGACGAGGTTAAAGGTGCTGGTTTAGGTGGGTGCGAGTAAGAGGTGAGTGGAGTATCATAGACTGAGAAGAGAGAGTAGGCGAGATTAAAGGTGCTGGCATAGGTGTTTGTGAGTAAGATGCGAGTGGAGTATCATAGACTGAGAAGAGAGAGTAGACGAGATTAAAGATGCTGGCACAGATGGGTGCGAGTAAGAGGCGAGTGGAGTATCATAGACTGAGAACAGAGAGTAGGCGAGATTAAAGGTGCTGTCGTAGGTGGGTGTGAGTAAGAGGCGAGTGGAGTGTCATAGACTGAGAACAGAGAGTAGGCGAGATTAAAGGTGCTGTCGTAGGTGGGTGTGAGTAAGAGGCGAGTGGAGTATCATAGACTGAGAACAGAGAGTAGGTGAGATTAAAGGTGTTGGCGTAGGTGGGTGCGAGTAGGAGGCGAGTGGAGTATCATAGACTGGAAAGAGAGAGTAGGCGAGATTAAAGGTGCTGGCATAGGTGGGTGTGAGTAAGAGGCGAGTGGAGTATCACAGACTGGAAAGAGAGAGTAGATGAGATTAAAGGTGCTGGCATAGGTGGGTGTGAGTAAGAGGCGAGTGGAGTATCATAGACTGAGAAGAGAGAGTAGGCGAGATTAAAGGTGCTGGCATAGGTGGGTGTGAGTAAGAGGCAAGTGGAGTATCATAGACTGAGAAGAGAGAGTAGATGAGATTAAAGGTGCTGTCATAGGTGGGTGTGAGTAAGAGGCGAGTGGAATATCATAGACTGAGAAGAGAAAGTAGATGAGATTAAAGGTGCTGGCATAGGTGGGTGCGAGTAAGAGGCAAGTGGAGTATCATAGACTGAGAAGAGGGAGTAGGCGTGATTAAAATGCTGGCGTAGGTGGGTGCGAGTAAGAGGTGAGTGGAGTATCATAGACTGGAAAGAGGGAGTAGGTGAGATTAAAGGTGCTGTCATAGGTGGGTGCGAGTAAGAAGCGAGTGGAGTATCATAGACTGAGAAGAGAGAGTAGGCGAGATTAAAGATGCTGGCACAAATGGGTGTGAGTAAGAGGCAAGTGGAGTATCATAGACTGAGAAGAGAGAGTAGACGAGAATAAAGATGCTGGCACAAGTGGGCGCGAATAAGAGGTGAGTGGAGTATCATAGACTGAGAAGAGAGAGTAGGCGACATTAAAGGTGCTAGTGTAGGTGGGTGCGAGTAAGAGGCGAGTGGAGTATCATAGAATGAGAAGAGAGAGTAGGCGAGATTAAAGGTGCTTTCGTAGGTGGGTGTGAGTAAGAGGCGAGTGGAGTATCATAGACTGAGAAGAGAGAGTAGGCGAGATGAAAGGTGCTGGCGTAGGTGGGTGCGAGTAAGAGGCGAGTGGAGTATCTCAGACTGAGAAGAGAGAGTAGGTGAGATTAAAGGTGCTGGCATAGGTGGGTGTGAGTAAGAGGAGAGTGGAGTATCACAGACTGAGAAGAGAGAGTAGGCAAGATTAAAGGTGCTGGTTTAGGTGTTTGCGAGTAAGAGGCGAGTGGAGTATCATAGACTGAGAAGAGAGAGTAGGCGAGATTAAAGGTGCTGGCATAGGTGTTTGTGAGTAAGATGCGAATGGAGTATCATAGACTGAGAACAGAGAGTAGGCGAGATTAAAGGTGCTGGCGTAGGTGGGTGCGAGTAAGAGGCGAGTGGAGTATCATAGACTGAGAACAGAGAGTAGGCGAGATTAAAGGTGCTGTCGTAGGTGGGTGTGAGTAAGAGGCGAGTGGAGTATCATAGACTGAGAACAGAGAGTAGGCGAGATTAAAGGTGCTGTCGTAGGTGGGTGTGAGTAAGAGGCGAGTGGAGTATCATAGACTGAGAACAGAGAGTAGGTGAGATTAAAGGTGTTGGCGTAGGTGGGTGCGAGTAGGAGGCGAGTGGAGTATCATAGACTGGAAAGAGAGAGTAGGCGAGATTAAAGGTGCTGGCATAGGTGGGTGTGAGTACGAGGCGAGTGGAGTATCACAGACTGGAAAGAGAGAGTAGATGAGATTAAAGGTGCTGGCATAGGTGGGTGTGAGTAAGAGGCGAGTGGAGTATCATAGACTGAGAAGAGAGAGTAGGCGAGATTAAAGGTGCTGGCATAGGTGGGTGTGAGTAAGAGGCAAGTGGAGTATCATAGACTGAGAAGAGAGAGTAGATGAGATTAAAGGTGCTGTCATAGGTGGGTGTGAGTAAGAGGCGAGTGGAATATCATAGACTGAGAAGAGAAAGTAGATGAGATTAAAGGTGCTGGCATAGGTGGGTGCGAGTAAGAGGCAAGTGGAGTATCATAGACTGAGAAGAGGGAGTAGGCGTGATTAAAATGCTGGCGTAGGTGGGTGCGAGTAAGAGGTGAGTGGAGTATCATAGACTGGAAAGAGGGAGTAGGTGAGATTAAAGGTGCTGTCATAGGTGGGTGCGAGTAAGAAGCGAGTGGAGTATCATAGACTGAGAAGAGAGAGTAGGCGAGATTAAAGATGCTGGCACAAATGGGTGTGAGTAAGAGGCGAGTGGAGTATCATAGACTGAGAAGAGAGAGTAGGCGAGAATAAAGATGCTGGCACAAGTGGGCGCGAATAAGAGGTGAGTGGAGTATCATAGACTGAGAAGAGAGAGTAGGCGACATTAAAGGTGCTAGTGTAGGTGGGTGCGAGTAAGAGGCGAGTGGAGTATCATAGACTGAGAAGAGAGAGTAGGCGAGATTAAAGGTGCTTTCGTAGGTGGGTGTGAGTAAGAGGCGAGTGGAGTATCATAGACTGAGAAGAGAGAGTAGGCGAGATGAAAGGTGCTGGCGTAGGTGGGTGCGAGTAAGAGACGAGTGGAGTATCTCAGACTGAGAAGAGAGAGTAGGCGAGATTAAAGGTGCTGTCGTAGGTGGGTGTGAGTAAGAGGCGAGTGGAGTATCATAGACTGAGAAGAGAGAGTAGGCGAGATGAAAGGTGCTGGCGTAGGTGGGTGCGAGTAAGAGGCGAGTGGAGTATCTCAGACTGAGAAGAGAGAGTAGGTGAGATTAAAGGTGCTGGCATAGGTGGGTGTGAGTAAGAGGAGAGTGGAGTGTCACAGACTGAGAAGAGAGAGTAGGCAAGATTAAAGGTGCTGGTTTAGGTGTTTGCGAGTAAGAGGCGAGTGGAGTATCATAGACTGAGAAGAGAGAGTAGGCGAGATTAAAGGTGCTGGCATAGGTGTTTGTGAGTAAGATGCGAATGGAGTATCATAGACTGAGAACAGAGAGTAGGCGAGATTAAAGGTGCTGGCGTAGGTGGGTGCGAGTAAGAGGCGAGTGGAGTATCATAGACTGAGAAGAGAGAGTAGGCGAGATTAAAGGTGCTGGCATAGGTGTTTGTGAGTAAGATGCGAGTGGAGTATCATAGACTGAGAACAGAGAGTAGGCGAGATTAAAGGTGCTGTCGTAGGTGGGTGTGAGTAAGAGGCGAGTGGAGTATCATAGACTAAGAACAGAGAGTAGGCGAGATTAAAGGTGCTGTCGTAGGTGGGTGTGAGTAGGAGGCGAGTGGAGTATCACAGACCGAGAAGAGAGAGTAGGCGAGATTAAAGGTGCTGGCATAGGTTTTTGTGAGTAAGATGCGAGTGGAGTTTCATAGACTGAGAACGGAGAGTAGGCGAGATTAAAGGTGCTGTTGTAGGTGGGTGTGAGTAAGAGGCGAGTGGAGTATCATAGACTGAGAACAGAGAGTAGGTGAGATTAAAGGTGTTGGCGTAGGTGGGTGCGAGTAGGAGGCGAGTGGAGTATCATAGACTGGAAAGAGAGAGTAGGCGAGATTAAAGGTGCTTGCATAGGTGGGTGTGAGTAAGAGGCGAGTGGAGTATCACAGACTGGAAAGAGAGAGTAGATGAGATTAAAGGTGCTGGCATAGGTGGGTGTGAGTAAGAGGCGAGTGGAGTATCATAGACTGAGAAGAGAGAGTAGGCGAGATTAAAGGTGCTGGCATAGGTGGGTGTGAGTAAGAGGCAAGTGGATTATCATAGACTGAGAAGAGAGAGTAGATGAGATTAAAGGTGCTGTCATAGGTGGGTGTGAGTAAGAGGCGAGTGGAATATCATAGACTGAGAAGAGAGAGTAGATGAGATTAAAGGTGCTGTCATAGGTGGGTGCGAGTAAGAGGCAAGTGGAGTATCATAGACTGAGAAGAGGGAGTAGGCATGATTAAAATGCTGGCGTAGGTGGGTGCGAGTAAGAGGTGAGTGGAGTATCATAGACTGGAAAGAGAGAGTAGGCGAGATTAAAGGTGCTGTCATAGGTGGGTGCGAGTAAGAGGCGAGTGGAGTATCATAGACTGAGAAGAGAGAGTAGGCGAGATTAAAGATGCTGGCACAAATGGGTGTGAGTAAGAGGCAAGTGGAGTATCATAGACTGAGAAGAGAGAGTAGGCGAGAATAAAGATGCTGGCACAAGTGGGCGCGAATAAGAGGTGAGTGGAGTATCATAGACTGAGAAGAGAGAGTAGGCAAGATTAAAGGTGCTGGCATAGGTGGGTGTGAGTAAGAGGCGAGTGGAGTATCACAGACTGAGAAGAGAGAGTAGGCGAGATTAAAGGTGCTGGCTTAGGTGTTTGCGAGTAAGAGGCGAGTGGAGTATCATAGACTGAGAAGAGAGAGTAGGCGAGATTAAAGGTGCTAGCGTAGGTGGGTGCGAGTAAGAAGCGATTGGAGTATCATAGACTGAGAAGAGAGAGTAGGTGAGATTAAAGGTGCTGTCGTAGGTGGGTGTGAGTTAGAGGCGAGTGGAGTATCATAGACTGAGAACAGAGAGTAGGCGAGATTAAAGGTGCTGTCGTAGGTGGGTGTGAGTAAGAGGCGAGTGGAGTATCATAGACTGAGAACAGAGAGTAGGCGAGATTAAAGGTGCTGGCGTAGGTGGGTGCGAGTAAGAGGCGAGTGGAGTATCACAGACTGAGAAGAATGAGTAGGCGAGATTAAAGGTCCTGGCGTAGGTGGGTATGATTAAGAGGCAAGTGGAGTATCATAGACTGAGAAGAGAGAGTAGGCGAGATTAAAGGTGCTGGCATAGGTGGGTGCGAGTAAGAGGCGAGTGGAGTATCACAGACTGAGAAGAGAGAGTAGGCGAGATTAAAGGTCCTGGCGTAGGTGGGTGTGAGTAAGAGGCGAGTGGAGTATCACAGACTGAGAAGAGAGAGTAGGCGAGATTAAAGGTGCTGGTTTAGGTGTTTGCGAGTAAGAGGCGAGTGGAGTATCATAGACTGAGAAGAGAGAGTAGGCGAGATTAAAGGTGCTGGCATAGGTGTTTTTGAGTAAGATGCGAGTGGAGTATCATAGACTGAGAACAGAGAGTAGGCGAGATTAAAGGTGCTGGCGTAGGTGGGTGCGAGTAAGAGGCGAGTGGAGTATCATAGACTGAGAAGAGAGAGTAGGCGAGATTAAAGGTGCTGTCGTAGGTGGGTGTGAGTAAGAGGCGAGTGGAGTATCACAGACTGAGAAGAGAGAGTAGGCGAGATTAAAGGTGCTGGTTTAGGTGTTTGCGAGTAAGAGGCGAGTGGAGTATCATAGACTGAGAAGAGAGAGTAGGCGAGATTAAAGGTGCTGGCATAGGTGGGTGTGAGTAAGAGGCAATGAGAGTATCATAGACTGAGAAGAGAGAGTAGATGAGATTAAAGGTGCTGTCGTAGGTGGGTGTGAGTAAGAGGCGAGAGGAGTATCATAGACTGAGAACAGAGAGTAGGCGAGATTAAAGGTGCTGGCATAGGTGGGTGACGGTAAGAGGCTGGTGGAGCACAGTAGAGTCAGTAGAGAGTGTAGACGAGATTAAAGGTGCTGACACACATAAGTGTGAATAAGAATGAGTTGAGTATAGTAGAGTGAGCAGAGAGAGTAGACGAGATTAAAGGTGCTGGCACAGATGGGTGTGAGTAAGAAGCGAGTGGAGCACAGTAGAGTGTGTAGAGAGTGTAGACGAGGGTGAAGATAATGGTATACATGGGTGGAATCAAGAGACGAGTACAGTAGCGCTCGTAGGGAGAGTGGACAAGAGTGGTGGTGTGACTGATATCTAGGCCACCACTGATGTGAGGGAGTAGTGAGATGAACTCTTTGGACGTAGGGATGGATTTGGAGTGAGCCATGCCTCAGTAATGAAGAAGGCATCTACTTTCATCTAGCTCATAATGACTGCTTTATGTGCTCCTGACCAATAGCTGCCCAGCAGTAACCACCAGGAGTGAGAGATGGTCCACCACCATGTACATTGTTCTGTTTTATTATTATGGTGCTGCATTCCAGCACTTCTCTTGGTGATGTCACATATCAGAGCACTCATGGTGATGTCTCTGGGTATGGTGCTTCTCTCGGTGGCATCACTTGTAACAGTATGTCTTTTGATGATGTCACATATCACCATACAGTACGCACTGTGATATTTCTTGGCATGGTGCTTCACTTGGTGACATCACTTGTTACAGTGTTTCCAGTGATGACGATGACTGGCTAATGACAATGTTATTTGACACTGCTCTCAGTATGGAGATGGGACTTGTTACTGACGTTATAGTGGTCGTCTTGATGTCACTTGCTATGGTCCTTCTCTCAACGTCACTTGCTATGGTCCCTCTCTTGACGTCACTTGCTATGGTCCCTCTCTTGACGTCACTTGCTATGGTCCTTCTCACGAGGTCACTTGCTATGGTCCCTCTCTTGATGTCACTTGCTATGGTCCCTCTCTTGACGTCACTTGCTATAGTCCCTCTCTTGACATCACTTGCTATGTTCCCTCTCTCGACGTCACTTGCTAACGTCACTTGCTATGGTCCTTCTCTCGACGTCACTTGCTAGGGTCCCTCTCTTGATGTCACTTGCTATGGTCCCTCTCTTGACGTCACTTGCTATGGTCCCTCTCTTGACGTCACTTGCTATGGTCCTTCTCTCAACATCACTTGCTATGGTCCTTCTCTCGAGGTCACTTGCTATGGTCCCTCTCTTGATGTCACTTGCTATGGTCCCTCTCTTGATGTCACTTGCTATGGTCCCTCTCTTGACGTCACCTGCTATAGTCCCTCTCTTGACGTCACTTGCTATGTTCCCTCTCTCGACGTCACTTGCTAACGTCACTTGCTATGGTCCTTCTCTCGACGTCACTTGCTATGGTCCCTCTCTTGATGTCACTTGCTATGGTCCCTCTCTCGACGTCACTTGCTATGTTCCCTCTCTCAACGTCACTTGCTATGGTCCCTCTCTTGACGTCACCTGCTATAGTCCCTCTCTTGACGTCACTTGCTATGTTCCCTCTCTCGACGTCACTTGCTAACGTCACTTGCTATGGTCCTTCTCTCGACGTCACTTGCTATGGTCCCTCTCTTGATGTCACTTTCTATGGTCCTTCTCTCGACGTCACTTGCTATGGTCCCTCTCTCACTTGCTATGGTCCTTCTCTCGACGTCACTTGCTATGGTCCCTCTCTCGACGTCACTTGCTATGGTCCTTCTCTCGACGTGACTTGCTATGGTCCTTCTCTCGACGTCACTTGCTATAGTCCCTCTCTTGGCGTCACTTGCTAACGTCACTTGCTATGGTCCTTCTCTCGACGTCACTTGCTATGGTCCCTCTCTTGGCGTCACTTGCTAACGTCACTTGCTATGGTCCTTCTCTCGACGTCACTTGCTATGTTCCCTCTCTCGACGTCACTTGCTAACATCACTTGCTATGGTCCTTCTCGCGACGTCACTTGCTATGGTCCCTCTCTTGATGTCACTTGCTATGGTCCCTCTCTCGACGTCACTTGCTATGGTCCTTCTCTTGACGTCACTTGCTATGGTCCCTCTCTTGACGTCACTTGCTATGGTCCTTCTCTCAACATCACTTGCTATGGTCCTTCTCTCGAGGTCACTTGCTATGGTCCCTCTCTTGATGTCACTTGCTATGGTCCCTCTCTTGATGTCACTTGCTATGGTCCCTCTCTTGACGTCACCTGCTATAGTCCCTCTCTTGACGTCACTTGCTATGTTCCCTCTCTCGACGTCACTTGCTAACGTCACTTGCTATGGTCCTTCTCTCGACGTCACTTGCTATGGTCCCTCTCTTGATGTCACTTGCTATGGTCCCTCTCTCGACGTCACTTGCTATGTTCTCTCTCTCAACGTCACTTGCTATGGTCCCTCTCTTGATGTCACTTGCTATGGTCCCTCTCTTGACGTCACCTGCTATAGTCCCTCTCTTGACGTCACTTGCTATGTTCCCTCTCTCGACGTCACTTGCTAACGTCACTTGCTATGGTCCTTCTCTCGACGTGACTTGCTATGGTCCTTCTCTCGACGTCACTTGCTATAGTCCCTCTCTTGGCGTCACTTGCTAACGTCACTTGCTATGGTCCTTCTCTCGACGTCACTTGCTATGGTCCCTCTCTTGATGTCACTTGCTATGGTCCCTCTCTCGACGCCACTTGCTATGGTCCTTCTCTCGACGTCACTTGCTATGGTCCCTCTCTCGACGCCACTTGCTATGGTCCTTCTCTCGACGTCACTTGCTATGGTCCCTCTCTCGACGTCACTTGCTATGGTCCTTCTCTCGACGTCACTTGCTATGGTCCTTCTCTCGACGTCATTTGCTATGGTCCCTCTCTTGACGTCACTTGCTATGGTCCCTCTCTCGACGTCACTTGCTATGGTCCTTCTCTCGACGTCACTTGCTATGGTCCTTCTCTCGACGTCACTTGCTAACGTCACTTGCTATGGTCCTTCTCTCGACGTGACTTGCTATGGTCCTTCTCTCGACGTCACTTGCTATAGTCCCTCTCTTGGCGTCACTTGCTAACGTCACTTGCTATGGTCCCTCTCTTGATGTCACTTGCTATGGTCCCTCTCTTGACGTCACCTGCTATAGTCCCTCTCTTGACGTCACTTGCTATGTTCCCTCTCTCGACGTCACTTGCTAACGTCACTTGCTATGGTCCTTCTCTCGACGTCACTTGCTATGGTCCCTCTCTTGATGTCACTTGCTATGGTCCCTCTCTCGACGTCACTTGCTATGTTCTCTCTCTCAACGTCACTTGCTATGGTCCCTCTCTTGATGTCACTTGCTATGGTCCCTCTCTTGACGTCACCTGCTATAGTCCCTCTCTTGACGTCACTTGCTATGTTCCCTCTCTCGACGTCACTTGCTAACGTCACTTGCTATGGTCCTTCTCTCGACGTGACTTGCTATGGTCCTTCTCTCGACGTCACTTGCTATAGTCCCTCTCTTGGCGTCACTTGCTAACGTCACTTGCTATGGTCCTTCTCTCGACGTCACTTGCTATGGTCCCTCTCTTGATGTCACTTGCTATGGTCCTTCTCTCGACGTCACTTGCTATGGTCCCTCTCTTGATGTCACTTGCTATGGTCCCTCTCTCGACGTCACTTGCTATGTTCTCTCTCTCAACGTCACTTGCTATGGTCCCTCTCTTGATGTCACTTGCTATGGTCCCTCTCTTGACGTCACCTGCTATAGTCCCTCTCTTGACGTCACTTGCTATGTTCCCTCTCTCGACGTCACTTGCTAACGTCACTTGCTATGGTCCTTCTCTCGACGTGACTTGCTATGGTCCTTCTCTCGACGTCACTTGCTATAGTCCCTCTCTTGGCGTCACTTGCTAACGTCACTTGCTATGGTCCTTCTCTCGACGTCACTTGCTATGGTCCCTCTCTCACTTGCTATGGTCCTTCTCTCGACGTCACTTGCTATGGTCCCTCTCTCGACGTCACTTGCTATGGTCCTTCTCTCGACGTGACTTGCTATGGTCCTTCTCTCGACGTCACTTGCTATAGTCCCTCTCTTGGCGTCACTTGCTAACGTCACTTGCTATGGTCCTTCTCTCGACGTCACTTGCTATGGTCCCTCTCTTGATGTCACTTGCTATGGTCCCTCTCTCGACGCCACTTGCTATGGTCCTTCTCTCGACGTCACTTGCTATGGTCCCTCTCTCGACGTCACTTGCTATGGTCCTTCTCTCGACGTCACTTGCTATGGTCCTTCTCTCGACGTCATTTGCTATTGCGGTCCTAGAATGTCTGTACCTAGGGGCAGTTGGTATGGTTTCACTATATAACCAAAATATTGGCTGACAGAAATATTTTGTCCTAAGTATCGCTCACAGAAAATGTCACTCCCTTGACGCTAACATCAGAAACATCTACAGTGAGTTTGTAAGCTATACTTAGGCCTAAATATTTCTGGCAGATGATGTGCTTGCTAATGATCTGGTGACACCCAGCTGGGCTGGTCAGTAGGACCCCCTTGGCATGGTCTTTGGCTGATGAACAGGAGCACCATCCGGCCCCAGGGCTTAACTTCACCAGAAAGGATGAATCAAACCAGCACAGCCCTAACTCAGCAAAAGAGCTCAAGGCGAGATTTATGAAAATGTGGTGCTGCGCAACGCAGCGCAACGCAGCACAGCGCGACATGTCACCTTGATGTGCTGCTCTGCACCAGGTCCCTTGGAAAGGGCAGGAATGTCCCGTATTTGAGGAATATGGCACAATCCTGTGCGTTCCTCCTGCTCTGGTGCACAATGGGCTGCCTCGCACCTTTGCGCCCTGGTGCAGGATTGGGCTCCTTCCTGCACAAAAACAATCCTGGGAAGCTGTTTCCTCTTTGCGCAAGAATACAGGAAGAGGAAAAACGAGAACAGATAAAGATATTTCTCGAGCCTCACATGAGGAGGTGTAAGGATTTGGGCATTCTGAGGGTTGGTACCAGGGTTGGTAAATCTGGGATGCATCAGAATCCACGGGCGTTGCGTTGGGACGTGCACCGTGACGCCCATGGAACGCATCCCTTGTGGAGGGTAAGGCAACGCAGTGATGTGTGCTGCGTTGCCTTACTCCACATCTATGAGGCCGTTGAAAGCCACGCAAAGTGGCTCTGCGTGGCCTCGTAGATATGGTTGCAAGAAATGCGCCACCGTTGCATCACAAAACGTGACACAACTGAAGTGCAGGGGCTCAGAAATATGTCCCTGAAGGTGCAGACAAAAGATGGTTTATAATATGGATATTGTTTTTTGAAACTTGCTGAAGGTGGGAAATAGCTCAGTGTGTGTGAAAGGATGACAGCTCTACTTGGACGCTGACAAATGTGACGAGACGGTGAGGGGGACTTAGGGAACCAGGAAATTTGGACACTTTAAAAAGTGGGGCTGGGGACAGTCTGTCCCCCAGTGGGAGCAGAAGCCCCCGAAGAGGGGGCAGTGTGGGCTAGCGGGGTCCCAGGACCCCAGAAGACCTTGGAGGAAGGAAGCCTCCCAGGAAAGATGCTTGAAGAAGTTAGAAGTTTAGGGGGACAGATGTCATTGGTCCATTGGTGATCGAGGCAGTGCTTCAGGTGGGAGTTGTGCGTCTGATTCTCTCACGCCTCATCCATGAACTTCTAAGCGCTTCATCCAAAGACAGGATGTCTCTGGCCACTCATGCACAACACCAAAACACTCTGCCAGACGCACACTCCACACTGCGTAGCATGCAACCCGCGGGTGAGCGCTTCAGCGCCCGGCAGAGGGGTAGTAAGCGCTATACAAGCTCTCAGTGCTGTGCCAAGCCGCACACCCCACACAGTGTAGCATGCTACCCGCGGGTGAGAGCTTCAGCGCCCGGCAGAGGAGTAGTAAGCGCTATACAAGCTCTCAGTGCTGTGCCAAGCCGCACACAGTGTAGCATGCTACCCGCGGGTGAGCGCTTCGGGGCCCCACAGAGGGGTAGTAAGCGCTATACAAACTCTCAGTGCTGTGCCAAGCCGCACACAGTGTAGCATGCTACCCACGGGGGAGCGCTTCAGGGCCCCACAGAGGGGTAGTAAGCGCTATACAAGGTCTCAGTGCTGTGCCAAGCCGCACATCCCACACAGTGTAGCATGCTACTCGCGGGTGAGCGCTTCAGCGCCCCGCAGAGGGGAAGAAAGCGCTATACAAGCTCTCAGTGCTGTGCCAAGCCACACACCCCACCCAGTGTAGCATGCTACCCACGGGTGAGCGCTTCGGGGCCCCACAGAGGGGTAGAAAGCGCTATACAAGCTCTCAGTGTTGTGCCAAGCCGCACATGGAGTAGCATGCTACCCGCGGGTGAGCGCTTCGGGGCCCCACAGAGGGGTAGTAGGCGCTATAGAAGCTCTCAGTCCTGTGCCAAGCAGCGCATCCCACGTTACCCGCAGGTGAGCGCCCCAGGGCCCCACCCAGGGTTATAGTAGGCGCTACACAAGCTCTCGGCGCTTTCCCTCTGGTCTCGCATCTCTTCCTCAGCAGGGCCCAGGCCGCAGCCGCCTCCCCGGGCGGCCAAAAATGTGTTTTTCTTCAGGACCCAAATCAGCGGGTTTGAATTCCCTAATTGTTGGGCTCATTCTTCACCGGAGGGGGAAAATGGCTTAAAAAAATCTGTTTTAAACAAATGGGTTTTTGATTACATTTCTCGCACGCTGTTTACATTTCCGCCCACGGGGCCCAAAAAGCGAGCCCATGTGGTTTTGTTTTCCAGTTGGTATCTCTGTGCCCGGCCCCCGCCCCCCCTGCTCGGTTCACCTGCACTGGGCAGTGCGGGGGTCCGGCACAGGGCGGCACCCACTTCATGCAGCGCCGCCCCCAGGCGGACCCCCAGGTCAGCCACCTTAAGGCCAAGTGTACAGGAAGTGACATCACACAGGGCTGGATGACCCCGGCATCTGAGGTCACAGCACGGACTCCCACCCTGGAAGGTGGCTGTGTCCTCTGCTGTGTCCTCACTGTGCCACCACCTTGGTACTACTTTTAATAATCAGAGAAGGCAGCTTCAAGGAGCTATGGAGGGCTGACCAGTGGATGCTGTGCGGGGTGCACACCGCCCCCCCTCCTGGGCTCCACGGGGAGCTGCAGGGGTGGGTGAATGGGGGAGAGAGTGTTAGCGCTTCTAGTGTCACATGAGGCCTTCTCGTCGCTAGTGGAGTGTGTCTTCGCCCTCCCCGCAGTCACCCCAGCTGGACCAAAGTGTGGGTTCACCTAGACTTCTAGGGGCCTCACTACTAAACCACCTATAGGTGGCCGGCTGACGCCCCTGTGCCTGGCCCTGAGGGGCCTCACAGATGTGGAGGGAGGAAGGCAGCCAAGTCGCCCTAGGGAGGGTCCCCTGGGCGTTCCCACGCAACATCCATGGGCGTTGACGCATTCCCCGATTTAAGAAATATCTGTATTTCTCCTTGTGCTTTCCTCTTTCCATGTGTGCTGCAACAAACAGAGGGAAACGTCTCCCAGGATTGTTTTTGTGTAGGAAGGTGCCCTTCCTGCACACGAACAATCCGCTGTCAACACAGGCTGCCTTGCACTGCGGATGAAAGGGAGCCTGCGATGGCCAATTGTGCACCAGCGCGGTGGGAAAGGACAGGAATGCGCCACATCTCATAGATACGGTGCACTTCAGCCCTTTCAGCTTGGCGTAGGGCAGCGCAACAAGGTGGCTCACTGCGCTGCCCTACGCCACTCCCCATAAATGAGGGCTCCAGTGTTCACGTCCCAGTCACATGAGGCTGTGGTGGCTATCGACCCACAATCTCCCTGGTGCTGTGTTCAGCTGAGGTCGAGGCATAACCTCAAGTGTGTCGGCCATCTTGTTTTTGACACAGTGTCACGTGCAACAGCAATCTTGTTTTTGACACAGTGTTGTCACGTTCTTCAGCCATCTTGTTTTTGACATGGTGTTGTCACGTTCTTTAGCCATCTTGTTTTTGATGTGGCGTTGTCACATGTGGTGGGGCAATCCAGGTGTGGCTAGCATTTTTTACTTTGCTGATTTAGATTCAAGCAGTGCAATTCCTGTATTTTGGGAGCGGTTATCCACCAAGACCAGGTGTTCCTTTCCATCAAAGGCGTTGCAGACGCCTTTGGCTCTTCTCCGTGGCTGCATGTTATGTGTTACCGTGGTGATAGTAACTGATCTCTTGCCTTTACTGGATGTTTGCTCATTAGGTCTTTAATCAATCAATCAATTTATCAGCATTTGTAGAGCATAGCACTGTCACACCTTGGGGGTGGGCGGGCGCTGGAGTGCAAGGTCTCTGTCGAAAAGCCGGGTCATGAGTTCCTGGCGGTGTAGCTCCATCATTTCTCGAGTTGGTAGCAGTTGCGCTCGTGGTTCTGAGCTCTGGGGTGTACCAGCGGGCTTGTTTTGAGGTTTTGTTGGTTCTTGCTTCTATTGTGGCATCTAGCCACAGCAGCAGTACCAAGATGCTGTCTCAAATGCCCATTTGTTTCACATCTCCTGGTGGGCGACCCATGCTCTGTCCTTGAGATTTTGCAACAGTTCTGTTAGAGTGGCCAGATTAGGGATGAACCTGCCACATCGAGAGGAAGCTGCTCTGGGGGGCAGCAGTCACTTTGATATCACTCCCCCTCTGTGCTCTGCAGGGCACTGCTGGCTTGTCTGACGATCTTCATCCGGGGCTTTACAAAGTCACGCGTACCTTGAGACAGTGTGAATCCATTCTCCTTCAGCAGTCCCCGCACTATTTCTGTGCATTCACAGTGGTGTCTGACTGGGGTGGCATACATCGTAGTGCCGCCATCAAGACTGGTCCCTCAGACACCCCAGAAATGTCTGAGTGAACCCTGCAGCAACCTGTGCTGTGAAGCTCAGCTTGTTTTACCTGGTCTCGCGGATATGTGCCAAGACCGTGGAGATGTACCTCAGATCTTCAGGAAGGGGCGACTGGTGGGACCTGGCGTCGGCTCCGCTGAGGTCGGCCTGACGTTATTGATTTTGGGTGTTTTGCTACACTGTCTTCTATCTCCAAATATCCTCATTGTACAGACTATTTCAGCTTTTGTGTGACTAGTGGCAACAATATGGAGTGGGCTTTCCCTGCCGCTTGCTGAATAATGCTGACTAGTCCCTTTTTCACTCTGTAGCTGACATGGAGAGGACTCCTATGGTGCTCGATGCCACCAGTTCAACCACTGCATTATGTGAAGACTGAGGCCCAGCATTGTAAAACCTGCCACGCAACGCAGCCTAGCAGCCAAAACTGCGGCACAGCACTGTGTTGCGTGACAGGGAGAGAGTAGGAGAGCGCCTTATTCACATAGAAAGAGCACATTCATCCCATCCCCCAGTGCCAGCGCTGATGTCAGCTGCCGTGCGCCAGGCACACACCTTAGCACCATAGTGAGTGAGAGTGTAGCCTGGGTTTTGTACAGGAAGGGTGTCCCTCCTGTACCAAATACATTGCCTAGACTATTGCAAAAGTTTTTGTATGTGTGCTGTACAGCGCAGTCGGAATAGCGAATAGAAATTAAAACATTTCTCCTTTTAATGGCTGCTTTTTAGTGGTGTTAATTTGTGGTGCTAAACCCTCTCTACTGATGTTTGAGAATAGGGTTTAGCGTCAAAAAGCATTGGTGGTGGCCCGGGTGGACCCATGTACCACCCTTACAACGCCCCTTGATGCAAAGTAACGTAAAGCTGTGTTTCGCATTGCTTTGCATTACTTTGCCATACAAACCAACGCAAATAACAATTTGCGTTGGTTTGAGAATCCCAAAAAAGGTTTAGCATCGGTCTAAGGTTAAAAAGTAACCCTATCCCAAAGCTAAACCTTTGTGAATCTCGGCCTGACTTTGTTTGGGTTTCCACTTTTTTTCAGAAGATGCATCTTAGTGTATCTGGGTTGGACAGTTCCAAGATACCTTGGAGTTTTCCTTCTTCTGATTGGCTGCCTGAAAGAAACATTTGGTGAACTATGGCTTTTCCCTCTCCTGATGGCTATATCCTGTTCCATCCCAGGTTTCTTACATTTCTTGGTTCTTTGGCCTGTGAATTGCAAAATTGCTGTTGCTGTTACCGGTTCCCATGTTTCATCTTGACCAGTTCCATGTTGGGAGATTTGAGATGGACAGACAGATAGACAGACAGGGCTGTTTTACCACCCAAAACACGTCAGTGTTGTTCCTTGGAGCAATATGAATTAAAAAAATAAACTGTATGAACTGCTTCTTGGTCCAGGAGTGCAAGTTTCTGTGATACTGAAAAAGTTAAAAAAGGAACTTTGAAATTCTGAATATCTCTATATATATTACCTACTGGCGGTCACCAGAAGGTAGTTATAGATAGGACTAGGTTTCCTTTGAAAACGCGTTTGTTGACTTGCCTATATCTTTGGCACCATTTGAAGAATTTTCATGAAATTTTCAAAAAAGTGTGCCTAAGAATCTTGTTGTGCATGGGAAGTTTGGGGCTGATCTGTCAAGTGGGGGACAAGAAAAAGGGGGTGGTCAAAAAAAGTGAATTTCCCACGTTAATTGCTATGGGAGCTTTGAACACGACTACAACCCAAACCACTGGATGAAATTACACCAGATTTGGTAGAAAAGGTAGCTTTCAGTACGCAGATTACACTTATTATTATTTGGTATAAATGCATTCAGTAGTTTGAGAGGAAAGAAAACCAAATTGTATATATAGAGATACAAAGGCTTCATGCATCCTCTCAATCTCGTGCTGAGATCTGATTGGCTGCCAACATTTCATCCAAGAAATGCTGGCAGACATCTTGGGACTCTGCTTCATCCGAGTCCCAGAAATAAAAAGAAAAGGGGCCAGGGTAGGGAGACCCTGACCCCTCAGCTGTGGTGCTGGGGTCCCAGAGGGACACCCCCAGGGCAAAAAAGCACTTTGAATAAAAATGCTTCCAGTGAATTTGCCATGGGGTTGCAAATTAGCGGTAATATTTTTTTAACAAGAAAGTGAAGTCTCCCATGCTTGTTTTACTAAAGCCCCCGGGTTGACCAGGTCCCGGGGGCATATAAAAAATAAATGGCGGTAGTACATGGGGGCCCCCGTTTTAGGGCTTATTTATGTCCCGGGGACCACCACCTCCCCAAAGCAATTCATTGATAATAAGGCCCGCTACCTCCCCAGGCCTGAATGAAAATGATGTAGGGGTTCATTGTGGATCCCCACAGCCCCGGGAACCGCCACCTCCCGGGGGCTAAAATAAGACAATGAAGAGGGTCTGCTGCAGGGCCCTGGGGCCACCACCTCCCCAGGGCAAAGATAAAGAATGGAGGGGGATTGAGCGGCCCCCCTCATGGAGCCAATAATGACCCTGGGGACTGCCACCCTCGAGGTCTAGCTCCTGCTATGTCCCGGGGTGCCCCCTCCCGGGACATAGCTGTTTGCTCTGACTTGGTGGGAGCTTTGACAGTTCCGCTCCCAGCAAGGGAGATCTATCAAACAGTTTTCACTTGCTGGGACCGGGGGTTTCCTCTGTTTCCCTGCTCACAGAGAGACGGGCAGGGAAACAGAGGAAACTGTTGCTCTCACAGACAGGGAGCTGCATGTTTAGCAGCTCCCTGTCTGTGACAGCAGTGCCCGTTCCAGCAGGAGGCGGGGAGGTGGCTGGGACTGTGGCGACATTTAGGCTCCCCCACGCAGTCCCATTGCACACTGAGTGCCCTAGAAGGCAGCCGGGATGGATAGCCGGGCCCCAGGGGATGGGGTCCTCAAGACCATAATTGGCCCGAGGAGACGGTGCCGTGAGGCCACCTCCTGCATTTGATTAAGGCTGCGCCCCAGGGAATAGGGTCCAAAATCAGCTGGGGAGGGGGCCACACAGCACCTCTCCTGCACACTGCACCCAACCAGGTAGCACTCACAATGAGGTGGCACTTACTAACTAACCAGAAGAAAGCAATCCAGTTGGCTAGACATTTTGTGCAAAACTGTGGACTTTAGTTGGATAAATGAGCAGGTGAGGTTCTGTTCTGGCCATGAAGCTCATTGCACAGAAATTAAACCTGAACAGGAAGCACTTAAAATATAAACGTAGAAGGTGCCCCAGTTGAAGCTCCACTTCTGGAAAGGACAAATTACCCTACCTCCTGGGCTTGGCGAAGGCAAAGCAAATGTGCGTACTCTGCGATTCCATATTGAAAAACGATCTGAAATCCTTTGTGGATGTGAAAGTGTCTTTCATCTATAGAAGCACAATCAGCCACTCTCACACCCACTCTTACACCCACATAGACCCTCTCATACCCATTCTCACACCCAGAGGCACCCTCTCACCCACCTTCACACCCACATACCCATGTCATACCCATTCTCACACCCAGAGACACCCTCTCACCCACTCTCACACCCACACACCCCTGTCATACCCACTCTCACACCCAGATACACCCTCTCACACCTTTTCTCACAAACGATGTGTAAAAAACATATAAACAATTAAGGGTCTCATTACGAGGCTGGCAGTCTTGACACCGCCAGCCTTGCAGTGGTGGTCAGGAATGCTGCTGCTGTTGTGGTGGTCCGACCGCCATATTAAGACCCCATCATCTCTGCCAGAATCGGTGATCCCAACGGGTTGACAGCGGGCGGAGGCTGTAATCAGCAGGGCAGCACTGCATTCGGTTTTACCACCATGAATAGACTGGTGGAGAACGGGTGCAGCAGGCCACAGGGGTCCCCTGCACTGCCCATGCACTTGGCATGGGCAGTGAAAGGACCATCTTGCCCAACACCCTTGCAATGTCCACTGTCTGCTGTGCAGACAGTGAACATTGCAATAGTGCTGGTGCACCCTGCAGGCAACAACATTGCCACTGGCTCGATTTTGAGAAGGAGACAATTTTCTGCCAGTTTCCTGCTAGGCAGACTGGCAGAAACCTCAGTTTCCGCCCATCAGCCTAGCAGAAACTTGTGATGGCAGCAACCTCCCCATCGGAAGTTCGGTGGACGGGTCTTCCTGCCTGCCGAACTCCTAATCAGGCCCTAAATCTGTAAAATAAAAATATAAAATAAAAAAATATACATTTGTAAAAAATGTAATTACAAAATTACTAAAATCTATGGAAACTATTAAAAAAAAAAAAAAAAAAAAACAAACACTTCTATAAAAAAAAATCAGCAAACATCAATAAAATATATAGAAGTTGGATACAAGTGGGGGAATATTTCCTCATTTACCTCTGCCAGAATACATGCATAAAAAACACACCATTATAACTCAAGACAAGCAACACTGAAGTTAATCCAACCTGAGCAGCAGTAACGAGGGTGCTGGACTTTGTAGGGGTCTGCGTGACTATTCGACCTCCAACCTGAGCAGCAGTAGCGAGGGTGCTGGACTTTGTAGGGGTCTGCGTGGCTATTCGACCTCCACCTGAGCAGCAGTAACGAGGGGGCTGGACTATGTATGGGCCTGCATGACTATTCGACCTCCACCTGAGCAGCAGTAACGAGGGTGCTGGACTTTGTAGGGGTCTACGTGACTATTCGACCTCCACCTGAGCAGCAGTAACGAGGGTGCTGGACTTTGTAGGGGTCTGCGTGACTATTCGACCTCCACCTGAGCAGCAGTAGCGAAAGTTCTGGACATTGTAGGGGTCTGGTGACTATTTGAACTCCAACCTGAGCAGCAGTAGCGAGGGTGCTGGATTGGTCTGGGTGACTATTCGACCTCCACCTGAGCAGCAGTAGTGAGGGTGCTGGACTTTGTACGGGTCTGCGTAACTATTCGACCTCCAACCAGAGCAGCAGTAGCGAGGGTGCTGGACTTTGTATGGGTCTGCATGACTATTTGACCTCCAACCTGAGCAGCAGTAGCGAGGGTGCTGGATGGGTCTGCGTGACTACTTGACCTCCACCTGAGAAGCAGTAGCGAGGGTGCTGGACTTTGTAGGGGTCTGCGTGACTATTCGACCTCCAACCTGAGCAGCAGTAGCGAGGGTGCTGGACTTTGTATGGGTCTGCGTGACTATTCGACCTCCACCTGAGCAGCAGTAGCGAGGGTGCTGGACTTTGTATGGGTCTGCGTGACTATTCGACCTCCACCTGAGCAGCAGTAGCGAAAGTTCTGGACTTTGTAGGGGTCTGCGTGACTATTCGACCTCCACCTGAGCAGCAGTAACGAGGGTGCTGGACTTTGTATGGGTCTGCGTGACTATTCGACCTCCGACCTGAGCAGCAGTAGCGAGGGTGCTGGACTTTGTAGGGGTCTATATGACTATTTGACCTCCACCTGAGCAGCAGTAACGAGGGTGCTGGACTTTGTAGGGGTCTGCGTGACTATTCGACCTCCACCTGAGCAGCAGTAGCGAAAGTTCTGGACATTGTAGGGGTCTGTGTGACTATTTGAACTCCAACCTGAGCAGCAGTAGCGAGGGTGCTGGATTGGTCTGCGTGACTATTTGACCTCCAACTGAGCAGCAGTAGTGAGGGTGCTGGACTTTGTACGGGTCTGCGTAACTATTCGACCTCCAACCAGAGCAGCAGTAGCGAGGGTGCTGGACTTTGTATGGGTCTGCATGACTATTTGACCTCCAACCTGAGCAGCAGTAGCGAGGGTGCTGGATGGGTCTGCATGACTACTTGACCTCCACCTGAGAAGCAGTAGCGAGGGTGCTGGACTTTGTAGGGGTCTGCGTGACTATTCGACCTCCAACCTGAGCAGCAGTAGCGAGGGTGCTGGACTTTGTATGGGTCTGCGTGACTATTCGACCTCCACCTGAGCAGCAGTAGCGAGGGTGCTGGACTTTGTATGGGTCTGCGTGACTATTCGACCTCCACCTGAGCAGCAGTAGCGAAAGTTCTGGACTTTGTAGGGGTCTGCGTGACTATTCGACCTCCACCTGAGCAGCAGTAACGAGGGTGCTGGACTTTGTATGGGTCTGCGTGACTATTCGACCTCCGACCTGAGCAGCAGTAGCGAGGGTGCTGGACTTTGTATGGGTCTGTGTGACTATTTGACCTCCAACCTGAGCAGCAGTAGCGAGGGTGCTGGATTGGTCTGCGTGACTATTCGACCTCCACCTGAGCAGCAGTAACGAGGGTGCTGGACTTTGTACGGGTCTGCGTGACTATTCGACCTGCAACCTGAGCAGCAGTAGCGAGGGTGCTGGACTTTGTATGGGTCTGCATGACTATTTGACCTCCAACCTGAGCAGCAGTAGCGAGGGTGCTGGATGGGTCTGCGTGACTACTTGACCTCCACCTGAGCAGCAGTAGCGAGGGTGCTGGGCTTTGTAGGGGTCTGCGTGACTATTCGACCTCCAACCTGAGCAGCAGTAGCGAGGGTGCTGGACTTTGTAGGGGTCTCACCTGAGCAGCAGTAGCGAGGGTGCTGGACTTTGTAGGGGTCTGCGTGACTATTCGACCTCCAACCTGAGCCGCAGTAGCGAGGGTGCTGGACTTTGTATGGGTCTGCGTGACTATTCGACCTCCACCTGAGCAGCAGTAACGAGGGTGCTGGACTTTGTATGGGTCTGCGTGACTATTCGACCTCCGACCTGAGCAGCAGTAGCGAGGGTGCTGGACTTTGTAGGGGTCTGCGTGACTATTCAACCACCAACCTGAGCAGCAGTAACGAGGGTGCTGGACTTTGTAGGGGTCTGCGTGGCTATTCGACCTCCACCTGAGCAGCAGTAGCGAGGGTGCTGGACTTTGTAGGGGTCTGTGTGACTATTCGACCTCCAACCTGAGCAGCAGTAGCGAGGGTGCTGGACTTTGTATAGGTCTGCGTGACTATTCGACCTCCACCTGAGCAGCAGTAGCAAGGGTGCTGGACTTTGTGTGGGTCTGCGTGATTATTCGACCTCCAACCTGAGCAGCAGTAGTGAGGGTGCTGGACTTTGTAGGGGTTTGCGTGACTATTCGACCTCCAACCTGAGCAGCAGTAGCGAAAGTTCTGGACTTTGTAGGGGTCTGTGTGACTATTCGACCTCCACCTGAGAAGCAGTAACGAGGGTGCTGGACTTTGTACGGGTCTGCGTGACTATTCGACCTCCACCTGAGCAGCAGTAGCGAAAGTTCTGGACTTTGTAGGGGTCTGCGTGACTATTCGACCTCCACCTGAGCAGCAGTAACGAGGGTGCTGGACTTTGTACGGGTCTGCGTGACTATTCGTCCTCCACCTGAGCAGCAGTAGCGAAAGTTCTGGACTTTGTAGGGGTCTGCGTGACTATTCGACCTCCACCTGAGCAGCAGTAACGAGGGTGCTGGACTTTGTATGGGTCTGCGTGAGTATTCGACCTCCACCTGAGCAGCAGTAGCGAAAGTTCTGGACTTTGTATGGGTCTGCGTGACTATTCGACCTCCACCTGAGAAGCAGTAACGAGGGTGCTGGACTTTGCACGGGTCTGCGTGACTATTCGACCTCCAACTGAGCAGCAGTAGCGAGGGTGCTGGACTTTGTATGGGTCTGCGTGACTATTCGACCTCCACCTGAGCAGCAGTAGCGAGGGTGCTGGACTTTGTACGGGTCTGCGTGACTATTCGTCCTCCACCTGAGCAGCAGTAGCGAAAGTTCTGGACTTTGTAGGGGTCTGCGTGACTATTCGACCTCCACCTGAGCAGCAGTAACGAGGGTGCTGGACTTTGTACGGGTCTGCGTGACTATTCGTCCTCCACCTGAGCAGCAGTAGCGAAAGTTCTGGACTTTGTAGGGGTCTGCGTGACTATTCGACCTCCACCTGAGCAGCAGTAGCGAGGGTGCTGGACTTTGTACGGGTCTGCGTGACTATTCGACCTCCAACTGAGCAGCAGTAGCGAAAGTTCTGGACTTTGTATGGGTCTGCGTGACTATTCGACCTCCACCTGAGCAGCAGTAACGAGGGTGCTGGACTTTGTATGGGTCTGCGTGACTATTCGACCTCCAACCTGAGCAGCAGTAGCGAGGGTGCTGGACTTTGTACGGGTCTGCGTGACTATTCGACCTCCAACCTGAGCAGCAGTAGCGAGGGTGCTGGATTGGTCTGCGTGACTATTCGACCTCCACCTGAGCAGCAGTAACGAGGGTGCTGGACTTTGTAGGGGTCTGCGTGACTATTCGACCTCCACCTGAGCAGCAGTAACGAGGGTGCTGGACTTTGTATGGGTCTGCGTGAGTATTCGACCTCCACCTGAGCAGCAGCAGGGAAGGTGGTTGTCTTCTGGAGGGATCAGATTTACTACTCAGGCTCCAATCCAAGCAACAGTGTGGAAATTATTAGACTCTGGAGAGGTCAGATTTGCTGTAAAGAAAATGTTGATCTTTTGAGCAATGGTACCTACTATTTCCAATCCAAAATGACCAGCAGTAGAAAAAGTTTAGAACTTTATAAAAATCACATTTACTATTCCAATCCTAAAAAATAGAAAAAATGAAAATTACGTAAACTCCATCTAACTAAATTTAAAAGTATTACAAATTATTCAACGCAATATAGTAATTAGTTTAAAAGTATACATTAGCTATTAACAATATACAGTGAAATATACATTCTCAAAATAAATAATTCTATAAAAAGTTGAAGAGTAATACTTTATCTTGTATATTTATAGATATACAAAACAAAAATATACATCCTAGTTAAAAAAAATAATGAAAATATGAATGATTAATAAATTGTAACCAAATAAACAACAGAATTGTGAATGCCACATAGGGACCCCATCGGGTGATGGAGGGGATCAGTAGCAGTTCCCATTTTTAAGGGGTTAGGATCGCCCAGCAAACCATCAGCCCATTTCGGTGCTAGATTCCTCCGTAAAATTGCTCAGCGGGTAATTTTTGCAGAACTGGAAGCCTGGGTGGCAGAAACATCCTTCTTTTCAGAAGCCCGATATTGGTTCCGCCCCGGGCTTGGGCACCACTGAACAAGCTCCAAGTCTGTCCTTGATTTTGGGCAAATATGTCAGTTCCCGGAGAGGAGCATCACATATGGCTTTTATGGACCTCTCCTTTGCCTCTGACTTGGTGAACAGAGGCAAGTGGTGGGCTATGATGGGGCTAGCAGGGGTCGACCCTCGCCTACTGGAGCTCTTAAGAAGCCTCCATCGGGAACCTCCCATGAGTGTACGATATGGGCAACTTGGTGACCACACGTCCCGATACAAGTTACGCGCAGGGTGAGGCAGGGTTGCAGACTAGTTCCTCTATTCATTATTGATTTATGTTAATGCTTTAGATAGCTTTGTAACCTCCTGTACAGTTGATGTTTTCCCCAAATTTGGCTCCCGCGTGGTCCCTGTACCTTTGTACGCAGAGAACGCGGTTTAAGAGCGCGTCCAGCAAGTGGTCTACAAGCTGCTTTGGATGGTTTCAACAATTTTATGGAGGGGTTGAATCTGAAGACCAACCTCAAAAAATCTTTCATTTTGACCAGTGGTCCTAGAAATACTCGCTCTAGAAGCTTTTTTATTGGGGAGGCTCCTAGTATGAAGACACTGAGTTTTAAGTATTTGGGTATCTTGTTCGATGCCAACATGAACTGGGAAAGGATTATAACCCAGAGATCCCAGATGATGGTGGCATCATGCAAATCTATTTTCTGGGTTGTTAAAAATTTAGGGCACAAGCCCCATAAAGAAATAATTATGCTCTACAAAAGTAAATGTCTTTCAGCTGACACATTTGGGGCTAGTGTGTGAGGGCGTACAGCTGTGAAGACCCTTCAGGTCGTGAAGAACACATTTCTAAACAGATTATTAGGGACTTCGAAATCCACATCGAGCCTTATTTCGTATCAGGAACTGGGGGTAGGCTACTTGGAGAACACAGTAGGGTTGGCTTCCATCCTGTTATGGGTCAACAGTTGGGCTGCACCTGAATTGTGTTTTACCTGCAGAATAGTCGAGCCCTGCCTGAAGCACGGGGATGTGTTGGCCATTCCATGGCTCGGGAATGCCAAAAACACTTTACGAGATCTGGAACCGAGCAGCCTCCTAGAGAGAAGGGTCAATATCAGCCCTCATACCAAGGAGCTAGTTAGGAAAAGGGTTTTTCCACATAAAGAGAATGCCAGGTTTATGAAATGACTTGATATGGACACCGTCCAATCATACGTGCCACCCTCACCTACTTGCGGCATGGAGCCGTATCCGGTTTGGATAAAGGGCCCTGAATTAAGATTGTATCCCCCACGCTAAGAGTCAACTTGATATATTGTCCAGTGGCCTTTCCTGTTACAAGTACCTGGCCCACCTCACTCCTGTGATGCCCAGGGGATGGGGCGTCGCCTCAAACTAAGCACTTTATGCTACTTGGCGCGGCGTACTCCTCTTGTAGAAAAAGGTTTCTTTACCCCATTTTCTGTCCTAGACTTTTTAATACGGACCAAGAGGGTCTCCTCTTCTTACAACGTCTTGAGTCTCCTGCGATATGTTTTTCAGTCTTGAATTTTTGTGTCTGCTTTGAAATTGTGGAAGAGATATGTTATGAGTTTTGATTCAGGACTGACCTACCCTCCAACTTACAGTATATACCCGGCTGGTCCCTACTGAACTTATGTGACACCTTGTAACCTGATTGAGGGCTGCCCTTTATCACTAAAGCTTGTATCCTCATGGCATTACCAACGGTTGTTATCCTTTAATATGACTATTATATTAGGTGGTCACCGCAAACTGCGCACGATTGTAATATGTTGTATGTCATTTCAATGTGCTCTTATGGTCACATATGTGACCAAATGAAGGTGATGATGATGAGTTCCGAAACTATTTAAACACATTGTTCAATAAATTAATAAACAAATCCACCAATTAATATTTAATAAATATAATTTAAAATGTATTATATATTTATCAACACCTCCAATTCTACCAATCCCAGTTCCATGCAAACGCCCCGCACCAAAAAAGGAAACAATAATAATAATAAAATATTTGCAAAAATAAATAAACACCGTATAATGGAAAATATTAATCAACTCAAATAATAATAATCTATATATTCCACATTTTTTCAAAAGAAGCACATTTTCATAAGCTTTTTTTTTTTTTATTTGAATATACTTTTGTACAAATTAACCAATTAAAACATATTATGGTATTCATTAATGACATACAAAACACCCCCAAATATTACACTAGAAATTTAAATTAATACAAAATGTAAACTGAATACATTAAAAAAACGCAAAAAGTACATATAAAAATGATTTAATTTACATTTACCAACCCACCCAACAAAAGCAAGAGAAATATCAATAAATTAAATCTAATTATTTTAATATTTTACCAACCACCAAAATATAAACTATCCTAAAAAATTATTACAAATAATTAATAAAAGAATAATTTTAATTTACAGCGCTCCAGCTTATAAAAGATTTAAAAAACAATATATTTATTTTACACAACTATATTCCCTAAAACTATATTGAATACTTCAAAACTAAAAGTAAAATAAAATGAAAAAAGACATTCTTGTCTGTAGTATTATGCCCCATGATATTCTGCAAATCACAATATATTTGCAGCAATATTTAGGACCAAGGAAAATTTTTAAATGATGTTTTGATCGAACAGCTCTGTTGAGGTGGGATGGTTAGCTTTGGAAGCCCTCTGGATGCCCTTAGACTCATCTGGGTCCTTAGGGTTTGTAGGTGGCCGCGTGAATGTGGGAGTGAAGTTTGTGATGTGGGTTGTGAACTTCTAAGCGAAGTCAGTCATGTTGATTAAGATGAAGGAGTGGTTTCACCTTTGAGTTGGAAGTGTTGAGGTTGTGTGTGTACGTTGGGTCCAGCTTGTGCTCATCTGTGTATGCCGGGTCACCCCAACAAGTGCCGGAAGCCGAGGGCCGACATGTTGTTTAGGACGTTCATGACTGGGTCAGCGTCTGGGCTGCCCACCAGTTACCTAAAACCAAATCTGTATATACCTGTTAAATGTACTCTACCTAGAACCAGTTCAGCAGTGTATTATATGCTGTTAAGTGTGCATTTGATGCACAAAGGTGCAATTTGTTTGACAGAATACCCTGAAAATTACATGTAATTATATGAATTTTGAGAAATTCACTTCATGGTATCGCAAGTGAAAATTGAAGGTGAGGGTCTCATTCATGATCAGAAGTCATACCTGACACAAACACGCGAAGGGACTGGCTTGAGGATAAAATGTCTCCCATGAGATGTTTTCTGCTCTTACACTCTTCTGTGAGACATGTTCTGCTTGTACCAGTCTCAGGCAAGATAATATCTGCTTGTCTCATTCTCCTGTGCGACATTTCCGCTGGCATCACTCTTCCACAAGACATTTTCTACTTGGTCTCCTCTCCTAAAAGACTTTTTCTGCTTGTACTCTGTGAGACCGTGTATACTTGAATCATACCTATGATGAAAGCATTGTGCAAAGTTCAGTCACTTAAGTTTAAAGCTTAGGAAGGGCCAGGCCCATCTATGTCCAACAACAAAAAACTTACCATGAGCCAGAACTCTCTGTGTTTGCAAAAAACAGGGTTAGATGAAGCCAGATGCATTTGTTTGTTAAATCTGAACTTATAGAGAGTCAGGCCTATCTCTTGTCACTTTATGTGAGACCCAAGTTTGTCTGTTAAACCTGGACGTATCTAGAGTCAGGTCCGTCTCTTCTTACCTTGAGCTAGACCCATGCGTGTCTCTTAAACCTGGACATATCTAGAGTCGGGTCCGTCTCTTCTTACCTTGAGCTAGACCCATGTGTGTCTCTTAAACCTGGACATATCTAGAGCCGGGTCCGACTCTTCTTATCTTGAGATAGGCCCATGTGTGTCTCTTAAACCTGGACATATCTAGAGTCGGGTCCGTCTCTTCTTACCTTGAGCTAGACCCATGCGTGTCTCAAACCTGGACATATCTAGAGTCGGGTATGTCTATTCTTACCTTGAGCTAGACCCATGTGTGTCTCTTAAACCTGGACATATCTAGATTCAGGTCCGTCTTTCTTACCTTGAGCTAGACCCATGTGTGTCTCTTAAACCTGGACATGTCTAGAGTCGGGTCCGTCTGTTCTTACCTTGAGCTACACCCATGCGTGTCTCTTAAACCTGGACATATCTAGATTCATGTCCATCTCTTCTTACCTTGAGCTAGACCCATGCGTGTCTCTTAAACCTGGACATGTCTAGAGTCGGGTCCGTCTCTTCTTACCTTGAGATAGACCCATGTGTGTCTCTTAAACCTGGACATATCTAGAGTCGGGTCCGTCTCTTCTTACCTTGAGCTAGACCCATGTGTGTCTCCTAAACCTGGACATATCTAGAGTCAGGTTCGTCACTTCTTACCGTGAACTACACCCATGCGTGTCTCCTAGACCTGGACATATCTAGAGTCAGGTCCGTCTCTTCTTACCTTGAGCTAGACCCATGTGTGTCTCTTAAACCTGTACATATCTAGAGTCGGTCCCGTCTCTTCTTACCTTGAGCTAGACCCATGTGTGTCTCTTAAACCTGGACATATCTAGAGTCGGGTCCGTCTCTTCTTACCTTGAGCTAGACCCATGTGTGTCTCTTAAACCTGGACGTATCTAGAGTCAGGTCCGTCTCTTCTTACCTTGAGATAGACCCGAGGGTGTCTCTTAAACCTGGACATATCTAGAGTCTGGTCCGACTCTTCTTACCTTGAGCTAGACCCATGCGTGTCTCCTAAACCTGGACATATCTAGAGTCGGTCCCGTCTATTCTTACCTTGAGCTAGACCCATATGTGTCTCCTAGACCTGGACATATCTAGAGTCGGGTCCATCTCTTCTTACCTTGAGCTAGACCCGAGGGTGTCTATTAAACCTGGACATATCTAGAGTCGGGTCCGTCTCTTCTTACCTTGAGCTAGACCCATGGTGTCTCTTAAACCTGGACATATCTAGAGTCGGGTCTGTCTCTTCTTGCCTTGAGCTAGACCCATGTGTGTCTCTTAAACCTGGACATATCTAGAGTCGGGTCCGTCTCTTCTTACCTTGAGCTAGACCCATGTGTGTCTCTTAAACCTGGACATATCTAGAGCCGGGTCCGTCTCTTCTTACCTTGAGCTAGACCCATGCGTGTCTCTTAAACCTGGACATATCTAGAGCCGGGTCCGTCTCTTCTTACCTTGAGCTAGACCCATGTGTGTCTCTTAAACCTGGACATATCTAGAGTCAGGTCCGTCTCTTCTTACTTTGAGTTAAACCTGTGAGTGTCTATTAAACCTTGATATATCTAGGCCCGTCTATTGCCTCTAGGATAACCTCGAACCAGACCCACCTGTGTCTGTTAACTCTTGATATATCTTGAACCTGGTCCCTCAGCATCTGCTGGTTTAAATATACCTAACCCAGACCTGCCGGGCCTACTGCGTCCGACTACTTCTGTTCACGTCAGAGATACCTGAACCAGCTCACCTGTGTACCTTCACCCTAACCCTAGTTTCTACGTCAGTTTTATGCTTCCTTAGCCTCTATTATTCTAGATGTGTCTGGATCCGGAACGTTTAATACATTTTAACTCAACAATTACCTCAAACAAGGCTCCTCCTTTGACATTGCCGTTACCTAGAACCAGGCTCACACACATGCATGCGCACATACACATATACAGCCATGCGCACACACATAGAGCCATGCACGCACACACACCGAAGCATTTGCGTACACTCACCACACACAAACGCACAAACACACATTTGTGGCATCAGGTTCCTGTTGCTTGTTTTCACACACAACACTGCACTAGTGGTACCTCTAGGCGCTACATAGACACAATGAAAACCCTGGCCTGCCTGTGCCTTACACCCTGTGCGAAAACATGCACCATCTATACACACTATGGTGTATTTTTATGAAAGTTTGGCACATGGCAGCGCAGCAAGGCACCTCGCAGCACCTCACCTCGCAGCTTCACCTCGCAGCACCTCACCTCGTAGCGCCTCACCTCGCAGAAAGTCACTTCGCAGCACCTCACCTCGCAGCACCTCACCTCGCAGCTTCACCTCGCAGCACCTCACCTCGTAGCGCCTCACCTCGCAGCAAGTCACCTCATAGCACCTCACCTCGCAGCTTCACCTCGGAGCACCTCACCTCGCAGCACCTCACCTCGTAGCACCTCACCTCGCAGCGTCACCTCATAGCACCTCACCTTGCAGCACCTCGCCTCGCAGCAAGTCACCTCGTAGCACCTCACCTTGCAGCACCTCGCCTCGCAGCACCTCATCTCGCAGCACCTAACCTCGCAGCACCTCACCTCGCAGCTTCACCTCGCAGCACCTCACCTCGCAGCACCTCACAGCTTCACCTCACAGCTTCACCTCGTAGCGCCTCACCTCGTAGCGCCTCACCTCGCAGCAAGTCACCTCGTAGCACCTCACCTCGCAGCACGTCACCTCACAGCACCTCACCTCGTAGCACCTCACCTTGCAGCACCTCACCTCGCAGCAAGGCACCTCGCAGCACCTCACCTCGCAGCAAGGCACCTCGCAGCACCTCACCTCGCAGCTTCACCTCGCAGCACCTCACCTCGCAGCTTCACCTCGCAGCACCTCACCTCGCAGCACCTCACCTCGCAGCACCTCACTTTGCTGCGCTGCGTATGCCAAAGTGAAAGGGCAGGACTGTGCCATATTGAAGAAATACGGCACATTCTTGCCTCTCCCCCTGCGCTGGTGCCCTTTGGCAGCCTATACCAACGCAGGCACCCTTCCACCATGGTGCTAGGGTGCCTGCGTTGCATGCAGGATAGTTTTTGTGCAGAAAGGGGTCCTTCCTGTACAAAAATAATCCTTTGAGGCTTTTTTTTTTCCTATGTTTGCTGCAGAATTCAGTACACACAGAAAGAGGAAAAAACAGGGAGAAATAGTGATATTCCTTCTCATTGCGCCTAACCCTGGGAGGTGTAAGGTTTTGGCGTATTCCCAGGTTTACATGGTCTTGTAAATCTGAGGATGTGTCAGAATCCATGGGTGTTGCATGGGAAACGCCTACCAGGATCAGAGTTGGGCAACGCCACAGCGTTGCGGTACTCCAGATTTATGAAGCCACTCAAAGCCACGCAGAGTGGCTCTGCATGGCTTCATATATCTGAGCCAGTGCCTTAAGTCCCGGATGTACCACTCTGCGTGGTGCCGACGTGACGCAACGCTCTCATAAACAGGCCCCTTAGCTCCCGGCTCCTGCACAGGGGCCCCTACGGCTCTCTGTAGGCAGGACAGACACCTCAGGTAGGGTCAGTCCACACTACCCCCTCCTCCTGGAGTCTGTTCATTCACTTCCCCCCTGTCAGTGGAGCCTTCACTCTAACATCACTGCAGCCCCCCCAGGCTCATGTTCGCCGCCTCCACGGGGAGCCTGGGCTGAAGAATGCAGCCTCCCCCCATGTGTAGGGATGCATTTCACCTTTTATTGCCTCCACATGAGGCCATCAGCAGCAGAGGCTGAGGAGTGTGGCCGCTCCAGAGGGGGCCTGCGCTGCCCTGACACTGTCTCTAGGGGGCCTGCGCTGCCAGCCCACCCTGACCCTGTCTCTAGGGGGCCTGCGCTGCCAGCCCACCCTGCCAGCCCACCCAGACCCTGTCTCTAGGGGTCTGCAGTGCCAGGCCCACCCTGACCCTGTCACTAGGGGGCCTGCGATGCCAGCCCACCCTGACCCTGTCTCTAGGGGGCCTGCGCTGCCAGCCCACCCTGACACTGTCTCTAGGGGGCCTGCGCTGCCAGCCCACCCAGACCCTGTCTCTAGGGGTCTGCAGTGCCAGGCCCACCCTGACCCTGTCACTAGGGGGCCTGCGCTGCCAGCCCACCCTGACCCTGTCTCTAAGGGGTCTACGCTGCCAGGCCCACCCTGACACTGTCTCTAGGGGGCCTGCGCTGCCAGCCCACCCTGACACTGTCTCTAGGGGGCCTGCGCTGCCAGCCCACCCAGACCCTGTCTCTAGAGGTCTGCAGTGCCAGGCCCACCCTGACCCTGTCTCTAGGGGGCCTGCGTTGCCAGCCCACCCTGACCCTGTCTCTAGGGGGCCTGCGCTGCCAGCCCACCCTGACACTGTCTCTAGGGGGCCTGCGCTGCCAGCCCACCCAGACCCTGTCTCTAGGGGTCTGCAGTGCCAGGCCCACCCTGACCCTGTCACTAGGGGGCCTGCGCTGCCAGCCCACCCTGACCCTGTCTCTAAGGGGTCTACGCTGCCAGGCCCACCCTGACACTGTCTCTAGGGGGCCTGTGCTGCCAGCCCACCCAGACCCTGTCTCTAGGGGTCTGCAGTGCCAGGCCCACCCTGACCCTGTCTCTAGGGGGCCTGCGTTGCCAGCCCACCCTGACCCTGTTGCTAGGGGGTCTGCGCTGCCAGCCCACCCTGACCCCATGACCCTGTCTCTAGGGGGCCTGCGTTGCCAGCCCACCCTGACCCTGTCGCTAGGGGGTCTGCGCTGCCAGCCCACCCTGACCCTGTCTGTAAGGGGTCTACGCTGCCAGACCACCCTGACCCTGTCTCTAGGGGGTCTGCACTGCCAGACCACCCTGGCCTTGTCTCCAAGGGGTCTACACTGCCGGGCCCACCCTGGCCCTGTCTCTAGGGGGTCTGCAGTGCCAGACCACCCTGACCCTGTCTCTATGGGGTCTGCAGTGCCAGGCCCACCCTGACCCTGTCTCTAAGGGGTCTGCCCTGCCAGGCCACCCTGGCCCTGTCTCTAGGGGGTCTGACCTGCCAGCCCACCCTGACCCTGTCTCTAAGGGGTCTACGCTGCGAGGCCCACCCTGACCCTGTCTCTAAGGGTTGTATGCTGACAGGCCCACTCTGACCACGTCTCAGAGGTGTTTATGCTGTTAGGCCAACCCTGAGAAGCGTCCAGCGGGTTCTATGCTGTCAGGTCCACCCTCACAAGGGACCAGCGGGGTCTACACTGACATCTTGGACGAGGCTCCTAGCAAGAGCGCAGACTGCACCTGGTAACGCAGAGGCGCTCTGACCCTCATCCTCCCGGGCCAGCCTGGTAATGCAGAGGCGCCCTGACCCTCATCCTCCCGGACCAGCCTGGTAACGAAGAGGCGCTCTGACCCTCATCCTCCCGGGCCAGCCTGGTAACGCAGAGGCGCTCTGACCCGCATCCTCCCGGGCCGGCCTGGTAATGCAGAAGCGCTCTGACCCTAATCCTCCCAGGCCGGCCTGGTAACGCAGAGGCGCTCTGACCCTCATCCTCCCGGGCCAGCCTGGTAATGCAGAGGCGCCCTGACCCTCATCCTCCCGGGCCAGCCTGGTAATGCAGAAGCGCTCTGACCCTCATCCTCCCGGGCCAGCCTGGTAATGCAGAAGCGCCCTGACCCTCATCCTCCCGGGCCGGTACAGACTGACACTTGGGACGAGGACACCGACTCACACAGGCTTCCTCCCTCCACCTTTCGTTTACTTTTGGAACCTGACTAACAAGAAGGGCGCAGGTGGCCTCTGTTGGAATGTTGAAATGAGGGTTGAATTGCATCTGTTTGTTTTACAAAGTCTCTGTGGTTTGCTTGTGCGAGGGGCTGGTGGGAAGAGGCTCCCTGCACAGCAGCTCCTCAGCCTGCAGCATGCAGGCAGTGTGGGCCTGGAGGCCTGACCTTCAGTGACTGATCTCCCAGGACGGGCTGCGGGGTCACCCAGCTAAACCCCAACCCCTGCGGGCGTCGCAGGCACAATGCATGCTGATGGCCTGAATGTATGTGGAAAAAGGCCGTTTACAAATGCATTGTTCAGAGAACAAAAGCTCGATATGAACAAATACTACCAAAATTAGAAAAAAATAAAGACAAATAATAAAGAGAGAAAGTCCCAAAATGCAACTTCCGTGTAGCGGAAGCCTTAGCCCTGTTGTAATAGCAGAGCCTCGGGGGCCCTCAGGAGCCCCCTCAGGTGACCCGAGCGGGCTCTGCCGGCTCCAGGGGAGCAAATGTCCACTCATCCCACAGCTGCTCCAGGGCTCGAACACCTTAGAAAAGGGCATCAATAGGAAGAGAGACCTGGCCACGGAAACCGGATATCTGAACCACCTTTTAACTCTACCACTAAGACCCTCGTTTTGCAATTCTACGTTGGCCAATCATAACCTGAGGGATCACTATAATAGATGCGTCGCCTAAATCAAGTCTTTAACAGCACAGGTGCTGACGTCCACCCGTCTCATGCTTCAAACCCGCCCTCTGCCCAAAGCACCTTTCAAGCCTTGGAGCCAGATGCAAAAAAGAAACTTCAAAATGGTGGCGGCCTCACTCAAGAAGTATGTAATGCACACCTTCTACCAAGAGGCTTTAGACTTGTAATCTTTCCTCCAATGGAAACCACCTTCCAGGAGAGGCTCAACCAATGGGAAGCCAACTTACAGACAGCCCGAAAGAGCAACTTACAGACAGCCTCTAGGAACAACTTACAGACAGCCTCAAACAATAACTTACAGACAGCCTCAAACAACAACTTACAGACAGCCTCTAGCAACAACTTACAGACAGCCTCAAACAATAACTTACAGACAGCCTCAAACAACAACTTACAGACAGCCTCTAGCAACAACTTACAGACAGCCTCAAACAATAACTTACAGACAGCCTGAAACAGCAACTTACAGACAGCCTCAAACAACAACCAGCCTGAAACAGCAACTTACAGACAGCCTCTAGCAACAACTTACAGACAGCCTCTATCAACAACTTACAGACAGCCTCAAACAGCAACTTACAGGCAGTCTGAAACAACTTACACACAGCCTCAAACAACAACTTACAGACAGCCTCAACAACTTACAGACAGCCTGAAACACCCTGAAACAACAACTTACAGACAGCCTCAAACAACAACTCACAGACAGCCTGAAACAGTAACTTACAGACAGCCTCTAGCAACAACTTACAGACAGCCTCCAACAACAACTTACAGACAGCCTCTAGCAACAACTTACAGACAGTCTGAAACAACAACTTACCGACAGCCTGAAACAACAACTTACCGACAGCCTGAAACAACAACTTACAGACACCCTGAAACAACAACTTACAGACAGCCTGAAACAACAACTTACAGACAGCCTCAAACAACAACTTACAGACAGCCTGAAACAGTAACTTACAGACAGCCTCAAACAACAACTTACCGACAGCCTGAAAAAACAACTTACAGACAGCCTGAAACAACAACTTACAAACAGCCTGAAACAACAACTTACAGACAGCATCTAGCAACAACTTACAGACAGCCTCTAGCAACAACTTACAGACAGCCTCCAACAACAACTTACAGACAGCCTCCAACAACTTACAGACAGCCTGAAACAGCAACTTACAGGCAGTCTGAAACAACTTACACACAGCCTCAAACAACAACTTACAGACAGCCTCAACAACTTACAGACAGCCTGAAACACCCTGAAACAACAACTTACAGACAGCCTCAAACAACAACTCACAGACAGCCTGAAACAGTAACTTACAGACAGCCTGAAACAACAACTTACCGACAGCCTGAAACAACAACTTACAGACACCCTGAAACAACAACTTACAGACAGCCTCAAACAACAACTTACAGACAGCCTGAAACAGCAACTTACAAACAGCCTCTAGCAACAACTTACAGACAGCCTCCAACAACAACTTACAGACAGCCTCTAGCAACAACTTACAGACAGTCTCTATCAACAACTTACAGACAGCCTCAAACAGCAACTTACAGGCAGTCTGAAACAACTTACACACAGCCTCAAACAACAACTTACAGACAGCCTCAACAACTTACAGACAGCCTGAAACACCCTGAAACAACAACTTACAGACAGCCTCAAACAACAACTCACAGACAGCCTGAAACAGTAACTTACAGACAGCCTGAAACAACAACTTACCGACAGCCTGAAACAACAACTTACAGACAGCCTCTAGCAACAACTTACAGACAGCCTGAAACAGTAACTTACAGACAGCCTCAAACAACAACTTACCGACAGCCTGAAAAAACAACTTACAGACAGCCTGAAACAACAACTTACAGACAGCCTGAAACAACAACTTACAGACAGCCTGAAACAGCAACTTAGACAGCCTCTAGCAACAACTTACAGACAGCCTGAAACAGTAACTTACAGACAGCCTGAAACAACAACCAGCCTGAAACAACAACTTACAGACAGCCTCTAGCAACAACTTACAGACAGCCTGAAACAGCAACTTACAGACAGCCTCAAACAGTAACTTACAGACAGCCTCAAACAACAACTTACCGACAGCCTGAAACAGCAACTTACAGACACCCTGAAACAACAACTTACAGACAGCCTCAAACAACAACTTACAGACAGCCTGAAACAGTAACTTACAGACAGCCTCAAACAACAACTTACCGACAGCCTGAAAAAACAACTTACAGACAGCCTGAAACAACAACTTACAGACAGCCTGAAACAACAACTTACAGACAGCCTGAAACAGCAACTTAGACAGCCTCTAGCAACAACTTACAGACAGCCTGAAACAGTAACTTACAGACAGCCTGAAACAACAACCAGCCTGAAACAACAACTTACAGACAGCCTCTAGCAACAACTTACAGACAGCCTGAAACAGCAACTTACAGACAGCCTCAAACAGTAACTTACAGACAGCCTGAAACAGCAACTTACAGACAGCCTGAAACAGCAACTTACAGACAGCCTCTAGCAATAACTTACAGACAGCCTCAAACAACAACTTACAGACACAGACAGCCTCAAACAAGAACTTACAGACACAGACAGACTAAAACAACAACCTACAGACAGCCTCTAACAACAACTTACAGACAGCCTCAAACAACAACTTACAGACAGCCTGAAACAGTAACTTACCGACAGCCTGAAACAACAACTTACAGACAGCCCGAAACAGCAACTTACAGACAGCCTCTAGCAACAACTTACAGGCAGCCTCAAACAACAACTTACAGGCAGCCTCAAACAACAACTTACAGACAACCTGAAACAACAACTTACAGACACCCTGAAACAACAACTTACAGACACCCTGAAACAACAACTTACAGACAGCCTCAAACAACAACTTACAGACAGCCTGAAACAGTAACTTACAGACAGCCTCAAACAACAACTTACCGACAGCCTGAAAAAACAACTTACAGACAGCCTGAAACAACAACTTACAGACAGCCTGAAACAACAACTTACAGACAGCCTGAAACAGCAACTTAGACAGCCTCTAGCAACAACTTACAGACAGCCTGAAACAGTAACTTACAGACAGCCTGAAACAACAACCAGCCTGAAACAACAACTTACAGACAGCCTCTAGCAACAACTTACAGACAGCCTGAAACAGCAACTTACAGACAGCCTCAAACAGTAACTTACAGACAGCCTGAAACAGCAACTTACAGACAGCCTGAAACAGCAACTTACAGACAGCCTCTAGCAATAACTTACAGACAGCCTCAAACAACAACTTACAGACACAGACAGCCTCAAACAAGAACTTACAGACACAGACAGACTAAAACAACAACCTACAGACAGCCTCTAACAACAACTTACAGACAGCCTCAAACAACAACTTACAGACAGCCTCAACAACTTACAGACAGCCTCAAACAACAACTTACAGACAGCCTCTAGCAACAACTTACAGACAGCCTCTAGCAACAACTTACAGACACAGACAGCCTCAAACAAGAACTTACAGACACAGACAGACTAAAACAACAACCTACAGACAGCCTCTAACAACAACTTACAGACAGCCTCAAACAACAACTTACAGACAGCCTGAAACAGTAACTTACCGACAGCCTGAAACAACAACTTACAGACAGCCCGAAACAGCAACTTACAGACAGCCTCTAGCAACAACTTACAGGCAGCCTCAAACAACAACTTACAGGCAGCCTCAAACAACAACTTACAGACAGCCTGAAACAGTAACTTACAGACAGCCTGAAACAGTAACTTACAGACAGCCTGAAACAACAACTTACAGACAGCCTGAAACAACAACTTACAGACAGCCTGAAACAGCAACTTACAGACAGCCTCAAACAACAACTTACAGACAGCCTCAAACAACAACCAGCCTGAAACAACAACTTACAAGACAGCCTCTAGCAACAACTTACAGACAGCCTCTATCAACAACTTACAAACAGCCTCAAACAACAACTTACAGACAGCCTGAAACAGCAACTTACAGACAGCCTCTAGCAACAACTTACAGACAGCCTCTATCAACAACTTACAGACAGCCTCTATCAACAACTTACAGACAGCCTCAAACAGCAACTTACAGACAGCCTCAAAAACTTACAGACAGCCTGAAACAACAACTTACAGACAGACTAAAACAACAACTTACAGACAGCCTGAAACAACAACTTACAGACAGCCTCAAACAACAACTTACAGACACAGACAGACTGAAACAACAGCTTACAGACAGACTGAAACAACAGCTTACAGACAGACTGAAACAACAACTTACAGACAGCCTGAAACAACAACTTACAGACAGCCTCAAACAACAACTTACAGACAGCCTCTAACAACAACTTACAGACAGCCTCAAACAACATGCTACGACAGCTAATTGATATAGCACAAAAGGAATTTGAAAAATATCGGGATGAAGTGGAGACTCTCAACAGACTAAATGAAGAAGCTAAGTGGGGTGATATTACCAAGAAAAACTATGCCATTCTCAACAGAATCATTGATGAATATGAGGGGGACATAATCCAAAGGAAAAACAGAAAATTCCACCAGGCTCTCAGTCTTTTCATCTTAAACATCTACGACCTTTGTTTGTAATGAACATTAATAAATAATTTTGGAACTTCAGACCTTTGGATCATATGTTCAAAGAACCATATTTGAACTGAAATAACTTGAATACACTCAGTGGGTTTTCAATTCTTCATAACTTCAAGATTTCTGATTAGGGGAATAATTGGCCCATACCCCACCTGATTACACACTCCTCAGTAATGCACGGGTGCACGCTTCTGGAAGGCATGTGTGCACACTCTCAAATGTACATAGAACTGCTCTAGATTGAGTAGATGCACTCCTCGGCTATGCATGAGTTCACGCTTCTGGAAGACCTGGGTGCACACTCTCGAATGTACACTGCTCTAGAATGAGTCGATGCACTCCTCGGCTATGCATGAGTGCACGCTTCTGGAAGGCACGGGTGCACACTCGAATGTACGGAGAACTGCTCTAGAATGAGTGGATGCACTCCTCGTCTATCCATGAGTGCACGCTTCTTGAAGCCATGGGTGCATACAGTTGAATGCACGTAGAACTGCTCTAGAATGAGTGGATGCACTCCTTGGTGATGCATGAGTGCACGCTTCCGGAAGCCATGGGTGCACACTCTTGAATGTACGGAGAACTGCTCTAGAATGAGTGGATGCAATCCTCGGCTATGCATGAGTGCGCGCTTCTGGAAGGCATGGGTGCACACTCTCGAATGTACAGAGAACTGCTCTAGAATGAGTGGATGCAATCCTCGGCTATGCATGAGTGCACGCTTCTGAAGCCATGGGTGCACACTCTTGAATGAACAGACAACTGCTCTAGATTGAGTAGATGCACTCCTCGGCTATGCATGAGTGCACGCTTCTGAAGCCATGGGTGCACACTCTCGAATGTACGGAGAACTGCTCTAGAATTAGTAGATGCAATCCTCGTTTAGGCATGAGTGCACGCTTCTAGAAGGCATGGGTGCACACTCTCGAATGTACGGAGAACTGCTCTAGAATGAGTAGATGCACTCCTCGGCTATGCATGAGTGCACGCTTCTGGAAGGCATGGGTGCACACTCCTGAATGAACAGACAACTGCTCTAGATTGAGTAGATGCAATCCCCGTCTATGCATGATGCACGCTTCTGAAGCCATGGGTGCACACTCTCGAATGTACGGAGAACTGCTCTAGAATTAGTAGATGCAATCCTCGTTTAGGCATGAGTGCACGCTTCTAGAAGGCATGGGTGCACACTCTCGAATGTACGGAGAACTGCTCTAGAATGAGTAGATGCACTCCTCGGCTATGCATGAGTGCACGCTTCTGGAAGGCATGGGTGCATACAGTCGAATGTAAAGAGAACTGCTCTAGAATGAGTGGATGCACTCCTCAGTAATGCATGAGTGCATGCTTCTGGAAAGCATGGGTGCATACAGTTGAATGCATGTAGATCTTCTCTATATTAAGAGGATGCACTTCTTTGTGATGCATGAGTGCAGGCTTCTGGAACGCATGGGTGCACATTCTCGAATGTACGGAGAACTGCTCTAGAATGAGTCGATGCACTCCTTGGCTATGCATGAGTGCACGCTTCTGAAAGGCACAGGGCACACTGGAATGTACAGAGAACTGCTCTAGATTGACTAGATGCACTCCTCAGTAATGCACAGGTGCACGCTTCTGGAAGGCATGGGTGCACACTCTTGAATGTACGGAGAACTGCTCTAGATTGAGTTGATGCAATCCTCGTCTATGCATGAGTGCACGCTTCTGGAAGGCATGGGTGCACACTCTGGAATGTACGGAGGACTTCTCTAAAATGAGTAGATGCAATCCTCGGCTATGCATGAGTGCACGCTTCTGGAAGGCGTGGGTGCACACTCTGGAATGTACGGAGGACTTCTCTAGAATGAGTAAATGCAATCCTCGGCTATGCATGAGTGCACGCTTCTGGAAGGCATGGGTGCACACTCTGGAATGTACGGAGGACTGCTCTAGAATAAGTGGATGCACTCCTCGGCTATGCATGAGTGCACGCTTCTGGAAGGCATGGGTGCACACTCTGGAATGTACGGAGGACTGCTCTAGAATAGGTGGATGCACTCCTCGGCTATGCATGGATGCATGCTTCTGGAAGGCATGGGTGCACATTCTGGAATGTACGGAGGACTGCTCTAGAATAGGTGGATGCACTCCTCGGCTATGCATGGGTGCGCGCTTCTGGAAGGCATGGGTGCACACTCTGGAATGTACGGAGGACTGCTCTAGAATAAGTAGATGCAATCCTCGGCTATGCATGGGTGCACACTCTCGAATGTACGGAGAACTGCTCTATAATGAGTCGATGCACTCCTCGGCTATGCGTGAGTGCACGCTTCTGGAAGGCATGGGCACACTCCGCTGGAAGGCATGACACACTCCCCTGGAAGGCATGACACACTCTCCTGGAGGGCATGACACACTCCTCTGGAAGGCATGACCCACTTCCCTTGAGGGCATGAAACACTCCTCTGGAAGGCATGACACACTTCCCTTGAGGGCATGACACACTCCGCTGGAAGGCATGACACACTCCGCTGGAAGGCATGACACACTCCCCTGGAAGGGATGACACACTCCCCTGGAGGGCACGACAAACTCCCCTGGAGGGCACGACAAACTCCCCTGGAAGGCATGACACACTCCCCTGGAAGGCATGACACACTCCCCTGGAAGGCATGACACACTCCTCTGAAAGGCATGGCAGCCTCCTCTGGAATCCCTGGGATCACTTCTCTGGAAGGCATGGGCACACTCCTCTAGAAGGCATGACACACTCATCTGAAAGGCATGACACACTCATCTGAAAGGCATGACACACTCCCCTGGAAGGCATGGGCACACTGCTCTAGAAGGCATGACACACTCCTCTGGAAGGGATGACACACTGCCCTGGAAGGCATGGCACACTGCTCTAGAACGGATGACACACTCCCTTGGAGGGCATGACACACTCCTCTGGAAGGCATGACACACTCCTCTGGAAGGCATGGCAGCCTCCTCTGGAACCCCTGGGTTCACTTCTCTGGAAGGCATGGGCACACTCCTCTGGATGGCATGACACACTCCTCTGGATGGCATGACACACTCCGCTGGAACGTAAGGGCACACTCCTCTGGATGGCATGACACACTCCTCTGGTTGGCATGACAATCTCCGCTGGAAGGCATGGGCACACTCCCCTGGAAGGCATGACACACTCCTCTAGAAGGCACGACACACTCCTCTGGATGGCATGAAACACTCCTCTGGATGGCATGACACACTCCGTTGGAAGGCATGGGCACACTCCTCTGGATGGCATGACACACTGCTCTAGAAGGCATGACACATTCCTCTGAAAGGCATGGCAGCCTCCTCTGGAACCCCTGGGTTCACTTCTCTGGAAGGCATGGGCACACTCCTCTGGAGCTCCTCAACCATCAGTTACACGGTGCACCAGGAGCTCCTCAACCATCAGTTACACAGTGCACCAGGAGCTCCTCAACCATCAGTTGCACAGTGCACCGGGAGGTCCTCAACCATCAGTCACACAGTGCACCGGGAGCTCTCCAACCATCAGTCACACGGTGCACCGGGAGCTCTCCAACCATCAGTCACACGGTGCACCGGGAGCTCTCCAACCATCAGTCACACGGTGCACCGGGAGCTCTCCAACCATCAGACACACGGTGCACCGGGAGCTCTTCAACCATCAGTCACACGGTGCACCGGGAGCTCTTCAACCATCAGTCACACGGTGCACCGGGAGCTCCTCGACCATCAGTCACATGGTGCACCAGGAGCTCTTCAACCATCAGTCACACGGTGCACCGGGAGCACTTCAACCATTAGTCACACGGTGTTCCGGGGGCTCTTCAACCATCAGTCACACGGTGCACGGGGAGCTCCTCAACCATCAGTCACATGGTGCACCAGGAGCTCTTCAACCATCAGTCACACGGTGCACCGGGAGCACTTCAACCATCAGTCACACGGTGCTCCGGGAGCTCTTCAACCATCAGTCACACGGTGCTCCGGGTGCTCTTCAAACATCTGTCACATAGTGCACAGGGAGCTCTTCAACCATCAGTCACACGCTGCACTGGGAGCACTTCAACCATCAGTCACACAGTGCACTGGGAGCTATTCAACCGTCAGTCACACAGTGCACCGGGAGCTCTTCAACTATCAGTCACATGGTGCACCGGGAGCTCTTCAACCATCAGTCACATGGTGCACCGGGAGCTCTTCAACCATCAGTCACACAGTGCACCAGGAGCTCCTCAACCATCAGTCACACGGTGCACCGGGAGCTCCGGGAGCTCTTCAACCATCAGTCACACGGTGCACTGGGAGCTATTCAACCATCAGTCACACAGTGCACCGGGAGCTCCGGGAGCTCTTCAACCATCAGTCACACGGTGCCCCAGGAGCACTTCAGACATCAGTCACACAGTGCACCGGGAGCTCTTCAACCATCAGTCACACGGTGCACCGGGAGCTCCTCAACCATCAGTCACACGGTGCACCGGGAGCTCTGGGTGCTCTTCAACCACCAGTCACACGGTGCACCGGGAGCTCCGGGAGCTCTTCAACCATCAGTCACACGGTGCCCCAGGAGCACTTCAGACATCAGTCACACGGTGCATCGGGAGCTCTTCAACCATCAGTCACACAGTGCACCGGGAGCTCTTCAACCATCAGTCACACGGTGCACCGGGAGCTCCAGGAGCTCTTCAACCATCAGTCACATGGTGCACTGGCATCTATTCAACCATCAGTCACACGGTGCACCGGGAGCTCCGGGAGCTCTTCAACCATCAGTCACACGGTGCCCCGGGAGCACTTCAGACATCAGTCACACGGTGCACCGGGAGCTCTTCAACCATCAGTCACATGGTTCACCGGGAGCTCCGGTAGCTCTTCAACCATCAGTCACACAGTGCACCGGGAGCTCCGGGAGCTCTTCAACCATCAGTCACACGGTGCCCTGGGAGCACTTCAGACATCAGTCACACGGTGCACTGGGAGCTCTTCAACCATCAGTCACACGGTGCACCGGGAGCTCCTCAACCATCAGTCACACGGTGCACCGGGAGCTCTGGGAGCTCTCCAACCATCAGTCACACGGTGCACTGGGAGCTATTCAACCATCAGTCACACAGTGCACCGGGAGCTCCGGGAGCTCTTCAACCATCAGTCACACGGTGCCCCGGGAGCACTTCAGACATCAGTTACACGGTTCACCGGGAGCTCTCCAACCATCAGTCACACGGTGCACCGGGAGCTCCTCAACCATCAGTCACATGGTGCACCGGGAGCTCCGGGAGCTCTTCAACCATCAGTCACACGGTGCACCGGGAGCTCCGGGAGCTCTTCAAACATCAGTCACACGGTGCCCCGGGAGCACTTCAGACATCAGTCACACAGTGCACCGGGAGCTCTTCAACCATCAGTCACACAGTGCACCAGGAGCTCTTCAACCATCAGTCACACGGTGCACCGGGAGCTCCAGGAGCTCTTCAACCATCAGTCACACGGTGCACCGGAAGCACTTCAGACATCAGTCACACGGTGCACCGGGAGCTCTTCAACCATCAGTCACATGGTGCACCGGGAGCTATTCAACCATCAGTCACACAGTGCACCAGGAGCTCTTCAACTATCAGCCACACGGTGCACCTGGAGCACCTCAAACATCAGTCACACGGTGCACCTGGAGCACCTCAAACATCAGTCACACGGTACACCAGGGAGAGCCTCAACCATCAGTCACACGGTGCACCGAGAGCTCTTCAACCATAGGTCACACGGTGCACCGGGAGCTCTTCAACCATCAGTCACACGGTGCACAGGGAGCTCTTCAACCATCAGTCACACGGTGCACCGGGAGCTCCGGGAGCTCTTCAACCATCAGTCACACGGTGCCCCGGGAGCACTTCAGACATCAGTCACACGGTGCACCGGGAGCTCTTCAACCATCATTCACACAGTGCACCGGGAGCTCTTCAACCATCAGTCACACGGTGCACCGGGAGCTCCGGGAGCTCTTCAACCATCAGTCACACGGTGCACCGGGAGCTCTTCAACCATCAGTCACACAGTGCACCGGGAGCTATTCAACCATCAGTCACACAGTGCACCGGGAGCTCTTCAACCATCACTCACACGGTGCACCGGGAGCTATTCAACCATCAGTCACACAGTGCACCGGGAGCTCTTCAACTATCAGTCACACGGTGCACATGGAGCACCTCAACCATCAGTCACACGGTACACCAGGGAGAGCCTCAACCATCAGTCACACGGTGCACCGGGAGCTCTTCAACCATCAGTCACACGGTGCACCAGGGAGAGCCTCAACCATCAGTCACACAGTGTACCGGGAGCTCTTCAACCATCAGTCACACGCTGCACCGGGAGCTCCGGGAGCTCTTCAACCATCAGTCTTCAGACATCACTTCAGACATCAGTCACGTGGTACGCCGGGAGCTCTTCAACCATCAGTTCCACTGTGCACCGGGATCTGTTCAGCCATCAGTCACGTGGTACACCAGGGAACACTTCAAACATCAGTCGCGTGGTACACCGGGAGCACTTCCAACATCAGTCACGAGGTACACGGGGAGCACTTCAAACATCAGTCACGTGGTACACTAGGAGTACTTCCAACATCAGTGACGTGGTGCACCAGCACTTCAAACATCAGTCTTATGGTACACCAGGGAGCACTTCAAACATCAGTCACATGGTACACCAGGGAGCACTTCAAACATCAGTGGTGATACAGCAGGGAGAACTTCCAATATCAGGCATGTGGTGCACCAGGGAGCACTTCCAACGTCAGTCATGTGATACACCAGGGAGCACTTCAAACACCAGTCACGTAGTACACCAGGGAACACTTCAAACTTCAGTCATGTGATACAGCAGGGAATACTTCCAATAACAGTCATGTGATACACCAGGGAGCACTTCAAACATCAGTGGCGATACAGCAGGGAGCCCTTCCAATATCAGGCACGTGGTTCACCAGGGAGTACTTCCAATATCAGTCATGTGGTGAACAAGGGAGCACTTCAAACATCAGGCACGTGGTACACCAGGGAGCCCTTCAAACACCAGTCATGTGATACAGCAGCAAGCACTTCAGACATCAGTCATGTGATACAGCAGGGAGCACTTCAAACATCAGTCACATGGTACACCAGGGAGAACTTCCAATATCAGTCACATGATACAGCAGGGAGCACTTCAAACATCAGTCACATGGTGCACCAGGGAGCACTTCCAGCATCAGTCACGTTGTACACCAGGGAGCACTTCCAATAACAGTCATGTGATACAGCAGGGAGAACTTCAAACATCAGCCACGTTATACAGCAGGGATCACTTCCAATATCAGTCATGTGGTACACCAGGGAGCACATCCCACATCAGTCACGTGGTGCACCAGGGAGCACTACCAGCAGGAGTCATGTGGTACACCAGGAGCACTTCCAACATTAGTCACGTGGTACACCGGGTGAACTTCAGACATCAGTCAGGAGGTACACCGTGAGCTCTTCAAACATCAGTCACATGATACACCAGGGAACACTTCCAATATCAGTCACGTGGTACACCGGAAGCACTTCCAGCATCCCTCACGTGGTACACCGGGAGCACTTCCAACAACAGTCATGTGGTACACCAGGTGAACTTCAGACATCAGTCACGTGGTACACTGGGAGCTCTTCAAACATCAGTCACATATTACAGCAGGGAGCACTTCCAATATCAGTCACGTGGTACACTGGGAGCACTTCAAACATCAGTCACGTTGTACACCTGGAGCACTTCCAACATCAGTCATGTGTTACACCGGGTGAACTTCAGACATCAGTCACGTGGTACACCGGGAGCTCTTCAAACATCAGTCACATAGTACAGCAGGGAGCACTTCCAATATCAGTCACGTGGTACACCGGGAGCACTTCCAGCCTCAGTCACGTGGTACACCGGGAGCACTTCAAACATCAGTCACGTGGTGCACCAGGGAGCCCTTCAAACACCAGTCATGTGATACAGCAGCAAGCACTTCAGACATCAGTCATGTGATACAGCAGGGAGCACTTCAAACATCAGTCATATGGTACACCAGGGAGCACTTCCAATATCAGTCACGTGATACAGCAGGGAGCACTTCAAACATCAGTCACATGGTGCACCAGGGAGCACTTCCAGCATCAGTCACGTTGTACACCAGGGAGCACTTCCAGCATCAGTCACGTTGTACACCAGGGAGCACTTCCAACATCAGTCATGTGGTACAGCAGGGAGCACGTCAAACATCAGCCACGTTATACAGAAGGGAGCACTTCCAATATCAGTTATGTGGTACACCAGGGAGCACATCCCACATCAGTCACGTGGTGCACCAGGGAGCACATCCAGCAGGAGTCACGTGGTACACCAGGAGCACTTCCAACATCAGTCACGTGGTACACCGGGTGAACTTCAGACATCAGTCACGTGGTACACTGGGAGCTCTTCAAACATCAGTCACATGGTACACCAGCGAGCACTTCCAATATCAGTCACGTGGTACACCGGAAGCACTTCCAGCATCACTCACGTGGTACACCGGGAGCACTTCCAACAACAGTCATGTGGTACACCGGGTGAACTTCAGACATCAGTCACGTGGTACACCGGGAGCTCTTCAAACATCAGTCACATAGTACGGCAGGGAGCTACCAGGGTGGCTCCAAGAGTCAGTTGGCTGACCTCCTGTTCTGAACTCAGGGACACAACAAACTCCAGAGGCCTTCCTGGAACTGCCCAGCTGACTTGCTGCAACTGGACCTGCCTGAGCCCTGCTGGCCCCTGCTAGAGTGCCTGTTCCCCAAAAGGTGCATCCCAGGCCCAGGGCCCTTGGCTGGCATGTGTTGAGCTCCTCCTGTGAAATCATGAAGTTTTGAACTCTGTGCGCCATAGTTTGAAAAGGTAACATTTCAGCAGTACTAACCTGTTCCATGGTTCTGGCCTGCACTCCATTGTGGTCAGCCTCAACTTGTGACTTTATCGCGGTCTAGCGCAACCAGATAGCTCTTTCTGATTCTTGACACTATTTTTACTTAGATCTTTAAAACTACATATCTCCGATTCTACTGATAGATTTTTTTTTGTTTTAGTCTAATTTTATTTATTACATTTTACTCTATTTTTAGGTCGAGCGTAAGCGTTCGACGTGTTGTATACTTTTAAGTACACTTATACTGTGAGTTCAAAGTATCCCATTTGTGGTTGAAGTGTCCTTTAAAAATGCTTGCTTGCTAGTGGTCAGTTCTCCCTCTTCGTCCTGCCTTTTTCTCTTTGGGAGCAGCACCAATTACTGTATAATTACGCAATGTCCTGTTTATCTCTTCTGTAGGGGACTTTTTTTCCCAGTATTTGCCTGTTCGTCTTACCCTGTGGGTGTGTTCAGTCCCTCCTCCCCACCAGCTCCCTCTGTAAACATAAAACAGCAGAGAGGGGCTTTTCCAGGCCCAGCTCGCCCTCGCCCTCTTTGTTGGCTTTATATTTCCAGTCACCCTGCCCTAAGCAGAGTTTTGAGAGGGTTGTGAACTGCATTCTGTAAACTAACCACGGGTGGCAGCTGTTTAACGTACACATTCACACAATAAAGGCTTCTGCAGATTTGTGGGAAAGAGAAACCGGAAACTGGAAGCCTGGGCGCCATATTGGAAGCACTGCTGCTAATCCCAAATAATCCTGAACACTGCTTGAAGAGATACGTCAATTGAAAATTAAAATAACATTTTAGGTGCTGATGTAGTTTAGTCAAAGGGAAAAAGAGGGTGTCCCCGCCTTTATGTGCTTGCAGCACATATGCGTGCCGTTCTCGATTCACCTTCGATGATGTACAATTTTAATTGTACTTACAATGTATTTAGTTCATTTAAGGGCGGGATATACAGTACCAGTTAACCAGCATACCCGTAGTGTAATAGTCCCTTCGTCGTCGCATGGGAGCTGCTTTTCTTATTACCCACAACTAAAGTATCCCGTTCCAAGATGGCTTCCAAGCGCGACGTGCCTTGCATTTGTCTGCGCCCTCTCTTCTGTCACTTCCTCATTTCAGTGTCACGAGATGTCCCTCGTGAACAACTTCCTTGTGGCAGCCCCTCCCCACCCTTCAGACTGAAGAGGGACATACGTCTGGTGGAATGCCGGCGCCGATGCTTACATTGACACACGTGTTAACCCAAGCCTGGCCACCACGGGCAGATCTCGCTCTGCGATTGGCGCAGAACGTCCCCACAACTGATCCCGCCCCTCCCCTTTCGTATCTGTCTTCCTACTTCCGGTGACACCAAAGGAGCAGGTTGCTGAACGGGCAGGGGATGCATGGGGACGGTGGGAAAGAGAGCCCTTTCTGAGCACGGCTGGTCTGCCTCCCTGGCGGTGCCACCAAGGAATCCAGTAAGGGAATCCTCTGCAGAGGGCGAGTTTCAGGGCATCCTTGGTACCTACTTCTCGCTCTATAGCCCCAGGACAGATGACATTATCACTTCTGGGCTGAGAACATTCCATGGGCTGCACTTTATATCATAGGACAGTGGCCGTCAGCAGATGTGTCATCTTCCAGCAGTTACTAATTCACCCTGGATCCCTTGTTTCTTGTCACTAAGACTCGTGCAGACCTCGGGGCATTTATTCCTTTATGCAGATCCCTTTCTTGCTGCTTCAGCATCCCCTTGAACCAGTTTTTAAATTGGAAAAAACAAGCGCAGGTGCCTATAACTCGATCGGTGGCCTAGTGTTGGGCTAAGTGGGCGGGCTACTATGTGCACATTTAATGGGATCGAGATTCCCTTCAGGTGAAAGTCTGCATGATGACAGAGTCTTTTCTTCTTTTTCTAGAGTATTCTTTTTGCTCTTGCATGTACAGAACAGTACATTTAATATTGTCTTCACATTGTAAATGTGTAGGCAGAGCTGCCAAGATTTCACATTGGTTTGTGTGACATTTTCCTATTTTCAGTGTAATTATCAGTGGCATTTCAACCATCACGAGTGAGTTTCTCGCTAGTCACATCAAGCAATGAAGAGAACAGAAACACATAATTATCAGATATTGCACCCAATGGAGCAATGCGAAACTCTAAGAAGATCTTGAAACTGCTGCAAAGCACTAGAATGGAAGGGCAGTAACCTAGTGCCTTGTAACCTGATCGTACTGTAGAAACAAATGTTATTTATTAATTTATTTATTCAAAGCATCCTCCTCCCCCCTCAGCTCAGCACAAGGGCCACGCCACAAGTTTCACAAGTGACATAAGGATTTGTGTGACAAATATACTCATAAAATTCCATTCTGTGAATACGCTTGGTTCATGTTCTTTGCAGCAGGCTCATTAACCCTCTGTGCTACTTTATGATGAGTGAAAACTGCCAGTAAAGTAAATGCTGATCTCCCTCCACAAGAACATTATTCACCAAAGTTACCTTAACATTCTTGTTGTTCCCTGAAACCTCCTGGACACAAGGAATTCAGACGCACGCCACGACCAGACACAACCCTTGGGAACCCCACAGCACGTGTGTTGGAGTCAGGAGGACGGACATTGACTTAAATGCTGGGTCACAGGAATCATATGGCAGGAAAAGACAAAGTTATGAGGCAGGGTTGCCCAATTTATGTGGCAAGAAAAGTCCAGTTATGAATTTACGAAGACAATAGCTCTAACTCAAAAAAATGCGAGACCTATTGCATTGCAAATGCTTGTTCGAATTTGGTGTGGGATTTTTCTTGGGTTGTGTTTTTACTCTATTACTGTTTGTGCGCTGCATACATGCCAAACACATTGCCTCTAAGTTAATCCTTACTGCTTTCATGCCGAGTCACCAGAGGGTTAACCACAGGTTTATTGACTTTTGTGGTGCACCCTGACAAGGATTTGCTTTGTGTGGTATGAGGATTAACCCCACCCCTCAACCAGTAACCCAGTTTCCTACAGACTCTCACGGGGTGCCAGGATGGGAGCTTTAAGGGGCTACCGTGCCCATTGGCTGTTTTAGCTTCTTTACTGGTAGTGCAAGGCGCTGTGTGGTCGAGGCGCTACGGTAAGCAGTTAAGAGACATAGAAGTCTGGTGGCCCAATGCCACGTCTAACTTATCCGGACAGTACTTTCTTATCATTTCTTCAAACAAAAAGAGGGGATCGGAGGATTAAATGGTCCAGTGTACACCCTCCAGACAACGTGATAAGATAATATGGTACACTGTTCCAAAACAAGAGAGAAGGAAAGAAAAGGAGTCCTGATAATCAGGAGCAATAGTCCTCACACACCACATTTGGTGTCATGCTTCATCATCGGACAGCTCCTCGTCAGACCGGCGCTGCAATGTCTGACGGGCACCCCCCGAGGGGGGGCTCTTTGCCGGAGATCTTTTTAAACTCGATGATGCCGCGGAGCCAAATGTGGGTCCGAGAGAGGAGGAAAATACATAAGAAAGAAGAGTAAAATTGGCTCAAATCCCTCACTAATTAATTTATTACTTGCTGTTGGGAAATGGTCAAGATTAAAAAGAAGGTAAACGGAGTGAAGCCAGAGATAATGCTCAGACACTCACACAAACAATCAAAATAAAGGAGAACGGAAGTACTCCGATAATCCTTAGTATGCGGTCGACATGTTTCGCGTCTCTTATGGTCCAACAGGATCCCCTGACGCTTCTTCAGGACCTACTTAATCATTGAGCTTCTCTAATTGAAAAAAAGCAAAACAATATATCTAAACTCCTGTATACTAACGCTCACAGTCAAGGCGTCATCAGTCACTTACTAGGATTAAACCGGACTGGCTTTTCTTTCCTATCAGTCACCCATCTTCACTAAAGAATAGGCTCCATGGGATCACGCAGGCCTGTTGCCCGGTTCACAGTAAATTTCTGTATTCACTGGTGTCCGGTGCAGCACCTACCCCGGGGCCGCGTTCCCGACTGAGGTACTTTCTTATCAGCCACATGACATCCTGCACTACCGGACGTGTAGCTATGCTTCGCCCGAGTGTAGGTTTGGGACTACAAGTCCCAGCATTCAACGCGCTGAGGGCAAATAGGTCATATTTCAGAGATATTTACCAGAGGTAGGAATAGTTTTATGAACCGTATTCAGAAATGAAAAAAATGACATAGATCACACATACATCATAATTGTAGAAGAAAATTAATGTAACAGTGGGAACTGGGGATGGATGAAGGAGTTTACTGTAATAAAAAGTAGTCACATTTCTCGAAGCAAAGCAGCCGACTTGGTGAGCTTAAGAATCAATCAAAAGAGACAAGGGAAGAGGATTAGAGAGTCAATAGAAAGAGAGAAGAAAAGAATATTAGAGAGTCAAAAGAAAAGGAGGAGGGGTAGAGAGTCAATCTAAAGAGACAAGAGAGGAGGGGTAGAGAGTCAATTGAAAGAGACAAGGGATGAGGATTACAGCATCAATTGAAAGAGACAAGGGATGAGGATTAGAGAGTCATTTGAAAGAGACAAGGGATGAGAATTACAGTGTCAATGGAAAGAGACAAGGGATGAGGATTAGAGAGCCAATAGAAGAAGACAAGGGAAGAGGGTTAGAGAGTCAATAGAAAGAGACAAGGGAGGAGGGTTAGAGAGTCAATCAAAACAGACAAGAGATGCGGATTAGAGAGTCAATAGAAAGAGACAAAGGGTGAGGATTAGAGAGTCACTCGAAAGAGACACAGGAAGAGGATTAGATCCCAGTAGGGGAAGTAGGAAGTGCGGTGAGCATATAGCTGACTTGTCCATCACTGAGGAAGAAGTAGGAGCCGCTGTTCATAAAACAAAACCTAATAAAGAACCCGGGCTGGATAAAGAACCAGGGGATTTATATTCAAGTGATCCAGATGTCTGGGCTCCTTCTTTTTCAGTTTTATTTGATAACATCCTTGCAGGAGGACCTATCCCACCCTCTTGGGTAGGAACAGAAATCATTCCCATTTGTAAGAAGGGTTCCCGGAACAATCCCCGAATTACAGGCCTATTAGTCTAATGGACTGCTCACAAAAATGATTTACTTCAATCTTGATCGTCTACAGTTGTGGATGGAAAATATTTACATTTTGACTGATCTCCAAGCAGGGTTTTGAAAGAAAGTTAGTTCGATCGACCAGGTTTTTAGACTCCAGCTGATCCATTGGAAAGCCGTGGTCCTGGGGGTGGCCGGCTATACATCGCCTTTGTTAACTTACGCACTGCATTTGATCTGGTCCCCCATCAAAAGCTACGGCAGACACTAGAAAAAATGGGGGCTCCTCCATATTTGTTAGCTGTCATTCTTGGGCTGCATAGTAACAACTTTGCACAAGTGCGGTATGGCCCAACAGTTGAGCAGACAGACCCCTTCCCAGTGGACCGCGGGGTTAGGCAGGGCTGCGTCCTGGCCCGACCCTTTTTTCTCTATATGTGAATAGGCTTGTTGATTATTTAAATCTATGTAATGGGGATGCACCCAGATTGGCTAATCTCAAAAGCCCTGTGCTGTTGTTTGCGGATGACACCCTTCTGATATCTAAATCACCTATGGGTCTGCAAAACATCTCAGCTCAGTTTGAGAGTCTTTGCAAGCAGAGGGGCTTAGAAATCAATGCAGAGAAGACCAGATACATGATGATAAACCCGAATCGGGAAGCTAGAACCAGCCCTCAGCTCGGCAGGGTCACTCTAGAGCGGGTTTGTGTATTTGAGTATTTGGGCCTGGCCTTGACAGAGAACCTAGAATGGAATGCCCACCCAGAAAAGAGAAGGCTCAGACTGGAGCAGTGTGGGGGCAACTTTGAGAGTCCATCATGCCTCTCCTTTTCGCCCCCTCAATCTTCCTTTACAAATTATAGATTGCAGGCTTTAGGGACTGCCCTCTTGGGGCTGAACTTTGGGGGCACCAGGATCTAGCAAACTTGCTGTTGCTGAGAATTGTTTTCTGTGCCAGTTAGTGGGTCTTCCTGGTGGCACCCCCTTATTACCATTAAGGCTTGATCTGGGCGTTTTGCCCATGACAGAGGGAGTGGGGGTTAAGCCTTTGTTATTTTCAAAGACTGTGGGCTACTCCTGAGATAATCTCTTATAGGGACGCTGGAAGGGATGTGTTAGGTCTCCCAGGCGCTAAATCACTTCCCTGGCTGAGGTATGCTAGAGATTCCCTTTACAATGTAGGTTGCGGTGACATATGTCGACTTCGGAGGCTCCCCATGTCTAGGGAAGGCTCTGCTAAAAAGAGGTTTTGGGGATCTAAAAAGGGCAAATAATTGGCAGCTCCCAGAGTGGCGCGCTGTCGCCATTCCTTCGGATGAAGGATGTATTTTGCCAGGAAGGATTTTTGGATCATGTAAACCTCCCCGGCACGGAACTGCGCATGCCGGTCTGGTACCATCCGCTGCCAGGCGCCGCGTTCACAGGCAGATGGACGCGTCAGAGCATCTATTTCACTCCCGTGTCCTCTGTGAGGCCACGAAAGAGACAGAGGAACATGTCCTTTTCTTACCCGGCCTATGTAAAGTGTAGAAAGATGTGGATTCTCCCTGAGTGTCGCTCAAGGGGGTAAGAGGATGCCAACTGCCCTTCCAGTATTGAAATCTGACGCTAGACGTCATCTAGCTCTTGCAGTATCCGGGTTTACTCGCAAAGTGGGGAATTAGGCAACGTGTACATTTGCAGTAATTCGGATCAATACAATGACGGAGATATTTTAACTGTAAAATTTAGTTGGGTATTGATTTATTTTTTTGAATAATGCATTTTAACTGAACAATATTGAATAGTGATGCATTGTGGGAAATTGTCTTTTTATACTATAGAACTAGTTTATAGTTCTGAAGATTCAGGTTTTTTAAAATACATTCTATTGTATTAATTGTGTTCTCATTGATTATGTTTTTTATATATCTATGTTGGAGCCTCGCTATTTTAACTGTACATATTTATTTATGTTTTATGTAGATTGTCCTTTTATGATCAGAATGATCGAAATAAAGTGATAACTGAAATGAACTGATTAGAGAGTCATTCGTAAGAGAAATGGAAGTAGGATTAGAGTCAATCTAAAGAGGCGTGAGAAGAGGATTAGAGAGTCACTCGTTGGAGACAAGGAAGGAGATCCATGAGAAGAGGATTAGAGAGTCACTCGTAAGAGACAAGGAAGGAGGAGTAGAGTCAATCTAAAGAGCCATGAGAAGAGGATTAGAGAGTCATTCGTAAGAGACAAGGAAGGTGGATTAGAGTCAATCTAAAGAGGTGTCAGAAGAGGATTAGAGAGTCACTCGTAAGAGACAATGAAGGAGGATTAGAGTCGATCTAAAGAGGCGTGAGAAGAGGATTAGAGAGTCAATTTTAAGAGACAAGGAAGGAGGAATAGAGTCAATCTAAAGAGGCGTGAGAAGAGGATTAGAGAGTCACTCCTAAGAGACAAGGAAGGAGGAGTAGAGTCAATCTAAAGAGGCGTAAGAAGAGGATTAGAGAGTCAATCAGAAGAGAAGAGGGAGGAGGATTGAGATTTAGACAGTCAATCGAAAGAGGAATGGTAAGGGGATTAGAGAGTCAATAGAAAGAGATAAGACAGAAGAAGTAGAGGTTAAATCAAAAGAAACAAAGGGGGAGAGTTAATGATCCAAAAGAAAGAAGCAAGGGAAGAGCATTAGAGAGTGAATAGAAAGACAAAGGTGGAGGGTTAGAGAGTCAATCAAAAGAGACAAGGGATGAGGATTAGAGAGTCAATAGAAAGAGACAAGCGAGAAGGGTTAGCGAGTCAATCGAAAGATTCATCTCAACATCACAGACCATCAGCCATCTTCAGATCCAAGTTGTTGTTATAAAGTGTTTGAAGTGACTTGCAGCTGTCTTCAGTGTGCCTGTGTGGTTAGGTAGGCGTTCTCCCGCAAGAAGGCCCACAGGTCATCTGTCCATTTTTTGTTACTCTTCTGCCACTTGCGATCAAGAAATTATGCAACACTAAAGAACCAGAATTTAAATGGGAACCTGAACTTGGAAGCAGAACTCACTGCGAAGAGAGGTCGGATTGGTCACCAATTTCTATTGATTTTGGAGCGGCCTCTCACCAAAGAATACATTTTGTCAAAAGGTAAACATTTTGGGGACTCAAATGTATGTGAGATCAAAAGCCTTGACCTATGAGCACAGTTGTGCTTCCAGAGTGCAGTGTTTAATAAGGATTTAAATATTATCACATTTTAAAAATGGCTGAAAACTCAAAGTTAATCATTAATATATGTATGAGATTTTGTAATACATTTTGTCATTCTTCTGAATGTCACGGTTTAGTAAAATATAAATATTTCTGCATCGAAGATGTGTTGAATTATTAGAAGGTTTATAATGTAATACACTGATGAATATGAGGGACCCAGGAATAATTTAGCAAAAATGATCTGTTCCTCATCCAAAGTTTAGAGGAATAGCGGGTGATTAATATTTCTATTGAGTGTAAACATTTGAAACATTCCTTGTTTTTCCTTGGAAGCTTCCAGTTAGCACGGTACTTGGATAGTGTAGTCTCCACAACTTTAGTGAAAATATTCTCAGCCTGATTCACAAAGGTCAACTTACAGCAAAAGTCTAAGTTCAGTCCTAAAGTCCAAGTTTACACCTAAAGTTTAACTTTGCTCGTAGTAAAGTTAAACATTTGGTCTAAGTTTGGACTTTTGATCTAAACATTAGTCTTTTGGTCTCTGCTTACCTTTGTGAATAGGGCCCCCTCTTTTTGGAATGCAGCTTTGTATTGTGGTCTCCATGCTAATGGCAGTTCACATATTGAGAAGGATTCCCAATCCAAGATGGCTGCTGATACATTTTTCTGTTCTATCTGATTGTATAACACTAATAATAAAACACAGGGAGGCAACCAAGCCCTTTGTGAGCGGGGATTCTGATTATGAAAAAGGGCCTGGATGGTCACTCAGTGGTGGTTTTAATGAAAATGTGTAATTGTTTTAACCCAATGTAATTACCACCTAATGAATTCAGGAGATTGTGCTGAGAAGCTGTGTTTATTTTAACATGAATGGTGCAGGCCTCGATTTCAGGATGGCGGTTTTTGCCTCTCCTCAACGTATTCTTGCACCGCAGTCAACTCTGTCTATCCCACCGTGGGCTCAGCCCACGGATGTCAGTTTGTAAGTAATGTTTTGAAACATGAGGTCATTCCATGAAGCTTGGTCCTCAAGCTTCCTTCTCATGCTGTGGAAGCTTCCTCAGGCCTCGCTGGGACCACGTTGTGATTCTCATGAGAACTTACCCTTGCCTTGTAGCAGGGTTGGCCCTTGCTATCAGCTCACAGGAGCACCGGGGTGGGAGCTGTGGGTGAGAGTCCGTGGGACGGCGCCGACGAACATGTCAAACTGTGTCCTTCTTTCTGTGATAGGATTATGGGATGTTTTGGGTCCTTGCGCGGCCACAGCACAATATATAGAGCTGATTGGAGTTTACCTTCTAAAGTGGGTCTAACCCGGAGCTTGTTGGGTTCATTTCACCTGATCCGTAGCAGGCGACACTGTCGGTCTGATCTCTGGTTAGCGCCCGAGTTACTCACCTACATTATAATTTATAATATTATAATGTTTATGACAAACGACGGGCTGATGCGTTCCCATTTTTTTTGTTTTCTGCAATGCCTTTAATTTTCCAATAAACCTTTCTAGCTTTCCTCATAATACGTCCTATTTTTTTAGGGGCCTTCTGCTCAGTTCCGTTCTGAAGTATCATTTGATCTCATATCTTGTCATCCTAGAGATGCAGGATGCTTGGTTCTATGTAAGCACAAGTTACTGCCAGTCCTACAAAGCATACAAGTTGCCACTTTCTTCTAATATTTTACTTTCTTGTTTCTAGGCACATGGCCTCTCGGCGGTCGGCGGTTTTGTGGCGGCACCAGGGATGGGTCCCTATCCGACGACGTCCCCCGTCTCACCGTACATGACGTACAGCGCAGCCGCTTCCTCCGGTTACGTGACGGGGCATGGGTGGCAGCATGGAGGGGGTGCCGCGCTGGCACACAGCTGTGACATCACAGCTTCGCTGGCCTTCAAAGGCATGCACACGGCAAGAGAAGGTAGTGTACCATGACCGCCTTCGCTCACTAGCATGAAACTCTAGCAGGGCTTAATTTGAGCCGGTGGTTGCCAGTGGTGGCCACCAGCACTTATTTTTGGGGACTGGCATTTAATTCTCCACATCAGACATTTCACGAGACCAACAGAGGGAAAAACAAACAAAACGAAAAGAGAGAGGAAAAGACATACAGTAAACCCATCACCAAGGGAGAAAGCAGAAACTTGTAAGAGTGGAATAAAGAGGCAGGGGGTGCCTGGCAATGAAATAAAGAGGCCCGAGGTGGATTCAGGACTGCGCACCCTCCCCACTGGGGCTCTGACATTTCACAGCACCAGCCCCAAGTGTCGGAGCCGCGCTTCGGGCACCAGCACTTATTGTTTTACAAAAAAAGCACAGGAGTCTAGGACGGTGTTACACCGACTCCCAGGTACCCTACCAGGCTGGCACCACTGCCCGTTACACCGACTCCCAGGTACCCTACCACGCTGGCACCACTGCCCTCGTTACACCGACTCCCAGGTACCCTACCAGGCTGGCACCACTGCCCTCGTTACACCGACTCCCAGGTACCCTACCAGGCTGGCACCAGTGCCCTCGTTACACCGACTCCCAGGTACCCTAGCAGGCTGGCATCACTGCCCTCGTTACACCGACTCTCAGGTACCCTTCCAGGCTGGCATCACTGCCCTCGTTACACCGGCTCCCAGGTACCCTACCAGGCTGGCACCACTGCCCTCGTTACGCCGACTCCCAGGTACCCTACCAGGCTGGCATCACTGCCCTCATTACACCGACTCCCAGGTACCCTACCAGGCTGGCATCACTGCCCTCGTTACACCGACTCCCAGGTACCCTAGCATCACTGCCCTCGTTACACCGACTCCCAGAGACCCTAGCAGGCTGGCATCACTGCCCTCGTTACACCGACTCCCAGAGACCCTAGCAGGCTGGCATCACTGCCCTCGTTACACCGACTCCCAGAGACCCTAGCAGGCTGGCATCACTGCCCTCGTTACACCGACTCCCAGGTACCCTACCAGGCTGGCATCACTGCCCTCGTACAGGCTGGCATCACTGCCCTCGTTACACCGACTCCCAGGTACCCTACCAGGCTGGCACCACTGCCCTCGTTACACCGACTCCCAGGTACCCTACCAGGCTGCCACCACTGCCCTCGTTACACCGACTCCCAGGTACCCTACCAGGCTGGCACCACTGCCCTCGTTACACCGACTCCCAGGTACCCTAGCAGGCTGGCACCACTGCCCTCGTTACACCGACTCCCAGGTACCCTAGCAGGCTGGCATCACTGCCCTCCTTACACCGACTCCCAGGTACCCTAGCAGGCTGGCATCACTGCCCTCGTTACACCGACTCTCAGGTACCCTACCAGGCTGGCATCACTGCCCTCGTTACACCGGCTCCCAGGTACCCTACCAGGCTGGCACCACTGCCCTCGTTACACCGACTCCCAGGTACCCTACCAGGCTGGCATCACTGCCCTCGTTACACCGACTCCCAGGTACCCTACCAGGCTGGCATCACTGCCCTCGTTACACCGACTCCCAGGTACCCTAGCATCACTGCCCTCGTTACACCGACTCCCAGAGACCCTAGCAGGCTGGCATCACTGCCCTCGTTACACCGACTCCCAGAGACCCTAGCAGGCTGGCATCACTGCCCTCGTTACACCGACTCCCAGGTACCCTACCAGGCTGGCATCACTGCCCTCGTACAGGCTGGCATCACTGCCCTCGTTACACCGACTCCCAGGTACCCTACCAGGCTGGCACCACTGCCTTCGTTACACCGACTCCCAGGTACCCTACCAGGCTGGCACCACTGCCCTCGTTACACCGACTCCCAGGTACCCTAGCAGGCTGGCATCACTGCCCTCCTTACACCGACTCTCAGGTACCCTAGCAGGCTGGCATCACTGCCCTCGTTACACCGACTCCCAGGTACCCTACCAGGCTGGCATCACTGCCCTCGTTACACCGACTGCCAGGTACCCTACCAGGCTGGCATCACTGCCCTCGTTACACCGACTCCCAGGTACCCTAGCAGGCTGGCATCACTGCCCTCGTTACACCGACTCCCAGGTACCCTAGCAGGCTGGCATCACTGCCCTCCTTACACCGACTCCCAGGTACCCTAGCAGGCTGGCATCACTGCCCTCGTTACACCGACTCCCAGGTACCCTAACCGGCTGGCATCACTACCCTCGTTACACCGACTGCCAGGTACCCTACCAGGCTGGCACCACTGCCCTCGTTACACCGACTCCCAGAGACCCTAGCAGGCTGGCACCACTGCCCTCGTTACACCGACTCCCAGAGACCCTAGCAGGCTGGCATCACTGCCCTCGTTACACCGACTCCCAGAGACCCTAGCAGGCTGGCATCACTGCCCTCGTTACAGCGACTCCCAGGTACCCTAGCAGGCTGGCATCACTGCCCTCGTTACACCGACTCCCAGGTACCCTACCAGGCTGGCATCACTGCCCTCGTACAGGCTGGCATCACTGCCCTCGTTACACCGGCTCCCAGGTACCCTACCAGGCTGGCACCACTGCCCTCGTTACACCGACTCCCAGATACCCTACCAGGCTGGCATCACTGCCCTCGGCCAGCGGTAAGAGGGACTCTATGGAGGCCAGGCGGTGAAGCCAGAATGTGCCAAGAGTCTCTTCGAGACATTTCTGCATCGCACACAGCACTGGTGGCACCCATGGACTGAGGTGGTGCCCCCTATGGACCCTGACGTCTGATGGTGTCTTGGCAGTGGCAGCGAGTGTGGGGTTCACTGATAATGGGAAAGGGCAGCAGGTGGGGGTGCTGGTGCCTTGTCCCTCCTTGGTCACTCTTTCCAGGTCCACCCACTGCCGTCCTCTTACAGGCGGCTAAGGAGAAGCAATGACCAATCAATAAGGACTTGTAAAGTGCATCTAATCACCCATAGGGTCTCAAGGCACTGACCATGACACAACCCTTTGAGCTACATTTATGACCCAAAAAACAGACTTAGCCAGTGCTTAATCTGAGCTGGAGGGTGCTAGTGGGGTCCACTGGTACTTACTTTAGGGGCCCACAATTATTCTCCTGCGTCAGATATTTACCAAGTGCCAGAGAGGGAAACACACAGACTGGAAGGATAGAGGACAAGAAAAATGGCAAAATCATCACAAAGGAAAAAAGCAGGAGCATGCAAGAGTGAGAAAAGCGTCAGAGAGTATCTGGTGGTGGATTAAAGACTACCAGCCTTGATATGTGGTGCCCCAATGTTTAGTTGCACGGCGGCTGGCTTCTGAGCAGATCTTCAGGCCCCGGCACTCTTCCCTTTACAAATTAACAATGGACTTCCATTTCCTCAAACCCAGTAGCGGAGTCTACCTCCCAGCACTATCCAACCAAAAACATAAAAGGACAATGTGTGAGCTCCACAAGTGATTATATGTGGTATGTCTTAGCTACGGTGATGGTAGTTTCTTCCAGGTTCTTCTCAACGTAAAACATGATCTGCATTATTTTAAAAGAACACCAGGCTAGTTGAGTTTCCATAAACTCAATCACAGGCCTATTTTTGATTTTAAAGAAGAATTTTGTTCGATAACCGCACTTTCAATGCGTCTCAAAGTCGTTATCGTCTAGGAGGCGCATTCGAAGGGCAATTACCATGCCAGGCTTGATGCTAAAACTGTTGATTATAATATTGTAGGATTGCGTACAATGCTTCTTCTGTTTCTATGTGAAGAAGATCTCTTTTTTTAAATATTATTTTTTAAATTTGTCAAATATTGTCTTTTCAAATGATAAAGGATTTTTCCCCTGATGAAGTAACTCCTTAGTTTGTAAAAGTTGTAAAACACGTATTGGCCCTTTTTTCTCTGTAACTCTCAAATAGGAGGTGTTTTTTCTTTATAATAAAAAATAGTCGTGTGCTCCTGTTCAATCGAAGAATAGACATATCATAGACACTGCAGACAACCGATTAGTCTTGTTTTAAATAACGCAGATTTCTCATTAAGAGAAGACCCTGGAAGAAGTTGCCATCACCGTAGCTAACAAACACCATATGTAATCACCTGTGTACCTCAAACATTGTCCTTTGTGCTACGTTGGCAGACACGCTCCTATTTATTCACTCACCCATCCACTCTCCCACCCAGCAATCTGTTTAGGGGCTGTGATGTGCTCACCACACTGTATTGGGCGAGGCAAGGCTTGCTGTCATGGCTGCTGACTCCCAGGCACCATGGATGTGGCACTCTCAGGTCACTTATACCCTGTCCACTGGGCATCGAATTTGGCAGACTCTGGACTGCTCAGGGATTGATACTACGACGGTCCTTGGGTTTTATGCCGAATACATCTTCCAATTCATATTTATCAGAGGGTGGCATTGGATTTTTAGGACACCTCAACCGTAGCACGTTGTATGGTAGACCTCACTACGGGTTGGTTACGTAGGACTGGTAAAGGTACAGCTCCATAGGAACAGGAGGTCGTGGAAGAAATTATTTGGCACTGTTGCCAGAGTGTTCTGAACGTGGCCTTCTTCAGGACATGTGTAGGAGGCTGGCCGGGTTTGTAGTTGGTACCAAAGGTACGTACACCTTATACCAGGTCCAGGAAGTAAGTTATATACACAATATATATACACTAGTAATCGAAAACAGGCAAGTACACAGTAGGAAAACAGTGCAAATAGTGAAAATCACAATAGGTTACAATGGTCCTAGGGGGAACACAAACCATATACTAAAATAGTGGAATGGGAATCTTGGTTTCCCACCTAGGCAAGTGCAGTGTGTAGAGGGGCTTTGGGACTGTCAGAAACCACCAAAGGTAGGTAATAGACCCCACCCCAGAGCCCATGAAAGCAGGAGTAAATCACAGTAAGTTTCCTGAAACACACAAGAAGTCGTGATAGAAGATAATGCAAGAACCAGAAGAGACTGCAAGACAGCAATGATGTACTCCTGGACCTGAAGACGTGTGGAAGAAGGGGACACATTCCAAGAAGCACTAAAGAGTCCAGGAAGAACAAGAGCCCCTGCTAACCCGGATGAAGGTGCAAAAGTGGAACCACTGGTGAGAAGACAATGGGGGTCATTCCATGGACCAGGGCCGGGGACCACGGAAGCACCGCCAACAGGCTGGCGGTGCTTCCAGGGCCACTCTGACCGTGGCGGTAAAGCCGCGGTCAGAAAAGGGGAACCGGCGGTTTCCCGCCGGTATTCCCCTGGCCCAGGGAATCCTCCATGGCGGCACTGCTTGCAGCGCCGCCATGGGGATTCCGACCCCCTTCCCGCCACCCTGTTTCTGGCGGTTCTAACCGCCAGGAACAGGATGGCGGGAACGGGTGTCGTGGGGCCCCTGGGGGCCCCTGCACTGCCCATGCCACTGGCATGGGCAGTGCAGGGGCTCCCTAACAGGGCCCCATGAAGATTTTCACTGTCTGCTTTGCAGACAGTGAAAATCGCGACGGGTGCAACTGCACCCGTCGCACCCCTGCAACTCCGCCGGCTCCATTCGGAGCCGGCTTCCTCGTTGCAGGGCCTTTCCCGCTGGGCCGGCGGGCGCCCTTTTGGCGGTCGCCCGCCGGCCCAGCGGGAAAGCCAGAATGGCATCCGCGGTCTCCTGACCGCGGAGCGGCCATTTGGCAGTGACCACATGGCGGGCGGCGACCGCGGTCAGAATGACCGCCAAAGTCAGTTATGCACCCAAAAAGACAGATGCAGGTTCCTGGTTGGGACAGAAGATGTCTCATGCTGGATGGATGATTGCAGTCTAGTTTTCGTAGCTGGATTCCACCAACAAGCCTTAGCACACGCAAAACTCACGGTTGGTGGAAGATGGCACTGCCCAGGACCAGGAGGGACCTGGTGCCCTTTACCCAGAAGGGAGAGACAGAGGGGGTTCTCAGCACCTCAGAGAGACCTCAGAAGACCAGGCAGCATGCACAGTAGTCCCACAGCACTGGGACAAAGAAGGTGCAAATGGGGCCCACACAGCACGATACAAAGGGATCTCACGCCGTTGGAGAACCACTCAGGAAGCTGTACTTCGCAGGATGGAGTGCTGGGGGCCTAAGCTGTGCTGTGCACAAAGAACTTCATGGAAGGTTGCACATAAGCCTTGGCAACTGCAAGTCACACAGTGCAAGAGGGTACTGTCTTGTGTGGGGAGGCAAGCTCTTACCTTCACCAAAGTTCGACAGCTGGACCTTGCGACTGTCTGGGTCACTTTAGTCCACCACCCATGTTGCTGGATCCCCGCTCGTCATCAGGAGGGTTCTGTTATCACCTGATGGCACTGGCAACTCAGATGCTCCCAGAGTTCCCTGCCAACCTGAAAACAAGATGGCAGAACTCAGGGACCCTCTGGAGGAGCTTTGAGCACCATCCCTGGGGTGGTGATGTACAGGGGAGTTGTCACTCCCCTTTCCTTTGTCCAGTTTTGTGCCAGAGGAGGGACTGGGGGACCCTGAAGCGGTGTAGACTGCATTATGGAAGGAGGGCACCATCTGTGCCCTTCAAAGCATTTCGAGAGGCTCTGGGAGGCTACCCCTACCATGCCTGTAACACCTATTTCCAAAGGGAGAGGGTGTAACACCCTCTCCTAAAGGAAATGCATTGTTCTGTCCTCCTGGGCTTGCACTGCTCAAGCAACAGGAGGGCAGAAACATGTCTGTGAGGTGGCAGCCGCTGGGGCTGCCTGGAATACCTGAGAAGGCTGGTTTGGCAGTGCTTGGGGTCCATAGTGGAACCCCCAGGGTGCATGGAATTGTGCAACCAATACCAGAATCAGTATTGGGGTACAATTCCTAATTGTTAGACACCTTACATGGCCATATTTGGAGTTTCCATTGTGAAGCTAAACATAGGTATTGACCTATGTCCAGTGCACGTGTAAAATGGCGTCCCCGCACTCCCGCAGTCTTGGAAAATGGGCCTGGACGATGTGGTGGCACCTCTGCTAGAGCAGGGGTGCCCTCAAACACAGGTACTTGGCACCCAGCCTTCAGGGTTGGAAGGCCTGACATATAGGTGACTTATAAGTGACCTGGTGCAGAGTGAATGGCTGTGAAAGGGTGCATGCACCATTTCACACAGGCTGCAGTGGCAGTCCTGCAGAATCCTTTGCATGGGCTCCCTATGGGTGGCAAAAGTAATGCTACAGCCCATAGGGATCCCCTGGAACCTCAATGCCCTGGGTACCTAGGTACCATATACTGGGGACTTAAAAGGGGGCACCAGTATGCCAATTTGGCATGAAATACTGGGTTACCAGTATGTAGTGACACATTTGGGAACAGAGAGAGCATAAGCACTGGGGTCTTGACTAGCAGGATCCCAGTGACACAGTCAAACACACTGACAAACGGGCCACAAATGGGGGTAACCATGCTAGAAAGAGGCTACTTTCTCACAGCATGGTCCTGTTGTATTCTGGAACCTGCTCAAGAGCCTGGACAGCAGGTTTGTGAATCCAGAGCATTTAAAACTGATGATGTGACGTAGTACGTTTAATGTAGTTTACAGTATGAGTAAAGGTAGAAACTATGAGGCAGATGTACTAGAATGTGACGCAGCACAACGAAGCAAGTCAACTTGCTCTGTTGTGTCAACTGGAGGGGGCAGAAATGCTCCATACCAACTGAGCTATGGCACATTCCTGCTCTCCCTGCCCTCGCTGGCGCACTAGTGGCTGCCAACGCAAGCACCCTGGCACCATGGCGAAAGGGTGCCGACACTACAGGTGTTTCTCTTTCTCTGTGTGCTGCAGCACGGAGCACGCGTAGAAGGAAAACAATGAGGAGAAGTAAAGATATTTCTCGATGCACTTTCCCTGGGAACGTGCAGCATCTTGACACATTCCAATGTGTACTATTGTTAGTAAATCTGGGAATGCACCTAAATCCATGGATGTGTGGGAACACCCAGGGGCCACTCCTGGAACGCCTTCTTAGGGCAAAGTAACGCAAGGTAGCAACTTCCGCTGCATTGCATTACTACTGGTTTACTAAAAGCCACACAGAGCCATGCGAGGCATAGGAAATCTCACTTAAGGGCTTTGTGTTGCCGTTGTATCACCTTGTGTGATATGGGCACCACAAGCCCTTAGTAAATCTGGGCCTACGACTCCTCGGACATAGGCCAAGGGGCATATTTAGAAGCTCGCTGTCCTGCGCCACAAGAAAGGGCAGAAATGCACCATAATGACAAGATATGGTGCGTTTCTGTCCTTTCCCCCTCCGCTGACGCACAAATTGCTGCCATCACCGAGGCTGGCAGCCTTGCACCATGGTGGCAGGGTGTCTGCATTGTCAGCAGGATTGTTTTGTGCAGGAAGAAGCACCTTTCTGCACTAAAACAATCCAGAGAGGGGTTTTCTTCTTTCTCTGTGTGCTGCAGAATGCCGCACACATTGAACGAGGAAACAATGAAGAGACATCGAGATATTTGTCCTCGTTACACGTCACCTGGGAGGCGTACGGTTTTGACGCATTTGTAGGTTTTACAGCATCTTGGGACAAAACCCGTGGGTGTGCGGGGGAACACCCGTCCTAACACCCTCGGACAGCCTCCTTAACACAGAGTGAGGCAACGCAGCGGCCTGCACTGTGTTGCTTTACTCTATATCTCGGAGGCTGTGAGTGGGCTTGTAGATATGGGTCTGCACTGTGCACCACCAGTGCATCACAAACAGTGACACCCGCGGCGCACGCGGCTTGTAAATATGCCACCAAGACTCACCAAGTTATGTAAACTCCAGGGCGGGATAACAGTAGAGCAGAGCCCCAGGAGAGATAAAGAGGTCGGAGAGGGAATTACCTCCAGAAGAGGGTCTGGGTCACAGGACAGGAGTTGGTGGGGCAGGGAACAAGAGGTGCCGGGGTAGAGAACAAGAGGTGCCATGGCAGAGACCAAGAGGTGGCAGGACATGGAACAAGAGGTGCCGGGGCAGGGAACAAGAGGTGCCGGGGCATGGAACAAGAGGTGCCGGGGCAGAGAACAAGAGGTGCCGGGGCATGGAATAAGAGGTGCCAGGGCATGGAACAAGAGGTGCCAGGGTAGAGAACAAGAGGTGCCAGGGCATGGAACAAGAGGTGCCAGGGCATGGAACAAGAGGTGCCGGGGTAGAGAACAAGAGGTGCCGGGGCATGGAACAAGAGGTGCCGGGGTAGAGAACAAGAGGTGCCAGGGCATGGAACAAGAGGTGCCAGGGCATGGAACAAGAGGTGCCAGGGTAGAGAACAAGAGGTGCCGGGGTAGAGAACAAGAGGTGCCGGGGCAGGGAACAAGGGGTGCAGGGGCATGGAACAAGGGGTGCCGGGGCATGGAACAAGGGGCGCCGGGGCATGGAACAAGAGGTGCCGGGGTAGAGAACAAGAGGTGCCAGGACAGGGAACAAGAGGTGCCAGGACATGGAACAAGAGGTGCCGGGGCAGGGAACAAGAGGTGCCGGGGCATGGAACAAGAGGTGCCGGGGCAGAGAACAAGAGGTGCCGGGGTAGAGAACAAGAGGTGCCAGGGCAGAGACCAAGAGGTGCCAGGACATGGAACAAGAGGTGCCGGGGTAGGGAACAAGAGGTGCCGGGGTAGAGAACAAGAGGTGCCAGGGCAGAGACCAAGAGGTGCCAGGACATGGAACAAGAGGTGCCGGGGCAGGGAACAAGAGGTGCTGGGGCATGGAACAAGAGGTGCCAGGGCAGAGAACAAGAGGTGCCGGGGCATGGAACAAGAGGTGCCAGGGCATGGAACAAGAGGTGCCAGGGTAGAGAACAAGAGGTGCCAGGGCATGGAACAAGAGGTGCCGGGGCAGAGAACAAGAGGTGCCGGGGCATGGAATAAGAGGTGCCAGGGCAGAAAACAAGAGGTGCCAGGGTAGAGAACAAGAGGTGCCGGGGCATGGAACAAGAGGTGCCGGGGCATGGAACAAGGGATGCCGGGGCATGGAACAAGAGGTGCCGGGGCATGGAACAAGGGGTGCCGGGGCAGGGAACAAGAGGTGCCGGGGCATGGAACAAGAGGTGCCGGGGCAGGGAACAAGAGGTGCCGGGGCAGAGAACAAGAGGTGCCGGGGCATCGAACAAGAGGTGCCGGGGCATGGAACAAGAAGTGCTGGGGTAGAGAACAAGAGGTGCAGGGGCATGGAACAAGGGGTGCAGGGGTAGAGAACAAGAGGTGCCGGGGCATGGAACAAGAGGTGCCGGGGTAGAGAACAAGAGGTGCCAGGGCATGGATCAAGGGGTGCAGGGGTAGAGAACAAGAGGTGCCGGGGCATGGAACAAGAGGTGCCGGGGCATGGAACAAGAGGTGCCGGGGCAGGGAACAAGAGGTGCCGGGGCAGAGAACAAGAGGTGCCGGGGCATGGAACAAGAGGTGCCGGGGCATGGAACAAGAGGTGCCGGGGTAGAGAACAAGAGGTGCAGGGGCATGGAACAAGGGGTGCAGGGTTAGAGAACAAGAGGTGCCGGGGCATGGAGCAAGGGGTACAGGGGTAGAGAACAAGAGGTGCCGGGGCATGGAACAAGAGGTGCCGGGGTAGAGAACAAGAGGTGCCAGGGCATGGAACAAGGGGTGCAGGGGTAGAGAACAAGAAGTGCCGGGCATGGAACAAGGGTTGCAGGGGTAGAGAACAAGAGGTGCCGGGGCATGGAACAAGGGGTGCAGGGGTAGAGAACAAGAGGTGCCGGGGCATGGAACAAGGGGTGCAGGGGTAGAGAACAAGAGGTGCCGGGGCATGGAACAAGAGGTGCCGGGGTAGAGAACAAGAGGTGCCTGGGCATGGAACAAGGGGTGCAGGGGTAGAGAACAAGAAGTGCCGGGCATGGAACAAGGGGTGCAGGGGCATGGAACAAGGGGTGCCGAGGCATGGACAGCCCACAGAAGAAGAGGTTGGGGGTCTGGTGACTGACTTGCTGAAGAGGTACAAGGGGCCGGATTTACAAGAAAGTGGCGGATCAGCTGTGATGCGCCACTTTTCTTGTGCCCCCATGTGCCTCTTAATGACACCATGTGTGCGGCGTATTTACAATACAGCGAACCATGGCACACGTTAGGTCAATAGCATCATCATTTATGGCAGTATTGGGGTACTTTTCAGGATTAGCACCTGAAATGACGTTGCTAATCCTGAAGGTAACGGGAGGCCTATTGAAAGTAATGGGTACGTAATTTTAACGCCTGCTCTGAGCAGGTGTTAAAAATTACACTAAAAATGGCACAGTGAAATGTTACTGCTCCATCTATACGGGCCTCCCTGCAGGGGAACACCCCCACTTGCATACATCATGCCTGGCACAGGCATAATGCGGCGCAAGGCGGCACCAAGTAGCTCAATGCAAGCATGGCGCGACTCTGTAAATATGGCAAAGGAGAATGGCCTCTTTAACGCCACATTAGCGTAAAGAAAATTAGGCTAGTGCGGCGCTAAGAGGCGCTAGGGCCTTGTAAGTGTGGCCAAAGGGCGCTCGAGTTGTCGCAGGTCAGACGCCTGTGGTAGGTAGCGCCGTGCTCTCGAGTGGTGAAGGACTCGTGGCCGGGTGGCCGGGTGGCCACGGTGTGTGGCCCTCGCCGTTGGTAGGGAGGTGCGGCCCGCTCCCCTTCCTGGCACCACCCTCTGGCTTCCCATGCCCCAAGGAGTTGGCAGCCCCGATGCCCCTTCTGCCAAGCAGGTGTCCTCTCATCTGCCTCGGAGGGCAGCTCTCTGGTTCCCAGGGCAGCTGGGAATCTCTGCTGAGCCGCTCATTCATCACAAGTTTAAACAAACACCAACACTGCCCACTGATATATTTATCCACGACCAACATGAACTTTTGAAATGTGTACGAGTGGATGTTAAAATCATGGAAAATCAACAGAGAAGGAAAGCAAACAGGGCCCGGCCGACACACCCTCTAACCAAGCGCCGAGACTGTTTGCTGATGATCAGTCCGGGTACGAGGCGCTGTCACACTGACTGCTCCCGCCTGCTGTCACCGGGCGGTGTGTGGGTGGCAGGGGCTTCTGGCTTCCACTGTCTAACCAGCCAGGGGCCAGGTGTGCCAATCTGCGTGTGGCTCTCAGTGGGCCTCAGTCACCCTCAGCCACTCCTAGTCATCCTCAGTCACCCCTAGTCACCCTCAGTACAGGGTAGTTGCTCACCAGCCAGGGCCCAGGTGTGCCAGCCCGCTTGTGGCCCCCAGTGGCCCTCGGTCCCCCTCAGTCACCCCTAGTTACCTTCAGTGGCCCTCAGTCACCTCTCGTCATCCTCACTCACCCCTAGCCACCCTCACTCACCCCTTGTCACCCTCAGTCCAGGGTTTGTTCTCACCAGACAAGGCCCTGGCATGCCCAGCCCACTTGTGGCCCTCAGTGGGCTCCAGTCGCCCTCAGGCACCCCTAGTCATCCTCAATATAGGGTAGGTGGTCACCAGCCAGGGGCCGGGTGTGCCAGCCTGCTTGTGGCCCTCAGTCACCCTCAGTCATCCTCAGTACAGGGTAGGTACTCACTAGCCAGGGCCCAGGTGTGCCAGCCTGCTTGTGGCCCTCAGTCATCCTCAGTATAGAGTAGGTGCTCACTAACCAGGGCCTAGGTGTGCCAGCCAGCCAGCTAGTGGCCCTCAGTCACCTTCAGTCACCCCTAGTCACCTTCAGTGGCCCTCAGTCAGCCCTAGTCACCCTCAGTCCAGGGTACGTTCTCTCCAGACAAGGCCCCGGAATTCTCAGCCCACTTGTGGCCCTCAGTGGGCTCCAGTCGCCCTCAGGCACCCCTAGTCACCCTCAGTATAGGGTAGGTGGTCACAAGCCAGGGCCCAGGCGTGCGAGCCTGCTTGTGACCGTCAATGTGCCTCAGTCACCCTCAGTCATCCTCAGTACAGGGTAGGGGCTCACTAGCCAGGGCCCAGGCGTGCCAGGCTGCTTGTGGCCCTCAATGTGCCTCAGTCACCTTCAGTCATCCCCAGCACAGGGTAGGTGCTCACTAGCCAGTGCCCAGGTGTGCCAGCCTGCTTGTGGCCCTCAGTGTGCCTCAGTCACCCTCAGTCATCCTCAGTACAGGGTAGGTGCTCACTAGCCAGGGCCTAGGTGTGCCAGCCAGCCTGTAGCCCTCAGTGCCCCTCAGTCACCCCTAGCCACCTTCAGTGGCCCTCAGTCACCCCTAGTCACCCTCAGTCCAAGGTACGTTCTCTCCAGACAAGGCCCGGCATGCTTAGCCCGCTTGTGGCCCTCAGTGGGCTCCAGTCGCCCTCAGGCACCCCTAGTCATCCTCAGTATAGAGTAGGTGGTCTCAAGCCAGGGGCCGGGTGTGCCCAGCCTGCTTGTGGCCCTCAGTCACCTTCAGTCACCCCTAGTCCCCTTCAGCAGCCCTCAGTCACCCCTAGTCACCCTCAGTCCAGGGTACGTTCTCACCAGACAAGGCCTCCGCATGCCCAGCCCACTTGTGGCCCTCAGTGGGCTCCAGTCGCCCTCAGGCACCCCTAGTCATCCTCAGTATAGGGTAGGTGGTCACCAGCCAGGGGCCGGGTGTGCCCAGCCTGCTTGTGGCCCTCAAAGGCCCTCAGTCACCTTCAGTCATCCTCAGTACAGGGTAGGTGCTCACTAGCCAGGGCCCAGGTGTGCCAGCCTGCTTGTGGCCCTCAGTGTGCCTTAGTCACCCTCAGTCATCCTCAGTACAGGGTAGGTGCTCACTAGCCAGGGCCTAGGTGTGCCAGCCAGCCTATGGCCCTCAGTGACCCTCAGTGACCCTCAGTCATCCTCAGGCCAGAGTTAGTGCTCACAGACAAGGCCCCGGTGCCCTGCCCTGGTCTTGGACCAATCTCAGGGAGTTGTTACTGCGCAGGGATCGGTTTACTCCTGAGATAGTCAAACTGTGCCCTGGGGTACATTTACGAGAGCTTTGCATCATGCTTGCACCACGCACCATGGTGCCAGGGTGCCTGCGTTGGCTCTAGGCTGCCAAGACGGTGCCAGCACAGGGGGAAAGGACTGAATATGGTGCGTTCCTGCCCTTTCACTTTGGCATACCGCTGTGCAGCAAGGTGCTTTGCGGAGCTGTCCTACGCCAAAAGCCGTAAATGAGGGCCTTAATACCTCCGGCTCCTGACGTTTGTTCCTCAGCCACGCACTGTTTCCCAAGTATCCCGACTTGTCAGCCAAGCATTGGGGTGCATTGGATGTTGGTATGTGGGATTTCTATAGCGCTCAGGGAAGGGTGGTGGAGCGCTGTACAGGGTCCACTCACGGACAGGGACACCGTGCGTCGGAGGGACCTCCTTGTTCATCATGTAGGGGAACAACTTGGAAGTAGAGAGTTTGGGGTGGTTGACTATAAACTCACACCTGTGTTTACACGCTTTTGTTGTCATGACTGTTTACTTCCCCAGTGTTAGTCAGTTGTTTAGGAATGTTACTTTGGCACACAGACCCAGTTACACAGCCAGCGGGTTATGTCCAGCGTGCTGTCCCTTGCAGGGCATCTGTCAGACAGACCAGCTGGCACAAAAATTGCCTGTAATGCCATGATGCTCCCGGCAGTACCAAACCTGCCTAAGTGCCCCTAAGTACTTAGGCACCCCAGCTCCCCACCACCCTTACCCTGATTCTACAGACCTTGCCTGAGACAGCGGATGTGCTGTCACTTGTGTGACATTGTGTTAGCTTACAGTGGCCTTAGAGTCGCCCTTTGCTTACCATTGGTTGACTTCCTTGTCACACTCAAGTGCTTGCTTCTAAGTTGTTCACCAGTGCAGGCTTTGAGTCCTCTTTTTGTGTTTGACCCTCCCCTGGAGCATGGCACAAGTACTGTATCCTTCCCAAGCTTCCCTTGTGGAGGCTCCTTTTTGTGGAAGCACTCTCTGAAAGTGTATGTCTTCGTGTTCGTAGTCTTGCGCCGAAACCTTTTTTTCGCACCCGCACCCTCTCTGCGTGTTACCTCCCGCCCTTTCCCTCTATTCATGTTCCCTACTGCCACCCTCCAACTATCTGTGCTACCAACCTCCCCCACGCCCTTTCTCTTCATGTTACCTCCCACCTGCAAAACACAAAAGTGCAGGCCGTGTCATAGCACTTTGTTAATTTACTTCTTGTCCACCCATATGACCCTGCTACACTGTTGCTTGCCCCACCCTCCCGCCATCCTTCTGTTGTTGCTTTCCTTTACCCACCTACCCTACCTCTGCTGTGGCTTGGTCTCCATCCATCCGCACCACCCCTCACTACTGATTGGTCCCCACCCACCCTTCTTCTGTTGTTGTTTGGTCCCCACCGACCCTCCACTGTTGCTTGGTCCCCACCCACCCTCCGTCTGTTGTTGTTTGGTCTCCACCCACCCTCCACTGTTGTTTGGTCCCCACCCACCCTCCTTCTGTTGTTGTTTGGTCCCCGCCCACCCTCCACTGTTGCTGTTTGGTCCCCGCCCACCCTCCACTGTTGCTGTTTGGTCCCTGCCCACCCTCCTTCTGTTGTTGTTTGGTCCCCGCCCACCCTCCACTGTTGTTGTTTGGTCCCCACCCACCCTCCTTCTGTTGTTGTTTGGTATCCCGCCCACCCTCCACTGTTGTTGTTTGGTCCCCGCCCAACCTCCACTGTTGTTGTTTGGTCCCCGCCCACCCTCCACTGTTGTTGTTTGGTCCCCACCCACCCTCCTTCTGTTGTTGTTTGGTCCCGCCCACCCTCCACTGTTGTTTGGTCCACGAGAGGGATTACATTTTTGCTTGGCCGTGTCATGGCACATTTTTCCTTGCCTGCCCTCTATGTTGCCTCTCCCCTCTGTGTTGCCTGCCATCAGCAATAAAATTAAAGTACTGTGACGCTTCTTTTTAACTGTCAGTCACACACAGCAGCCGTGCCGATGTACAACATGCCTAAAACATGCACAAAGCGCACCCCTCACATAGGCGAGACCTATTGGCTTTGCAAAGTTTGTTTGAACATGCAGCTTACCTCGTGCTCTCTGTCGAGTCAAGGCTCTGCTTTTAACATGTTCAAAAATCAAGCGTGGTGCAATGATGCAAAGCCCCCCTCATGCCCTGCACCCAGAGCCACCCCTTTCCCCCCTCAACTGGATGCTAAACTCTTCCCAACTCCTGTCCAGCTCTGCTAATGCTATCCGTAAACTCATGGCTGTCTCCTGACAGAACACCATTACACATTCAGTAACCTTCGCTCACTCAGCACTCCCTTCAAGTCACTTCTCACCTCAGGGTTTCTTCTAATGTGACTCCCTTTATCAAGCAACACTCTTTGTAGAACACTCTCTTAAACCGACGCACTCTGCTAGGGCAGCGCTGTCTACCAGCCTAGCACTCTCTGCTAACCCAAAGACTGCCACCTAATGCCAACGCCCCTATAGCTGCTGGTCCAAGAGCCCTGTATGGACCCCCGAGCCCCATTGACCCAACCCTTGCATCTGTGTCCAACCACATCTGCCGGCTACGATAGCAAAACCAGAGTATCGACTATCGCTATATCGGGACCGTACATACATACGCAGATAGTAACGGTCTACTCTGCTTAAACTGTCCACCCACATATCTTCAAGATGTATATGTATGTGCGTGTCATATATATAAATAGTTAATTGCTATATATATATATATATATATATATATATATATATATATATATATATATATCATCATATACTTTTGTTTGAGATCTAGGTTCTGATTTACAGTTTGGCAGATGAGGTTACACGTGACAGATATCCCGCTATACCGCCTGTACTGTATTACAACCTCCATAGTCTATTATAGGATCGTGATAGGTACACAAGATATCCGTCACGTTTGTGATGGAGTAACCCCCTCCTCCAAACTCTAAAACAGGCCCCTACTGATAATGAGTATTTACTGGGACCATATTACCTTGATATTGTGGTATGCACCCCTCTTTAATGCACAGCAGGTACATCCCACATAGCCGTGCATCTGACACAAGTGAGTGTGTGAACTGTTTCCTGATCCCTGCCTCCACAGTCAGTGCACTGCACCTGCTGCAACAGCACGGAGTCCACAGAGGTGGCACATGTGGGGTACTTCCTGTAATGACAGTGACTGGCAGAGATTGCTAAGGGATCACAAGTGACTAGCAGAGGTGGCTAAGCCCCTCGCGCTGGAGGAGAATAACGCGCTTACTGCGTGCTAGTGAAGTAGAGTGAACTTGTAAAGCGCACACCATGTGCTATTGATAACCTCTGGAATAGTCCAAGGAGACAGAAAGGGGCAGTGCTCAGCATGACTACCAGGGGCGGACTCAAGGTCCCAGGCTCATTTCTGGAGCAGTCAGTCCCAGGAGAACACTTGGGGGCACCAAGGGGCAGGCAGGCAGTCCAGCACACCAGGGTAAACAATGGCAGTTCCTCCTGGCAGTCCAGCAGTGCCTAGATGGTCCAGAGTCAGGGAGCTGCAAGTAGCAGGGCAACAGCAGAAGTGCAGTCCAGATGAGTCCTTTGTGCAGGCCAGCAGTCCTTCTAACAGAGGTTCAGTCCCAGGTCCAAAAGTGCCCTAAAAACCATGGGGCCAGAGCCCCTCTACTTATAATCCAAAAATGCCTTTGTGCACGGGGTAACGTCAAAAGAGCCCTTTCAAGGGAAGCACAACACCCTTTCAACTCAGCCCCATCTCCAGACATCAGTAGGGGTAATCAGTCCATTGTGTGAGAGCAAGATACAGCCTATTCATGTGTATTCTAGGGTTGTGCTGACTTCGAGCACTTCGCGCCCCCCAGCGCTGCAGCCAATCAGGGGAGAGGGTCACCCTTGTTTCCAAGTGGGGTGCAAGAGAGTGCCCCTGTGTTGCTGGTGTGAACCATGGGCTGCCGAGGCTCCCTCCACGATGGGAGAACGGCCCAGAAAGGTCTGTCTGCTACATAACCAGCCCTGTAGTGTTCGGACTGAGGACAGCTCAGCGTGTCCCTCCATGTGCCCTCCCACACTCTGCACCAAGGAGAGGGCACCCTCAGCTGTCAGGTGTAGGCCGGGCTCAGCCCTGGAGGGAGATCACTGCTTTGTGCCCGTGTACCTGGCTTCTTGCGTGCCTTGGTTGGCATACCTGCCTCTGAGTTACTTTTTGGCGAATATAGCAGGGCTTCCTGTCCTTGGGATCTTGTCGCGTTCAGGACAGCCAGGGCTGCCCGGGACCCATGATTTCCTCAAGAGGCAGAGATTATCGCCATTACGGTATTTGTCAGTAATGATGTTAATGTTTTCCCTCACAGCCTGGCCTGATGGTATAGCCCATTCTGTATCCCAAGTGGTTATTAACCTGCAGTATCCAGGATCACAAGTGCGACCCCTGTACTGCCTGACATGTGTGGTGGTTGGAAGCCACGTCCGTGGTCACATGTCTTACCGTAAATCATCTAAGAGGAGCGTAAGTGCTCCAGGGCTCTAGCTTACTTCCTAAACGTGTTATTTTGGCTATGTATAGGAGGAATGGCACAATACCTGATATATGTGTTAACATTGCAATATTTATGGGCAACGGTGTATGTATGATGGCCTCTGGGGATTTAGGTGCATTCTCCAAACAACTGTTGCGTTCCAGGCCTGTGAGTGCCTAATGTGTTTGATCTCCACAGTGTCAGTATAACGTGTAACCTTTCCATAATGTCATAATGTGCACAATGTTTACTATGTATGACATTTTTGGGTCTCTGATCTATATTTGTATGTTTACAATATAAGGAGTGTATTTTCATATATTTCCATGTGGAGTCTCTCATTTGTGGTATATTTATTGTGTCTCTGGTGTTAGTGTGGTGTGCAAACCCTTTACACATGACCTCTGGGGATAAGCCAGACTGCTCCGCACCAAGATACCAGGGGTGAGCACATGACTAGAGTGGTGGGTTCTACCTGGCTGAGGTGCATACCCTAGCCAACCAGAAACCCATTTATAACACTAATGTACGACCAGTGACTGGCAGAGGTGACCAAGGGATAACCAGTGACCTGTAGAGGTGGCTAAGGGATGGCCAGTGACTGGCAGAGGTGGCTAAGGGATGACCAGTGACTGGCAGAGGTGGGCAAGGGATGACCAGTGACCTGTAGAGGTGGCTAAGGGATGGCCAGTGACTGGCAGAGGTGGCTAAGGGATGACCAGTGACTGGCAGAGGTGGGCAAGGGATGACCAGTGACTGGCAGAGGTGACTAAGGGATGGTCAGTGACTGGCAGAGGTGGCCAAGGGATGACCAGTGACTGGCAGAGGTGACCAAGGGATGACCAGTGATCTGTAGAGGTGGCTAAGGGATGGCCAGTGACTGGCAGAGGTGGCTAAGGGATGACCAGTGACTGGCAGAGGTGGGCAAGGGATGACCAGTGACTGGCAGAGGTGACTAAGGGATGGTCAGTGACTGGCAGAGGTGGCCAAGGGATGACCAGTGACTGGCAGAGGCGGGCAAGGGCTGGTCAGTGACTGGCAGAGGTGGCCAAGGGATGACCAGTGACTGGCATAGGTGGCTAAGGGATGACCAGTAACTGGCAGGGGTAACTAAGGGATGGCCAGTGACTGGCAGAGGTGGCCAAGAGATGACCAGTGACTGGCGTAGGTGGTCAAGGGATCACCAGTTGTCTGCAGCGGTTGGATATTCCTACTGCCAGAACACTGGGTTTGGTGGCCATCAAGTCAAAGTCACAAGCGATCTGCTCTGGTCCTGTCCCTGACCCATGTGCGTAGAGTATCCCTACCCCCTTCTCTCACTCTTTGGTTGTTTACGATGGGTAGTGACCTGCATGGGCCTTTAGAGACTGTCCTGACCTGGTTAACTTCTTTGTACATTTGTGCACAACCCTCCTGAACTGTTCCATCTTCTTTCTCCAGCAGAGGACATGAAGAGCAGCAGCAAGATGCCTAGATCGTACCTGCCGTCCTTGAGCCATGCCACGGCCCAGCACATACCAAGTGCATAGACTCGAGTCTACGCGGACTCTAAGCCAATCAGTGCCTTTGTGGACAGTGGGTGGTTCCACTGAGAGCCAGAGAATCACCATGCAGCCCTGGCATGGTCACTGCAGGTGTGAGAAACTCTACTTTGAGTTCATTTGAACCATTGTGACTAGAAACCAGGCTGTGTGCCCACATATGGAGGCACGACAAGAGGACAGTCCGGGTGCACAGTCCCCGTAGACAGTCCCATATCACTGCTTCGAGCACAGTCTGAGAGGACAGCACCTGATGACAGGGCATCATGGACTCCTGAGCAGACGGAGCTTGGCCTGCCTAGACGATGAATGTACAATCGAAACTCTGAAGTTTACACTACTGTACATATGTTTTCCTCCTGCGTAATCATACTGGTGGTGGTGCTAACTGCAAAGAAAAAAATATTTAATTCTAACAAGTTCTCATGTGATTTCTGAAATGTAAAGAGGAGAAAACATCTGTCAGGTTTGGATTAGTTTCTGGATAAATGAAGACCATGCCATCACTACCAATCAGTCAAATAATGGGTACAACTATCTCTTCTTTCTTTTTCGGTAAGGAAAGTTGACTTTTTGTGAACTACAGGCAAGAGGGAGAGCCGTATAAGAGCTGATCTGCCTAAAGGTCCACAGTGTCAGCAAAGAGTCATTATTCTGAATAAGGAGTCAAGGCGCTAAACTCAACTTGTCACTCAATCACGTCTCCTCGATGCCAATCTCACTTGAACACGCCAGCTTACTTATCTCAATTACCCACTTGATAGCACCAGTTCCCTCAATGACACCGGCTCCATGACCTCTTGCTTGATCACACAAGCTCTTTGACAGCAAATCCTCAGTTGATCACATCATCTCCATGATCCCAAATCTTGATCCCACATTTGGTCACAAGAGCATCATGAGCCCTCACTCAATCTGTTTTCTCCATGATCCCAAATCATCACTTGATTACACTCTTCCACCGTCCTGATCGCTTAATCAATCCCACCAGTCCAAGATCTAAGGGCCAGATGTAGCAAAAATAAAAATTGCGACTCGCATTTTGCGAGTTGATGCGAGTCGCAAAATGCGAGTCGCAAATTGGAATGCCAGAAAAAAAAGCGATCCGATTTTGCGACTCGCAGCCGGACTCGCAAGGCTGTGTGCGAGTTTGCAGTTTGCGAGGTCGCTGTTTGCGAGTGTGCAAAAACGAACTCGCAATTAGCGAGTGGGTGTCGCAAATTGCGAATACCTTCAAAATTGCTTGCAGATGCAGCAGAACACTCCAGAAAGCATACCAGAACACCCTGGAAACACTTCCTGGCACATGATGATGACATAACAGCCAGGAAGTTAACAAATACACCTGGGAGGAGGGCTCAACAGTGAGCAGTGTCTCTGCCACTCACAGTAGGGTCTGAGGAGTGGTAGGCACAGCACCATGGACGCAGCAGGGACCAGCCAGGCTGGCAGGAGGGGCAGGAGATCATAGATAACAGCCAGGACAGATTCATGTGGCACATGGCGTTAATGTGCCACATGACTGGTTGGCATTTTCCTGCCCATGGACAATTTCAACTTGTATATAGTTTCTTCATGACATTAATAAAACAGTTATTTTTGTTCCACTTAACAAATGGTTAATAGGTGAGTATGGTGGGAGTTGACACGTACCGTCCAGAATATTGCGTTGCAATGTGGTCCCGTCTCAGTCTGCCTTGATTAGCTAGACTCCTATCCCCATGATGGCGATGTGGTTGTTCTTGCTCTTCATCATCAGGATCTGGGTCTGCAGGGGTGAGAGGTAGCCCACGTCGGGTGGCTATGTTGTGGAGGATGGCGCATGCGACCACAATTTTGAAAGCGGTAATGGGGGTGTATTGGAGGGCGCCTCCGCTGCGGTGGAGGCATCGGAATCTTGCCTTCAGGAGTCCGAAGGTGCGCTCTATGAGGTTCCTGGTCCTCTTATGCGCACTGTTGTATTGCCTCTCTGAATCATTGCTGGGTGTTAAAAATGGAGTCATGATCCATGGCCTTAGAGCATATGCACTGTCACCTGTTGGGCACAAAAGTACACTGTTAGTAAGTCCAGATAGTCGTGCACAGTGACCTGTGTGTATGTCTGCAAGGTGTATGCAGCTCTACCTAGGAGGTATCCGTCTCCAAACTCCCCACGTTCCCGGCGTTGATGTATCCCACTATGTCTAAAAATGTATGAGTCATGGGTACTGCCTGGAAACTTAGCTACGATGTCCGTGATGACGTAATGGGCATCACAAACAACCTGTATGTTGAGTGAGTGGGTACACTTTCTGTTGCGGAAAATATGTTCCAGATTAGCGGGGGGCATATTTGAATGAGTGTCCCATCTACACATCCAATGACATGGGGGAAGTGGGCAATGCGGTAAAAGTCCAGCTTGGTGCTGTTCATTTCTGCCTCATTCCTTGGTAAGTATATGAAGTGGGACATGTGCGTGACTAAGGCATCTAGGAATGCCCTGAGGAACCTTGACACTGCACTTTGAGATACCCCACCTGCCACAGCAATGACCCCCTGATAGCTCCCTGAGGCCAAGAGGTGAAGTGAGCATAGCACTTGCACATGTGTAGGGATGGCGCAGCCACGCAGAGTCTGGTGTTCTAGCTGTGGTTTAAGTAAATCAATTAATTCTAGTATGGCTGCGCTGCTAAGGCGGTATTTGTCATAGATCTCCTCTTCAGTTTGCTGAGAAAGAGTCTGCCTTGTTCTATATATCTTCTCCTGTCTGTGGCCCCTCCTCCTCCTCTGCTGGGCTGCGTGGACTCTCCTTCTCACTGCTATCAGGTATATCTCCGCCATCTTGAGTAACCCAGATGCCTTCTGGGTCTCCTTTTATACTTTGGTAATGGTTACCACCTGCTCTGAGTTAGTGGTAAATTGCAAGTGCAAACTGGGCTTTTTGCGACTAGTCGCAATTTGCGAGTTGCAATTGCATAAGGTTTGCGACTCGCAAATTGCGACTTGCTATTTGCGGGTCGCAAAATGGGGTCGCACCGGATGCGACTCGCAAACGGATCCCATCGCTTTTTGCGAGTCGGAAATGGGCTTTTTGCATCCCATTTCCGATTTTGCACTGTCGCAAATTGCGAATCGGCCCGTTTGCGAGTCGCAAACGTTTGCTACATCTGGCCCTTAGTTCCTTACTTTATCAATCCAGCTCCCTGATCTCAATCTTTCACTCGATCACACCTCTCACTCGATCGCACCAGCTCCCCGATCCCAATTCTTCCTTGGCTCATATTTGCTGCATGAACCTGAAACATCTGTTGATCCAGATTCCTCTTAATTCACACAGCTCAATATGAATTACTCACATGATCACGCCACTTCAGAATATTCCTCCCAAATCCCAACAGTTATGTGATCCCAATCTCTCTTTCCATCTCTCCAGTTCCATGATTTCACTCCTGTCTTTTTTACTTCAGTTTTAGGATCCCAGTTCTTCATTCGATCACACCACCTCCGTGATCCTGATTCCTCAGTTGATCACACCACCTGATTCCTCAGTCGATCACACCACCTCTGTGAGCCTGATTCCTCAGTTGATCACACCACCTGATTCCTCAGTCGATCACACCACCTCCGTGATCCTGATTCCTCAGTCGATCACACCACCTCTGTGATCCTGATTCCTCAGTCGATCACATCACCTCCGTGATCCTGATTCCTCAGTCGATCACACCACCTGATTCCTCAGTCGATCACACCACCTCCGTGATCCTGATTCCTCAGTCGATCACACCACCTCTGTGATCCTGATTCCTCAGTCGATCACATCACCTCCGTGATCCTGATTCCTCAGCCGATCACTCCATATCTGTGACCAGGCACCTCACTCGATCACACCCACACTATGGTTTTGATCGCTCTCTTGATAACACCAGATTAATGATCAATCCTGTCTTTCCATTTCACAACATCCCTGATCCAGCATCCTCTCTGGATCACCACACGCCATGATTTGGCTGCTCACTTGATTGTACAAACTTCACGCCCCAGGTCCTTCATTCGAGCACACCAGATCTATGAGTTCCCAGCTGATCACGCCAGGTAAATGATCCCGATTCCTCACTTGCTTACATCAGCCTTAATTCTAAGAGGAGGCTCACTGTGTCCCAAGCACAGGAGCACCACATCGCTCTTAGGGAGAGGGGCAGTGTATGTTTACGCAGAGTCCTTGAGTAGGACATGTGGGGTGGAGGTCTGGAGTATGCAGCTTATTTTATTAGCTTTTAGGTAAGCTTGGACCAAGCACTCCAGCCCCCTCCAGTGGCACCATTCCTCTCGGTGGGCTTTGCTTTGTAGGCCATGCACGTCTGTCACTGTTATTTCAACGTCCACTCTGTTATCTCTGACCCCTGGTCTACCTTAGGAATTCTGCTTTAAAGCCAGCCATGTTCCAGGCGTGCTACAACTCTCACCTCCTTCCACTTGTCTTGTGGGGTTTGAACACTTTATGAAGATTTTAGATAAGAATAAGCAAGGGGGAAATGAAACAGGGGTGTCGGCTGAGGTCAGACCAGGATGTCTGCTCAGGTCAGACCAGGATATCTCTCAGGTCAGGCCAGGATATCTCTCTGGTCAGGCCGGGATATCTCTCTGGTCAGGCCGGGATATCTCTCGACCAGGATATCTCTCTGGTCAGACCAGGATATCTCTCAGGTCAGACAGGATATCTCTCAGGTCAGACCAGGATATCTCTCAGGTCAGACAGGATGTCTGCTCAGGTCAGACCAGGATATCTCTCAGGTCAGACCAGGATGTCTGCTCAGGTCAGACCAGGATATCTCTCTGGTCAGACAGGGTGTCTGCTCAGGTCAGACCAGGATGTCTGCTCAGGTCAGACCAGGATATCTCTCTGGTCAGACAGGTTGTCTGCTCAGGTCAGACCAGGATGTCTGCTCAGGTCAGACCAGGATGTCTGCTCAGGTCAGACCAGGATATCTCTCAGGTCAGGCAGGGATATCTCTCAGGTCAGACAGGATGTCTGCTCAAGTCAGACAAGGATATCTCTCTGGTCAGGCCAGGATATCTCTCTGGTCAGGCCAGGATATCTCTCTGGTCAGACCAGGATATCTCTCAGGTCAGACCAGAATATCTCTCAGGTCAGACAGGGTGTCTGCTCAGGTCAGACCAGGATGTCTGCTCCGGTCAGACCAGGATATCTCTCTGGTCAGGCCAGGATATCTCTCAGGTCAGACCAGGATATCTCTCAGGTCAGACCGGGTGTCTGCTCAGGTCAGACCAGGGTGTCTGCTCAGGTCAGACCAGGGTGTCTGCTCAGGTCAGACCAGGATATCTCTCTGGTCAGACCAGGATATCTCTTTGGTCAGGCCAGGATATCTCTCAGGTCAGGCCGGGATATCTCTCAGGTCAGACAGGGTGTCTGCTTAGGACAGACCATAATCTGCTGTTCTCCTCCTGTAGCTCATTTTGCTCCCCAGCATTCCCGTTTACCCAAACCACAAAGCCCTGAAGTTTGAATAGAATTATTGGCGGCATTAGGGCCTAGATTTACTAACAGTTGGTGCAACAGAACACAGCCCGGCAGCGTGCTGAGCTGCTTCAGAGGGAGAGCGCAGGAATGCCCATATTCAGTAAGTGTGGCGCATTCCCTCTCCCTCTACACTGGCAACACAAGGTGGCTTTGCGTGGCTTAGTAAATCTGACTTAAGGGCTTGCGTTTTCTTGTGTCAGCGCAAGCCTTGAGGAAAACTGGGCCTTAGTAGAGACGTTTGGGGGAAATTCACTTTTAGTGAAAAAATATCAAATTACACTTTGGTCAAATGTATTTTAGTAGAAAGCATTTTTGAATGAAAACTGAATAAGATGACGCTGACTCCTGCTGCTAACTGGCTTCGGTTACTTCCACGCAGACTTGCTGCACAGGCTGGCACTAGCGCCAAAGCAGCAGAAACTGGAGCTTGGAAAATAAATCAGAGACGGGAGCGGCGAGAATCGGCCAGTCCAGGCTCCGAAGCCAAAGTAAGAGTCGAGGAGAAAACATAGGGCCAGATTTAAGAAAAGTGGCGCTGCACACAGTGCCCTGTGGCGCCCCCTGGCGCCCCCGTGGAGCAGGGTAGGGAGCAACAGAGTCATTTGTTATGCTATTGGTATACTCTGCAGGAGTAGCAGCAAACGTTTGAAGCCACTCCTGCGCTACTCCTGCAGAGTACAGGGGCCCATTGTAAACAGTAGTCTGCCTCCCTGTAACGCCTGCCCTGAGCAGGCGTTAAAAGTGCAGAAAAAAGGACGCCAGGAAATCTGTTAGGGTTCCTTGCACTATTTCTTTGGCCCCCCTAACAGGGAAACATCACATTTGCATATAATATGCATGGCGCAGGAATAATGTAGCGCAAAGGGTTACAAAGTGGTGCAAAGCCTGCATTGCGCCACTTTGTAAATATGGCACAGGGATTTTGGCCTTCTAACGCCACATTAGCATAAAAAAATGACGCTAATGTGTCGATAGAATTGCGCTAGGGACTCTTAAATATGCCCCATAGTCTGCATCACACTTGGCCGGTATGGGACCAGTTTGTATCACATGCAACCTGAGGTCAAAGGGCAGGTATGAGACCAGTCTGTATCACACACGTGGACTGAGGTCATAGGGCAGGTATGAGACAAGTCTGTATCATACACGTGGACTGAGGTCAAAGGGCAGGTATGAGACAAGTCTCTATCACACACGTGGACTGAGGTCATAGGGCAGGTATGAGACAAGTCTGTATCACACACGTGGACTGAGGTCATAGGGCAGGTATGAGACAACTCAGTATCACACACTTGGACTGAGGTCAAAGGGCAGGTATGGGACCAGTCTGTGTCAAAGGCAATCTGAGGTCAAAGGGCAGGTATGGGACAAGTCTGTATCACATGCAACCTGAGGTCAAAAGGCAGGTATGGGCCTAGTCTGTATCAGGATTGGCCTGAGGTCAAAGGGCAGGAATGAGACCAGTCTGTATCACACACGAGGACTGAGGTCAAAGGTCAGGTATGGGACTAGTCTGTATCACCTGGAACCTGAGGTCAAATGCCAGATATGGGACTGGTCTGTATCACACGCAACCAGAGGTCAAAGGGCAGGTAGGGGACCAGTCTGTATCACATGCAACCTGAGGTCAAAGGGTAGGTATGGGACTGGTCTGTATCAGACATGTCCTGAGGTCAAATGGCAGGTATGGGGCCAGTCTCTAATACATGCATGGAGTGAGGTCAAAGGGCAGATATGGGACCAGTCTGTATCACATGCAACCTGAGGTCAAAGGGCAGGTATGGGACCAGTCTGTCTCACACACATCCTGAGGTCAAAGGGCAGGTATAGGACTATTCTGTATCACACATAACTTGAGTTTGAAAGGCAGGTATGGGACCAGTCTGTATCACACATAAGCTGAGGTCAAAGGGCAGGTATGAGGTCCTAGCACGCCTTTAGACAAGGGCCCCTAGGCTACCTTTAGATAAGGGCCCCTAGACTGCATTTAGACAAGGACACTTAACTTGCCTTAAGACAAGGGTCCCTACGCTGCCTTTAGATAAGGGCCCCTAGGCTGTCTTTAAACAATGGTCCCTAGGCTGCCTTTAGACAGGGGCCCCTAGACTGCAATTAGACAAGGGCCTCTGGCCTACCTTTAGACATGGGCCCCCAGCCTGCCTTTAGACAAGGGGCCCTGGGCCCCTAGGCTGCCTTTAGAAAATGGCCACTAGGCTGCCTTTAGACAGGGGCCCCCAGGCTTCCTCTAGACAAGGACCCCTAGGCTGTCATTAGACAAGGGCCCCTAGCCTGCCTTTAGATAAAAGCCCCTAGACTGCCTTTAGACATGGGACCCTAGGCTGCCTTTAGACAAGGGCCCCTAGCCTGCCTTTAGATAAAAGCCCCTAGACTGCCATTAGACAAGGGCCCCTAGCTTGCCTTCAGACAAGGGCCCTGAGACTGCTTTTAGACAAAAGAGGCAGAGGGCCCCTAGTCTGCCTTTAGAAAGGAGCCCCTAGACTAGCTTGAGACAATGGCCCCTAGGCTACCTTTAGACAGGGGCCCCTAGGCTGCCTTTAGACAATGGCCCCTAGGCTGCCTTTATACAATGGCCCCTAGGCTGCCTTTAGATAGGGCTCCTAAGCTGCCTTTAGACAGGGACCCTAGTCTACCTTTAGGCAGGGGCCCCTAGGCTGCCTTTAGACAGGGCTCCTAAGCTGCCTTTAGAGATGGGCCGCTAGCCTGCATTTAGACGGGGGCCCTCGGCTGCCTTTAGACAGGGGCCCCTCGGCTGCCTTTAGACAGGGGCCACTAGGCTGCCTTTAGACAGGGCTCCTAAGCTGCCTTTAGAGATGGGCCCCTAGCCTGCCTTTAGACGGGGGCCCTCGGTTGCCTTTAGACAGGGGCCCCTCGGCTGTCTTTAGACAGGGGCCCCTCGGCTGCCTTTAGACAGGGGCCACTAGGCTGTCTTTAGACAGGGGCCCCTAGGCTGCCTTTAGACAGGGGCCACTAGGCTGTCTTTAGACAGGGGCCCCTAGCCTGCATTTAGACAGGGGCCCCTAGGCTGCCTTTAGAGATGGGCTCCTAGCCTGCATTCAGACAGGGGCCCCTAGGCTGCCTTTAGACAGGGGCCCCTCGGCTGTCTTTAGCCTGGAGGTGCTGAGGGCCCATAACTTAGCCCTTCTGGGTCAGTCACTTTACCCCATCAATGAGGCAGGTGCAGTACAACAGGTCGTAGGTGACCTATGAACTGCAGTGATGTCATCAACCAGCCCGAGCTTCAATTTCAATGCCTGAAGGGATGTGATTAAAAGAGCTCATGCATGCACAGATGGAGGGAATTAACATTGCTTTTCAGGATGAATTATTGTTTTAATAGGAGGAAATACATAGGATGCTCTCCAAAGACGGTGAAGCGGAGCCCCCACCTCCACAGCCGTCAGTCAAACTAGAAACGTCCCTTACTGCAGAGGGATATCTCTGCTGTCTAATGCCTGGGCCTGTGCAACCACTGGAGCCTGGAGCGCAGCTCTGATCTCTGAAACTGTATGGTTTGTGCAACCTAAGGGATAGGTCTGCTGTTCAACACTTGAGGCGGTATGAATCATGCAACAAGAAGCATAGCTCTGCTGTCTGGGCACAGAGCCTGTGATAGCTCTGCTGCTTAAGAACTGAGCATGTGAGGTCTTTATAAACTCAAGGATAGCTCTGCTGTCTAAGAACTAAGTCTGTGAGGTCTTTATAACCTCAGGGATAGCTCTGCTGTCTAAGAATTGAGCCCGTGAGTTCTTTTTAACTTCGGGGATAGCTGTGCTCTGTAAGGCTGGAGCCTGGGGGCTGAGAGGTGGTCTGTTAATTGAATCCTGAGCCTGTAAGTTTCATTTAACAAGAAGCATAGCTCTGCTGTCTGAGCAGACAACCTGTGAGATGTTTGCAGCCTCTAGCAATACTCTGCTGTCTAAGACCTAAACCTGAGAGATCTCAGTACACTGTGGGGTAGCTCTACTGTCTGAGGCCTGACCCTCTGAGATCTTTGCACACTGGAGATAGCCCTGCTGTCTGAGCAGATAGCGTGTAAGTTCTTTGCAGCCTCAAGCATATCTCTGCTGCCTAAGGCTTAAGCCTGTGGGTTCTTTGTAACCTGGAAGATAGGTCTGCTGTCTGAGGCCTGAGCCTGCACACTCGGGATAGCTCTGCTGTCTAAGGCCTAAACCTGTGAGATATCAGTGCACTGGGGAGAGCTCTGCTATCTGAGGCCCGAGATCTTTGCACACCGAGGGATAGGTTTGCTGTCAGAAGTCTGAGCCTGTGAGATTTCAGCAAAGGATGGTGCAGCTTGGCTAGGCCTGACCCGTGAGGGGGGCACGGTCTGAATAACTTTGTTGTCTAAGTGCCGAGCCGAACCTGTAGTACCTTGGGGTAGCTCTGGTGTTTAGGGCTACCCGTGCTGTCAGACCTAGGCAGAGGGTAGGGGATTAAGGGCTAGCTGTTTCTTGCACTTTGATATAGCGCAAACCCGGACCATGGGCTTTGAAGCGCTTCACCATTTACATTACACAAGCCCAGATTCTATTTTGTAAGTTCTTAGGCACTGGGGGGCCTATTTGTGGAATGTTACACAATGCAGCACTGCGTGCCTGGTGAGGGGCAGGCGTGCGCCGTATTTAAGGCAGTGTGGTGCATTCCTGTCCTTTCCCCTGCGCGGGTGTCCTCTCGGCAGCCTAGCGCCAGCGCGGGCCGCCGTGCACCGTGTGCGGGACTGTGCTTTGTGCAGTAAGTGGCAGCTTCCTGCACAAAAGCAATCGATGGAGGCGCTTTCCTCTTTCTATGTTTACGCCGTCCCAGGGCAGAGTAAGACAACGCAGCAGCCTGCGCTTCGTCTCCTTACTCCAGATTTACGTAGCCATTCAGGGTCAGGCAGAGTGGCCTTGCCTGGCTTAATAAATCACATGTGAGCTTTGCGTCGCTCGCACCGCACTGCGTGGTGCAAGAGCGACGCAAACCGGCGCATAGATAGGTCCCAGTGGCCTTGCCTGGCTTAATAAATCACATGTGAGCTTTGCGTCGCTCGCACCGCACTGCGTGGTGCAAGAGCGACGCAAACCTGCGCATAGATAGGCCCCAAAGTGGCCTTGCCTGGCTTAATAAATCACATGTGAGCTTTGCGTCGCTCGCACCGCACTGCGTGGTGCAAGAGCGACGCAAACCTGCGCATAGATAGGCCCCAAAGTGGCCTTGCCTGGCTTAATAAATCACATGTGAGCTTTGCGTCGCTCGCACCGCACTGCGTGGTGCAAGAGCGACGCAAACCTGCGCATAGATAGGTCCCAGTGGCCTTGCCTGGCTTAATAAATCACATGTGAGCTTTGCGTCGCTCGCACCGCATTGCGTGGTGCAAGAGCGACGCAAACCGGCGCATAGATAGGTCCCAGTGGCCTTGCCTGGCTTAATAAATCACATGTGAGCTTTGCGTCGCTTGCACCGCATTGCGTGGTGCAAGAGCGACGCAAACCGGCGCATAGATAGGTCCCAGTGGCCTTGCCTGGCTTAATAAATCACATGTGAGCTTTGCGTCGCTCGCACCGCATTGCGTGGTGCAAGAGCGACGCAAACCGGCGCATAGATAGGTCCCAGTGGCCTTGCCTGGCTTAATAAATCACATGTGAGCTTTGCGTCGCTCGCACCGCATTGCGTGGTGCAAGAGCGACGCAAACCGGCGCATAGATAGGTCCCAGTGGCCTTGCCTGGCTTAATAAATCACATGTGAGCTTTGCGTCGCTCGCACCGCACTGCGTGGTGCAAGAGCGACGCAAACCGGCGCATAGATAGGTCCCAGTGGCCTTGCCTGGCTTAATAAATCACATGTGAGCTTTGCGTCGCTCGCACCGCACTGCGTGGTGCAAGAGCGACGCAAACCGGCGCATAGATAGGTCCCAGTGGCCTTGCCTGGCTTAATAAATCACATGTGAGCTTTGCGTCGCTCGCACCGCATTGCGTGGTGCAAGAGCGACGCAAACCGGCGCATAGATAGGTCCCAGTGGCCTTGCCTGGCTTAATAAATCACATGTGAGCTTTGCGTCGCTCGCACCGCATTGCGTGGTGCAAGAGCGACGCAAACCGGCGCATAGATAGGTCCCAGTGGCCTTGCCTGGCTTAATAAATCACATGTGAGCTTTGCGACGCTCGCACCGCACTGCGTGGTGCAAGAGCGACGCAAACCGGTGCATAGATAGGCCCCAAAGTGGCCTGAGGCCGGGACTAGAACCTGGTTCTCCAGTTCCGCACATCCAGCCCCAACGCCACACCCTCTCCCACGGAGCTCACCTCGAGTGTGCAATACCTGTAATCCGAGAGATAGCTCTGCTGTTGAGGATCACCCATACTACAGTGAGGAAAGGTTACTCTGGATCAGTGGTTCTTAACCTTTTGACTTCTGTGGCCCCCAACTTCATTATTACTAGAACCAGTGCCCCCCAATACATCATTATTGGAATCTGAGGACCCCCAATGAGTAATTATTGGAAGCCGGGGACCCGCAATGAGTCATTACCCCGGCCTAAACATTGTTGATCATTTGAACTGCAGCACAATACACAACAAATACAGAAACAAGCATTCATCAAACACATACACAAATAATGAAACATTTTATTTAACTCACAAATTTTTTAAAAATCTTTTTTTTTCTTTGAACAGGAAGGTTGAGGCTTTTCTAACTTGAGTTGAGGCCCCTGGTCCAGACCACCTTCTGTCTGATGCACCTGCCCTCAGTCTGAGGACGCTAAGGCCCATATTTATACTTTTTTAGCGCCGCATTTGCGTCATTTTTTTATGGAAAAGCGGCGCAAACTTATAAAATACAATTGTATTTTTGTAAGTTAGCACAGCTTTTGTGTAAAAAAAAGACGCAAATGCAGCGCAAAAAAAGTATAAATATGGGCCTAACTTCGTTTTACCCTCAGTTTCAAATTCCTTCACATTTAAAGAATGTTTTATATTTTTCAATTGTACATTTTGTTTTTTTAGTGATATATACTTTGTTAATCTGTTAATGTTAGTTAATTTCCTAAACAGTCGCAGACCCCCTGAGGAGGCTTCGCAGCCCCCCAAGGGTCCCCGGACCACAGGTTAAGGCGCACAGCTCTGGGACCCCTTCAGATCCCACTGTTTGCGGGGACACCGGAGACCCGCTGCCTGCATTCCATGTAGGTGGACCCCCGAAAGCCTCGCCCAGCAGTGAGCATGGTCGGCTCACAAGCAGGGGGGTAACAGAGGTCCCCGCAGCCCCTGGGATTACCCACACTGGAGGGGACCCCTCTGCCTCTCCTGGTGGGTGTGTTAGGGACCCTTCAGCGTATCTTGCTGGGGCCCTCTCGTGTTTGTTACAGCACTGCTGCCACGCAGAGAGGTTTTAAGGCATGGTCAAAGTGGGTAATTGCCCAGGGCCCCCACTTTTCAAGCACCCCGACCCCCGGGAAAATGAACGTTCTGTCTGACCCCCCCCCCCCCCTATATTGTAGTTCTCCATCTAAACCTCCGTCTGCTTACACCCACCTCTTTTTCTCGACCCACTGTCAATCTTAAGGATTTTTGGGGTCCCAGGCAAGACGTATTGTATCCTGTTACAGTTTTATACATATAATTAAGCATAGTTTGACGTCATGTGGGCTTGATTTGACAGAAAGTGTGAATTAAACTCGCCCTCTCGTGAACACACCCACCCTCACACACTCGCAAGTGTGCACCAACACGAGCACACAGCTCCCCCAGACAGTCCCTCGTGAACCCAGGCACCCTCACGCACTCAGAAGAGTGCACAAACACGAGCACACAGCTCCCTCACCCTCTTGTGAACACACGCACTCACAGGTGTGCAGAAACACGACCACACCGCTCCCTCACTCTCTTGTGAACACACGCACCCTCACGCACTCACAGGTGTGCACAAACACGAGCACACAGCTCCCTCACCCTCTCGTGAACACACGCACCCTCACACACTCACAAGTGTGCACGAGCACACGGCTCCCTCACCCTCTCGTGAACACACGCACTCACAGGTGTGCACAAACACGAGCACACGGCTCCCTCACCCTCTCGTGAACAGACTTTGACGCTTTGCTCTAGGGGTGCTCACAGATTTTTATGCCAGTGAAGTTTCGTGCATTCGCCGTGACAGAGTCGGTGCAGCTCCCAGAAACCTCTTCACTGCGCCTCGCAGCACGTATCACAGAGCTGTGGCTAGTCCCAGCGCCCTCACCCCCTGAGCGGGCGCTGAGCTGTGCCAAGGACAGCCTCCCTGCTTTGGGGGTACACCCCATACCCCGGGGCCTCCTGTCTGCAGGGGTTTCAGCGTTGTTCCCTCTTTCATAAATTGTAACCTCTTCCGATTGTAAAGTATCTGTGACTCGTTATTCCTAGTGTGGATTTGTGTAAATAAATATCTATTTTTGATACACATTTGCCTCTGTCTCGGTTATTTGCCTCGTGCGTGGGGTGAAGGCCCGGCCGGCCTTCTGCTCTGAGAGATGCAGTCCTTCAAGAAGGAGGTCACTCCAACAGGAGGCGCTCAGTCATCGGCAGCGAACAGGCTTAGGGGGTGAGGATCCACTGAGGGCACACTGAGGAGACGAGGGCACACTGAGGGCACACTGAGGAGATGAGGGCACACTGAGGAGACAAGGACACACTGAGGGCACACTGAGGAGATGAGTGCACACTGAGGGCACGAGAGCACACTGAGGGTATACAGCACACTGAGGAGAAGAGGGCATACTGAGGAGACGAGGGCACACTGAGGAGATGAGGGCACACTGAGGGCACGAGAGCACACTGAGGGTCTACAGCACACTCTGGGGCGAGGGCACACTGAGGGTCTACAGCACACAGAGGAGAAGAGGGCATACAGAGGAGACGAGGGCACACTGAGGAGAAGAGTGCACACTGAGGAGATGAGGGCACACTGAGGAGACGAGGGCACACTGAGGGCACACTGACGAGATGAGGGCACACTGAGGGCACAAGAGCACACTGAGGGTCTACAGCACACTGAGGAGAAGAGGGCATACTGAGGAGACGAGGGCACACTGAGGGCACACTGAGGAGACAAGAACACACTGAGGGCACACTGAGGAGACGAGGGCACACTGAGGAGCAGGCGTTAAAAGGGGGCACACCTTTGCTTTCAACGGGCACCTATGTACCCTGCAATATTAGAACCAAAATCTAGGCGCTAATCCTGCACAGTACATCAATAGTGTAAAAACCTTTGACGCTATTGCCCCTACTTTGCACCATGGTGCGCCGTACATTAAATACGACGCACACATGGTGGCGGTGGAGGGTGCTAAGGGGCACAAGAACAGTGCGCTGCATTGAATGCAGAACCACTTTTCTTAAATTCAGGCGTGTGTTCTGCAAGGAGTACGCCTCTAGGGGCCGTTTTTGTGCAGGACGCTGTCTCTTCCAGCACAAAAACAATCACCCCTGCAAGACAGGCACCCCTGCACCATGGCGCAAAGGTGCCCACGTTGACGCTAGGCTGCCGAAAGGGCACCACGCAGCGGGAGACAGGAGTATGACGCATTCCTGCCCTTTCCCTGTGACGCAGGACAGCGCAGCAAAGACCCTCACTGTGCCGCCCCTCGCCGCTAGACTCGTAAATGTGCCCCTCAGGGTCCACAGCGCAGATCAATTCACCTCCCACATTCAGGTCGCATTCTACGCCAGGTACTTGTGGTGTTCCTCAGGGGTCACCACCAGGTGCGACATATATATGTATATATCTCTGACACACAGGTCTGAAAATGAACAGACAGCATCTACTGGGACGCCTCACAGAGGGTTCACTCTGGATGTGAGCTCAGTGAGACCAGACCAGGGGATGCTGTGTGGGAGACGGATTCCAAATTCTGCAGTACAGACTGTGTAAACCCACAGCTCTGCAGTACAGACTGGGTACACCCACGGCTCTGCAGTACAGGCTGTGTACACCCACGGCTCTGCAGTACAGACTGTGAACACCCAAGGCTCTGCAGTACAGACTGTGAACACCCACGGCTCTGCAGTACAGACTGTGTGCACCCACGGCTCTGCAGTACAGGCTGTGTACACCCAGAGCTCTGCAGTACAGACTGGGTACACCCACGGCTCTGCAGTACAGACTGTGAACACTCACGGCTCTGCAGTACAGACTGTGTACACCCACGGCTCTGCAGTACAGGCTGTGTACACCCACGGCTCTGCAGTACAGGCTGTGTACTCCCAAGGCTCTGCAGTACAGACTGTGTACACCCAGAACTCTGCAGTACAGACTGTGTACACCCAAGGCTCTGCAGTACAGACTGTGAACACCCACGGCTCTGCAGTACAGACTGTGTACACCCAGAGCTCTGCAGTACAGGCTGTGTACACCCACGGCTCTGCAGTACAGACCGGGTACACCCACGGCTCTGCAGTACAGACTGTGAACACCCACGGCTCTGCAGTACAGACTTTGAACACCCACGGCTTTGCAGTACAGGCTGTGTACACTCAGAGCTCTGCAGTACAGGCTGTGTACACCACGGCTCTGCAGTACAGGCTGTGTACACCCAAAGCTCTGCAGTACAGGCTGTGTACACCCACAGCTCTGCAGTACAGACTGGGTACACCCACGGCTCTGCAGTACAGGCTGTGTACACCCACGGCTCTGCAGTACAGACTGTGAACACCCACGGCTCTGCAGTAAAGACTGTGTACACCCAAGGCTCTGCAGTACAGGCTGTGTACACCCAGAGCTCTGCAGTACAGGCTGTGTACACCCACGGCTCTGCAGTACAGGCTGCGAACACCCACGGCCCTGCAGTACAGACTGTGTACACCCAGAACTCTGCAGTACAGACTGTGTACACCCAAGGCTTTGCAGTACAGACTGTGAACAACCACGGCTCTGCAGTACAGACTGTGTACACCCAGAGCTCTGCAGTACAGGCTGTGTACATCCACGGCTCTGCAGTACAGACTGTGTACACCCACGGCTCTGCAGTACAGACTGTGAACACCCAGGGCTCTGCAGTACAGACTGTGAACACCCACGGCTCTGCAGTACAGGCTGTGTACACCCAGAGCTCTGCAGTACAGGCTGTGTTCACCCACGGCTCTGCAGTACAGACTGTGTACACCCAAAGCTCTGCAGTACAGGCTGTGTACACCCACGGCTCTGCAGTACAGACTGTGTACACCCAGAGCTCTGCAGTACAGGCTGTGTACACCCAGAGCTCTGCAGTACACACTTTGTACACCCAAGGCTCTGCAGTACAGACTGTGTACACCCAAGGCCCTGCAGTACAGGCTGTGTACACCCAGAGCTCTGCAGTACAGACTGTATACACCCAAGGCTCTGCAGTACAGACTGTGTACACCCAAGGCCCTGCAGTACAGGCTGTGTACACCCAGAACTCTGCAGTACAGACTGTATACACCCAAGGCTCTGCAGTACAGACTGTGTACACCCAGAGCTCTGCAGTACATGCTGACAGACACCCATCAAGGCCTCTGCGGAACAGACTGACAGAGATACACCCATGGCTTTTCAGTACAGACTGCTAGACACCCATCCAGATGTCTGTGGTACAGACTGCCCAAGGTATGCCCAGGCCTCTGCGGTACAGACTGACAGAGGTACACCCAGGGCTTTCCAGTAAAGACTGACAGACACCCTTCTAGGGCTATGTGGTACACACTGACAGAAGAACACCCAGTGCTCTGCCGTACAGACTGACAGAGGTACTCCTATGGTTTTGCAGTACTGACTGACAGACACCCATCCAGAGCTCTGCAGTACAGACTGAGAGACACTCATCCATGGCTCCAAGGTACCGACTGATAGAGGCATGATCAGACCTCTGCAATACCTACTGAAAGTGGTATGATCAGGGCTGCAGGTGCAGACTGACAGACACTCACCCAGGGCTCTCCAGAACAGACTGACGGAGGTATGCTCAGGCCTCTGTGGTGCAGACTGACAGAGGTACACCCAGGCCTCTGCGGTGCAGACTGACAGAGGTACACCCAGGGCTCTACTGTACAGACTGACAGAGGTACACCCAGGCCTCTGCGGTCCAGACTGACAGAGGTACACCCGGGCCTATGCAGTACAGATGGAGGTACACCCAGGCCTCTGCAGTACAGATGGAGGTACACCCAGGCATCTGCGGTACAGACTGACAGAGGTAGGCTCAGGCCTCTGCTGTACAGACTGACAAAGGTAGGCTCAGGGCTCTGCTGTACATACTGATGAGGTACACCCAGGCCTCTGCGGTACAGACTGACAGAGGTACACCCAGGCCTCTGCAGTACAGACGGAGGTACACCCAGGCCTCTGCGGTACAGACTGACGGAGGTACACCCAGGCCTCTGCGGTACAGACTGATGGAGGTACGCTGAGGCTTCTACAGTACAGACTGACGGAGGTACACCCAGGCCTCTGCAGTACAGACGTAGGTACACCCAGGCCTCTGCAGTACAGACTGACAGAGGGACACCCAGGCCTCTGCGGTACAGACGGAGGTACACCCAGGCATCTGCGGTGCAGACTGACAGAGGTAGGCTCAGGGCTCTGCTGTACAGACTGACAAAGGTAGGCTCAGGGCTCTGCTGTACATACTGATGGAGGTACACCCAGGCCTCTGCGGTACAGACTGACAGAGGTACACCTAGGCCTCTGCAGTACAGACGGAGGTACACCCAGGTCTCTGCAGTACAGACTGACAGAGGTACACCCAGGCCTCTGCGGTCCAGACTGACAGAGGTACACCCAGGCCTCTGCAGTACAGACGGAGGTACACCCAGGCCTCTGCGGTACAGACTGACGGAGGTACACCCAGGCCTCTGTGGTACAGACTGACGGAGGTACGCCCAGGCTTCTGCAGTACAGACTGACGGAGGTACACCCAGGGCTCTGCAGTACAGACGGAGGTACACCCAGGCCTCTGCGGTACACACTGACGGAGGTACACCCAGGGCTCTGCGGTACAGACTGACAGAGGTACACCCAGGCCTCTGCAGTACAGACAGAGGTACACCCAGGTCTCTGCAGTACAGACTGACGGAGGTACACCCAGGCCTCTGCGGTACACACTGACGGAGGTACACCCAGGGCTCTGCGGTACAGACTGACGGAGGTACACCCAGGCCTCTGCAGTACAGACTGAGGTACACCCAGGCCTCTGCGGTACAGACTGACGGAGGTACGCCCAGGCTTCTGCAGTACAGACTGACGGAGGTAGGCTCAGGCCTCTGCAGTACAGACGGAGGTACACCCAGGCCTCTGCAGTACACACTGACGGAGGTACACCCAGGCCTCTGCAGTACAGAAGGAGGTACACCCAGGCCTCTGCGGTACAGACGGAGGTACACCCAGGCCTCTGCAGTACACACTGACGGAGGTACACCCAGGCCTCTGCAGTACAGACGGAGGTACACCCAGGCCTCTGCGGTACACACTGACTGAGGTACACCCAGGCCTCTGCGGTACACACTGACTGAGGTACACCCAGGCCTCTGCGGTACAGACGGAGGTACACCCAGGCCTCTGCGGTACAGACGGAGGTACACCCAGGCCTCTGCGGTACACACTGACTGAGGTACACCCAGGCCTCTGCGATACACACTGACTGAGGTACACCCAGGCCTCTGCGGTACAGACGGAGGTACACCCAGGCCTCTGCGGTACAGACGGAGGTACACCCAGGCCTCTGCGGTACACACTGACTGAGGTACACCCAGGACTCTGCGGTACACACTGACTGAGGTACACCCAAGCCTCTGCGGTACAGACGGAGGTACACCCAGGCCTCTGCGGTACAGGCTGACAGGACCATGAAAGGATCGGAGCAGCGGAGATCCACGGACGTCAGCTGACGCCATCACCGAATGCCCAGAAGGGAGGAAACTTGGAGGCTGGAAGCAATTATCAGCAGAACAAACAGGACACACTTGGAATTTCACAATTAAAATGTGCTTTTCCGCCGCGACGCCATCTCCCGTTAGGAGCCCAGGGCTTCCCAAAGCGGGCAGCGGTCCTTCCCTCTTTCCCCGTCCGTGTGCGAGGCTCATCCCACAGCCTCAGCCGATGGCACGAGAAATCATTAAGTACAACTGCTGAACAATTATTGACCTCCAAACCTAAATTAGCTGGGAACATCCGCCGATAGCTCCTGAAAGATGGTCTTCCAAGCGCATTTGCTATTCATCCTGTATTTGCGAACAGCACAGCGGCGCCGCGGAAGTCACAGTCACCAGACTGTCCTCGGCTGATCTGAAAAACAAACTCCGCCAAAGTTTCTGTCCTCTAAGTGCCTTATCCAAGGACCCCGGACCCGATTCACAAAGGTGAACTGAGACCAAAAGTCCGAGTTTGCACCAAAAATATAGCTTTACTCGAAGTACAGTTAGTCTTTGACCCAGGGTTACACTTTTGCTCTGAACTGAGGCCCAGATTTCAGAAGCTCTAACTCCACTCACTCTCATTTGTTCGACGCTAATATGGCGCTAGACTTTCAAAATCCGTGCGCCGTATTAACAAAGTGGCGCAATGCATGCATTGTGCCACTTTCCGACCCTATGCGTCACATTATCCTGCGCCAGGCATAATGTATGCAAAGGGGGGCAAAAATAGAACATTGAAATCTAAGAGATTCCACTGCGCCATTTTAGCAGCATTTTTAACGCCTGTTCTCAGCAGGCATTAAAAGGAGGAACACCATTTATTAAAATGGGCCTCCATGTACTTTGCAGGACTAGCACCAACATTTTTTGCGCTAGTCCTGCAAAGTACATCAATAGGGTAAAAATTGTAGACGCTATTGCCCCTACCCTGCGCCTTGGTGTTCCGTATATTACATACGGCGCACACATGTTGGTGGCGGTAGGGGCGCTAGAGAAATGGCTCTGCAGGGGGTGCAGCGCCTCTTTTCCTACATATGACCCTTAGATTTTTGCTCTAAGTTTACCTTTGTGAATTGCGCCTAATGTTGGCAAACTTCATTCAAGTGTAATGTATGGTTATGACGGTCTCTCAGTAGAATGTATGGCTGTGGAGTTCTCTCGGTAGAATGTATAGCTATGAAGGTCTCTCAGTCGAATGTATAGCTACGGAGGTCTCTCAGTAGAATGTATGGCTGTGTAGTTCTCTCAGTTGAATGTATGGCTATGAGTTCTCTCACTAGAATGTATATCTACGGAGTTCTCTCAGTAGTTGTATGGCTACGGAGTTCTCTCAGTAGAATGTATAGCTACCGAGTTCTCTCAGTAGAATGTATAGCTATGAAGGTCTCTAAGTAGAATGTACGGCTATGAGTTCTCTCAGTAGAATGTATAGCTGTGGAGTTCTCTCGGTAGAATGTATAGCTATGAAGGTCTCTCAGTAGAATGCATGGCTGTGGAGGTGTCTCAGTAGAATGTATAGCTATGAGTTCTCTCAGTAGAATGTATGGCTATGAGTTCTCTCAGTAGAATGTATGGCTACAGAGTTCTCTCAGGAGAATGTATGGCTATGGAGTTCTCTCAGTAGAATGTATAGCTACGGAGTTCTCTCTGTAGAATGTATGGCTGTGGAGTTCTCTCAGTACAATGTATATCTGTGGAGTTCTCTCAGTACAATGTATATCTGTGAAGTCCTCTCAGTAGAATGTATGGCTATGAGTTCTCTCAGTAGAATGTATGGCTATGAAGGTCTCTCAGTAGAATGTATGGCTACGGCGTTCTCTCAGTAGAATGTATGGCTATGAGTTCTCTCAGTAGAATGTATGGCTATGAGTTCTATCAGTAGAAATTAAGGCTACGGAGTTCACTCAGTAGAATGTATGGCTATGGAGTTCTCTCAGTAAAATGTATAGCTACGGAGTTCTCTCAGTATAATGTATGGCTGTGGAGTTCTCTCAGTACAATGTATATCTGTGGAGTTCTCTCAGTACAATGTACATCTGTGAAGTCCTCTCAGTAGAATGTATGGCTGTGGAGTTCTCTCAGTAGAATGTATGGCTACGGAGTTCTCTCAGTAGAATGTATAGCTTCGGAGTTCTCTCAGTAGTATGTATGGCTACGGAGTTCTCTCAGTAGAATGTATAGCTACGGAGTTCTCTCAGTAGTTGTATGGCTACGGAGTTCTCTCAGTAGAATGTATAGCTACCGAGTTCTCTCAGTAGAATGTATGGCTATGAAGTTCTCTAAGTAGAATGTACGGCCTTAGTTCTCTCAGTAGAATGTATAGCTGTGGAGTTCTCTCGGTAGAATGTATAGCTATGAAGGTCTCTCAGTAGAATGCATGGCTGTGGGGGTGTCTCAGTCGAATGTATAGCTATGAGTTCTCTCAGTAGAATGTATGGCTATCAGTTCTCTCAGTAGAATGTATGGCTACGGAGTTCTCTCAGGAGAATGTATGGCTATGGAGTTCTCTCAGTAAAATGTATAGCTACGGAGTTCTCTGTAGAATGTATGGCTGTGGAGTTCTCTCAGTACAATGTATATCTGTGGAGTTCTCTCAGTACAATGTATATCTGTGAAGTCCTCTCAGAAGAATGTATGGCTATGAGTTCTCTCAGTAGAATGTATGGCTAGGAAGGTCTCTCAGTAGAATGTATGGCTACGGTGTTCTCTCAGTAGAATGTATGGCTATGAGTTCTCTCAGTAGAATGTATGGCTATGAGTTCTATCAGTAGAAATTAAGGCTACGGAGTTCACTCAGGAGAATATATGGCTATGGAGTTCTCTCAGTAAAATATATAGCTACGGAGTTCTCTCAGTATAATGTATGGCTGTGGAGTTCTCTCAGTACAATGTATATCTGTAGAGTTCTCTCAGTACAATGTACATCTGTGAAGTCCTCTCAGTAGAATGTATGGCTGTGGAGTTCTCTCAGTAGAATGTACGGCTACGGAGTTCTCTCAGTAGAATGTATAGCTTCGGAGTTCTCTCAGTAGTATGTATGGCTACGGAGTTCTCTCAGTAGAAATATAGCTACGGAGTTCTCTCAGTAGAATGTATGGCTACGGAGTTCTCTCAGTAGAATGAATGGCTTTGGAGTTCTCTCAGTAGAATGCATGGCTGTGGAGTTCTCTCAGTACAATGTATATCTGTGAAGTCCTCTCAGTAGAATATATAGCTACAGAGTTCTCTTGGAAAAATGTATATCTGTGGACTTCTCTCAGTATAATGTATGACTATGGAGTTCTCTCAGTAGAATGTATGGCTGTGTAGTTCTCTCAGTTGAATGTATGGCTATGAGTTCTCTAAGTAGAATGTATGGCTACGGAGTTCTCTCAGTAAAATGTATAGCTACAGAGTTCTCTCAGTGGTATGTATGGCTACAGAGTTCTTTCAGTAGAATGTATAGCTACGGAGTTCTCTCAGTAGAAGGTATGGCTACGGAGTTCTCTCAGTACAAGGTATGGCTGTGGGGTTCGCTCAGTAGAATGTATGGCTACGGAGTTCTCTCAGTAGTATGTATGGCTACAGAGTTCTCTCAGTAGAATGTATACCTGCGGAGTTCTCTCAGTAGAATGTATGGCTACAGAGGTCTCTCACTAGAATGTATGGCTGTGGAGTTCTCTCAGTACAATGTATATCTGTGGAGTGCTCTCAGTACAATGTATATCTGTGAAGTCCTTTCAGTAGAATGTATGGCTATGGAGTTCTCTCAGTAGAATGTATGGCTATGAGATCTCTCTGTAGAATGTATGGCTATGGAGGCTTCACAGTAGAATGTATGGCTATGACTTCTCTCAGCAGAATGTATGGCTACAGAGTTCTCTCAGTAGAATGTATGGTTGTGGAGGTCTCTCAGTAAAATGTATGGCTGTGGAGTTCTCTCAGTACAATGTATATCTGTGAAGTCCTCTCAGTAGAATGTATGGCTACGGAGTTCTCTCAGTAGAATGTATTGCTATTGAGCTCTCTCAGTAGAATGTATGGCTGTGGAGTTCTCTCAGCAGAATGTATAGCTACAGAGTTCTCCCAGTAGAATGTATGACACTGGAGTTCTCTCGGTAGAATGTATGGCTATGGAGTTCTCTCAGTAGAATGTATGGCTAGGGAGTTCTCTCAGTAGACTCTATGGCTGTGGAGGTGTCTCAGTAGAATGTATGGCTACGGCGTTCTCTCAGTAGAATGTATGGCTATGAAGGTCTCTCAGTAGAATGTTCGGCTATGAGTTCTCTCAGTAGAATGTATGGCTATGAGTTCTCTCTGTAGAATATATGGGTGTGCAGTTCTATCAGTAGAATGTATGCTATGGAGTTCTCTCAGTAGAATGTACGGCTATGAGTTCTCTCAGTAGAATGCATGGCTATGAGTTCTCTCTGCAGAATGTATGGCGGTGAAGTACTTTCAGTAGAATGTATGACTATGGAGTTCTCTCAGTGGAATGTATGGCTATGAAGTTCTTCAGTAGAATGTATGGCTACGGAGTTCTCTCAGTAGAATATATGGATACGGAGTTATCTCAGTAGAATGTATGGCTAAGAAGGTCTCTAAGTAGAATGTGTGGCTATGAAGGTCTCTCAGTAGAATGCATGGCTGTGGAGTTCTCATGAAGGTCTTTCAGTAGAATCTATGGCTATGAATGTCTCTCAGCAGAATGTATGGCTTTTGACTTCTCCCAGTAGGATGTATGGCTATGAGTTCTCACAGCAGAATGTATGGCTACGGAGTTGTCTTAGTAGAATGTATGGCTGTGGAGTTCTCTCAGTACAATGCATATCTGTGAAGTCCTCTCAGTAGGATGTATAGCTACAGAGTTCTCTTGGAAAAATGTATATCTGTGGACTTCTCTCAGTACAATGTATATCTGTGAAGTCCTCTCAGTAGAATGTATGGCTATGGAGTGCTCTCAGTAGAATGTATGGCTATGAGTTCTCTCAGTAGAATGTATGGCTATGGAGGTCTCACAGTAGAATATATGGCTATGACTTCTCTCAGCAGAATGTATGGCTACAGAGTTCTCTCAGTAGTTTATATTGCTATTGAGTTCTCCCAGTAGAATGTATGGTTGTGGAGTTCTCTCAGTAGAATGTATAGCTACAGAGTTCTCTCAGTAGAATATATGACAGTGGAGTTCTCTCAGTAGAATGAATGGCTATGGAGTTCTCTCAGTAGAATGTATGGCAAGGAAGTTTTCTCAGAATGGATGTCTGTGGAGTTCTCTCAATAGAATGTATGGCTATGAGTTCTCTCTGTAGAATGTATGGGTGTGGAGTACTCTCAGTAGAATGTATGGCTATGGAGTTCTATCAGTAGAATGTATGGCTGTGTAGCTCTCTCAGTTGAATATATGGCTATGAGTTCTCTCAGTAGAATGTATGGCTATGGACTTCTCTCAGTAGAATGTATGGCTAATGAGTTCTCACTGAAGAATGTGTGGCTATGAGTTCTGTCAGTAGAATGTATGGCTATGGAGTTCTCTCAGTAGAATGTATAGCTACGGAGGTCTCTCAAAAGAATGAATATGAGTTCTCTCAGTAGAATGTATGGCTACGGAGTTCTCTCAGTAGAATGTATGGCTATGGAGTTCTCTCAGTAGAATGAATGGCTAGGGAGTTCTTTCAGTAGACTGTATGGCTGTGGAGGTGTCTCAGTAGAATGCATGGCTCCAGAGTTCTCACTAGAATGTATGTCTCTGAAGGTCTCTCAGTAGAATGTACGGCTATGCGTTCTCTCAGTAGAATGTATGGCTATGAGTTCTCTCTGTAGAATGTATGGCTGTGGAGTTCTCTCAGTAGAATGTATGGCTATGGAGTTCTCTCATTAGAATGTACGGCTATGACTTCTCTCAGTAGAATGTATGGCTATGAGTTCTCTCTGTAGAATGTATGGCTGTGGAGTTCTCTCAGTAGAATGTATGGCTATGGAATTCTCTCAGTGGAATGTATGGCTGTGGAGTTCTCCTGTAGAATGTATGGCTACGGAGTTCTCTCAGTAGAATGTATGGCTACGGTGTTCTCTCAGTAGAATGTAAGGCTATGAAGGTCTCTCAGTAGAATGTATGGCTGTGGAGTTCTCTCAGTAGAATGTATGGCTAAGAAGGTCTCTAAGTAGAATGTATGGCTATAAAGGTCTCACAGTAGAATGTATGGCTGTGGAGGTCTCTCAGTAGAATGTATGGCTAAGAAGGTCTCTAAGTAGAATGTATGGCTATAAAGGTCTCACAGTAGAATGTATGGCTGTGGAGGTCTCTCAGTAGAATGTATGGCTGTGGAGGTCTCTCAGTAGAATGTATGGCTAAGAAGGTCTCTAAGTAGAATGTATGGCTATAAAGGTCTCACAGTAGAATGTATGGCTGTGGAGTTCTCTCTGTAGAATGTATGGCTGTGGAGTTCTCTCAGTAGAATGTATGGCTATGGAGTTCTCTCATTAGAATGTACGGCTATGACTTCTCTCAGTAGAATGTATGGCTATGAGTTCTCTCTGTAGAATGTATGGCTGTGGAGTTCTCTCAGTAGAATGTATGGCTATGGAATTCTCTCAGTGGAATGTATGGCTGTGGAGTTCTCCTGTAGAATGTATGGCTACGGAGTTCTCTCAGTAGAATGTATGGCTACGGTGTTCTCTCAGTAGAATGTAAGGCTATGAAGGTCTCTCAGTAGAATGTATGGCTGTGGAGTTCTCTCAGTAGAATGTATGGCTAAGAAGGTCTCTAAGTAGAATGTATGGCTATAAAGGTCTCTCAGTAGAATGTATGGCTGTGGAGTTCTCTCAGTAGAATGTATGGCTAATAAGGTCTCTAAGTAGAATGTATGGCTATGAAGGTCTCACAGTAGAATGTATGGCTGTGGAGGTCTCTCAGTAAAATGTATGGCTGTGGAGTTCTCTCAGTACAATGTATACCTGTGAAGTCCTCTCAGTAGAATGTATGGCTATGGAGTTCTCTCAGTAGAATGTATTGATACTGAGTTCTCTCAGTAGAATGTATGGCTGTGGAGTTCTCTCAGTAGAATGTATAGCTACAGTGCTCTCTCAGTAGAATGTATGACAGTGGAGTTATCTCAGTAGAATGTATGGCTATGGAGTTCTCTCAGTAGAATGCTTGGCTAGGGAGTTCTCTCAGTAGACTGTATGGCTGTGGAGGTGTCTCAGTAGAATGTATGGCTACGGCGTTCTCTCAGTAGAATGTATGCTATGAAGGTCTCTCAGTAGAATGTACGGCTATGAGTTCTCTCAGTAGAATGTATGGCTATGAGTTCGCTCTTTAGAAGGTATGGGTGTGGAGTTCTCTCAGTAGAATGTATGGCTATGGAGTTCTCTCAGTAGAATGTACGGCTATGAGTTCTCAGTAGAATGTATGGCTATGAGTTCTCTCCTCAGAATGTATGGCGGTGGAGTACTTTCAGTAGAATGTATGGCTATGGAGTTCTCTCAGTGGAATGTATGGTTATGGAGTTCTCCAGTAGAATGCATGGCTACAGAGTTCTCTCAGTAGAATGTATGGATATGGAGTTCTCTCAGTAGAATGTATGGCTTAGAAGGTCTCTAAGTAGAATGTATGGCTATGAAGGTCTCTCAGTAGAATGTATGGCTGTGGAGTTCTCTAAGTAGAATGTATGGCTATAAAGGTTGTTCAGTAGAATCTTTGGCTATGAATGTCTCCCAGCAGAATGTATAGCTTTTGACTTCTCCCAGTAGAATGTATGGCTATGAGTTCTCACAGCAGAATGTATGGCTACAGAGTTCTCTCAGTAGAATGTATGGCTGTGGAGTTCTCTCTGTACAATGTAGATCTGTGAAATCCTCTCAGTAGAATGTAGAGCTACAGATTTCTCTTGGAAGAATGTATATCTGTGGACTTCTCTCAGTAGAATGTATGACTATGGAGTTCTCTCAGTAGAATGTATGGCTGTGTAGCTCTCTCAGTTGAATGTATCGCTATGAGTTCTCTCAGTAGAATGTATGGCAAGGGAGTTCTCTCAGTAGAATGTATGTCTGTGGAGTTCTCTCAGTAGAATGTATGGCTATGGAGTTCTCTCAGTAGAATGTTTAGCTACCAAGTTCTCTCTGTATAATGTATAGCTACAGAGCTCTCTCAGTAGTATGTATGGCTACGGACTTTTCTCAGTAGAATGTATGGCTATGCGTTCTCTCAGGAGAATGCATGGCTGTGGAGTTCTCTCAGTAGAATGTATGACCATGAATGTCTCTCAGTAGAATGTGTGGCTATGAGTTCTGTCAGTAGAATGTATGGCTATGGAGTTCTCTCCGTAGAATGTATAGCTACGGAGTTCTCTCAAAAGAATGAATATGAGTTCTCTTAGTAGAATATATGGCTATGGAGTTCTCTCAGTAGAATGTACGGCTATGGAGTTCTCTCAGTAGAATGTATGGCTAGGGAGTTCTTTCAGCAGACTGTATGGCTGTGGAGGTGTCTCAGTAGAATGTATGGCTACAGAGTTCTCTTAGGAGAATGTATGTCTCTGAAGGTCTCTCAATAGAATGTACGGCTATGAGTTCACTCAATAGAATGTATGGCAATGAGTTCTCTCTGTAGAATGTATAGCTGTGGAGTTCTCTCAGTAGAATGTATGGCTATGGAGTTCCCTCAGTAGACTGTAGCTATGAGGTCTCTCAGTAGAATATATGGCTATGAGTTCTTTGTAGAATGTATGGCTGTGGAGTTTTCTCAGTAGAATGTATGGCTATGGAGTTCTCTCAGTGGAAAGTATGGCAATGGAGTTCTCCAGTAGAATGTATGGCTACAGAGTTCTCACAGTAGAATGTATGGCTACGGAGTTATCTCAGTAGAATGTATGGCTAAGAAGGTCTCTAAGTAGAATGTATGGCTATGAAGTTCTCTCAGTAGAATGTAGGGCTGTGGAGTTCTCTAGATAGAATGTATGGCTATGAAGGTCTTTCAGTAGAATCTATGTCTATGAATGTTTCTCAGCAGAATGTATGGCTTTTGACTTCTCCCAGTAGAATGTATGGCTATGACTTCTCACAATAGAATGTATGGCTATGACTTATCTCACCAGAATGTATGGCTACAGAGTTCTCTCAGTAGAATGTATGGTTGTGGAGGTCTCTCATTAGAATGTATGGCTGTGTAGTTCTCTCAGTTGAATGTATGGCTATGAGTTCTCTCAGTAGAATGTATGGCTAGGGAGTTCTCTCAGTAGAATGTATGGCTATGGAGTTCTCTCAGTAGAATGTATGTCTGTGGACTTCTCTCAGTATAATGTATGACTATGGAGTTCTCTCAGTTGAATGTATGGCTATGAGTTCTCTCAGTAGAATGTATGGCAAGGGAGTTCTCTCAGTAGAATGTATGTCTGTGGAGTTCTCTCAGTAGAATGTATGGCTATGGAGTTCTCTCAGTAGAATGTTTAGCTACCAAGTTCTCTCTGTATAATGTATAGCTACAGAGCTCTCTCAGTAGTATGTATGGCTACGGACTTCTCTCAGTAGAATGTATGGCTATGCGTTCTCTCAGGTAATGCATGGCTGTGGAGTTCTCTCAGTAGAATGTATGACCATGAATGTCTCTCAGTAGAATGTGTGGCTATGAGTTCTGTCAGTAGAATGTATGGCTATGGAGTTCACTCCGTAGAATGTATAGCTACGGAGTTCTCTCAAAAGAATGAATATGAGTTCTCTCAGTAGAATGTATGGCTACGGAGTTCTCTCAGTAGAATGTACGGCTATGGAGTTCTCCCACTAGAATGTATGGCTAGGGAGTTCTTTCAGCAGACTGTATGGCTGTGGAGGTGTCTCAGTAGAATGTGTGGCTCCAGAGTTCTCTTAGGAGAATGTATTTCTCTGAAGGTCTCTCAATAGAATGTACGGCTATAAGTTCACTCAATAGAATGTATGGCTATGAGTTCTCTCTGTAGAATGTATAGCTGTGGAGTTCTCTCACTAGAATGTATGGCTATGGAGTTCTCTCAGTAGACTGTAGCTATGAGGTCTCTCAGTAGAATGTATGGCTATGAGTTCTCTGTAGAATGTATGGCTGTGGAGTTTTCTCAGTAGAATGTATGGCTATGGAGTTCTCTCAGTGGAAAGTATGGCTATGGAGTTCTCCATTAGAATGTATGGCTACAGAGTTCTCACAGTAGAATGTATGGCTACGGAGTTATCTCAGTAGAATGTATGGCGAAGAAGGTCTCTAAGTAGAATGTATGGCTATGAAGTTCTCTCAGTAGAATGTAAGGCTGTGGAGTTCTCTAGGTAGAATGTATGGCTATGAAGGTCTTTCAGTAGAATCTATGGCTATGAATGTTTCTCAGCAGAATGTATGGCTTTTGACTTCTCCCAGTAGAATGTATGGCTATGACTTCTCACAGTAGAATGTATGGCTATGACTTATCTCACCAGAATGTATGGCTATAGAGTTCTCTCAGTAGAATGTATGGTTGTGGAGGTCTCTCATTAGAATGTATGGCTGTGTAGTTCTCTCAGTTGAATGTATGGCTATGAGTTCTCTCAGTAGAATGTATGGCTAGGGAGTTCTCTCAGTAGAATGTATGGCTATGGAGTTCTCTCAGTAGAATGTATGTCTGTGGACTTCTCTCAGTATAATGTATGACTATGGAGTTCTCTCAGTTGAATGTATGGCTATGAGTTCTCTCAGTAGAATGTATGGCTAGGGAGTTCTCTCAGTAAAATGTATGGCTATGGAGTTCTCTCAGTAGAATGTATGACTGTGGAGTTCTCTCAGTAGAATATATGGCTATGGAGTTCTCTCAGTAGAATGTATGGCTAATGAGTTCTCGCTGTAGAATGTATGGCTCTGAGTTCTCTCAGTAGAATGTATGGCAATGGAGTTCTTCTCAGTAGAATGTATAGCTACGGAGTGCTCTCAATAGAATAAATATGAGTTCTCTCAGTAGAATGTATGGCTACGGAGTTGTCTTAGAAATAATGTATTGCTATGGAGTTGTCTCAGTAGAATGTATGGCTACGGAGTTGTCTCAGTAGAATGTATGGCTATAGAGTTGTCTCAGTAGAATGAATGGCTATGAGTTCTCTCAGTAGAATGTATGGCTATTGAGTTCTTTCAGTAGAATGTATGGCTATGAGTTCTGTCAGTAGAATGTATGGCTATGGAGATCTCTCAGTAGAATGTATGGCTATGGAGTTCTCTCAGTATAATGTATGGCTATGGAGTTCCTTCAGTAGAATGTAGGGTTGTGGAGTTCTCTCAGTAGAAGAGTATGACTACGGAGTTCTCTCAGTAAAATGTATAGCTACGGAGTTCTATCAGTAGAATGTATGGCTATGGAGTCCTCTCAGTAGAATGTATGGCTATGGAGTTCTCTCATTAGAATGTATGGCTACTGAGTTCTCTCACTAGAATGTATGCTACAGAATTCTCGCAGTAGACTGTATGGCTATGGAGTTCTCATAGTAGAATGTCTGGCTGTGGAGTTCTCTCAGTAGAATGTATGGCTGTGGAGTTCTCGCAGTAGAATGTATGGCTGTGGAGTTCTCACAGTAGAATGTATGGCTGTGGAGTTCTCTCAGTAGAATGTATGGCTATAAGTTCTCTCTGTAGAATGTATGTCTGTGGAGTTCTCTCAGTAGACTGTATGGCTGTGGAGTTCTCTCAGTAGAATGTATGGCTAGGGAGTTCTCTCAGTAGAATGTATGGCTACGGTGTTCTCTCAGTAGAATGTATGGCTATGAGTTCTCTCAGTAGAATGTATGACTACGGAGTTCTCTCAGTAGAATGTATAGCTACGGAGTTCTATCAGTAGAATGTATCGCTATGGAGTCCTCTCAGTAGAATGTATGGCTATGGAGTTCTCTCATTAGAATGTATGGCTACTGAGTTCTCTCACTAGAATGTATGCTACAGAATTCTCGCAGTAGAATGTATGGCTATGGAGCTCTCGCAGTAGAATATATGTCTGTGGAGTTCTCTCAGTAGAATGTATGCCAACGGAATTCTCGCAGTAGAATCTATGGCTATATAGTTCTCGCAGTAGAATGTCTGGTTGTGGAGTTCTCTCAGTAGAATGTATGGCTGTGGAGTTCTCGCAGTAGAATGTATGGCTGTGGAGTTCTCACAGTAGAATGTATGGCTGTGGAGTTCTCTCAGTAGAATGTATGGCTATGAGTTCTCTCTGTAGAATGTATGTCTGTGGAGTTATCTCAGTAGACTGTATGGCTATGGAGTTCTCTCAGTAGAATGTATGGCTACGGTGTTCTCTCAGTAGAATGTATGGCTATGAGTTCTCAGTAGAATGTACGGCTATGAGTTCTCTCAGTAGAATGTATGGCTACGGAGTTCTCTCAGGAGAATGTACGGCTATGGAGTTCTCTCAGTAAAATATATAGCTACAGAGTTCTCTCAGTATAATGTATGGCTGTGGAGTTCTCTCAGTACAAGGTATATCAGTGGAATTCTCTCCGTACAATGTATATCTGTGAAGTCCTCTCAGTAGAATGTATGGCTGTGGAGTTCTGTCAGTAGAATGTATGGCTACGGAGTTCTCTCAGTAGAATGTATAGCTACGGAGTTCTCTCAATAGTATGTATGGCTACGGAGGTCTCTCAGTAGAATGTATAGCTATGGAGTTCTCTTAGTAGAATGGATGGCTGTGGAGTTCTCTCAGTACAATGTATATCTGTGAAGTCGTCTCAGTAGAATATATAGCCACAGAGTTCTCTTGGACAAATGTATATCTGTCTGTGGACTTCGCTCAGTATAATGTATGACTATGGAGTTCTCTCAGTCGAATGTATGCTGTGTAGTTCTGTCAGTTGAATGTATGGCTATGAGTTCTCTCAGTAGAATGTATGGCTATGGAGTTCTCTCAGTAGAATGTATAGCTACGGAGTTCTCTCAGTAGTATGTATGGCTACGGAGTTCTCTCAGTAGAAGGTATGGCTGTGGAGTTCTCTCAGTAGAATATATAGCTACGGAGTTCTCTCAGTAGTATGTATGGCTACGGAGGTCTCTCAGTACAATGTATATCTGTGAAGTCCTCTCAGTAGAATGTATGGCTACGGAGTTCTCTCAGTAGAATGTATGGCTATGAGATCTCTCTGTAGAATGTATGGCTATGGAGGTCTCACAGTAGAATGTATGGCTATGAGATCTCTCAGTAGAATGTATGGATACGGAGTTCGCTCAGTAGAATGTATGGCTATAAAGGTCTTTCAGTAGAATCTATGGCTATGAATGTCTCTCAGCAGAATCTATGGCTTTTGACTTCTCCCAGTAGAATGTATGGCTATGAGTTATTACAGCAGAATGTATGGCTACGGAGTTCTCTCAGTAGCATGTATGGCTGTGGAGTTCTCTCAGTACAATGTATATCTGTGAAGTCCTCTCAGTACAATATATAGCTACAGAGTTCTCTTGGAAAAATGTATATCTGTGGACTTCTCTCAGTATAATGTATGACTATGGAGTTCTCTCAGTAGAATGTATGGCTGTGTAGTTTTCTCAGTTGAATATATGGCTATGAGTTTTCTCAGTAGAATGTATGGCTATGGAGTTCTCTCAGTAGAATATATAGCTACAGAGTTCTCTCAGTAGTATGTATGGCTACGGAGTTCTCTCAGTAGAAGGTATGGCTGTGGAGTTCTCTCAGTAGAATGTATGGCTACGGAGTTCTCTCAGTAGAATGTATGGCTGCGTAGCTCTCTCAGTTGAATGTATGGCTATGAGTTCTCTCAGTAGAATGTATGGCTACGGAGTTCTCTCAGTAGAATGTATAGCTACAGAGTTCTCTCAGTAGTATGTATGGCTACGGAGTTCTCTCAGTAGAAGGTATGGCTGTGGAGTTCTCTCAGTAGAATGTATGGCTACGGAGTTCGCTCAGTAGAATGTATTGCTGTGTAGCTCTCTCAGTTGAATGTATGGCTATGAGTTCTCTCAGTAGAATGTATGGCAAGGGAGTTCTCTCAGTAGAATGTATGTCTGTGAAGTTCTCTCAGTAGAATGTATGGCTATGGAGTTCTCTCAGTAGAATGTTTAGCTACCAAGTTCTCTCTGTGTAATGTATAGCTACAGAGCTCTCTCAGTAGTATGTATGGCTACGGAATTCTCTCAGTAGAATGTATGGCTATAAGTTCTCTCAGGAGAATGCATGGCTGTGGAGTTCTCTCAGTACAATGTATATCTGTGAAGTCCTCTCAGTAGAATGTTTGGCTGTGGAGTTCTCTCAGTAGAATGTATAGCTACGGAGTTCTCTCAGTAGTATGTATGGCTACGGAGTTCTCTCAGTAGAATGTATAGCTGTGGAGTTCTCTTAGTAGAATGGATGGCTGTGGAGTTCTCTCAGTAGAATGTATGGTTACGGAGTTCTCTCAGTAGAATGTATTGTTATGGAGGTCTCTCAGTAGAATGTATGGCTGTGGAGTTCTCTCAGTACAATGTATATCTGTGAAGTCCTCTCAGTAGAATATATAGCTACAGAGTTCTCTTGGAAAAATGTATATCTGTCTGTGGACTTCTCTCAGTATAATGTATGACTATGGAGTTCTCTCAGTCGAATGTATGGCTGTGTAGTTCTGTCAGCTGAATGTATGGCTATGAGTTCTCTCAGTAGAATGTATGGCTACGGAGTTCTCTCAGTAGAATGTATTGCTGTGTAGCTCTCTCAGTTGAATGTATGGCTATGAGTTCTCTCAGTAGAATGTATGGCAAGGGAGTTCTCTCAGTAGAATGTATGTCTGTGAAGTTCTCTCAGTAGAATGTATGGCTATGGAGTTCTCTCAGTAGAATGTTTAGCTACCAAGTTCTCTCTGTGTAATGTATAGCTACAGAGCTCTCTCAGTAGTATGTATGGCTACGGAATTCTCTCAGTAGAATGTATGGCTATAAGTTCTCTCAGGAGAATGCATGGCTGTGGAGTTCTCTCAGTAGAATGTATGACCATGAATGTCTCTCAGTAGAATGTATGGCTAATGAGTTCTCACTATAGAATGTGTGGCTATGAGTTCTGTCAGTAGAATGTATGGCTATGGAGTTCTCTCAGTAGAATGTATAGCTACGGAGTTCTCTCAAAAGAATGAATATGAGTTCTCTCAGTAGAATGTATGGCTACGGAGTTCTCTCAGTAGAATGTATGGCTATGGAGTTCTCTCAGTAGAATGTATGGCTAGGGAGTTCTTTCAGCAGACTGTATGGCTGTGGAGGTGTCTCAGTAGAATGTATGGCTCCAGAGTTCTCTCAGGAGAATGTATGGCTAGGGAGTTCTCTAAGTAGACTGTATGGCTGTGGAGGTGTCTCAGTAGAATGTATGGCTACGGCATTCTCTCAGTAGAATGTATGCTATGAAGGTTTCTCAGTTGAATGTATGGATATGGAGTTCTCCCAGTAGACTGTACAGCTATGAGGTCTCTCAGTAGAATGTATGGCTATGAGTTCTCTGTAGAATGTATGGCTGTGGAGTTTTCTCAGTAGAATGTATGGCTATGGAGTTCTCTCAGTGGAAAGTATGGCTATGGAGTTCTCCAGTAGAATGTATGGCTACAGAGTTCTCACAGTAGAATGTATGGGTACGGAGTTATCTCAGTAGAATGTAAGGCTATGAAGGTCTCTCAGTAGAATGTATGGCTGTGGAGTTCTCTCAGTAGAATGTATGGCTAAGAAGGTCTCTAAGTAGAATGTATGGCTATGAAGTTCTCTCAGTAGAATGTATGGCTGTGGAGTTCTCTAGGTAGAATGTATGGCTATGAAGGTCTTTCAGTCGAATCTACTGCTATGAATGTTTCTCAGCAGAATGTATGGCTTTTGACTTCTCCCAGCAGAATGTGTGGCTATGGGTTCTCACAGTAGAATGTATGGCTATGACTTATCTCACCAGAATGTATGGCTACAGAGTTCTCTCAGTAGAATGTATGGTTGTGGAGGTCTCTCATTAGAATGTATGGCTGTGTAGTTCTCTCAGTTGAATGTATGGCTATGAGTTCTCTCAGTAGAATATATGGCTAGGGAGTTCTCTCAGTAGAATGTATGGCTATGGAGTTCTCTCAGTAGAATGTATGTCTGTGGACTTCTCTCAGTATAATGTATGACTATGGAGTTCTCTCAGTTGAATGTATGGCTATGAGTTCTCTCAGTAGAATGTATGGCTAATGAGTTCTCGCTGTAGAATGTATGGCTCTGACTTCTCTCAGTAGAATGTATGGCTCTGAGTTCTCTCAGTAAAATGTATGGCTATGGAGTTCTTCTCAGTAGAATGTATAGCTACGGAGTTCTCTCAATAGAATAAATATGAGTTCTCTCAGTAGAATGTATGGCTACGGAGTTGTCTAAGAAATAATGTATTGCTATGGAGTTGTCTCAGTAGAATGTATGGCTGCGGAGTTGTCTCAGTAGAATGTATGGCTATGGAGTTTTCTCAGTAGAATGTATGGCTATGAGTTCTCTCAGTAGAATGTATGGCTTTTGAGTTCTCTCAGTAGAATGTATGGCTATGAGTTCTGTCAGTAGAATGTATGGCTACGGAGTTCTCTCAGTAGAATGTATGGCTAGGGAGTTCTCTTAGTAGAATGTATGGCTATGGAGTTCCTTCCGTAGAATGTATGGTTGTGGAGTTCTCTCAGTAGAATGTATGACTACGGAGTTCTCTCAGTAGAATATATAGCTACGGAGTTCTATCAGTAGAATGTATGGCTATGGAGTCCTCTCAGTAGAATGTATGGCTATGGAGTTCTCTCATTAGAATGTATGGCTACAGAGTTCTCTCACTAGAATGTATGCTACAGAATTCTCGCAGTAGAATGTATGGCTATGGAGTTCTCGTAGTAGAATGTCTGGTTGTGGAGTTCTCTCAGTAGAATGTATGGCTGTGGAGTTCTCGCAGTAGAATGTATGGCTGTGGAGTTCTCACAGTAGAATGTATGGCTGTGGAGTTCTCTCAGTAGAATGTATGGCTATAAGTTCTCTCAGTAGAATGTAGGTCTGTGGAGTTCTCTCAGTAGAATGTATAGCTACGGAGTTCTATCAGTAGAATGTATGGCTATGGAGTCCTCTCAATAGAATGTATGGCTATGGAGTTCTCTCATTAGAATGTATGGCTACTGAGTTCTCTCACTAGAATGTATGCTACAGAATTCTCGCAGTAGAATGTATGGCTATGGAGCTCTCGCAGTAGAATATATGGCTGTGGAGTTCTCTCAGTAGAATGTATGCCAACTGAATTCTCACAGTAGAATGTATGGCTATGGAGTTCTTGCAGTAGAATGTCTGGCTGTGGAGTTCTCTCAGTAGAATGTATGGCTGTGGAGTTCTCGCAGTAGAATGTATAGCTGTGGAGTTCTCACAGTAGAATGTATGGCTGTGGAGTTCTCTCAGTAGAATGTATGGCTATGAGTTCTCTTTGTAGAATGTATGTCTGTGGAGTTCTCTCAGTAGACTGTATGGCTATGGAGTTCTCTCAGTAGAATGTATGGCTAGGGAGTTCTCTCAGTAGAATGTATGGCTACGGTGTTCTCTCAGTAGAATGTATGGCTATGAGTTCTCTCAGTAGAATGTATGGCTATGAGTTCTCTCAGTAGAATGTATGGCTACGGAGTTCTCTCAGGAGAATGTATGGCTATGGAGTACTCTCAGTAAAATATATAGCTACGGAGTTTTCTCAGTATAATGTATGGCTGTGGAGTTCTCTCAGTACAAGGTATATCTGTGGAGTTCTCTCAGTACAATGTATATCTGTGAAGTCCTCTCAGTAGAATGTTTGGCTGTGGAGTTCTCTCAGTAGAATGTATAGCTACGGAGTTCTCTCAGTAGTATGTATGGCTACGGAGTTCTCTCAGTAGAATGTATAGCTGTGGAGTTCTCTTAGTAGAATGGATGGCTGTGGAGTTCTCTCAGTAGAATGTATGGTTACGGAGTTCTCTCAGTAGAATGTATTGTTATGGAGGTCTCTCAGTAGAATGTATGGCTGTGGAGTTCTCTCAGTACAATGTATATCTGTGAAGTCCTCTCAGTAGAATATATAGCTACAGAGTTCTCTTGGAAAAATGTATATCTGTCTGTGGACTTCTCTCAGTATAATGTATGACTATGGAGTTCTCTCAGTCGAATGTATGGCTGTGTAGTTCTGTCAGCTGAATGTATGGCTATGAGTTCTCTCAGTAGAATGTATGGCTACGGAGTTCTCTCAGTAGAATGTATAGCTACGGAGTTCTCTCAGTAGTATGTATGGCTACGGAGTTCTCTCAGTAGAAGGTATGTCTGTGGAGATCTCTCAGTAGAATGTATGGCTACAGAGGTCTCTCAGTAGAATGTATGGCTGTGGAGTTCTCTCAATACAATGTATATCTGTGAAGTCCTCTCAGTAGAATGTATGGCTACGGCGTTCTATCAGTAGAATGTATGGCTATGAGATCTCTCTGTAGAATGTATGGCTATGGAGGTCTCACAGTAGAATGTATGCTATGACTTCTCTCAGCAGAATGTATGGCAACGGAGTTCTCTCAGTATAGCGTATGGTTGTAGAGGTCTCTCAGTAAAATATATGGCTGTGGAGTCCTCTCCGTACAATGTATATCTGTGAAGTCCTCTCAGTAGAATGTATGGCTACGGAGTTCTCTCAGTAGAATGTATTGCTATTGAGTTCTGTCAGTAGAATGTATGGCTGTGGAGGTCTCTCAGTAGAATGTATAGCTACAGAGTTCTCTCAGTAGAATGTATGACAGTGGAGTTCTCTCTGTAGAATGTATGGGTGTGGAGTTCTCTCAGTAGAATGTATGGCTATGGAGTTCTCTCAGTAGAATGTACGGCTATGAGTTCTCTCAGTAGAATGTATGGCTATGATTTCTCTCAGTAGAATGTATGGCTATGAAGGTCTCTCAGTAGAATGTACGGCTATGAGTTCTCTCAGTAGAATGTGTGGCTATGAGTTTTCTCTGTAGAATGTATGGGTGTGGAGTTCTCTCAGTAGAATGTATGGCTATGGAGTTCTCTCAGTAGAATGTACGGCTATGAGTTCTCTCAGTAGAATGTATGGCTATGATTTCTCTCTGCAGAATGTATGGCGGTGAAGTACTTTCAGTAGAATGTATGGCTATGTAGTTCTCTCAGTGGAAAGTATGGCTATTAAGTTCTTCAGTAGAATGTATGGCTACGGAGTTCTCTCAGTAGAATGTATGGATACAGAGTTCTCTCAGTAGAATGTATGGCTATAAAGGTCTTTCAGTAGAATGTATAGCTATGAATGTCTCTCAGCAGAATCTATGGCTTTTGACTTCTCCCAGTAGAATGTATGGCTATGAGTTCTTACAGCAGAATGGATGGCTACAGAGTTCTCTCAGTAGAATGTATGTCTCTGAAGGTCTCTCAGTAGAATGTACGGCTATGCGTTCTCTCAGTAGAATGTACGGCTATGCGTTCTCTCAGTAGAATGTATGGCTATGGAGTTCTCTCATTAGAATGTACGGCTATGACTTCTCTCAGTAGAATGTATGGCTAGGGAGTTCTCTCAGTAGACTGTATGGCTGTGGAGGTGTGTCAATAGAATGTATGGCTATGGCGTTCTCTCAGTAGAATGTATGGCTATGAAGGTCTCTCAGTAGAATGTACAGCTATGAGTTCTCTCAGTAGAATGTGTGGCTATGAGTTCTCTCTGTAGAATGTATGGGTGTGGAGTTCTCTCAGTAGAATGTATGGCTATGGAGTTCTCTCAGTAGAATGTACGGCTATGAGTTCTCTCAGTAGAATGTATGGCTATGATTTCTCTCTGCAGAATGTATGGCGGTGAAGTACTTTCAGTAGAATGTATGGCTATGTAGTTCTCTCAGTGGAAAGTATGGCTATTAAGTTCTTCAGTAGAATGTATGGCTACGGAGTTCTCTCAGTAGAATGTATGGATACAGAGTTCTCTCAGTAGAATGTATGGCTATAAAGGTCTTTCAGTAGAATGTATAGCTATGAATGTCTCTCAGCAGAATCTATGGCTTTTGACTTCTCCCAGTAGAATGTATGGCTATGAGTTCTTACAGCAGAATGGATGGCTACGGAGTTCTCTCAGTAGAATGTATGTCTCTGAAGGTCTCTCAGTAGAATGTACGGCTATGCGTTCTCTCAGTAGAATGCATGGCTATGAGTTCTCTCTGTAGAATGTATGGCTGTGGAGTTCTCTCAGTAGAATGTATGGCTATGGAGTTCTCTCATTAGAATGTACGGCTATGACTTCTCTCAGTAGAATGTATGGCTATAGGTTCTCTCTGTAGAATGTATGGCTGTGGACTTCTCTCAATAGAATATATGGTTGTGGAGGTCTCTCGGTAAAATGTATGGCTGTGGAGTTCTCTCAGTACAATGTATATATGTGAAGTCCTCTCAGTGGAATGTATGGCTACAGAGTTCTCTCAGTAGTTTATATTGCTATTGAGTTCTCTCAGTAGAATGTATGGTTGTGGAGTTCTCTCAGTAGAATGTATGACAGTGGAGTTCTCTCAGTAGAATGTACGGCTATGAGCTCTCTCTGCAGAATGTATGGCAAGGAAGTTTTCTCAGAATGTATGTCTGTGGAGGTCTCTCAATAGAATGTATGGCTATGAGTTCTCTCTGTAGAATGTATGGGTGTGGAGTACTCTCAGTAGAATGTATGGCTACGGAGTTCTATCAGTAGAATTTATGGCTTTGGAGTTCTCTCAGGAGAATGAATGGCTAGGGAGTTCTTTCAGTAGACTGTATGGCTGTGGAGGTGTCTCAGTAGAATGTATGGCTCCAGAGTTCTCAGTAGAATGTATGTCTCTGAATGTCTCTCAGTAAAATGTACGGCTATGCGTTCTCTCAGTAGAATGTATGGCTATGAGTTCTCTCTGTAGAATGTATGGCTGTGGAGTTCTCTCAGTAGAATGTATGGCTATGGAGTTATTCCATTAGAATGTATGGCTATGACTTCTCTCAGTAGAATGTATGGCTATGAGTTCTCTCTGTAGAATGTATGGCTGTGGAGTTCTCTCAGTAGAATATATGGCTGTGGAGGTCTCTCTGTAAAATGTATGGCTGTGGAGTTCTCTCAGTACAATGTATATATGTGAAGTCCTCTCAGTGGAATGTATGGCTATGGAGTTCTCTCAGTAGTTTATATTGATATTGAGTTCTCTCAGTAGAATGTATGGTTGTGGAGTTCTCTCAGTAGAATGTATAGCTGCAGAGTTCTCTCAGTAGAATGTATGACAATGGAGTTCTCTCAGTAGAATGTACGGCTATGAGCTCTCTCTGCAGAATGTATGGCAAGGAAGTTTTCTCAGAATGTATGTCTGTGGAGTTCTCTCATTAGAATGTATGGCTATGAGTTCTCTCTGTAGAATGTATGGGTGTGGAGTACTCTCAGTAGAATGTATGGCTATGGAGTTCTATCAGTAGAATGTATGGCTGTGTAGCTCTCTCAGTTGAATATATGGCTATGAGTTCTCTCAGTAGAATGTATGGCTATGGACTTCTCTCAGTAGAATGTATGGCTAATGAGTTCTCACTGAAGAATGTGTGGCTATGAGTTCTGTCAGTAGAATGTATGGCTATGGAGTTCTCTCAGTAGAATGTATAGCTACGGAGTTCTCTCAAAAGAATGAATATGAGTTCTCTCAGTAAAATGTATGGCTAGGGAGTTCTCTCAGTAGAATGTATGGCTATGGAGTTCTCTCAGTAGAATGAATGGCTAGGGAGTTCTTTCAGTAGACTGTATGGCTGTGGAGGTGTCTCAGTAGAATGCATGGCTTCAGAGTTCTCAGTAGAATGTATGTCTCTGAAGGTCTCTCAGTAGAATGTACGGCTATGCGTTCTCTCAGTAGAATGTATGGCTATGAGTTCTCTCTGTAGAATGTATGGCTGTGGAGTTCTCTCAGTAGAATGTATGGCTATGGAGTTCTCTCATTAGAATGTACGGCTATGACTTCTCTCAGTAGAATGTATGGCTATGAGTTCTCTCTGTAGAATGTATGGCTGTGGAGTTCTCTCAGTAGAATGTATAGCTACAGTGTTCTCTAAGTAGAATGTATGACAGTGGAGTTCTCTCAGTAGAATGTATGGCTATGGAGTTCTCTCAGTGGAATGTATGGCTGTGGAGTTCTCCTGTAGAATGTATGGCTACAGAGTTCTCTCAGTAGAATGTATGACTACGGTGTTCTCTCAGTAGAATGTAAGGCTATGAAGGTCTCTCAGTAGAATGTATGGCTGTGGAGTTCTCTCAGTAGAATGTATGGCTAATAAGGTCTCTAAGTAGAATGTATGGCTATGAAGGTCTCACAGTAGAATGTATGGCTGTGGAGGTCTCTCAGTAAAATGTATGGCTGTGGAGTTCTCTCAGTACAATGTATACCTGTGAAGTCCTCTCAGTAGAATGTATGGCTATGGAGTTCTCTCAGTAGAATGTATTGATACTGAGTTCTCTCAGTAGAATGTATGGCTGTGGAGTTCTCTCAGTAGAATGTATAGCTACAGTGTTCTCTCAGTAGAATGTATGACAGTGGAGTTATCTCAGTAGAATGTATGGCTATGGAGTTCTCTCAGTAGAATGCATGGCTAGGGAGTTCTCTCAGTAGACTGTATGGCTGTGGAGGTGTCTCAGTAGAATGTATGGCTACGGTGTTCTCTCAGTAGAATGTATGCTATGAAGGTCTCTCAGTAGAATGTACGGCTATGAGTTCTCTCAGTAGAATGTATGGCTATGAGTTCGCTCTTTAGAAGGTATGGGTGTGGAGTTCTCTCAGTAGAATGTATGGCTATGGAGTTCTCTCAGTAGAATGTACGGCTATGAGTTCTCTCAGTAGAATGTATAGCTATGAGTTCTCTCAGTGGAATGTATGGCTATGAGTTCTCTCCTCAGAATGTATGGCGGTGGAGTACTTTCAGTAGAATGTATGGCTATGGAGTTCTCTCAGTGGAATGTATGGTTATGGAGTTCTCCAGTAGAATGCATGGCTACAGAGTTCTCTCAGTAGAATGTATGGATATGGAGTTCTCTCAGTAGAATGTATGGCTTAGAAGGTCTCTAAGTAGAATGTATGGCTATGAAGGTCTCTCAGTAGAATGTATGGCTGTGGAGTTCTCTAAGTAGAATGTATGGCTATAAAGGTTGTTCAGTAGAATCTATGGCTATGAATGTCTCCCAGCAGAATGTATGGCTTTTGACTTCTCCCAGTAGAATGTATGGCTATGAGTTCTCACAGCAGAATGCATGGCTACGGAGTTCTCTCAGTAGAATGTATGGCTGTGTAGTTCTGTCAGCTGAATGTATGGCTATGAGTTCTCTCAGTAGAATGTATGGCTACGGAGTTCTCTCAGTAGAATGTATAGCTACGGAGTTCTCTCAGTAGTATGTATGGCTACGGAGTTCTCTCAGTAGAAGGTATGGCTGTGGAGTTCTCTCAGTAGAATGTATGGCTACAGAGGTCTCTCAGTAGAATGTATGGCTGTGGAGTTCTCTCAATACAATGTATATCTGTGAAGTCCTCTCAGTAGAATGAATGGCTACGGCGTTCTATCAGTAGAATGTATGGCTATGAGATCTCTCTGTAGAATGTATGGCTATGGAGGTCTCACAGTAGAATGTATGGCTATGACTTCTCTCAGCAGAATGTATGGCAACGGAGTTCTCTCAGCAGAGCGTATGGTTGTAGAGGTCTCTCAGTAAAATATATGGCTGTGGAGTCCTCTCCGTACAATGTATATCTGTGAAGTCCTCTCAGTAGAATGTATGGCTACGGAGTTCTCTCAGTAGAATGTATTGCTATTGAGTTCTGTCAGTAGAATGTATGGCTGTGGAGGTCTCTCAGTAGAATGTATAGCTGCAGAGTTCTCTCAGTAGAATGTATGACAGTGGAGTTCTCTCAGTAGAATGTACGGCTAGGAGCTCTCTCTGCAGAATGTATTGCAAGGAAGTTTTCTCAGAATGTATGTCTGTGGAGTTCTCTCATTAGAATGTATGGCTATGAGTTCTCTCTGTAGAATGTATGGGTGTGGAGTACTCTCAGTAGAATGTATGGCTATGGAGTTCTATCAGTAGAATGTATGGCTGTGTAGCTCTCTCAGTTGAATATATGGCTATGAGTTCTCTCAGTAGAATGTATGGCTATGGACTTCTCTCAGTAGAATGTATGGCTAATGAGTTCTCACTGAAGAATGTGTGGCTATGAGTTCTGTCAGTAGAATGTATGGCTATGGAGTTCTCTCAGTAGAATGTATAGCTACGGAGTTCTCTCAAAAGAATGAATATGAGTTCTCTCAGTAAAATGTATGGCTACGGAGTTCTCTCAGTAGAATGTATGGCTATGGAGTTCTCTCAGTAGAATGAATGGCTAGGGAGTTCTTTCAGTAGACTGTATGGCTGTGGAGGTGTCTCAGTAGAATGCATGGCTTCAGAGTTCTCAGTAGAATGTATGTCTCTGAAGGTCTCTCAGTAGAATGTACGGCTATGCGTTCTCTCAGTAGAATGTATGGCTATGAGTTCTCTCTGTAGAATGTATGGCTGTGGAGTTCTCTCAGTAGAATGTATGGCTATGGAGTTCTCTCATTAGAATGTACGGCTATGACTTCTCTCAGTAGAATGTATGGCTATGAGTTCTCTCTGTAGAATGTATGGCTGTGGAGTTCTCTCAGTAGAATGTATAGCTACAGTGTTCTCTCAGTAGAATGTATGACAGTGGAGTTCTCTCAGTAGAATGTATGGCTATGGAGTTCTCTCAGTAGAATGTATGGCTAGGGAGTTCTCTCAGTAGACTGTATGGCTGTGGAGGTGTCTCAGTAGAATGTATGGCTACAGCGTTCTCTCAGTAGAATGTATGCTATGAAGGTCTCTCAGTAGAATGTACGGCTATGAGTTCTCTCAGTAGAATGTATGGCTATGAGTTCGCTCTTTAGAAGGTATGGGTGTGGAGTTCTCTCAGTAGAATGTATGGCTATGGAGTTCTCTCAGTAGAATGTACGGCTATGAGTTCTCTCAGTAGAATGTATAGCTATGAGTTCTCTCAGTAGAATGTATGGCTATGAGTTCTCTCCTCAGAATGTATGGCGGTGGAGTACTTTCAGTAGAATGTATGGCTATGGAGTTCTCTCAGTGGAATGTATGGTTATGGAGTTCTCCAGTAGAATGCATGGCTACAGAGTTCTCTCAGTAGAATGTATGGATATGGAGTTCTCTCAGTAGAATGTATGGCTTAGAAGGTCTCTAAGTAGAATGTATGGCTATGAAGGTCTCTCAGTAGAATGTATGGCTGTGGAGTTCTCTAAGTAGAATGTATGGCTATATAGGTTGTTCAGTAGAATCTATGGCTATGAATGTCTCCCAGCAGAATGTATGGCTTTTGACTTCTCCCAGTAGAATGTATGGCTATGAGTTCTCACAGCAGAATGTATGGCTACGGAGTTCTCTCAGTAGAATGTATGGCTGTGTAGTTCTGTCAGCTGAATGTATGGCTATGAGTTCTCTCAGTAGAATGTATGGCTACGGAGTTCTCTCAGTAGAATGTATAGCTACGGAGTTCTCTCAGTAGTATGTATGGCTACGGAGTTCTCTCAGTAGAAGGTATGGCTGTGGAGTTCTCTCAGTAGAATGTATGGCTACAGAGGTCTCTCAGTAGAATGTATGGCTGTGGAGTTCTCTCAATACAATGTATATCTGTGAAGTCCTCTCAGTAGAATGTATGGCTACGGCGTTCTATCAGTAGAATGTATGGCTATGAGATCTCTCTGTAGAATGTATGGCTATGGAGGTCTCACAGTAGAATGTATGGCTATGACTTCTCTCAGCAGAATGTATGGCAACGGAGTTCTCTCAGCAGAGCGTATGGTTGTAGAGGTCTCTCAGTAAAATATATGGCTGTGGAGTCCTCTCCGTACAATGTATATCTGTGAAGTCCTCTCAGTAGAATGTATGGCTACGGAGTTCTCTCAGTAGAATGTATTGCTATTGAGTTCTGTCAGTAGAATGTATGGCTGTGGAGGTCTCTCAGTAGAATGTATAGCTACAGAGTTCTCTCAGTAGAATGTATGACAGTGGAGTTCTCTCGGTAGAATGTATGGCTATGGAGTTCTCTCAGTAGAATGTATGGCTAGGGAGTTCTCTCAGTAGACTGTATGGCTGTGGAGGTGTGTCAGTAGAATGTATGGCTATGGCGTTCTCTCAGTAGAATGTATGGCTATGAAGGTCTCTCAGTAGAATGTACGGCTATGAGTTCTCTCAGTAGAATGTGTGGCTATGAGTTCTCTCTGTAGAATGTATGGGTGTGGAGTTCTCTCAGTAGAATGTATGGCTATGGAGTTCTCTCAGTAGAATGTACGGCTATGAGTTCTCTCAGTAGAATGTATGGCTATGATTTCTCTCTGCAGAATGTATGGCGGTGAAGTACTTTCAGTAGAATGTATGGCTATGTAGTTCTCTCAGTGGAAAGTATGGCTATTAAGTTCTTCAGTAGAATGTATGGCTACGGAGTTCTCTCAGTAGAATGTATGGATACAGAGTTCTCTCAGTAGAATGTATGGCTATAAAGGTCTTTCAGTAGAATGTATAGCTATGAATGTCTCTCAGCAGAATCTATGGCTTTTGACTTCTCCCAGTAGAATGTATGGCTATGAGTTCTTACAGCAGAATGGATGGCTACGGAGTTCTCTCAGTAGAATGTATGTCTCTGAAGGTCTCTCAGTAGAATGTACGGCTATGCGTTCTCTCAGTAGAATGTATGGCTATGAGTTCTCTCTGTAGAATGTATGGCTGTGGAGTTCTCTCAGTAGAATGTATGGCTATGGAGTTCTCTCATTAGAATGTACGGCTATGACTTCTCTCAGTAGAATGTATGGCTATGAGTTCTCTCTGTAGAATGTATGGCTGTGGAGTTCTCTCAGTAGAATATATGGTTGTGGAGGTCTCTCGGTAAAATGTATGGCTGTGGAGTTCTCTCAGTACAATGTATATATGTGAAGTCCTCTCAGTGGAATGTATGGCTACAGAGTTCTCTCAGTAGTTTATATTGCTATTGAGTTATCTCAGTAGAATGTATGGTTGTGGAGTTCTCTCAGTAGAATGTATAGCTGCAGAGTTCTCTCAGTAGAATGTATGACAGTGGAGTTCTCTCAGTAGAATGTACGGCTATGAGCTCTCTCTGCAGAATGTATGGCAAGGAAGTTTTCTCAGAATGTATGTCTGTGGAGGTCTCTCAATAGAATGTATGGCTATGAGTTCTCTCTGTAGAATGTATGGGTGTGGAGTACTCTCAGTAGAATGTATGGCTACGGAGTTCTATCAGTAGAATTTATGGCTTTGGAGTTCTCTCAGGAGAATGAATGGCTAGGGAGTTCTTTCAGTAGACTGTATGGCTGTGGAGGTGTCTCAGTAGAATGTATGGCTCCAGAGTTCTCAGTAGAATGTATGTCTCTGAATGTCTCTCAGTAGAATGTACGGCTATGTGTTCTCTCAGTAGAATGTATGGCTATGAGTTCTCTCTGTAGAATGTATGGCTGTGGAGTTCTCTCAGTAGAATGTATGGCTATGGAGTTCTCTCATTAGAATGTATGGCTATGACTTCTCTCAGTAGAATGTATGGCTATGAGTTCTCTCTGTAGAATGTATGGCTGTGGAGTTCTCTCAGTAGAATATATGGCTGTGGAGGTCTCTCTGTAAAATGTATGGCTGTGGAGTTCTCTCAGTACAATGTATATATGTGAAGACCTCTCAGTGGAATGTATGGCTATGGAGTTCTCTCAGTAGTTTATATTGATATTGAGTTCTCTCAGTAGAATGTATGGTTGTGGAGTTCTCTCAGTAGAATGTATAGCTGCAGAGTTCTCTCAGTAGAATGTATGGCTACGGAGTTCTCTCAGTAGAATGTATAGCTACGGAGTTCTCTCAGTAGTATGTATGGCTACGGAGTTCTCTCAGTAGAAGGTATGGCTGTGGAGTTCTCTCAGTAGAATGTATGGCTACAGAGGTCTCTCAGTAGAATGTATGGCTGTGGAGTTCTCTCAATACAATGTATATCTGTGAAGTCCTCTCAGTAGAATGTATGGCTACGGCGTTCTATCAGTAGAATGTATGGCTATGAGATCTCTCTGTAGAATGTATGGCTATGGAGGTCTCACAGTAGAATGTATGGCTATGACTTCTCTCAGCAGAATGTATGGCAACGGAGTTCTCTCAGCAGAGCGTATGGTTGTAGAGGTCTCTCAGTAAAATATATGGCTGTGGAGTCCTCTCCGTACAATGTATATCTGTGAAGTCCTCTCAGTAGAATGTATGGCTACGGAGTTCTCTCAGTAGAATGTATTGCTATTGAGTTCTGTCAGTAGAATGTATGGCTGTGGAGGTCTCTCAGTAGAATGTATAGCTACAGAGTTCTCTCAGTAGAATGTATGACAGTGGAGTTCTCTCGGTAGAATGTATGGCTATGGAGTTCTCTCAGTAGAATGTATGGCTAGGGAGTTCTCTCAGTAGACTGTATGGCTGTGGAGGTGTGTCAGTAGAATGTATGGCTATGGCGTTCTCTCAGTAGAATGTATGGCTATGAAGGTCTCTCAGTAGAATGTACGGCTATGAGTTCTCTCAGTAGAATGTGTGGCTATGAGTTCTCTCTGTAGAATGTATGGGTGTGGAGTTCTCTCAGTAGAATGTATGGCTATGGAGTTCTCTCAGTAGAATGTACGGCTATGAGTTCTCTCAGTAGAATGTATGGCTATGATTTCTCTCTGCAGAATGTATGGCGGTGAAGTACTTTCAGTAGAATGTATGGCTATGTAGTTCTCTCAGTGGAAAGTATGGCTATTAAGTTCTTCAGTAGAATGTATGGCTACGGAGTTCTCTCAGTAGAATGTATGGATACAGAGTTCTCTCAGTAGAATGTATGGCTATAAAGGTCTTTCAGTAGAATGTATAGCTATGAATGTCTCTCAGCAGAATCTATGGCTTTTGACTTCTCCCAGTAGAATGTATGGCTATGAGTTCTTACAGCAGAATGGATGGCTACGGAGTTCTCTCAGTAGAATGTATGTCTCTAAAGGTCTCTCAGTAGAATGTACGGCTATGCGTTCTCTCAGTAGAATGTATGGCTATGAGTTCTCTCTGTAGAATGTATGGCTGTGGAGTTCTCTCAGTAGAATGTATGGCTATGGAGTTCTCTCATTAGAATGTACGGCTATGACTTCTCTCAGTAGAATGTATGGCTATGAGTTCTCTCTGTAGAATGTATGGCTGTGGAGTTCTCTCAGTAGAATATATGGTTGTGGAGGTCTCTCGGTAAAATGTATGGCTGTGGAGTTCTCTCAGTACAATGTATATATGTGAAGTCCTCTCAGTGGAATGTATGGCTACAGAGTTCTCTCAGTAGTTTATATTGCTATTGAGTTCTCTCAGTAGAATGTATGGTTTTGGAGTTCTCTCAGTAGAATGTATAGCTGCAGAGTTCTCTCAGTAGAATGTATGACAGTGGAGTTCTCTCAGTAGAATGTACGGCTATGAGCTCTCTCTGCAGAATGTATGGCAAGGAAGTTTTCTCAGAATGTATGTCTGTGGAGGTCTCTCAATAGAATGTATGGCTATGAGTTCTCTCTGTAGAATGTATGGGTGTGGAGTACTCTCAGTAGAATGTATGGCTACGGAGTTCTATCAGTAGAATTTATGGCTTTGGAGTTCTCTCAGGAGAATGAATGGCTAGGGAGTTCTTTCAGTAGACTGTATGGCTGTGGAGGTGTCTCAGTAGAATGTATGGCTCCAGAGTTCTCAGTAGAATGTATGTCTCTGAATGTCTCTCAGTAGAATGTACGGCTATGTGTTCTCTCAGTAGAATGTATGGCTATGAGTTCTCTCTGTAGAATGTATGGCTGTGGAGTTCTCTCAGTAGAATGTATGGCTATGGAGTTCTCTCATTAGAATGTATGGCTATGACTTCTCTCAGTAGAATGTATGGCTATGAGTTCTCTCTGTAGAATGTATGGCTGTGGAGTTCTCTCAGTAGAATATATGGTTGTGGAGGTCTCTCGGTAAAATGTATGGCTGTGGAGTTCTCTCAGTACAATGTATATATGTGAAGTCCTCTCAGTGGAATGTATGGCTACGGAGTTCTCTCAGTAGTTTATATTGCTATTGAGTTCTCTCAGTAGAATGTATGGTTGTGGAGTTCTCTCAGTAGAATGTATAGCTGCAGAGTTCTCTCAGTAGAATGTATGACAGTAGAGTTCTCTCAGTAGAATGTACGGCTATGAGCTCTCTCTGCAGAATGTATGGCAAGGAAGTTTTCTCAGAATGTATGTCTGTGGAGTTCTCTCAATAGAATGTATGGCTATGAGTTCTCTCTGTAGAATGTATGGGTGTGGAGTACTCTCAGTAGAATGTATGGCTATGGACTTCTCTCAGTAGAATGTATGGCTAATGAGTTCTCACTGAAGAATGTGTGGCTATGAGTTCTGTCAGTAGAATGTATGGCTATGGAGTTCTCTCAGTAGAATGTATAGCTACGGAGTTCTCTCAAAAGAATGAATATGAGTTCTCTCAGTAAAATGTATGGCTACGGAGTTCTCTCAGTAGAATGTATGGCTATGGAGTTCTCTCAGTAGAATGAATGGCTAGGGAGTTCTTTCAGTAGACTGTATGGCTGTGGAGGTGTCTCAGTAGAATGCATGGCTCCAGAGTTCTCAGTAGAATGTATGTCTCTGAAGGTCTCTCAGTAGAATGTACGGCTATGCGTTCTCTCAGTAGAATGTATGGCTATGAGTTCTCTCTGTAGAATGTATGGCTGTGGAGTTCTCTCAGTAGAATGTATGGCTATGGAGTTCTCTCATTAGAATGTACGGCTATGACTTCTCTCAGTAGAATGTATGGCTATGAGTTCTCTCTGTAGAATGTATGGCTGTGGAGTTCTCTCAGTAGAATGTATAGCTACAGTATTCTCTCAGTAGAATGTATGACAGTGGAGTTCTCTCAGTAGAATGTATGGCTATGGAGTTCTCTCAGTAGAATGTATGGCTAGGGAGTTCTCTCAGTAGACTGTATGGCTGTGGAGGTGTCTCAGTAGAATGTATGGCTACGGCGTTCTCTCAGTAGAATGTATGCTATGAAGGTCTCTCAGTAGAATGTACGGCTATGAGTTCTCTCAGTAGAATGTATGGCTATGAGTTCGCTCTTTAGAAGGTATGGGTGTGGAGTTCTCTCAGTAGAATGTATGGCTATGGAGTTCTCTCAGTAGAATGTATGGCTATGGAGTTCTCTCATTAGAATGTATGGCTAGGGAGTTCTTTCAGCAGACTGTATGGCTGTGGAGGTGTCTCAGTAGAATGTATGGCTCCAGAGTTCTCTCAGGAGAATGTATGGCTAGGGAGTTCTCTAAGTAGACTGTATGGCTGTGGAGGTGTCTCAGTAGAATGTATGGCTACGGCGTTCTCTCAGTAGAATGTATGCTATGAAGGTCTCTCAGTAGAATGTATGGATATGGAGTTCTCTCAGTAGACTGTACAGCTATGAGGTCTCTCAGTAGAATGTATGGCTATGAGTTCTCTGTAGAATGTATGGCTGTGGAGTTTTCTCAGTAGAATGTATGGCTATGGAGTTCTCTCAGTGGAAAGTATGGCTATGGAGTTCTCCAGTAGAATGTATGGCTACAGAGTTCTCACAGTAGAATGTATGGCTACGGAGTTATCTCAGTAGAATGTAAGGCTATGAAGGTCTCTCAGTAGAATGAATGGCTGTGGAGTTCTCTCATTAGAATGTATGGCTACTGAGTTCTCTCACTAGAATGTATGCTACAGAATTCTCGCAGTAGAATGTATGGCTATGGAGTTCTCGTAGTAGAATGTCTGGCTGTGGAGTTCTCTCAGTAGAATGTATGGCTGTGGAGTTCTCGCAGTAGAATGTATGGCTGTGGAGTTCTCACAGTAGAATGTATGGCTGTGGAGTTCTCTCAGTAGAATGTATGGCTATAAGTTCTCTCTGTAGAATGTATGTCTGTGGAGTTCTCTCAGTAGACTGTATGGCTGTGGAGTTCTCTCAGTAGAATGTATGGCTAGGGAGTTCTCTCAGTAGAATGTATGGCTACGGTGTTCTCTCAGTAGAATGTATGGCTATGAGTTCTCTGTAGAATGTATGGCTGTGGAGTTTTCTCAGTAGAATGTATGGCTATGGAGTTCTCTCAGTGGAAAGTATGGCTATGGAGTTCTCCATTAGAATGTATGGCTACAGAGTTCTCACAGTGGAATGTATGGCTACGGAGTTATCTCAGTAGAATGTATGGCTAAGAAGGTCTCTAAGTAGAATGTATGGCTATGAAGTTCTCTCAGTAGAATGTAGGGCTGTGGAGTTCTCTAGGTAGAATGTATGGCTATGAAGGTCTTTCAGTAGAATCTATGGCTATGAATGTTTCTCAGCAGAATGTATGGCTTTTGACTTCTCCCAGTAGAATGTATGGCTATGACTTCTCACAGTAGAATGTATGGCTATGACTTATCTCACCAGAATGTATGGCTACAGAGTTCTCTCAGTAGAATGTATGGTTGTGGAGGTCTCTCATTAGAATGTATGACTGTGTAGTTCTCTCAGTTGAATGTATGGCTATGAGTTCTCTCAGTAGAATGTATGGCTAGGGAGTTCTCTCAGTAGAATGTATGGCTATGGAGTTCTCTCAGTAGAATGTATGTCTGTGGACTTCTCTCAGTATAATGTATGACTATGGAGTTCTCTCAGTTGAATGTATGGCTATGAGGTCTCTCAGTAGAATGTATGGCTAGAGAGTTCTCTCAGTAAAATGTATGGCTATGGAGTTCTCTCAGTAGAATGTATGACTGTGGAGTTCTCTCAGTACAATGTATGGCTATGGAGTTCTCTCAGTAGAATGTATGGCTAATGAGTTCTCGCTGTAGAATGTATGGCTCTGAGTTCTCTCAGTAGAATGTATGGCAATGGAGTTCTTCTCAGTAGAATGTATAGCTACGGAGTGCTCTCAATAGAATAAATATGAGTTCTCTCAGTAGAATGTATGGCTACGGAGTTGTCTTAGAAATAATATATTGCTATGGAGTTGTCTAAGTAGAATGTATGGCTACGGAGTTGTCTCAGTAGAATGTATGGCTATGGAGTTGTCTCAGTAGAATGAAGGGCTATGAGTTCTCTCAGTAGAATGTATGGCTATTGAGTTCTTTCAGTAGAATGTATGGCTATGAGTTATGTCAGTAGAATGTATGGCTACGGATATCTCTCAGTAGAATGTATGGCTATGGAGTTCTCTCAGTAGAATGTATGGCTATGGAGTTCCTTCAGTAGAATGTATGGTTGTGGAGTTCTCTCAGTAGAAGAGTATGACTACAGAGTTCTCTCAGTAAAATGTATAGCTACGGAGTTCTATCAGTAGAATGTATGGCTATGGAGTCCTCTCAGTAGAATGTATGGCTATGGAGTTCTCTCATTAGAATGTATGGCTACTGAGTTCTCTCACTAGAATGTATGCTACAGAATTCTCGCAGTAGAATGTATGGCTATGGAGTTCTCGTAGTAGAATGTCTGGCTGTGGAGTTCTCTCAGTAGAATGTATGGCTGTGGAGTTCTCGCAGTAGAATGTATGGCTGTGGAGTTCTCACAGTAGAATGTATGGCTGTGGAGTTCTCTCAGTAGAATGTATGGCTATAAGTTCTCTCTGTAGAATGTATGTCTGTGGAGTTCTCTCAGTAGACTGTATGGCTGTGGAGTTCTCTCAGTAGACTGTATGGCTAGGGAGTTCTCTCAGTAGAATGTATGGCTATGGTGTTCTCTCAGTAGAATGTATGGCTATGAGTTCTCTCAGTAGAATGTATGACTACGGATTTCTCTCAGTAGAATGTATAGCTACGGAGTTCTATCAGTAGATTGTATCGCTATGGAGTCCTCTCAGTAGAATGTATGGCTATGGAGTTCTCTCATTAGAATGTATGGCTACTGAGTTCTCTCACTAGAATGTATGCTACAGAATTCTCGCAGTAGAATGTATGGCTATGGAGCTCTCGCAGTAGAATATATGGCTGTGGAGTTCTCTCAGTAGAATGTATGCCAACGGAATTCTCGCAGTAGAATCTATGGCTATGGAGTTCTCGCAGTAGAATGTCTGGTTGTGGAGTTCTCTCAGTAGAATGTATGGCTGTGGAGTTCTCGCAGTAGAATGTATGGCTGTGGAGTTCTCACAGTAGAATGTATGGCTGTGGAGTTCTCTCAGTAGAATGTATGGCTATGAGTTCTCTCTGTAGAATGTATGTCTGTGGAGTTATCTCAGTAGACTGTATGGCTATAGAGTTCTCTCAGTAGAATGTATGGCTACGGTGTTCTCTCAGTAGAATGTATGGCTATGAGTTCTCAGTAGAATGTATGGCTATGAGTTCTCTCAGTAGAATGTATGGCTACGGAGTTCTCTCAGGAGAATGTACGGCTATGGAGTTCTCTCAGTAAAATATATAGCTACGGAGTTCTCTCAGTATAATGTATGGCTGTGGAGTTCTCTCAGTACAAGGTATATCTGTGGAATTCTCTCCGCACAATGTATATCTGTGAAGTCCTCTCAGTAGAATGTATGGCTGTGGAATTCCGTCAGTAGAATGTATGGCTACAGAGTTCTCTCAGTAGAATGGATAGCTACGGAGTTCTCTCAATAGTATGTATGGCTACGGAGGTCTCTCAGTAGAATGTATAGGTATGGAGTTCTCTTAGTAGAATGGATGGCTGTGGAGTTCTCTCAGTACAATGTATATCTGTGAAGTCGTCTCAGTAGAATATATAGCCACAGAGTTCTCTTGGAAAAATGTATATCTGTCTGTGGACTTCTCTCAGTATAATGTATAACTATGGAGTTCTCTCAGTCGAATGTATGGCTGTGTAGTTCTGTCAGTTGAATGTATGGCTATGAGTTCTCTCAGTAGAATGTATGGCTACGGAGTTCTCTCAGTAGAATGTATAGCTACGGAGTTCTCTCATTAGTATGTATGGCTACGGAGTTCTCTCAGTAGAAGGTATGGCTGTGGAGTTCTCTCAGTAGAATATATAGCTACGGAGTTCTCTCAGTAGTATGTATGGCTACGGAGGTCTCTCAGTACAATGTATATCTGTGAAGTCCTCTCAGTAGAATGTATGGCTACGGAGTTCTCTCAGTAGAATGTATGACTATGAGATCTCTCTGTAGAATGTATGGCTATGGAGGTCTCACAGTAGAATGTATGGCTATGACTTCTCTCAGCAGAATGTATGGCAACGGAGTTCTCTCAGTAGAGCATATGGTTGTAGAGGTCTCTCGGTAAAATGTATGGCTGTGGAGTTCTCTCCGTACAATGTATATCTGTGAAGTCCTCTCAGTAGAATGTATGGCTACGGAGTTCTCTCAGTAGAATGTATTGCTATTGAGTTCTGTCAGTAGAATGTATGGCTGTGGAGGTCTCTCAGTAGAATGTATAGCTACAGAGTTCTCTCAGTAGAATGTATGACAGTGGAGTTCTCTCGGTAGAATGTATGGCTATGGAGTTCTCTCAGTAGAAGGTATGTCTATGGAGTTCTCTCAGTAGAATGTATGGCTTTGGAGTTCTCTCCGTAGACTGTATGGCTGTGGAGGTGTGTCAGTAGAATGTATGGCTATGGCGTTCTCTCAGTAGAATGTATGGCTATGAAGGTCTCTCAGTAGAATGTACGGCTATGAGTTCTCTCAGTAGAATGTGTGGCTATGAGTTCTCTCTGTAGAATATACGGGTGTGGAGTTCTCCCAGTAGAATGTATGGCTATGGAGTTCTCTCAGTAGAATGTACGGCTATGAGTTATCTCAGTAGAATGTATGGCTATGAGTTCTCTCTGCAGAATGTATGGCGGTGGAGTACTTTCAGTAGAATTTATGGCTATGGAGTTCTCTCAGTGGAATGTATGGCTATGAAGTTCTTCAGTAGAATGTATGGCTACGGAGTTCTCTCAGTAGAATGTATGGATACGGAGTTCTCTCAGTAGAATGTATGGCTATAAAGGTCTTTCAGTAGAATCTATGGCTATGAATGTCTCTCAGCAGAATCTATGGCTTTTGACTTCTCCCAGTAGAATGTATGGCTATGAGTTCTTACAGCAGAATGTATGGCTACGGAGTTCTCTCAGAAGAATGTATGGCTGTGGAGTTCTCTCAGTACAATGTATATCTGTGAAGTCCTCTCAGTACAATGTATAGCTACAGAGTTCTCTTGGAAAAATGTATATCTGTGGACTTCTCTCAGTATAATGTATGACTATGGAGTTCTCTCAGTAGAATGTATGGCTGTGTAGTTTTCTCAGTTGAATGTATGGCTATGAGTTCTCTCAGTAGAATGTATGGCTATGGAGTTCTCTCAGTAGAATGTATAGCTACAGAGTTCTCTCAGTAGTATGTATGGCTACGGAGTTCTCTCAGTAGAAGGTATGGCTGTGGAGTTCTCTCAGTAGAATGTATGGCTACGGAGTTCTCTCAGTAGAATGTATGGCTGTGTAGCTCTCTCAGTTGAATGTATGGCTATGAGTTCTCTCGGTAGAATGTATGGCTACGGAGTTCTCTCAGTAGAATATATAGCTACAGAGTTCTCTCAGTAGTATGTATGGCTACGGAGTTCTCTCAGTAGAAGGTATGGCTGTGGAGTTCTCTCAGTAGAATGTATGGCTACGGAGTTCTCTCAGTAGAATGTATGGCTGTGTAGCTCTCTCAGTTGAATGTATGGCTATGAGTTCTCTCAGTAGAATGTATGGCTACGGAGTTCTCTCAGTAGAATGTATAGCTACAGAGTTCTCTCAGTAGTATGTATGGCTACGGAGTTCTCTCAGTAGAAGGTATGGCTGTGGAGTTCTCTCAGTAGAATGTATGGCTACGGAGTTCTCTCAGTAGAATGTATGGCTGTGTAGCTCTCTCAGTTGAATGTATGGCTATGAGTTCTCTCAGTAGAATGTATGGCAAGGGAGTTCTCTCAGTAGAATGTATGTCTGTGGAGTTCTCTCAGTAGAATGTATGGCTATGGAGTTCTCTCAGTAGAATGTTTAGCTACCAAGTTCTCTCTGTGTAATGTATAGCTACAGAGCTCTCTCAGTAGTATGTATGGCTACGGAGTTCTCTCAGTAGAATGTATGGCTATAAGTTCTCTCAGGAGAATGCATGGCTGTGGAGTTCTCTCAGTAGAATGTATGACCATGAATGTCTCTCAGTAGAATGTATGGCTATGGACTTCTCTCAGTAGAATGTATGGCTAATGAGTTCTCACTGTAGAATGTGTGGCTATGAGTTCTGTCAGTAGAATGTATGGCTATGGAGTTCTCTCTGTAGAATGTATAGCTACGGAGTTCTCTCAAAAGAATGAATATGAGTTCTCTCAGTAGAATGTATGACTACAGAGTTCTCTCAGTAGAATGTATGGCTATGGAGTTCTCTCATTAGAATGTATGGCTAGGGAGTTCTTTCAGCAGACTGTATGGCTGTGGAGGTGTCTCAGTAGAATGTATGGCTCCAGAGTTCTCTCAAGAGAATGTATGGCTAGGGAGTTCTCTAAGTAGACTGTATGGCTGTGGAGGTGTCTCAGTAGAATGTATGGCTACGGCGTTCTCTCAGTAGAATGTATGCTATGAAGGTCTCTCAGTAGAATGTATGGATATGAAGTTCTCTCAGTAGACTGTACAGCTATGAGGTCTCTCAGTAGAATGTATGGCTATGAGTTCTCTGTAGAATGTATGGCTGTGGAGTTTTCTCAGTAGAATGTATGGCTATGGAGTTCTCTCAGTGGAAAGTATGGCTATGGAGTTCTCCAGTAGAATGTATGGCTACAGAGTTCTCACAGTAGAATGTATGGCTACGGAGTTATCTCAGTAGAATGTAAGGCTATGAAGGTCTCTCAGTAGAATGAATGGCTGTGGAGTTCTCTCAGTAAACTGTATGGCTAAGAAGGTCTCTAAGTAGAATGTATGGCTATGAAGTTCTCTCAGTAGAATCTATGGCTATGAATGTTTCTCAGCAGAATGTATGGCTTTTGACTTCTCCCAGTAGAATGTGTGGCTATGGGTTCTCACAGTAGAATGTATGGCTATGACTTATCTCACCAGAATGTATGGCTGCAGAGTTCTCTCAGTAGAATGTATGGTTGTGGAGGTCTCTCATTAGAATGTATGGCTGTGTAGTTCTCTCAGTTGAATGTATGGCTATGAGTTCTCTCAGTAGAATATATGGCTAGGGAGTTCTCTCAGTAGAATGTATGGCTATGGAGTTCTCTCAGTAGAATGTATGTCTGTGGACTTCTCTCAATGTAATGTATGACTATGGAGTTCTCTCAGTTGAATGTATGGCTATGAGTTCTCTCAGTTGAATGTGTGGCTAGGGAGTTCTCTCAGTAAAATGTATGGCTATGGAGTTCTCTCAGTAGAATGTATGGTTGTGGAGGTCTCTCATTAGAATGTATGACTGTGTAGTTCTCTCAGTTGAATGTATGGCTATGAGTTCTCTCAGTAGAATGTATGGCTAGGGAGTTCTCTCAGTAGAATGTATGGCTATGGAGTTCTCTCAGTAGAATGTATGTCTGTGGACTTCTCTCAGTATAATGTATGACTATGGAGTTCTCTCAGTTGAATGTATGGCTATGAGGTCTCTCAGTAGAATGTATGGCTAGAGAGTTCTCTCAGTAAAATGTATGGCTATGGAGTTCTCTCAGTAGAATGTATGACTGTGGAGTTCTCTCAGTACAATGTATGGCTATGGAGTTCTCTCAGTAGAATGTATGGCTAATGAGTTCTCGCTGTAGAATGTATGGCTCTGAGTTCTCTCAGTAGAATGTATGGCAATGGAGTTCTTCTCAGTAGAATGTATAGCTACGGAGTGCTCTCAATAGAATAAATATGAGTTCTCTCAGTAGAATGTATGGCTACGGAGTTGTCTTAGAAATAATGTATTGCTATGGAGTTGTCTAAGTAGAATGTATGGCTACGGAGTTGTCTCAGTAGAATGTATGGCTATGGAGTTGTCTCAGTAGAATGAAGGGCTATGAGTTCTCTCAGTAGAATGTATGGCTATTGAGTTCTTTCAGTAGAATGTATGGCTATGAGTTATGTCAGTAGAATGTATGGCTACGGATATCTCTCAGTAGAATGTATGGCTATGGAGTTCTCTCAGTAGAATGTATGGCTATGGAGTTCCTTCAGTAGAATGTATGGTTGTGGAGTTCTCTCAGTAGAAGAGTATGACTACAGAGTTCTCTCAGTAAAATGTATAGCTACGGAGTTCTATCAGTAGAATGTATGGCTATGGAGTCCTCTCAGTAGAATGTATGGCTATGGAGTTCTCTCATTAGAATGTATGGCTACTGAGTTCTCTCACTAGAATGTATGCTACAGAATTCTCGCAGTAGAATGTATGGCTATGGAGTTCTCGTAGTAGAATGTCTGGCTGTGGAGTTCTCTCAGTAGAATGTATGGCTGTGGAGTTCTCGCAGTAGAATGTATGGCTGTGGAGTTCTCACAGTAGAATGTATGGCTGTGGAGTTCTCTCAGTAGAATGTATGGCTATAAGTTCTCTCTGTAGAATGTATGTCTGTGGAGTTCTCTCAGTAGACTGTATGGCTGTGGAGTTCTCTCAGTAGACTGTATGGCTAGGGAGTTCTCTCAGTAGAATGTATGGCTATGGTGTTCTCTCAGTAGAATGTATGGCTATGAGTTCTCTCAGTAGAATGTATGACTACGGATTTCTCTCAGTAGAATGTATAGCTACGGAGTTCTATCAGTAGATTGTATCGCTATGGAGTCCTCTCAGTAGAATGTATGGCTATGGAGTTCTCTCATTAGAATGTATGGCTACTGAGTTCTCTCACTAGAATGTATGCTACAGAATTCTCGCAGTAGAATGTATGGCTATGGAGCTCTCGCAGTAGAATATATGGCTGTGGAGTTCTCTCAGTAGAATGTATGCCAACGGAATTCTCGCAGTAGAATCTATGGCTATGGAGTTCTCGCAGTAGAATGTCTGGTTGTGGAGTTCTCTCAGTAGAATGTATGGCTGTGGAGTTCTCGCAGTAGAATGTATGGCTGTGGAGTTCTCACAGTAGAATGTATGGCTGTGGAGTTCTCTCAGTAGAATGTATGGCTATGAGTTCTCTCTGTAGAATGTATGTCTGTGGAGTTATCTCAGTAGACTGTATGGCTATAGAGTTCTCTCAGTAGAATGTATGGCTACGGTGTTCTCTCAGTAGAATGTATGGCTATGAGTTCTCAGTAGAATGTATGGCTATGAGTTCTCTCAGTAGAATGTATGGCTACGGAGTTCTCTCAGGAGAATGTACGGCTATGGAGTTCTCTCAGTAAAATATATAGCTACGGAGTTCTCTCAGTATAATGTATGGCTGTGGAGTTCTCTCAGTACAAGGTATATCTGTGGAATTCTCTCCGCACAATGTATATCTGTGAAGTCCTCTCAGTAGAATGTATGGCTGTGGAGTTCTGTCAGTAGAATGTATGGCTACAGAGTTCTCTCAGTAGAATGGATAGCTACGGAGTTCTCTCAATAGTATGTATGGCTACGGAGGTCTCTCAGTAGAATGTATAGGTATGGAGTTCTCTTAGTAGAATGGATGGCTGTGGAGTTCTCTCAGTACAATGTAGATCTGTGAAGTCGTCTCAGTAGAATATATAGCCACAGAGTTCTCTTGGAAAAATGTATATCTGTCTGTGGACTTCTCTCAGTATAATGTATAACTATGGAGTTCTCTCAGTCGAATGTATGGCTGTGTAGTTCTGTCAGTTGAATGTATGGCTATGAGTTCTCTCAGTAGAATGTATGGCTACGGAGTTCTCTCAGTAGAATGTATAGCTACGGAGTTCTCTCATTAGTATGTATGGCTACGGAGTTCTCTCAGTAGAAGGTATGGCTGTGGAGTTCTCTCAGTAGAATATATAGCTACGGAGTTCTCTCAGTAGTATGTATGGCTACGGAGGTCTCTCAGTACAATGTATATCTGTGAAGTCCTCTCAGTAGAATGTATGGCTACGGAGTTCTCTCAGTAGAATGTATGACTATGAGATCTCTCTGTAGAATGTATGGCTATGGAGGTCTCACAGTAGAATGTATGGCTATGACTTCTCTCAGCAGAATGTATGGCAACGGAGTTCTCTCAGTAGAGCATATGGTTGTAGAGGTCTCTCGGTAAAATGTATGGCTGTGGAGTTCTCTCCGTACAATGTATATCTGTGAAGTCCTCTCAGTAGAATGTATGGCTACGGAGTTCTCTCAGTAGAATGTATTGCTATTGAGTTCTGTCAGTAGAATGTATGGCTGTGGAGGTCTCTCAGTAGAATGTATAGCTACAGAGTTCTCTCAGTAGAATGTATGACAGTGGAGTTCTCTCGGTAGAATGTATGGCTATGGAGTTCTCTCAGTAGAAGGTATGTCTATGGAGTTCTCTCAGTAGAATGTATGGCTTTGGAGTTCTCTCCGTAGACTGTATGGCTGTGGAGGTGTGTCAGTAGAATGTATGGCTATGGCGTTCTCTCAGTAGAATGTATGGCTATGAAGGTCTCTCAGTAGAATGTACGGCTATGAGTTCTCTCAGTAGAATGTGTGGCTATGAGTTCTCTCTGTAGAATATACGGGTGTGGAGTTCTCCCAGTAGAATGTATGGCTATGGAGTTCTCTCAGTAGAATGTACGGCTATGAGTTATCTCAGTAGAATGTATGGCTATGAGTTCTCTCTGCAGAATGTATGGCGGTGGAGTACTTTCAGTAGAATTTATGGCTATGGAGTTCTCTCAGTGGAATGTATGGCTATGAAGTTCTTCAGTAGAATGTATGGCTACGGAGTTCTCTCAGTAGAATGTATGGATACGGAGTTCTCTCAGTAGAATGTATGGCTATAAAGGTCTTTCAGTAGAATCTATGGCTATGAATGTCTCTCAGCAGAATCTATGGCTTTTGACTTCTCCCAGTAGAATGTATGGCTATGAGTTCTTACAGCAGAATGTATGGCTACGGAGTTCTCTCAGAAGAATGTATGGCTGTGGAGTTCTCTCAGTACAATGTATATCTGTGAAGTCCTCTCAGTACAATGTATAGCTACAGAGTTCTCTTGGAAAAATGTATATCTGTGGACTTCTCTCAGTATAATGTATGACTATGGAGTTCTCTCAGTAGAATGTATGGCTGTGTAGTTTTCTCAGTTGAATGTATGGCTATGAGTTCTCTCAGTAGAATGTATGGCTATGGAGTTCTCTCAGTAGAATGTATAGCTACAGAGTTCTCTCAGTAGTATGTATGGCTACGGAGTTCTCTCAGTAGAAGGTATGGCTGTGGAGTTCTCTCAGTAGAATGTATGGCTACGGAGTTCTCTCAGTAGAATGTATGGCTGTGTAGCTCTCTCAGTTGAATGTATGGCTATGAGTTCTCTCGGTAGAATGTATGGCTACGGAGTTCTCTCAGTAGAATATATAGCTACAGAGTTCTCTCAGTAGTATGTATGGCTACGGAGTTCTCTCAGTAGAAGGTATGGCTGTGGAGTTCTCTCAGTAGAATGTATGGCTACGGAGTTCTCTCAGTAGAATGTATGGCTGTGTAGCTCTCTCAGTTGAATGTATGGCTATGAGTTCTCTCAGTAGAATGTATGGCTACGGAGTTCTCTCAGTAGAATGTATAGCTACAGAGTTCTCTCAGTAGTATGTATGGCTACGGAGTTCTCTCAGTAGAAGGTATGGCTGTGGAGTTCTCTCAGTAGAATGTATGGCTACGGAGTTCTCTCAGTAGAATGTATGGCTGTGTAGCTCTCTCAGTTGAATGTATGGCTATGAGTTCTCTCAGTAGAATGTATGGCAAGGGAGTTCTCTCAGTAGAATGTATGTCTGTGGAGTTCTCTCAGTAGAATGTATGGCTATGGAGTTCTCTCAGTAGAATGTTTAGCTACCAAGTTCTCTCTGTGTAATGTATAGCTACAGAGCTCTCTCAGTAGTATGTATGGCTACGGAGTTCTCTCAGTAGAATGTATGGCTATAAGTTCTCTCAGGAGAATGCATGGCTGTGGAGTTCTCTCAGTAGAATGTATGACCATGAATGTCTCTCAGTAGAATGTATGGCTATGGACTTCTCTCAGTAGAATGTATGGCTAATGAGTTCTCACTGTAGAATGTGTGGCTATGAGTTCTGTCAGTAGAATGTATGGCTATGGAGTTCTCTCTGTAGAATGTATAGCTACGGAGTTCTCTCAAAAGAATGAATATGAGTTCTCTCAGTAGAATGTATGACTACAGAGTTCTCTCAGTAGAATGTATGGCTATGGAGTTCTCTCATTAGAATGTATGGCTAGGGAGTTCTTTCAGCAGACTGTATGGCTGTGGAGGTGTCTCAGTAGAATGTATGGCTCCAGAGTTCTCTCAAGAGAATGTATGGCTAGGGAGTTCTCTAAGTAGACTGTATGGCTGTGGAGGTGTCTCAGTAGAATGTATGGCTACGGCGTTCTCTCAGTAGAATGTATGCTATGAAGGTCTCTCAGTAGAATGTATGGATATGAAGTTCTCTCAGTAGACTGTACAGCTATGAGGTCTCTCAGTAGAATGTATGGCTATGAGTTCTCTGTAGAATGTATGGCTGTGGAGTTTTCTCAGTAGAATGTATGGCTATGGAGTTCTCTCAGTGGAAAGTATGGCTATGGAGTTCTCCAGTAGAATGTATGGCTACAGAGTTCTCACAGTAGAATGTATGGCTACGGAGTTATCTCAGTAGAATGTAAGGCTATGAAGGTCTCTCAGTAGAATGAATGGCTGTGGAGTTCTCTCAGTAAACTGTATGGCTAAGAAGGTCTCTAAGTAGAATGTATGGCTATGAAGTTCTCTCAGTAGAATCTATGGCTATGAATGTTTCTCAGCAGAATGTATGGCTTTTGACTTCTCCCAGTAGAATGTGTGGCTATGGGTTCTCACAGTAGAATGTATGGCTATGACTTATCTCACCAGAATGTATGGCTGCAGAGTTCTCTCAGTAGAATGTATGGTTGTGGAGGTCTCTCATTAGAATGTATGGCTGTGTAGTTCTCTCAGTTGAATGTATGGCTATGAGTTCTCTCAGTAGAATATATGGCTAGGGAGTTCTCTCAGTAGAATGTATGGCTATGGAGTTCTCTCAGTAGAATGTATGTCTGTGGACTTCTCTCAATGTAATGTATGACTATGGAGTTCTCTCAGTTGAATGTATGGCTATGAGTTCTCTCAGTTGAATGTGTGGCTAGGGAGTTCTCTCAGTAAAATGTATGGCTATGGAGTTCTCTCAGTAGAATGTATGGCTATGGAGTTCTCTCAGTAGAATGTATGGCTAATGAGTTCTCGCTGTAGAATGTATGGCTCTGAGTTCTCTCAGTAGAATGTATGGCTCTGAGTTCTCTCAGTAGAATGTATGGCTATGGAGTTCTTCTCAGTAGAATGTATAGCTACGGAGTTCTCTCAATAGAATAAATATGAGTTCTCTTAGTAGAATGTATGGCTACGGAGTTGTCTTAGAAATAATGTATTGCTATGGAGTTGTCTCAGTAGAATGTATGGCTGCGGAGTTGTCTCAGTAGAATGTATGGCTATGGAGTTGTCTCAGTAGAATGTATGGCTATGAGTTCTCTCAGTGGAATGTATGGCTTTTGAGTTCTCTCAGTAGAATGTATGGCTATGAGTTCTGTCAGTAGAATGTATGGCTACGGAGTTCTCTCAGTAGAATGTATGGCTAGGGAGTTCTCTCAGTAGAATGTATGGCTATGGAGTTCCTTCCGTAGAATGAATGGTTGTGGAGTTCTCTCAGTAGAATGTATGACTACGGAGTTCTCTCAGTAGAATATATAGCTACGGAGTTCTATCAGTAGAATGTATGGCTATGGAGTCCTCTCAGTAGAATATATGGCTATGGAGTTCTCTCATTAGAATGTATGGCTACAGAGTTCTCTCACTAGAATGTATGCTACAGAATTCTCGCAGTAGAATGTATGCCTATGGAGTTCTCGTAGTAGAATGTCTGGCTGTGGAGTTCTCACAGTAGAATGTATGGCTGTGGAGTTCTCTCAGTAGAATGTATGGCTATAAGTTTTCTCTGTAGAATGTATGTCTGTGGAGTTCTCTCAGTAGAATGTATAGCTACGGAGTTCTATCAGTAGAATGTATGGCTATGGAGTCCTCTCAGTAGAATGTATGGCTATGAAGTTCTCTCAGTAGAATGTAGGGCTGTGGAGTTCTCTAGGTAGAATGTATGGCTATGAAGGTCTTTCAGTAGAATCTATGGCTATGAATGTTTCTCAGCAGAATGTATGGCTTTTGACTTCTCCCAGTAGAATGTATGGCTATGACTTCTCACAGTAGAATGTATGGCTATGACTTATCTCACCAGAATGTATGGCTACAGAGTTCTCTCAGTAGAATGTATGGTTGTGGAGGTCTCTCATTAGAATGTATGACTGTGTAGTTCTCTCAGTTTAATGTATGGCTATGAGTTCTCTCAGTAGAATGTATGGCTAGGGAGTTCTCTCAGTAGAATGTATGGCTATGGAGTTCTCTCAGTAGAATGTATGTCTGTGGACTTCTCTCAGTATAATGTATGACTATGGAGTTCTCTCAGTTGAATGTATGGCTATGAGGTCTCTCAGTAGAATGTATGGCTAGAGAGTTCTCTCAGTAAAATGTATGGCTATGGAGTTCTCTCAGTAGAATGTATGACTGTGGAGTTCTCTCAGTACAATGTATGGCTATGGAGTTCTCTCAGTAGAATGTATGGCAATGGAGTTCTTCTCAGTAGAATGTATAGCTACGGAGTGCTCTCAATAGAATAAATATGAGTTCTCTCAGTAGAATGTATGGCTACGGAGTTGTCTTAGAAATAATGTATTGCTATGGAGTTGTCTAAGTAGAATGTATGGCTACGGAGTTGTCTCAGTAGAATGTATGGCTATGGAGTTGTCTCAGTAGAATGAAGGGCTATGAGTTCTCTCAGTAGAATGTATGGCTATTGAGTTCTTTCAGTAGAATGTATGGCTATGAGTTATGTCAGTAGAATGTATGGCTACGGATATCTCTCAGTAGAATGTATGGCTATGGAGTTCTCTCAGTAGAATGTATGGCTATGGAGTTCCTTCAGTAGAATGTATGGTTGTGGAGTTCTCTCAGTAGAAGAGTATGACTACAGAGTTCTCTCAGTAAAATGTATAGCTACGGAGTTCTATCAGTAGAATGTATGGCTATGGAGTCCTCTCAGTAGAATGTATGGCTATGGAGTTCTCTCATTAGAATGTATGGCTACTGAGTTCTCTCACTAGAATGTATGCTACAGAATTCTCGCAGTAGAATGTATGGCTATGGAGTTCTCGTAGTAGAATGTCTGGCTGTGGAGTTCTCTCAGTAGAATGTATGGCTGTGGAGTTCTCGCAGTAGAATGTATGGCTGTGGAGTTCTCACAGTAGAATGTATGGCTGTGGAGTTCTCTCAGTAGAATGTATGGCTATAAGTTCTCTCTGTAGAATGTATGTCTGTGGAGTTCTCTCAGTAGACTGTATGGCTGTGGAGTTCTCTCAGTAGAATGTATGGCTAGGGAGTTCTCTCAGTAGAATGTATGGCTACGGTGTTCTCTCAGTAGAATGTATGGCTATGAGTTCTCTGTAGAATGTATGGCTGTGGAGTTTTCTCAGTAGAATGTATGGCTATGGAGTTCTCTCAGTGGAAAGTATGGCTATGGAGTTCTCCATTAGAATGTATGGCTACAGAGTTCTCACAGTGGAATGTATGGCTACGGAGTTATCTCAGTAGAATGTATGGCTAAGAAGGTCTCTAAGTAGAATGTATGGCTATGAAGTTCTCTCAGTAGAATGGAGGGCTGTGGAGTTCTCTAGGTAGAATGTATGGCTATGAAGGTCTTTCAGTAGAATCTATGGCTATGAATGTTTCTCAGCAGAATGTATGGCTTTTGACTTCTCCCAGTAGAATGTATGGCTATGACTTCTCACAGTAGAATGTATGGCTATGACTTATCTCACCAGAATGTATGGCTACAGAGTTCTCTCAGTAGAATGTATGGTTGTGGAGGTCTCTCATTAGAATGTATGACTGTGTAGTTCTCTCAGTTGAATGTATGGCTATGAGTTCTCTCAGTAGAATGTATGGCTAGGGAGTTCTCTCAGTAGAATGTATGGCTATGGAGTTCTCTCAGTAGAATGTATGTCTGTGGACTTCTCTCAGTATAATGTATGACTATGGAGTTCTCTCAGTTGAATGTATGGCTATGAGGTCTCTCAGTAGAATGTATGGCTAGAGAGTTCTCTCAGTAAAATGTATGGCAATGGAGTTCTCTCAGTAGAATGTATGACTGTGGAGTTCTCTCAGTACAATGTATGGCTATGGAGTTCTCTCAGTAGAATGTATGGCTAATGAGTTCTCGCTGTAGAATGTATGGCTCTGAGTTCTCTCAGTAGAATGTATGGCAATGGAGTTCTTCTCAGTAGAATGTATAGCTACGGAGTGCTCTCAATAGAATAAATATGAGTTCTCTCAGTAGAATGTATGGCTACGGAGTTGTCTTAGAAATAATGTATTGCTATGGAGTTGTCTAAGTAGAATGTATGGCTACGGAGTTGTCTCAGTAGAATGTATGGCTATGGAGTTGTCTCAGTAGAATGAAGGGCTATGAGTTCTCTCAGTAGAATGTATGGCTATTGAGTTCTTTCAGTAGAATGTATGGCTATGAGTTATGTCAGTAGAATGTATGGCTACGGATATCTCTCAGTAGAATGTATGGCTATGGAGTTCTCTCAGTAGAATGTATGGCTATGGAGTTCCTTCAGTAGAATGTATGGTTGTGGAGTTCTCTCAGTAGAAGAGTATGACTACAGAGTTCTCTCAGTAAAATGTATAGCTACGGAGTTCTATCAGTAGAATGTATGGCTATGGAGTCCTCTCAGTAGAATGTATGGCTATGGAGTTCTCTCATTAGAATGTATGGCTACTGAGTTCTCTCACTAGAATGTATGCTACAGAATTCTCGCAGTAGAATGTATGGCTATGGAGTTCTCGTAGTAGAATGTCTGGCTGTGGAGTTCTCTCAGTAGAATGTATGGCTGTGGAGTTCTCGCAGTAGAATGTATGGCTGTGGAGTTCTCACAGTAGAATGTATGGCTGTGGAGTTCTCTCAGTAGAATGTATGGCTATAAGTTCTCTCTGTAGAATGTATGTCTGTGGAGTTCTCTCAGTAGACTGTATGGCTGTGGAGTTCTCTCAGTAGAATGTATGGCTAGGGAGTTCTCTCAGTAGAATGTATGGCTACGGTGTTCTCTCAGTAGAATGTATGGCTATGAGTTCTCTCAGTAGAATGTATGACTACGGATTTCTCTCAGTAGAATGTATAGCTACGGAGTTCTATCAGTAGATTGTATCGCTATGGAGTCCTCTCAGTAGAATGTATGGCTATGGAGTTCTCTCATTAGAATGTATGGCTACTGAGTTCTCTCACTAGAATGTATGCTACAGAATTCTCGCAGTAGAATGTATGGCTATGGAGCTCTCGCAGTAGAATATATGGCTGTGGAGTTCTCTCAGTAGAATGTATGCCAACGGAATTCTCGCAGTAGAATCTATGGCTATGGAGTTCTCGCAGTAGAATGTCTGGTTGTGGAGTTCTCTCAGTAGAATGTATGGCTGTGGAGTTCTCGCAGTAGAATGTATGGCTGTGGAGTTCTCACAGTAGAATGTATGGCTGTGGAGTTCTCTCAGTAGAATGTATGGCTATGAGTTCTCTCTGTAGAATGTATGTCTGTGGAGTTATCTCAGTAGACTGTATGGCTATAGAGTTCTCTCAGTAGAATGTATGGCTACGGTGTTCTCTCAGTAGAATGTATGGCTATGAGTTCTCAGTAGAATGTATGGCTATGAGTTCTCTCAATAGGATGTATGGCTACGGAGGTCTCTCAGTAGAATGTATAGGTATGGAGTTCTCTTAGTAGAATGGATGGCTGTGGAGTTCTCTCAGTACAATGTATATCTGTGAAGTCGTCTCAGTAGAATATATAGCCACAGAGTTCTCTTGGAAAAATGTATATCTGTCTGTGGACTTCTCTCAGTATAATGTATAACTATGGAGTTCTCTCAGTCGAATGTATGGCTGTGTAGTTCTGTCAGTTGAATGTATGGCTATGAGTTCTCTCAGTAGAATGTATGGCTACGGAGTTCTCTCAGTAGAATGTATAGCTACGGAGTTCTCTCAGTAGTATGTATGGCTACGGAGTTCTCTCAGTAGAAGGTATGGCTGTGGAGTTCTCTCAGTAGAATATATAGCTACGGAGTTCTCTCAGTAGTATGTATGGCTACGGAGGTCTCTCAGTACAATGTATATCTGTGAAGTCCTCTCAGTAGAATGTATGGCTACGGAGTTCTCTCAGTAGAATGTATGACTATGAGATCTCTCTGTAGAATGTATGGCTATGGAGGTCTCACAGTAGAATGTATGGCTATGACTTCTCTCAGCAGAATGTATGGCAACGGAGTTCTCTCAGTAGAGCATATGGTTGTAGAGGTCTCTCAGTAAAATGTATGGCTGTGGAGTTCTCTCCGTACAATGTATATCTGTGAAGTCCTCTCAGTAGAATGTATGGCTACGGAGTTCTCTCAGTAGAATGTATTGCTATTGAGTTCTGTCAGTAGAATGTATGGCTGTGGAGGTCTCTCAGTAGAATGTATAGCTACAGAGTTCTCTCAGTAGAATGTATGACAGTGGAGTTCTCTCAGTAGAATGTATAGCTACAGAGTTCTCTCAGTAGTATGTATGGCTACGGAGTTCTCTCAGTAGAAGGTATGGCTGTGGAGTTCTCTCAGTAGAATGTATGGCTACGGAGTTCTCTCAGTAGAATGTATGGCTGTGTAGCTCTCTCAGTTGAATGTATGGCTATGAGTTCTCTCGGTAGAATGTATGGCTACGGAGTTCTCTCAGTAGAATGTATAGCTACAGAGTTCTCTCAGTAGTATGTATGGCTACGGAGTTCTCTCAGTATAATGTATGGCTGTGGAGTTCTCTCAGTACAAGGTATATCTGTGGAATTCTCTCCGCACAATGTATATCTGTGAAGTCCTCTCAGTAGAATGTATGGCTGTGGAGTTCTGTCAGTAGAATGTATGGCTACAGAGTTCTCTCAGTAAAATGGATAGCTACGGAGTTCTCTCAATAGTATGTATGGCTACGGAGGTCTCTCAGTAGAATGTATAGGTATGGAGTTCTCTTAGTAGAATGGATGGCTGTGGAGTTCTCTCAGTACAATGTATATCTGTGAAGTCGTCTCAGTAGAATATATAGCCACAGAGTTCTCTTGGAAAAATGTATATCTGTCTGTGGACTTCTCTCAGTATAATGTATAACTATGGAGTTCTCTCAGTCGAATGTATGGCTGTGTAGTTCTGTCAGTTGAATGTATGGCTATGAGTTCTCTCAGTAGAATGTATGGCTACGGAGTTCTCTCAGTAGAATGTATAGCTACGGAGTTCTCTCAGTAGTATGTATGGCTACGGAGTTCTCTCAGTAGAAGGTATGGCTGTGGAGTTCTCTCAGTAGAATATATAGCTACGGAGTTCTCTCAGTAGTATGTATGGCTACGGAGGTCTCTCAGTACAATGTATATCTGTGAAGTCCTCTCAGTAGAATGTATGGCTACGGAGTTCTCTCAGTAGAATGTATGACTATGAGATCTCTCTGTAGAATGTATGGCTATGGAGGTCTCACAGTAGAATGTATGGCTATGACTTCTCTCAGCAGAATGTATGGCAACGGAGTTCTCTCAGTAGAGCATATGGTTGTAGAGGTCTCTCGGTAAAATGTATGGCTGTGGAGTTCTCTCCGTACAATGTATATCTGTGAAGTCCTCTCAGTAGAATGTATGGCTACGGAGTTCTCTCAGTAGAATGTATTGCTATTGAGTTCTGTCAGTAGAATGTATGGCTGTGGAGGTCTCTCAGTAGAATGTATAGCTACAGAGTTCTCTCAGTAGAATGTATGACAGTGGAGTTCTCTCGGTAGAATGTATGGCTATGGAGTTCTCTCAGTAGAAGGTATGTCTATGGAGTTCTCTCAGTAGAATGTATGGCTGTGTAGTTTTCTCAGTTGAATGTATGGCTATGAGTTCTCTCAGTAGAATGTATGGCTATGGAGTTCTCTCAGTAGAATGTATGGCTATGAAGGTCTCTCAGTAGAATGTACGGCTATGAGTTCTCTCAGTAGAATGTGTGGCTATGAGTTCTCTCTGTAGAATATACGGGTGTGGAGTTCTCCCAGTAGAATGTATGGCTATGGAGTTCTCTCAGTAGAATGTACGGCTATGAGTTATCTCAGTAGAATGTATGGCTATGAGTTCTCTCTGCAGAATGTATGGCGGTGGAGTACTTTCAGTAGAATTTATGGCTATGGAGTTCTCTCAGTGGAATGTATGGCTATGAAGTTCTTCAGTAGAATGTATGGCTACGGAGTTCTCTCAGTAGAATGTATGGATACGGAGTTCTCTCAGTAGAATGTATGGCTATAAAGGTCTTTCAGTAGAATCTATGGCTATGAATGTCTCTCAGCAGAATCTATGGCTTTTGACTTCTCCCAGTAGAATGTATGGCTATGAGTTCTTACAGCAGAATGTATGGCTACGGAGTTCTCTCAGAAGAATGTATGGCTGTGGAGTTCTCTCAGTACAATGTATATCTGTGAAGTCCTCTCAGTACAATGTATAGCTACAGAGTTCTCTTGGAAAAATGTATATCTGTGGACTTCTCTCAGTATAATGTATGACTATGGAGTTCTCTCAGTAGAATGTATGGCTGTGTAGTTTTCTCAGTTGAATGTATGGCTATGAGTTCTCTCAGTAGAATGTATGGCTATGGAGTTCTCTCAGTAGAATGTATAGCTACAGAGTTCTCTCAGTAGTATGTATGGCTACGGAGTTCTCTCAGTAGAAGGTATGGCTGTGGAGTTCTCTCAGTAGAATGTATGGCTACGGAGTTCTCTCAGTAGAATGTATGGCTGTGTAGCTCTCTCAGTTGAATGTATGGCTATGAGTTCTCTCGGTAGAATGTATGGCTACGGAGTTCTCTTAGTAGAATGTATAGCTACAGAGTTCTCTCAGTAGTATGTATGGCTACGGAGTTCTCTCAGTAGAAGGTATGGCTGTGGAGTTCTCTCAGTAGAATGTATGGCTACGGAGTTCTCTCAGTAGAATGTATGGCTGTGTAGCTTTCTCAGTTGAATGTATGGCTATGAGTTATCTCAGTAGAATGTATGGCTACGGAGTTCTCTCAGTAGAATGTATAGCTACAGAGTTCTCTCAGTAGTATGTATGGCTACGGAGTTCTCTCAGTAGAAGGTATGGCTGTGGAGTTCTCTCAGTAGAATGTATGGCTACGGAGTTCTCTCAGTAGAATGTATGGCTGTGTAGCTCTCTCAGTTGAATGTATGGCTATGAGTTCTCTCAGTAGAATGTATGGCAAGGGAGTTCTCTCAGTAGAATGTATGTCTGTGGAGTTCTCTCAGTAGAATGTATGGCTATGGAGTTCTCTCAGTAGAATGTTTAGCTACCAAGTTCTCTCTGTGTAATGTATAGCTACAGAGCTCTCTCAGTAGTATGTATGGCTACGGAGTTCTCTCAGTAGAATGTATGGCTATAAGTTCTCTCAGGAGAATGCATGGCTGTGGAGTTCTCTCAGTAGAATGTATGACCATGAATGTCTCTCAGTAGAATGTATGGCTATGGACTTCTCTCAGTAGAATGTATGGCTAATGAGTTCTCACTGTAGAATGTGTGGCTATGAGTTCTGTCAGTAGAATGTATGGCTATGGAGTTCTCTCTGTAGAATGTATAGCTACGGAGTTCTCTCAAAAGAATGAATATGAGTTCTCTCAGTAGAATGTATGACTACAGAGTTCTCTCAGTAGAATGTATGGCTATGGAGTTCTCTCATTAGAATGTATGGCTAGGGAGTTCTTTCAGCAGACTGTATGGCTGTGGAGGTGTCTCAGTAGAATGTATGGCTCCAGAGTTCTCTCAAGAGAATGTATGGCTAGGGAGTTCTCTAAGTAGACTGTATGGCTGTGGAGGTGTCTCAGTAGAATGTATGGCTACGGCGTTCTCTCAGTAGAATGTATGCTATGAAGGTCTCTCAGTAGAATGTATGGATATGAAGTTCTCTCAGTAGACTGTACAGCTATGAGGTCTCTCAGTAGAATGTATGGCTATGAGTTCTCTGTAGAATGTATGGCTGTGGAGTTTTCTCAGTAGAATGTATGGCTATGGAGTTCTCTCAGTGGAAAGTATGGCTATGGAGTTCTCCAGTAGAATGTATGGCTACAGAGTTCTCACAGTAGAATGTATGGCTACGGAGTTATCTCAGTAGAATGTAAGGCTATGAAGGTCTCTCAGTAGAATGAATGGCTGTGGAGTTCTCTCAGTAAACTGTATGGCTAAGAAGGTCTCTAAGTAGAATGTATGGCTATGAAGTTCTCTCAGTAGAATCTATGGCTATGAATGTTTCTCAGCAGAATGTATGGCTTTTGACTTCTCCCAGTAGAATGTGTGGCTATGGGTTCTCACAGTAGAATGTATGGCTATGACTTATCTCACCAGAATGTATGGCTGCAGAGTTCTCTCAGTAGAATGTATGGTTGTGGAGGTCTCTCATTAGAATGTATGGCTGTGTAGTTCTCTCAGTTGAATGTATGGCTATGAGTTCTCTCAGTAGAATATATGGCTAGGGAGTTCTCTCAGTAGAATGTATGGCTATGGAGTTCTCTCAGTAGAATGTATGTCTGTGGACTTCTCTCAATGTAATGTATGACTATGGAGTTCTCTCAGTTGAATGTATGGCTATGAGTTCTCTCAGTTGAATGTGTGGCTAGGGAGTTCTCTCAGTAAAATGTATGGCTATGGAGTTCTCTCAGTAGAATGTATGGCTATGGAGTTCTCTCAGTAGAATGTATGGCTAATGAGTTCTCGCTGTAGAATGTATGGCTCTGAGTTCTCTCAGTAGAATGTATGGCTCTGAGTTCTCTCAGTAGAATGTATGGCTATGGAGTTCTTCTCAGTAGAATGTATAGCTACGGAGTTCTCTCAATAGAATAAATATGAGTTCTCTTAGTAGAATGTATGGCTACGGAGTTGTCTTAGAAATAATGTATTGCTATGGAGTTGTCTCAGTAGAATGTATGGCTGCGGAGTTGTCTCAGTAGAATGTATGGCTATGGAGTTGTCTCAGTAGAATGTATGGCTATGAGTTCTCTCAGTGGAATGTATGGCTTTTGAGTTCTCTCAGTAGAATGTATGGCTATGAGTTCTGTCAGTAGAATGTATGGCTACGGAGTTCTCTCAGTAGAATGTATGGCTAGGGAGTTCTCTCAGTAGAATGTATGGCTATGGAGTTCCTTCCGTAGAATGAATGGTTGTGGAGTTCTCTCAGTAGAATGTATGACTACGGAGTTCTCTCAGTAGAATATATAGCTACGGAGTTCTATCAGTAGAATGTATGGCTATGGAGTCCTCTCAGTAGAATATATGGCTATGGAGTTCTCTCATTAGAATGTATGGCTACAGAGTTCTCTCACTAGAATGTATGCTACAGAATTCTCGCAGTAGAATGTATGCCTATGGAGTTCTCGTAGTAGAATGTCTGGCTGTGGAGTTCTCACAGTAGAATGTATGGCTGTGGAGTTCTCTCAGTAGAATGTATGGCTATAAGTTTTCTCTGTAGAATGTATGTCTGTGGAGTTCTCTCAGTAGAATGTATAGCTACGGAGTTCTATCAGTAGAATGTATGGCTATGGAGTCCTCTCAGTAGAATGTATGGCTATGAAGTTCTCTCAGTAGAATGTAGGGCTGTGGAGTTCTCTAGGTAGAATGTATGGCTATGAAGGTCTTTCAGTAGAATCTATGGCTATGAATGTTTCTCAGCAGAATGTATGGCTTTTGACTTCTCCCAGTAGAATGTATGGCTATGACTTCTCACAGTAGAATGTATGGCTATGACTTATCTCACCAGAATGTATGGCTACAGAGTTCTCTCAGTAGAATGTATGGTTGTGGAGGTCTCTCATTAGAATGTATGACTGTGTAGTTCTCTCAGTTTAATGTATGGCTATGAGTTCTCTCAGTAGAATGTATGGCTAGGGAGTTCTCTCAGTAGAATGTATGGCTATGGAGTTCTCTCAGTAGAATGTATGTCTGTGGACTTCTCTCAGTATAATGTATGACTATGGAGTTCTCTCAGTTGAATGTATGGCTATGAGGTCTCTCAGTAGAATGTATGGCTAGAGAGTTCTCTCAGTAAAATGTATGGCTATGGAGTTCTCTCAGTAGAATGTATGACTGTGGAGTTCTCTCAGTACAATGTATGGCTATGGAGTTCTCTCAGTAGAATGTATGGCTCTGAGTTCTCTCAGTAGAATGTATGGCAATGGAGTTCTTCTCAGTAGAATGTATAGCTACGGAGTGCTCTCAATAGAATAAATATGAGTTCTCTCAGTAGAATGTATGGCTACGGAGTTGTCTTAGAAATAATGTATTGCTATGGAGTTGTCTAAGTAGAATGTATGGCTACGGAGTTGTCTCAGTAGAATGTATGGCTATGGAGTTGTCTCAGTAGAATGAAGGGCTATGAGTTCTCTCAGTAGAATGTATGGCTATTGAGTTCTTTCAGTAGAATGTATGGCTATGAGTTATGTCAGTAGAATGTATGGCTACGGATATCTCTCAGTAGAATGTATGGCTATGGAGTTCTCTCAGTAGAATGTATGGCTATGGAGTTCCTTCAGTAGAATGTATGGTTGTGGAGTTCTCTCAGTAGAAGAGTATGACTACAGAGTTCTCTCAGTAAAATGTATAGCTACGGAGTTCTATCAGTAGAATGTATGGCTATGGAGTCCTCTCAGTAGAATGTATGGCTATGGAGTTCTCTCATTAGAATGTATGGCTACTGAGTTCTCTCACTAGAATGTATGCTACAGAATTCTCGCAGTAGAATGTATGGCTATGGAGTTCTCGTAGTAGAATGTCTGGCTGTGGAGTTCTCTCAGTAGAATGTATGGCTGTGGAGTTCTCGCAGTAGAATGTATGGCTGTGGAGTTCTCACAGTAGAATGTATGGCTGTGGAGTTCTCTCAGTAGAATGTATGGCTATAAGTTCTCTCTGTAGAATGTATGTCTGTGGAGTTCTCTCAGTAGACTGTATGGCTGTGGAGTTCTCTCAGTAGAATGTATGGCTAGGGAGTTCTCTCAGTAGAATGTATGGCTACGGTGTTCTCTCAGTAGAATGTATGGCTATGAGTTCTCTGTAGAATGTATGGCTGTGGAGTTTTCTCAGTAGAATGTATGGCTATGGAGTTCTCTCAGTGGAAAGTATGGCTATGGAGTTCTCCATTAGAATGTATGGCTACAGAGTTCTCACAGTGGAATGTATGGCTACGGAGTTATCTCAGTAGAATGTATGGCTAAGAAGGTCTCTAAGTAGAATGTATGGCTATGAAGTTCTCTCAGTAGAATGTAGGGCTGTGGAGTTCTCTAGGTAGAATGTATGGCTATGAAGGTCTTTCAGTAGAATCTATGGCTATGAATGTTTCTCAGCAGAATGTATGGCTTTTGACTTCTCCCAGTAGAATGTATGGCTATGACTTCTCACAGTAGAATGTATGGCTATGACTTATCTCACCAGAATGTATGGCTACAGAGTTCTCTCAGTAGAATGTATGGTTGTGGAGGTCTCTCATTAGAATGTATGACTGTGTAGTTCTCTCAGTTGAATGTATGGCTATGAGTTCTCTCAGTAGAATGTATGGCTAGGGAGTTCTCTCAGTAGAATGTATGGCTATGGAGTTCTCTCAGTAGAATGTATGTCTGTGGACTTCTCTCAGTATAATGTATGACTATGGAGTTCTCTCAGTTGAATGTATGGCTATGAGGTCTCTCAGTAGAATGTATGGCTAGAGAGTTCTCTCAGTAAAATGTATGGCAATGGAGTTCTCTCAGTAGAATGTATGACTGTGGAGTTCTCTCAGTACAATGTATGGCTATGGAGTTCTCTCAGTAGAATGTATGGCTAATGAGTTCTCGCTGTAGAATGTATGGCTCTGAGTTCTCTCAGTAGAATGTATGGCAATGGAGTTCTTCTCAGTAGAATGTATAGCTACGGAGTGCTCTCAATAGAATAAATATGAGTTCTCTCAGTAGAATGTATGGCTACGGAGTTGTCTTAGAAATAATGTATTGCTATGGAGTTGTCTAAGTAGAATGTATGGCTACGGAGTTGTCTCAGTAGAATGTATGGCTATGGAGTTGTCTCAGTAGAATGAAGGGCTATGAGTTCTCTCAGTAGAATGTATGGCTATTGAGTTCTTTCAGTAGAATGTATGGCTATGAGTTATGTCAGTAGAATGTATGGCTACGGATATCTCTCAGTAGAATGTATGGCTATGGAGTTCTCTCAGTAGAATGTATGGCTATGGAGTTCCTTCAGTAGAATGTATGGTTGTGGAGTTCTCTCAGTGGAAGAGTATGACTACAGAGTTCTCTCAGTAAAATGTATAGCTACGGAGTTCTATCAGTAGAATGTATGGCTATGGAGTCCTCTCAGTAGAATGTATGGCTATGGAGTTCTCTCATTAGAATGTATGGCTACTGAGTTCTCTCACTAGAATGTATGCTACAGAATTCTCGCAGTAGAATGTATGGCTATGGAGTTCTCGTAGTAGAATGTCTGGCTGTGGAGTTCTCTCAGTAGAATGTATGGCTGTGGAGTTCTCGCAGTAGAATGTATGGCTGTGGAGTTCTCACAGTAGAATGTATGGCTGTGGAGTTCTCTCAGTAGAATGTATGGCTATAAGTTCTCTCTGTAGAATGTATGTCTGTGGAGTTCTCTCAGTAGACTGTATGGCTGTGGAGTTCTCTCAGTAGAATGTATGGCTAGGGAGTTCTCTCAGTAGAATGTATGGCTACGGTGTTCTCTCAGTAGAATGTATGGCTATGAGTTCTCTCAGTAGAATGTATGACTACGGATTTCTCTCAGTAGAATGTATAGCTACGGAGTTCTATCAGTAGATTGTATCGCTATGGAGTCCTCTCAGTAGAATGTATGGCTATGGAGTTCTCTCATTAGAATGTATGGCTACTGAGTTCTCTCACTAGAATGTATGCTACAGAATTCTCGCAGTAGAATGTATGGCTATGGAGCTCTCGCAGTAGAATATATGGCTGTGGAGTTCTCTCAGTAGAATGTATGCCAACGGAATTCTCGCAGTAGAATCTATGGCTATGGAGTTCTCGCAGTAGAATGTCTGGTTGTGGAGTTCTCTCAGTAGAATGTATGGCTGTGGAGTTCTCGCAGTAGAATGTATGGCTGTGGAGTTCTCACAGTAGAATGTATGGCTGTGGAGTTCTCTCAGTAGAATGTATGGCTATGAGTTCTCTCTGTAGAATGTATGTCTGTGGAGTTATCTCAGTAGACTGTATGGCTATAGAGTTCTCTCAGTAGAATGTATGGCTACGGTGTTCTCTCAGTAGAATGTATGGCTATGAGTTCTCAGTAGAATGTATGGCTATGAGTTCTCTCAGTAGAATGTATGGCTACGGAGTTCTCTTAGGAGAATGTACGGCTATGGAGTTCTCTCAGTAAAATATATAGCTACGGAGTTCTCTCAGTATAATGTATGGCTGTGGAGTTCTCTCAGTACAAGGTATATCTGTGGAATTCTCTCCGCACAATGTATATCTGTGAAGTCCTCTCAGTAGAATGTATGGCTGTGGAGTTCTGTCAGTAGAATGTATGGCTACGGAGTTCTCTCAGTAGAATGGATAGCTACGGAGTTCTCTCAATAGTATGTATGGCTACGGAGGTCTCTCAGTAGAATGTATAGGTATGGAGTTCTCTTAGTAGAATGGATGGCTGTGGAGTTCTCTCAGTACAATGTATATCTGTGAAGTCGTCTCAGTAGAATATATAGCCACAGAGTTCTCTTGGAAAAATGTATATCTGTCTGTGGACTTCTCTCAGTATAATGTATAACTATGGAGTTCTCTCAGTCGAATGTATGGCTGTGTAGTTCTGTCAGTTGAATGTATGGCTATGAGTTCTCTCAGTAGAATGTATGGCTACGGAGTTCTCTCAGTAGAATGTATAGCTACGGAGTTCTCTCAGTAGTATGTATGGCTACGGAGTTCTCTCAGTAGAAGGGATGGCTGTGGAGTTCTCTCAGTAGAATATATAGCTACGGAGTTCTCTCAGTAGTATGTATGGCTACGGAGGTCTCTCAGTACAATGTATATCTGTGAAGTCCTCTCAGTAGAATGTATGGCTACGGAGTTCTCTCAGTAGAATGTATGACTATGAGATCTCTCTGTAGAATGTATGGCTATGGAGGTCTCACAGTAGAATGTATGGCTATGACTTCTCTCAGCAGAATGTATGGCAACGGAGTTCTCTCAGTAGAGCATATGGTTGTAGAGGTCTCTCAGTAAAATGTATGGCTGTGGAGTTCTCTCCGTACAATGTATATCTGTGAAGTCCTCTCAGTAGAATGTATGGCTACGGAGTTCTCTCAGTAGAATGTATTGCTATTGAGTTCTGTCAGTAGAATGTATGGCTGTGGAGGTCTCTCAGTAGAATGTATAGCTACAGAGTTCTCTCAGTAGAATGTATGACAGTGGAGTTCTCTCGGTAGAATGTATGGCTATGGAGTTCTCTCAGTAGAAGGTATGTCTATGGAGTTCTCTCAGTAGAATGTATGGCTTTGGAGTTCTCTCCGTAGACTGTATGGCTGTGGAGGTGTGTCAGTAGAATGTATGGCTATGGCGTTCTCTCAGTAGAATGTATGGCTATGAAGGTCTCTCAGTAGAATGTACGGCTATGAGTTCTCTCAGTAGAATGTGTGGCTATGAGTTCTCTCTGTAGAATATACGGGTGTGGAGTTCTCCCAGTAGAATGTATGGCTATGGAGTTCTCTCAGTAGAATGTACGGCTATGAGTTATCTCAGTAGAATGTATGGCTATGAGTTCTCTCTGCAGAATGTATGGCGGTGGAGTACTTTCAGTAGAATTTATGGCTATGGAGTTCTCTCAGTGGAATGTATGGCTATGAAGTTCTTCAGTAGAATGTATGGCTACGGAGTTCTCTCAGTAGAATGTATGGATACGGAGTTCTCTCAGTGGAATGTATGGCTATAAAGGTCTTTCAGTAGAATCTATGGCTATGAATGTCTCTCAGCAGAATCTATGGCTTTTGACTTCTCCCAGTAGAATGTATGGCTATGAGTTCTTACAGCAGAATGTATGGTTACGGAGTTCTCTCAGAAGAATGTATGGCTGTGGAGTTCTCTCAGTACAATGTATATCTGTGAAGTCCTCTCAGTACAATGTATAGCTACAGAGTTCTCTTGGAAAAATGTATATCTGTGGACTTCTCTCAGTATAATGTATGACTATGGAGTTCTCTCAGTAGAATGTATGGCTGTGTAGTTTTCTCAGTTGAATGTATGGCTATGAGTTCTCTCAGTAGAATGTATGGCTATGGAGTTCTCTCAGTAGAATGTATAGCTACAGAGTTCTCTCAGTAGTATGTATGGCTACGGAGTTCTCTCAGTAGAAGGTATGGCTGTGGAGTTCTCTCAGTAGAATGTATGGCTACGGAGTTCTCTCAGTAGAATGTATGGCTGTGTAGCTCTCTCAGTTGAATGTATGGCTATGAGTTCTCTCGGTAGAATGTATGGCTACGGAGTTCTCTCAGTAGAATGTATAGCTACAGAGTTCTCTCAGTAGTATGTATGGCTACGGAGTTCTCTCAGTAGAAGGTATGGCTGTGGAGTTCTCTCAGTAGAATGTATGGCTACGGAGTTCTCTCAGTAGAATGTATGGCTGTGTAGCTCTCTCAGTTGAATGTATGGCTATGAGTTCTCTCAGTAGAATGTATGGCTACGGAGTTCTCTCAGTAGAATGTATAGCTACAGAGTTCTCTCAGTAGTATGTATGGCTACGGAGTTCTCTCAGTAGAAGGTATGGCTGTGGAGTTCTCTCAGTAGAATGTATGGCTACGGAGTTCTCTCAGTAGAATGTATGGCTGTGTAGCTCTCTCAGTTGAATGTATGGCTATGAGTTCTCTCAGTAGAATGTATGGCAAGGGAGTTCTCTCAGTAGAATGTATGTCTGTGGAGTTCTCTCAGTAGAATGTATGGCTATGGAGTTCTCTCAGTAGAATGTTTAGCTACCAAGTTCTCTCTGTGTAATGTATAGCTACAGAGCTCTCTCAGTAGTATGTATGGCTACGGAGTTCTCTCAGTAGAATGTATGGCTATAAGTTCTCTCAGGAGAATGCATGGCTGTGGAGTTCTCTCAGTAGAATGTATGACCATGAATGTCTCTCAGTAGAATGTATGGCTATGGACTTCTCTCAGTAGAATGTATGGCTAATGAGTTCTCACTGTAGAATGTGTGGCTATGAGTTCTGTCAGTAGAATGTATGGCTATGGAGTTCTCTCTGTAGAATGTATAGCTACGGAGTTCTCTCAAAAGAATGAATATGAGTTCTCTCAGTAGAATGTATGACTACAGAGTTCTCTCAGTAGAATGTATGGCTATGGAGTTCTCTCATTAGAATGTATGGCTAGGGAGTTCTTTCAGCAGACTGTATGGCTGTGGAGGTGTCTCAGTAGAATGTATGGCTCCAGAGTTCTCTCAAGAGAATGTATGGCTAGGGAGTTCTCTAAGTAGACTGTATGGCTGTGGAGGTGTCTCAGTAGAATGTATGGCTACGGCGTTCTCTCAGTAGAATGTATGCTATGAAGGTCTCTCAGTAGAATGTATGGATATGGAGTTCTCTCAGTAGACTGTACAGCTATGAGGTCTCTCAGTAGAATGTATGGCTATGAGTTCTCTGTAGAATGTATGGCTGTGGAGTTTTCTCAGTAGAATGTATGGCTATGGAGTTCTCTCAGTGGAAAGTATGGCTATGGAGTTCTCCAGTAGAATGTATGGCTACAGAGTTCTCACAGTAGAATGTATGGCTACGGAGTTATCTCAGTAGAATGTAAGGCTATGAAGGTCTCTCAGTAGAATGAATGGCTGTGGAGTTCTCTCAGTAAACTGTATGGCTAAGAAGGTCTCTAAGTAGAATGTATGGCTATGAAGTTCTCTCAGTAGAATCTATGGCTATGAATGTTTCTCAGCAGAATGTATGGCTTTTGACTTCTCCCAGTAGAATGTGTGGCTATGGGTTCTCACAGTAGAATGTATGGCTATGACTTATCTCACCAGAATGTATGGCTGCAGAGTTCTCTCAGTAGAATGTATGGTTGTGGAGGTCTCTCATTAGAATGTATGGCTGTGTAGTTCTCTCAGTTGAATGTATGGCTATGAGTTCTCTCAGTAGAATATATGGCTAGGGAGTTCTCTCAGTAGAATGTATGGCTATGGAGTTCTCTCAGTAGAATGTATGTCTGTGGACTTCTCTCAGTGTAATGTATGACTATGGAGTTCTCTCAGTTGAATGTATGGCTATGAGTTCTCTCAGTTGAATGTATGGCTAGGGAGTTCTCTCAGTAAAATGTATGGCTATGGAGTTCTCTCAGTAGAATGTATGGCTATGGAGTTCTCTCAGTAGAATGTATGGCTAACGAGTTCTCGCTGTAGAATGTATGGCTCTGAGTTCTCTCAGTAGAATGTATGGCTCTGAGTTCTCTCAGTAGAATGTATGGCTATGGAGTTCTTCTCAGTAGAATGTATAGCTACGGAGTTCTCTCAATAGAATAAATATGAGTTCTCTTAGTAGAATGTATGGCTACGGAGTTGTCTTAGAAATAATGTATTGCTATGGAGTTGTCTCAGTAGAATGTATGGCTGCGAAGTTGTCTCAGTAGAATGTATGGCTATGGAGTTGTCTCAGTAGAATGTATGGCTATGAGTTCTCTCAGTGGAATGTATGGCTTTTGAGTTCTCTCAGTAGAATGTATGGCTATGAGTTCTGTCAGTAGAATGTATGGCTACGGAGTTCTCTCAGTAGAATGTATGGCTAGGGAGTTCTCTCAGTAGAATGTATGGCTATGGAGTTCCTTCCGTAGAATGAATGGTTGTGGAGTTCTCTCAGTAGAATGTATGACTACGGAGTTCTCTCAGTAGAATATATAGCTACGGAGTTCTATCAGTAGAATGTATGGCTATGGAGTCCTCTCAGTAGAATGTATGGCTATGGAGTTCTCTCATTAGAATGTATGGCTACAGAGTTCTCTCACTAGAATGTATGCTACAGAATTCTCGCAGTAGAATGTATGCCTATGGAGTTCTCGTAGTAGAATGTCTGGCTGTGGAGTTCTCACAGTAGAATGTATGGCTGTGGAGTTCTCTCAGTAGAATGTATGGCTATAAGTTTTCTCTGTAGAATGTATGTCTGTGGAGTTCTCTCAGTAGAATGTATAGCTACGGAGTTCTATCAGTAGAATGTATGGCTATGGAGTCCTCTCAGTAGAATGTATGGCTATGAAGTTCTCTCAGTAGAATGTAGGGCTGTGGAGTTCTCTAGGTAGAATATATGGCTATGAAGGTCTTTCAGTAGAATCTATGGCTATGAATGTTTCTCAGCAGAATGTATGGCTTTTGACTTCTCCCAGTAGAATGTATGGCTATGACTTCTCACAGTAGAATGTATGGCTATGACTTATCTCACCAGAATGTATGGCTACAGAGTTCTCTCAGTAGAATGTATGGTTGTGGAGGTCTCTCATTAGAATGTATGACTGTGTAGTTCTCTCAGTTGAATGTATGGCTATGAGTTCTCTCAGTAGAATGTATGGCTAGGGAGTTCTCTCAGTAGAATGTATGGCTATGGAGTTCTCTCAGTAGAATGTATGTCTGTGGACTTCTCTCAGTATAATGTATGACTATGGAGTTCTCTCAGTTGAATGTATGGCTATGAGGTCTCTCAGTAGAATGTATGGCTAGAGAGTTCTCTCAGTAAAATGTATGGCTATGGAGTTCTCTCAGTAGAATGTATGACTGTGGAGTTCTCTCAGTACAATGTATGGCTATGGAGTTCTCTCAGTAGAATGTATGGCTAATGAGTTCTCGCTGTAGAATGTATGGCTCTGAGTTCTCTCAGTAGAATGTATGGCAATGGAGTTCTTCTCAGTAGAATGTATAGCTACGGAGAGCTCTCAATAGAATAAATATGAGTTCTCTCAGTAGAATGTACGGCTACGGAGTTGTCTTAGAAATAATGTATTGCTATGGAGTTGTCTAAGTAGAATGTATGGCTACGGAGTTGTCTCAGTAGAATGTATGGCTATGGAGTTGTCTCAGTAGAATGAAGGGCTATGAGTTCTCTCAGTAGAATGTATGGCTATTGAGTTCTTTCAGTAGAATGTATGGCTATGAGTTATGTCAGTAGAATGTATGGCTACGGAGATCTCTCAGTAGAATGTATGGCTATGGAGTTCTCTCAGTAGAATGTATGGCTATGGAGTTCCTTCAGTAGAATGTATGGTTGTGGAGTTCTCTCAGTAGAAGAGTATGACTACGGAGTTCTCTCAGTAAAATGTATAGCTACGGAGTTCTATCAGTAGAATGTATGGCTATGGAGTCCTCTCAGTAGAATGTATGGCTATGGAGTTCTCTCATTAGAATGTATGGCTACTGAGTTCTCTCACTAGAATGTATGCTACAGAATTCTCGCAGTAGAATGTATGGCTATGGAGTTCTCGTAGTAGAATGTCTGGCTGTGGAGTTCTCTCAGTAGAATGTATGGCTGTGGAGTTCTCGCAGTAGAATGTATGGCTGTGGAGTTCTCACAGTAGAATGTATGGCTGTGGAGTTCTCTCAGTAGAATGTATGGCTATAAGTTCTCTCAGTAGAATGTATGGCTATGAGTTCTCTCAGTAGAATGTATGACTACGGATTTCTCTCAGTAGAATGTATAGCTACGGAGTTCTATCAGTAGATTGTATCGCTATGGAGTCCTCTCAGTAGAATGTATGGCTATGGAGTTCTCTCATTAGAATGTATGGCTACTGAGTTCTCTCACTAGAATGTATGCTACAGAATTCTCGCAGTAGAATGTATGGCTATGGAGCTCTCGCAGTAGAATATATGGCTGTGGAGTTCTCTCAGTAGAATGTATGCCAACGGAATTCTCGCAGTAGAATCTATGGCTATGGAGTTCTCGCAGTAGAATGTCTGGTTGTGGAGTTCTCTCAGTAGAATGTATGGCTGTGGAGTTCTCGCAGTAGAATGTATGGCTGTGGAGTTCTCACAGTAGAATGTATGGCTGTGGAGTTCTCTCAGTAGAATGTATAGCTATGAGTTCTCTCTGTAGAATGTATGTCTGTGGAGTTATCTCAGTAGACTGTATGGCTATGGAGTTCTCTCAGTAGAATGTATGGCTACGGTGTTCTCTCAGTAGAATGTATGGCTATGAGTTCTCAGTAGAATGTATGGCTATGAGTTCTCTCAGTAGAATGTATGGCTACTTAGTTCTCTCAGGAGAATGTACGGCTATGGAGTTCTCTCAGTAAAATATATAGCTACGGAGTTCTCTCAGTATAATGTATGGCTGTGGAGTTCTCTCAGTACAAGGTATATCTGTGGAATTCTCTCCGCACAATGTATATCTGTGAAGTCCTCTCAGTAGAATGTATGGCTGTGGAGTTCTGTCAGTAGAATGTATGGCTACGGAGTTCTCTCAGTAGAATGTATAGCTACGGAGTTCTCTCAATAGTATGTATGGCTACGGAGGTCTCTCAGTAGAATGTATAGGTATGGAGTACTCTTAGTAGAATGGATGGCTGTGGAGTTCTCTCAGTACAATGTATATCTGTGAAGTCGTCTAAGTAGAATATATAGCCACAGAGTTCTCTTGGAAAAATGTATATCTGTCTGTGGACTTCTCTCAGTATAATGTATGACTATGGAGTTCTCTCAGTCGAATGTATGGCTGTGTAGTTCTGTCAGCTGAATGTATGACTATGAGTTCTCTCAGTAGAATGTATGGCTACGGAGTTCTCTCAGTAGAATGTATAGCTACGGAGTTCTCTCAGTAGTATGTATAGCTACGGAGTTCTCTCAGTAGAAGGTATGGCTGTGGAGTTCTCTCAGTAGAATATATAGCTACAGAGTTCTCTCAGTAGTATGTATGGCTACGGAGGTCTCTCAGTACAATGTATATCTGTGAAGTCCTCTCAGTAGAATGTATGGCTACGGAGTTCTCTCAGTAGAATGTATGACTATGAGATCTCTCTGTAGAATGTATGGCTATGGAGGTCTCACAGTAGAATGTATGGCTATGACTTCTCTCAGCAGAATGTATGGCAACGGAGTTCTCTCAGTAGAGCATATGGTTGTAGAGGTCTCTCAGTAAAATGTATGGCTGTGGAGTTCTCTCCGTACAATGTATATCTGTGAAGTCCTCTCAGTAGAATGTATGGCTACGGAGTTCTCTCAGTAGAATGTATTGCTATTGAGTTCTGTCAGTAGAATGTATGGCTGTGGAGGTCTCTCAGTAGAATGTATAGCTACAGAGTTCTCTCAGTAGAATGTATGACAGTGGAGTTCTCTCGGTAGAATGTATGGCTATGGAGTTCTCTCAGTAGAAGGTATGTCTATGGAGTTCCCTCAGTAGAATGTATGGCTTTGGAGTTCTCTCCGTAGACTGTATGGCTGTGGAGGTGTGTCAGTAGAATGTATGGCTATGGCGTTCTCTCAGTAGAATGTATGGCTATGAAGGTCTCTCAGTAGAATATACGGCTATGAGTTCTCTCAGTAGAATGTGTGGCTATGAGTTCTCTCTGTAGAATGTACGGGCGTGGAGTTCTCCCAGTAGAATGTATGGCTATGGAGTTCTCTCAGTAGAATGTACGGCTATGAGTTATCTCAGTAGAATGTATGGCTATGAGTTCTCTCTGCAGAATGTATGGCGGTGGAGTACTTTCAGTAGAATTTATGGCTATGGAGTTCTCTCAGTGGAATGTATGGCTATGAAGTTCTTCAGTAGAATGTATGGCTACGGAGTTCTCTCAGTAGAATGTATGGCTATAAAGGTCTTTCAGTAGAATCTATGGCTATGAATGTCTCTCAGCAGAATCTATGGCTTTTGACTTCTCCCAGTAGAATGTATGGCTATGAGTTCTTACAGCAGAATGTATGGCTACAGAGTTCTCTCAGAAGAATGTATGGCTGTGGAGTTCTCTCAGTACAATGAATATCTGTGAAGTCCTCTCAGTACAATGTATAGCTACAGAGTTCTCTTGGAAAAATGTATATCTGTGGACTTCTCTCAGTATAATGTATGACTATGGAGTTCTCTCAGTAGAATGTATGGCTGTGTAGTTTTCTCAGTTGAATGTATGGCTATGAGTTCTCTCAGTAGAATGTATGGCTATGGAGTTCTCTCAGTAGAATGTATAGCTACAGAGTTCTCTCAGTAGTATGTATGGCTACAGAGTTCTCTCAGTAGAAGGTATGGCTGTGGAGTTCTCTCAGTAGAATGTATGGCTACGGAGTTCTCTCAGTAGAATGTATGGCTGTGTAGCTCTCTCAGTTGAATGTATGGCTATGAGTTCTCTCAGTAGAATGTATGGCTACGGAGTTCTCTCAGTAGAATGTATAGCTACAGAGTTCTCTCAGTAGTATGTATGGCTACAGAGTTCTCTCAGTAGAAGGTATGGCTGTGGAGTTCTCTCAGTAGAATGTATGGCTACGGAGTTCTCTCAGTAGAATGTATGGCTGTGTAGCTCTCTCAGTTGAATGTATGGCTATGAGTTCTCTCAGTAGAATGTATGGCTACGGAGTTCTCTCAGTAGAATGTATAGCTACAGAGTTCCCTCAGTAGTATGTATGGCTACGGAGTTCTCTCAGTAGAAGGTATGGCTGTGGAGTTCTCTCAGTAGAATGTATGGCTACGGAGTTCTCTCAGTAGAATGTATGGCTGTGTAGCTCTCTCAGTTGAATGTATGGCTATGAGTTCTCTCAGTAGAATGTATGGCAAGGGAGTTCTCTCAGTAGAATGGATGTCTGTGGAGTTCTCTCAGTAGAATGTATGGCTATGGAGTTCTCTCAGTAGAATGTTTAGCTACCAAGTTCTCTCTGTGTAATGTATAGCTACAGAGCTCTCTCAGTAGTATGTATGGCTACGGAGTTCTCTCAGTAGAATGTATAGCTATAAGTTCTCTCAGGAGAATGCATGGCTGTGGAGTTCTCTCAGTAGAATGTATGACCATGAATGTCTCTCAGTAGAATGTATGGCTATGGACTTCTCTCAGTAGAATGTATGGCTAATGAGTTCTCACTGTAGAATGTGTGGCTATGAGTTCTGTCAGTAGAATGTATGGCTATGGAGTTCTCTCTGTAGAATGTATAGCTATGGAGTTCTCTCAAAAGAATGAATATGAGTTCTCTCAGTAGAATGTATGACTACAGAGTTCTCTCAGTAGAATGTATGGCTATGGAGTTCTCTCATTAGAATGTATGGCTAGGGAGTTCTTTCAGCAGACTGTATGGCTGTGGAGGTGTCTCAGTAGAATGTATGGCTCCAGAGTTCTCTCAGGAGAATGTATGGCTAGGGAGTTCTCTAAGTAGACTGTATGGCTGTGGAGGTGTCTCAGTAGAATGTATGGCTACGGCGTTCTCTCTGTAGAATGTATGCTATGAAGGTCTCTCAGTAGAATGTATGGATATGGAGTTCTCTCAGTAGATTGTACAGCTATGAGGTCTCTCAGTAGAATGTATGGCTATGAGTTCTCTGTAGAATGTATGGCTGTGGAGTTTTCTCAGTAGAATGTATGGCTATGGAGTTCTCTCAGTGGAAAGTATGGCTATGGAGTTCTCCAGTAGAATGTATGGCTACAGAGTTCTCACAGTAGAATGTATGGCTACGGAGTTATCTCAGTAGAATGTAAGGCTATGAAGGTCTCTCAGTAGAATGAATGGCTGTGGAGTTCTCTCAGTAAACTGTATGGCTAAGAAGGTCTCTAAGTAGAATGTATGGCTATGAAGTTCTCTCAGTAGAATCTATGGCTATGAATGTTTCTCAGCAGAATGTATGGCTTTTGACTTCTCCCAGTAGAATGTGTGGCTATGGGTTCTCACAGTAGAATGTATGGCTATGACTTATCTCACCAGAATGTATGGCTGCAGAGTTCTCTCAGTAGAATGTATGGTTGTGGAGGTCTCTCATTAGAATGTATGGCTGTGTAGTTCTCTCAGTTGAATGTATGGCTATGAGTTCTCTCAGTAGAATATATGGCTAGGGAGTTCTCTCAGTAGAATGTATGGCTATGGAGTTCTCTCAGTAGAATGTATGTCTGTGGACTTCTCTCAGTGTAATGTATGACTATGGAGTTCTCTCAGTTGAATGTATGGCTATGAGTTCTCTCAGTTGAATGAATGGCTAGGGAGTTCTCTCAGTAAAATGTATGGCTATGGAGTTCTCTCAGTAGAATGTATGGCTATGGAGTTCTCTCAGTAGAATGTATGGCTAACGAGTTCTCGCTGTAGAATGTATGGCTCTGAGTTCTCTCAGTAGAATGTATGGCTCTGAGTTCTCTCAGTAGAATGTATGGCTATGGAGTTCTTCTCAGTAGAATGTATAGCTATGGAGTTCTCTCAATAGAATAAATATGAGTTCTCTTAGTAGAATGTATGGCTACGGAGTTGTCTTAGAAATAATGTATTGCTATGGAGTTGTCTCAGTAGAATGTATGGCTGCGGAGTTGTCTCAGTAGAATGTATGGCTATGGAGTTGTCTCAGTAGAATGTATGGCTATGAGTTCTCTCAGTGGAATGTATGGCTTTTGAGTTCTCTCAGTAGAATGTATGGCTATGAGTTCTGTCAGTAGAATGTATGGCTACGGAGTTCTCTCAGTAGAATGTATGGCTAGGGAGTTCTCTCAGTAGAATGTATGGCTATGGAGTTCCTTCCGTAGAATGAATGGTTGTGGAGTTCTCTCAGTAGAATGTATGACTACGGAGTTCTCTCAGTAGAATATATAGCTACGGAGTTCTATCAGTAGAATGTATGGCTATGGAGTCCTCTCAGTAGAATGTATGGCTATGGAGTTCTCTCATTAGAATGTATGGCTACAGAGTTCTCTCACTAGAATGTATGCTACAGAATTCTCGCAGTAGAATGTATGCCTATGGAGTTCTCGTAGTAGAATGTCTGGCTGTGGAGTTCTCACAGTAGAATGTATGGCTGTGGAGTTCTCTCAGTAGAATGTATGGCTATAAGTTTTCTCTGTAGAATGTATGTCTGTGGAGTTCTCTCAGTAGAATGTATAGCTACGGAGTTCTATCAGTAGAATGTATGGCTATGGAGTCCTCTCAGTAGAATGTATGGCTATGGAGTTCTCTCATTAGAATGTATGGCTACTGAGTTCTCTCACTAGAATGTATGCTACAGAATTCTTGCAGTTGAATGTATGGCTATGGAGCTATCGCAGTAGAATATATGGCTGTGGAGTTCTCTCAGTAGAATGTATGCCAACTGAATTCTCGCAGTAGAATGTATGGCTATGGAGTTCTCGCAGTAGAATGTCTGGCTGTGGAGTTCTCTCAGTAGAATGTATGGCTACAGAGTTCTCTCAGGAGAATGTATGGCTATGGAGTACTCTCAGTAAAATATATAGCTACGGAGTTCTCTCAGTATAATGTATGGCTGTGGAGTTCTCTCAGTACAAGGTATATCTGTGGAGTTCTCTCAGTACAATGTATATCTGTGAAGTCCTCTCAGTAGAATGTATGGCTGTGGAGTTCTCTCAGTAGAATGTATGGCTACGGAGTTCTCTCAGTAGAATGTATAGCTACGGAGTTCTCTCAGTAGTATGTATGGCTACGGAGTTCTCTCAGTAGAATGTATAGCTGTGCAGTTCTCTTAGTAGAATGGATGGCTGTGGAGTTCTCTCAGTAGAATGTATGGTTACGGAGTTCTCTCAGTAGAATGTATTGTTGTGGAGGTCTCTCAGTAGAATGTATGGCTGTGGAGTTCTCTCAGTACAATGTATATCTGTGAAGTCCTCTCAGTAGAATATATAGCTACAGAGTTCTCTTGGAAAAATGTATATCTGTCTGTGGACTTCTCTCAGTATAATGTATGACTATGGAGTTCTCTCAGTCGAATGTATGGCTGTGTAGTTCTGTCAGCTGAATGTATGGCTATGAGTTCTCTCAGTAGAATGTATGGCTACGGAGTTCTCTCAGTAGAATGTATAGCTACGGAGTTCTCTCAGTAGTATGTATGGCTACGGAGTTCTCTCAGTAGAAGGTATGGCTGTGGAGTTCTCTCAGTAGAATGTATGGCTACAGAGGTCTCTCAGTAGAATGTATGGCTGTGGAGTTCTCTCAATACAATGTATATCTGTGAAGTCCTCTCAGTAGAATGTATGGCTATGGCGTTCTATCAGTAGAATGTATGGCTATGAGATCTCTCTGTAGAATGTATGGCTATGGAGGTCTCACAGTAGAATGTATGGCTATGACTTCTCTCAGCAGAATGTATGGCAACGGAGTTCTCTCAGTAGAGCGTATGGTTGTAGAGGTCTCTCAGTAAAATATATGGCTGTGGAGTCCTCTCCGTACAATGTATATCTGTGAAGTCCTCTCAGTAGAATGTATGGCTACGGAGTTCTCTCAGTAGAATGTATTGCTATTGAGTTCTGTCAGTAGAATGTATGGCTGTGGAGGTCTCTCAGTAGAATGTATAGCTACAGAGTTCTCTCAGTAGAATGTATGACAGTGGAGTTCTCTCGGTAGAATGTATGGCTATGGAGTTCTCTCAGTAGAATGTATGGCTAGGGAGTTCTCTCAGTAGACTGTATGGCTGTGGAGGTGTGTCAGTAGAATGTATGGCTATGGGGTTCTCTCAGTAGAATGTATGGCTATGAAGATCTCTCAGTAGCATGTACGGCTATGAGTTCTCTCAGTAGAATGTGTGGCTATGAGTTTTCTCTGTAGAATGTATGTGTGTGGAGTTCTCTCAGTAGAATGTATGGCTATGGAGTTCTCTCAGTAGAATGTACGGCTATGAGTTATCTCAGTAGAATGTATGGCTATGAGTTCTCTCTGCAGAATGTATGGCAGTGAAGTACTTTCAGTAGAATGTATGGTTATGGAGTTCTCTCAGTGGATTGTATGGCTATGAAGTTCTTCAGTAGAATGTATGGCTACGGAGTTCTCTCAGTAGAATGTATGGATACGGAGTTCTCTCAGTAGAATGTATGGCTATAAAGGTCTTTCAGTAGAATGTATAGCTATGAATGTCTCTCAGCAGAATCTATGGCTTTTGACTTCTCCCAGTAGAATGTATGGCTATGAGTTCTTACAGCAGAATGTATGGCTACGGAGTTCTCTCAGTAGAATGTATGGCTGTGGAGTTCTCTCAGTACAATGTATATCTGTGAAGTCCTCTCAGTACAATGTATAGCTACAGAGTTCTCTTGGAAAAATGTTTATCTGTGGACTTCTCTCAGTATAATGTATGACTATGGAGTTCTCTCAGTAGAATGTATGGCTGTGTAGTTCTCTCAGTTGAATGTATGGCTATGAGTTCTCTCAGTAGAATGTATGGCTACAGAGTTCTCTCAGTAGTATGTATGGCTACGGAGTTCTCTCAGTAAAAGGTATGGCTGTGGAGTTCTCTCAGTAGAATGTATGGCTACGGAGTTCTCTCAGTAGTATGTATGGCTACGGAGTTCTCTCAGTAGAATGTATAGCTACGGAGTTCTCTCAGTAGAATGAATGGCTACTGAGTTCTCTCAGTAGAATGTATGGCCGTGGAGTTCTCTCAGTACAATGTATATCTGTGGAGTTTTCTCAGTACAATGTATATCTGTGAAGTCCTCTCAGTGGAATGTATGGCTACGGAGTTCTCACAGTAGAATGTATGGCTATGAGTTCTCTCAGTAGAATGTATGGCTATCGAGGTCTCACAGTAGAATGTATGGCTATGACTTCTCTCAGCAGAATGTATGGCTACGGAGTTCTCTCAGTAGAATGTATAGTTGTGGAGGTCTCTCTGTAAAATGTATGGCTGAGGAGTTCTCTCAGTACAATGTATATCTGTGAAGTCCTCTCAGTAGAATGTATGGCTACAGAGTTCTCTCAGTACAATATATTTCTATTGAATTCTCTCAGTAGAATGTATGGCTGTGGAGTTCTCCCAGTAGAATGTATTGCTACAGATTTCTCTCAGTAGAATGTATGACAGTGGAGTTCTCTCGGTAGAATGTATGGCTATGGAGTTCTCTCAGTAGAATGTATGGCTAGGGAGTTCTCTCAGTGGACTGTATGGCTGTGGAGGTGTCTCAGTAGAATGTATGGCTACGGCATTCTCTCAGTAGAATGTCGGCTATGAAGGTCTCTCAGTAGAATGTACGGCTATGAGTTCTCTAAGTAGAATGTATGGCTATGAGTTCTCTCTGTAGAATGTATGGGTGTGGAGTTCTCTCAGTTGAATATATGGCTATGGAGTTCTCTCAGTAGAATGTACGGTTATGAGTTCTCTCAGTAGAATGTATGGCTATGAGTTCTCTCTGCAGAATGTATGGCGGTGGAGTACTTTCAGTAGAATGTATGGCTATGGAGTTCTCTCAGTGGAATGTATGGCTACAGAGTTCTCTCAGTAGAATGTATGGATACAGAGTTCTCTCAGTAGAATGTATGGCTAAGAAGGTCTCTAAGTAGAATGTATTGCGATGAAGGTCTTCAGTAGAATGTATGGCTGTGGAGTTCTCTAAGTAGAATGTATGGCTATGAAGGTCTTTCAGTAGAATGTATGGCTATGAAGGTCTTTCAGTAGAATGTATGGCTATGAATGTCTCTCAGCAGAATGTATGGCTTTTGACGTCTCCCAGTAGAATGTATGGCTATGAGTTCTCACAGCAGAATGTATGGCTACGGAGTTCTCTCAGTAGAATGTATGGTTGTGGAGATCTCTCAGTATAATGTATGACTGTGGAGTTATCTCAGTAGAATGTATAGCTAGAGTTCTCTTGGAAGAATGTATATCTGTGGACTTCTCTCAGTAGAATGTATGACTATGGAGTTCTCTCAGTAGAATGTATGGCTGTGTAGCTTTCTCTGTTGAATATATGGCTATGAGTTCTCTCAGTAGAATGTATGGCAAGGGAGTTTTCTCAGTAGAATGTATGTCTGTGGAGTTCTCTCAATAGAATGTATGGCTATGGAGTTCTCTCAGTAGAATGTATAGCTACAGTGTTCTCTCAGTAGTATGTATGGCTATGGAGTTCTCTCAGTAGTATGTGTGGCTACGGAGTTCTCTCAGTAGAATGTATGGCTATGAGTTCTCTCAGTAGAATGTATGGCTGTGGAGTTCTCTCAGTGGAATGTATGGCCATGAAGGTCTCTCAGTAGAATGTATGGCTATGGACTTCTCTCTGTAGAAAGTATGGCTAATGAGTTCTCACTGTAAAATGTGTGGCTATGAGTTCTGCCAGTAGAATGTATGGGTATGGAGTTCTCTCAGTAGAATGTGTAGCTACGGAGTTCTCTCAAAATATTGAATATAAGTTCTCTCAGTAGAATGTATGGCTATGGAGTTCTCTCAGTAGAATGTATGGCTATGGAGTTCTCTCAGTAGAATGAATGGCTAGGGAGTTCTTTCAGTAGACTGTATGGCTGTGGAGGTGTCTCAGTAGAATGTATGGCTCCAGAGTTCTCTCAGTAGAATGTATGTCTCTGAAGGTCTCTCAGTAGAATGTACGGCTATGAGTTCTCTCAGTGGAATGTATGGCTATGAGTTCTCTCTGTAGAATGTATGGCTGTGGAGTTCTCTCAGATAATGTATGGCTATGGAGTTCTCTCAGTAGAATGTACGGCTATGAGTTCTCTCAGTAGAATGTATGCCTATAAGTTCTCTCTGTAGAATGTATGGCTATGGAGTTCTCTCAGTAGAATGTAGGGCTATGGAGTTCTCTCAGTGGAATGTATGGCTATGGAGTCCTCCTGTAGAATGTATGGCTACGGAGCTCTCTCAGTAGAATGTATGGCTACGGAGTTCTCTCAGTAGAATGTAAGGCTATGAAGGTCTCTCAGTAGAATGTATGGCTGTGGAGTTCTCTCAGTAGAATGTATGGCTAAGAAGGTCTCTAAGTAGAATGTATGGCTATGAAGGTTTCTCAGTAGAATGTATGGCTGTGGAGGTCTCTCAGTAAAATGTATGGCTGTGGAGTTCTCTCAGTACAATGTATATCTGTGAAGTCCTCTCAGTAGAATGTATGGCTACTGAGTTCTCTCAGTAGAATGTATTGCTATTGAGTTCTCTCAGTAGAATGTATGGCTATGGAGTTCTCTCAGTAGAATGTATGGCTAAGGAGTTCTCTCAGTAGACTGTATGGCTATGGAGTTCTCTCAGTAGAATGTATGGCTATGGAGTTCTCTCAGTAGAATATATGGCTATGGAGTTCTCTCATTAGAATGTATGGCTACTGAGGTCTCTCAGTAGAATGTATTCTACAGAATTCTCGCAGTAGAATGTATGGCTATGGAGCTCTCGCAGTAGAATGTATGGCTGTGGAGTTCTCTCAGTAGAATATATGCCAACGGAATTCTCGCAGTAGAATGTATGGCTATGGAGTTCTCTCAGTAGAATGTATGGCTGTGGAGTTCTCACAGTAGAATGTATGGCTGTGGAGTTCTCGCAGTAGAATGTATGGCTGTGGAGTTCTCACAGTAGAATGTATGGGTGTGGAGTTCTCACAGTAGAATGTATGGCTGTGGAGTTCTCGCAGTAGAATGTATGGCTGTGGAGTTCTCACAGTAGAATGTATGGCTGTGGAGTTCTCTCAGTAGAATGTATGGCTATGAGTTATCTCTGTAGAATGTATGGCTGTGGAGTTCTCTCAGTAGACTGTATGGCTATGGAGTTCTCTCAATAGAATGTATGGCTATGAGGTCTCTCAGTAGAATGTATGGCTAGGGAGGGAAAGAATGTAGAGACGGCAGTCAGCTGGCGGAGAGAAAAGAGACGATCGCTTCACTTCAGTGCCCTGTTGTTATTGAAATAACGGACTTTGTACTTACCTGACACCCAGTATTCAATATTTGCAACAGGCTGCCAACAACAGGGCACTCTCGTACCATGTGTGACCGTCAGGATTAGGCTTTGCCTTCAGTCTATCCAATGGCAGTGATTCAGGCGATGCGAAGAGACCTCATCTTTGAACGAGATGTGTATGATGAGTTACAAAGTACTGTAATTGCTCCTAATTCTAAGCGCAGCAGTAAAACTCAGCATCCTTTATTCTATGGCATTTATTGTTTAGTTAAGCCCATGCCTCCTAACTTTACCATTGCACCTTGCACATTGATGGTCTGTACGGCCGCTGCAATTACAGCACACGATTCATCGTGACTGTCTTAAGTTGCTAGGATGTCCCTGATACATCACGCTGTGCAGGGGGCATATTGATTAGGTTGAAGACAATGGGAACTCAGTGGGAGTGGCGTGTATCAGTGATACATACACCATTGTTCACTTAAAATTCACATGTTGTTGGTACTTAAATATACTGCAAGATAATGTGCATTGGTGATGTGCACACCATTGTCAAATAAAACTAATGAGAACATTGCTACATTGAATGATACGCAGCGGCCATTTGAGATCAGGAAACTTAAACAAAACAGGAACAATGCACATCGGTGATGTGCACACCATGGCAGTTCTAAACTTGTCAGACGAATTGTCTAATTTATTGGAACGAAGCTCATCAGCGATGCACACACCAATTAATCTGTGAAGCCACAGTTTTCAGCATCTGAGTGCACCTGCTGGTGATGTGCACACCATAATACCCTGGGAATCACATATTTTGTACATCATTGCTTCTCAGAGGTTGCATTAAACCCTGTAGAACAGATTTACTGAACAGTGTGCATTGGGAGATATGCATATCACTATACTAAACGACTCAATGTTCACATAGCGGAGTATTACAAAAAACAATGTCATAGCATCTACATTTTAGGCATACCAATTATAATACTTTGATCCAAAATGAACAATGGATAGCACCACCTACGGAATGTTCACCAAATCCATCCTCACCTGAAACTGATTGGGAGCAATGGAAAGAAGGGTTTGAGGCATATTTAGATGCTCTTGATGGAGAGTCATTTACGCAGAAGAAAGAATGTGCCACATTAAAACATTGTTTAGGTACGGAAGGCCGGAACATTTTAAAACACACTCCCAAGGAAGTTGTACTTTTTGGAGAAGGGAATGGTGGAGAAGATGAATATGTATCAACCATCAAGTCTCTGGATATGAGATTTAAAGCATGTAAGAATGTCATAATGGAAAGACACAAATTTTACAGACCACAAATAGCAGGCGAATCCCCAACAAGGTATGTCGTGCTTTAAGAATTTTAGCTATATCATGTGAGTACAAAACCTTTGAGGAGGAAATGATCAGGGAAGAGTTAATACAGAAAGCGAATAACAAAAAAGTGCAAGAAGCCTTTTTATCTACCCCAAATTTGACTATGCAATAGAAATTGAAACTAGAAATAAAAATACCACATCGCATAGGGAGCAAGTGTTGGTATCAGGTGTCAAATCAGTCTCACACTAACATGGGGTACAAGCCGTAAAAAGTAAATATAAAAAAGGGAAAACAAAGGATGAGTCAGATACATCAAATAAGAATGAAAACACAAACAAGAAATCTAACTATAAACAGTAGATTTTCACAAATGTGTGAATACATCCCATGTAGGCAATGCAAATGGATGTCCAGCTATTGAGAAACTGTGTGCCAAACGTAGAAAGAAGGGACACTTTGCAAGGGTGTGTAGGTCAATAGGCAAGCCATTATCTAATAAAATACATACAATTCAATCAAACAAACATAAGGTTGTTGAGACATCTTCTAGCGAAGAAGATGAGATACTCACTGTTAATGATGTGAATGTAGGCCAACTCAAAGAGAGCACATCTAACACAACATTATGTGAGAAAAGAAAAACATTTTGTGTGTTGACCAAAATTGGTGTAGATGTCAAAGTCATGGCAGATTCTGGATCTCCTTTCACATTATTGAGTGGAAAGAAATGGATGGAAACTTTCATCAAGCGAGGAATTCAATGTAAAAATTCAGCCATTCAACCAGTAGGCTACGGGAGGAAGCCCATTAAAGAGGTGGGAGAATTTGAGGCAGAATTTAGTTTTAGGAATAACACTTCACAAGTAGTAGCATATGGAGCCAGGGATGATGCCTGTCTATTGGGTTGGTATGACCAAGGAAATTTGGGCATCTTACTAGATTCCAACAATCCAGATAAAGTGATACTGAAGAAAGATTACGCTTAAGTCCTAACAGTGGAGAAACATATGTGGGAGGAATGCTATCCTGAAGTTTAAAAAAAGATTTAGGAATATTCAAGGGATTCATGCACAAGATAAGGTTCAAGGATAGTGAGCAACCTATTGTGATTAGGGTTCGAAGAGTGCCCTTAGCATTATGAGAAGAATTGAGGAAAGCACTAGACAAATTTGCAAACAGGGAGTAATAGAACCAATTGAGTCATAAGACTGGGTAGCACTGATTGTTTAGGCTTGTAAAGCAAATGGTTCTATTAGAATGTGTGTAGACTTGCAGGACTTAAATGACCAAATATGGGTGGATTGTTGCCCCTTACCCAATATCAAATAAATGCTGTCAACACTTAAGGGAGTTAATGTTTTTAGTTGGCTTGATATGACATCCGCAAACCGTCAGGTAAATGTACATCCAAACTATAGGCATTATACTTCATTTATCACTCCAGAAGGTTTATATAAATTTAAACGCATACCTTTCAGATTGGCTTCAGATGTTTTCCAGAGAGCAGTTGAAAGCTATTTTAAAGGTATGGTCGGTGAGGAAGCATTTCAGGGGGATGTGTTGGTATATGGAGAAGATCAGGCTCAACATGATGAGAGGTTACACCGAGTGTTATCAACACTAAAGAGTAAGGGGATAACTCTCATTATGGAAAAATGTAGAATGAACAGCACCGCTATACCGTACTTAGGGTACAAGTTGTCAGCCAAAGGGATTGAAACAAAAACTAGCTTAGTCAAGGTCATTGAAGGTTTTTGTATGCCAGAAAACAAGGACCAGTTGAGGTCATTTGTGGGTCTAATTGAATTTTAGATTTGTCCTAAAATGTGCAGAGAAGACATACAACATGAGGTGTCTTTTAAAAAAAATGTAAATTTGCATGGAATAACGATTGTGAGCAGGAGTTTAATCTGATTTAAAAGGAGATTGTGCATGCAATTCCATTTAAATCTTTCGAAACAAGAGATCAAACAATAATCAAGACTGATGTTAGTCGGAGAGGATTGGGAGCAGTCCTCATGCGATGCAGGAATGGAAGAGAGGAAGTAGTTTCATTTGCATCTAGGAGTTTGAAAGGTGCAGAATCTACTTATTCTGTGACAGAACGTGAAGCGCTAGCATGTTGGTGGAGAATTGTTCACTTCAAACAGTATTTGTGGGGGTCACGGTTCACAGTAAGGGTACACCACAAACCTTTGGTGCAATCGTTTACTACCAAAGGGGGGAGCGTGCTACTCCTAGAATTGCTAAATGGCAATACAGACTTCAAGAATACAAATTCAAGGTAGAGTATGTGCCAGGAAAGAGGAATTTAATAGCACATTCTTTATCCCAATTGCCATGTAGTGAGTGTGACATAGAAAGTGACAAATCAGAGGAGGATGATATGGAATCTGTGTGCACGATGGAAAGTCATTCTGAAGGTGCCATTACCCAACAAGAGTGGATTGATGCCAGTGAAGTAGATCAGGAAATGAGAGATGTGAAGAAGGGCATTTGTCAAGGTGGAATTCCAAGAGTGATGCCCAGGAATGGTACAAACACTTCTTGGACGAACTATCAATTGTCAATGGTATTTCATTTCATTCAAATCTGCAGGTGGTGCCAGAGGGCATCAGAAATAAAGTACTTATGTTACCACATGAAGTTTGTACCATGTTGCCACCACCTGACACAAATCTGGATTCCTGGGGTGACAGCCTCTGCTCTAAGGAACCAGAACACAAAGCCTTTCCTGGTTGGAGGTGTTACACCTCCTCCCGCATGCAGGTACCCAGGCCCATTGGACCGCTTCAAAGGCTTTACCACCTTTGAAATCTGGCCACCCAATGGTTTTCCTCCACTTTCTGGAACTCGACTGGAAGCCGGTCAGAGAACGAGGAACACTGGAACTCGACTGAAGGCAGGCTGGAGAACAAGGAACTTGACTTGCAGGGAACATGACTGGAGGCAGGCTGGAGGATAAGGAACTTGACTTGACTGGAAACAGGTGAGCAGAGCAAAAGGTTCGAAGCGAAGCAAGGCCTCAGACTCACAAGCATTCTTAAATAATAAAATGTGCACATGTGCCTTTTGGCAGTTGATTGCTTGTTAAGGAAATGAGCAATTATCCTCCTGATTGTAGCACATGTTCAATACAGATCATATTGTGAAGAGCACATGTTTTGGCAGTTACAGTTGGAGCAGGTGTAAAGGCAGTTGGTTTCTTGTTAAAGAAATGAGCAATTATCCTCCTGATTGTGGCACATGTTCAATACAGATCACATTGTACAGAGCACATGTTTTGGCAGTTAAAGTTGGCACAAGTTTATCAGGTGGGATACAATGTTCATAATCATAAAGTGTTGGTTATAATAAAGGTGACATTTAACAAGCTTTGGTTATTGAAACTTGCTATTCAAGAATGTAATGAATATGCCCAAATACGTCTGAATGTTGCAAGCAATAGCACCTCACTGTAATCGAGCTCTTGGATGTGTGTAGTGTACCCACAATAGTTGGAAATGGCCGTTTCTGCAGGGTTATCCCCAAACATTTTGCCTTTATCCTTCTATTTTTTTACCCTCTTTTTGTTGTGCTAAAGTGGATGTGCCCTCTCCCCCCTAAAATGTGGCATAATTGGTTTGCAACTATTTGGCTTATTTAATTTACCTGAAAGTTCCTACAGTGGTATACCACATACCCAGGCCCTGTAAATTAAATGCTACTTGGGGGCCTGCAGTGCTGATTTCACCACCCACAGAAGTAGCCTTTCAAACTTGTCTCAGGCCTGCCACGGCAATGCCTGCATGTGCAGTTCACTGCCACATTGACTTGGCAAGGTAAACTACTTGCCAAGGCTTAACTTTCTTTTTACTATACTAGAGTCACCCAAAGGTAGGCCCCAGAAAGCCCTATGGACAGGATGTGGTGTATATAAAAGGTAGAACATATATCTTTATGTGTTACATATCCTATAGTGACAAACAGCCTATTTTGTTTTTCACTGCTGTGAGTGCTACACCTATCATAGGTTTATATTGGGAATCCCATTATATATGTCTAAGTGGCAATTTCTGATCTGTAAGGAGTAGCATGGGCATGTTTAGTATGTTTGGAATGGTAGTGAGATATCCTGCTTACCCGTGGGGTGATTATTGTTATTACTGTAGGAGGCTGGCTCTCTATATAGTGTACAAAAATGATGTGCACTGTGCAGAGAGTCCAAGCCAAATCCACTTTGCAATCCAGAACTATTAGGTAGACCACCTAATGCTTTATTTTTAGTGGTAGCTTGGTTGAGCAGTTAGGCTAATCTTGGAGATGTGTTAAGCATCTGTTGAACTCCCTGTTTCAATAAATGTGGACACACACACACTCAAAAGAATAAAGCAAGACCATTTTACAAAATTTCTTCAGATTTTTATACAGTTTTTAAGACCAAGATCATCAAACTTGGGTAAGTACTTTTTAAGTTATGATTTTTCAAAGTTTTGCAAAACTAGTCTTTTTGTGCATAATTACGCACCATTGGAATCAATTAGAAAAACTTTTAAAATTCATATAAAATCAGGCAATGCTCTCACAGTGTCACCTCTTATTTTTAGGTTGAGGTCGTCAATATGTCCTGTGTGACAGCCGGAGAAGTTCCGGCAGTTCCCGGTTCAAGCAGGAGCAGCAGCTGAAAGTTGTGGAGCTGATGCAGAATGGAGAAGAGAACCACTTGGAAACACACTGCACAGGTGGGCTTAAAGGTAAGTCTAGTGAGTCCCCTTGGAGTGTAGAGGTTGCAAGGGGGTAGGGACTCCTAGAGCACAGCTGGTTTTCTGATACGGGGCGAGGGAGGCCGGTTGCAGTGCAGATAGGTCAGCCAGGGGTCATGGGTCCTTGGAGCGAGGTGTAGGTCAATTTGAGGGTGGATTGCAGGTCAGCAGGGCCACTCTGTGGGGTTGGTCTTGGGTGAAGTCCCCCTACTGGAGCTTCTTTCTGGTCCACAGAGAGTCCGGAGTGGACTTTTCTTCTGGGTGTCTGATATTGGGTGTCCAGTACCCTGGGCTATAACACGTCTCAGCCACTGGAGGTCGCAGTGCCACCAAACCTGGCACACTGGCAGGGTTTATCCTCCAGGTCTGTTGCATGGAATTTGGTTGGGCTGCTGTGTCTGGTTCGTTGGTCAGCGGACGGTCAGTGAAATGGAATTCACTGGTTTCTTGCCTGAAGGGTGAAGGGAGTGATGTCTTCACTCTGGAAGAAGGTTCTTGGTACGATCCCTCAGCGGTGATTGTCGAGTCCTGGGTGCAGCAGGCAGGGTTTGGCACCTTTCTTCTTGCAGGGGGACTTCTGTTGTTGAGCCTTGGGTGTTCTTTGTTGCTGGCCTTCTTGTGTCAGTCGAATCTGATCTGCAGGCCTAGGGATGCCTACTAAATACTGCATTTAGTGGGTGCTACGGGTAGAACCTGGTAGTGGCCAATGGGCCATCTACCTTAGGGTGGCTACACCTACTATGTGACCACTTCCTGCGGAAAGGGGTCACATCCCTAATAGGCTATTTTCCTACCATCCAAAATGGAGGAAAATTAAATGAGGTGGTCACCTCGCCTGCCACACCTGGGGTGGTGCAGGCTACTTTGGCTAAGTTTTCCCACCAGGTTTCCCACTCAATGTGGGGCAAAAACCATAGGGTGGCCAGATTTCAAAGGCGGTGAAGCCTTTGAAGAGGACCACTGGGCCTGGGTACCTGCTTTGGGGAGGAGGTGTAACACCTCAACCAGTCAGCAACCATGTCAGGGCTGTTAGGTTTTTGCACGGGGCACCTCTATGGTGCCCTCCTGGCACATGTTATAATAAATCTAACACTGGCATTTATTACCCAGTATTCAGAGAGGCCATCATGTAGCTGGGGAACTTGTAATGACCATTGTCCAGCACATGTACTTGCTATGGCTTCCCTGTACACTTACTATGTCTTAAGGTTTTGTAAAGACACAGTAGGGGCATATTTGCTCATGCAAACATGTCCCCTCACATGCATTACAGTGCATCCTGCCTTAGGGCTCGCTGTAGGGCCTGCCAGAGAGGTGACTTAGCTATAGTGCATGCAGTGTTAGTGGACCGGGCACTCTTGGTGACTGCCATGTCAAGTTTTCAATTTTTAAATACAATTGGTCATGCACTTGCAATGGCAGTCTGTATGAGGAAGGTGTGGGGCCTCTTAGTGTGGCACAATTGGTGCTGCAGCTCTGGGGGACCCTCTTCAGTACCCATGCCCTAGGTACCAGGGTTACCATTTACTAGGGATTTACAAGGGTGGCTGAAGTGCCAAACATTAGTTAACCCCTGAACAAAGACATTTTTTATTGTAAGTACAGATGCTCTGCCCCCTGATTTTTAGAGCAGTTTTGGAACTGGGATGGAACCTCTGACAGAAGGACTGCTGGACTGCACGAAGGACTCATTTGGACTGTTCTTCTATTTGTTGCTCTGCTTCCTGTTGCTGCTGGGTGGCATAAAGGGTTAATCTGGATTGCTTTTCTGCTTCTTGCCCTGCTGCCAGCTGCTGCCTGACTTTGGTCCCCCTGCACACTGCTGGACTGCCAGGAGGAACCACCCCTACCTGCCTGTAGGGTGCTGGCCTCAACATCTACTGCTGCCAGCCTTGTTTGCGGCCTACAAGTGTTCTCCCAGTGGCCAGTGTGAGATGACTGGTGTTTAATTTCTGTCCTTGGTCTGCAAATATAGCACCCGGGAAGCGCTATATGTGTATGTGTGCCTAGAAGTACAGTGGGCTACATTCCTTCTAACAGGATTGAGGCCTCATAGTCCATGTAAAATGCGTGTTCTCCTTTGTTTAGAAATGACCACAATTGGGCTTGACCACAGACTCTGGCAGTGCTCACAAACTCTTCTGGCTAGTATCCTGACCACCCTAATTTGAGGCAGTCATGAACCTTCTCTGCCTCCCTGTGTATCTTACTCTTCACAGGTGGGCTGCCCCTAACATCGGAGCCTAAGCTACACCCCTGAGGAACCCTAAGGGGCATTTTTACTGGAACAGTGGTGCAGGGCACACAAGAAAGTTACTTTGCTGCCCTGCACCACAGAAAAGCATCCGAGTGACAACACAGGCCCCTGGCACCATTGCATGCAGGATTGTTTTTGTGCAGGATGGGGCACCTTCCTGCACAAAAACAATCCAAGAAGGCTCTCTCCCCCTGCTATATGTGCTACAGAATGCAGCACACTTAGAAAGAGGAAAAAAGGAGGAGAAATAAAGATATATTTCCTTGTTACGCCTCCCCTGAGGAGGCGTAAGATTTTGACATACAGTATTCCTAGGTTTACAGAATCTTGTAATTCTGGGTATGTGTCTAAACCCATGAGGGTTACATGGGGATACCCCCTGCAATGTGTATTGAATGCCACCCCGACACAGTGGAAGGCAACGCAGCAACTTGCATGCGTTGCCTCACACCATCTCTATGAGCCATAAAAAGCCACTCTAACGTGGCCTCGTAGACATGGTTCTGCAGTCTGCGTCACCAGAGAGCCAACAAAAGTCACGAGCACTGGGATTGCAAATATGCCCCAAGTCTCAGTGCCACTGCCGTGCACGTACAGTGAGACTGTTGTGCACTCTGCACGCTGAGAGTAAGAAGCGAGGTGAGGTCAGCTCCTTCCGCTGAGCCATCGGGAGTGGCTCCCTTCCCTCTGCAGCCTGGTCAGTGCCTTTCAGATGCTTTCTTCTCCTCCTGGGGCATGGCTTGACGGGTCATCAGCGGGTACTCCTGCAGGCTTCCTGGCAGCTGAGGTATCAAGACAGTTTAGGGGCGCACTGATTGCCTTCAAGAGGTCAGAAGATGAGCTTGTGGGTCAGGCTCTTCGGACTCTGATAACCCCGAATAGGGCCATCTTTCTTCATCAGCTGTAAACAAGGGACCTCATCTACAAACAGTTTACGTAGGGCAGCGCCGCAAGTCTTTTTGCAGCGCTGTCCTACACTAATTCGAAAGGCAGCAATGCACCATATCTACAAGACCTGGCGCAATCCTGCCCTTTCAGCCAGCGACGGCGCACTAATTGCAGCCAGGCGCCAATGTACACACACTTGCATCATGGTGCAAGGGTGTCTGCGGTGCATGCAGGATTGTTTTTGTGCAGGACGGGGCATCTTCCTGCAGAAAGACAATCATGAGACGTATTTTCCACGCTCTATGTGTGCTGCAGGATGCAGCCCACATGCAAAGAGGGAAAAACTAGGACACACGGAAGCATTTCTGCTCTGTACACCTGCTCTGGGGAGGTGAAAGTTTTTGGCGATGCCCCAGATTTACATTATGTTGTAAATCTGGGGCTGTGTCAAAATCCATGATGTTGTGCGGGAAAATGTACCACTACGCGCATAATACACCTCCCTAAGGCAGTGTCAGGCAATGCAGAGACATATGCAGCGTTGCCACACACCATATCTATGAGCTATGAAAAACCACGCAAGCGTTGTGTGGTCTCATGGATAAGGGTCTGCAGTCTGCACTGCTGAAGCGTCAACAAAAAGTAACGCACCAGCAGCGCACGGTGGCCCGTATTTATACTTTTTTAGCACCACATTTGCGCCACTTTTTGACGCTAAAGAGGCGCAAACTTACAAAACACAATTGTATTTTGTAAGTTTGCACCACTTTTGCGTACAAAAAAAGTCGCAAATGCGTCGCTAAAACAGTATAAATATGGGCCGGTGTTTGTAAAGAAGCTCCAAGATCTATAGTGTCATAGGGGTGCCTCCGGTTTCTCTCCGAGTCCTCCATAACCAGGGCAGGAGCATTGCTCTATTTGAGCCGGTGGTTTCCGGTGCGGGGCATCAGCACTTATTTTTGAGGGCCAGCACTTATTTTTCTGAATCAGGAAATTACTGTGAGCAAAAGACACACATGGGAAAGAGGGAGGAAGAGAAAACCAGAAAGAGTCACAAAGGGAGAAAGCAGAAAGCTGCAAGAGTGAGCTGAAGGGGCAGGGAGTGCCTGTAAATGGATTAAAGGGGACCTAGGTGGCTTCAGGATTCCGCCGCCTCAGTATTCCGTGCTCGCACATTTGAACACAGCAGCACGAGTTTCACAGGAGGGCTCTGGGCACCGCAACGTTTTTTTTCACCAATTAACCACTGGCGAGGGGACCACAGATGGAATGACTAAACAACATCTTAAATGGCCTGATGCTGGAATAGTGCTCCAGCACCTCCCATTAGGTCCCAGCACCCCCTCAATGGCTGAGGGGCCGAGGTTACAGCCACTAGACACCCCCCGGTCAGAAGCTGACAGATGGGGGCTGCATCGCACGGCTCTTCTGGACCGACCACACACTGTCTTCTTACAGAAAAGGCACACTGCAGATCTACTCGTCAGCCTCCTTCCCCCGAGTGATCTCAATGACTCCATATTCATCACCAAAAGGGGCTGCAAAGCCAGTGACTCACAGGTCACTACAGAACAGTAGGACCCGGGAGGAGAGGGTGCTCGGGAGAGGAGAGACATCGCAGGAATCTGAAGAGACAATTCAAAGGTTTCCCACCTATGGAGTCCTCTCAGTAGAATGTATGGCTATGGAGTTCTCTCATTAGAATGTATGGCTACTGAGTTCTCTCACTAGAATGTATGCTACAGAATTCTCGCAGTAGAATGTATGGCTATGGAGTTCTCGTAGTAGAATGTCTGGCTGTGGAGTTCTCTCAGTAGAATGTATGGCTGTGGAGTTCTCGCAGTAGAATGTATGGCTGTGGAGTTCTCACAGTAGAATGTATGGCTGTGGAGTTCTCTCAGTAGAATGTATGGCTATAAGTTCTCTCTGTAGAATGTATGTCTGTGGAGTTCTCTCAGTAGACTGTATGGCTGTGGAGTTCTCTCAGTAGAATGTATGGCTAGGGAGTTCTCTCAGTAGAATGTATGGCTACGGTGTTCTCTCAGTAGAATGTATGGCTATGAGTTCTCTGTAGAATGTATGGCTGTGGAGTTTTCTCAGTAGAATGTATGGCTATGGAGTTCTCTCAGTGGAAAGTATGGCTATGGAGTTCTCCATTAGAATGTATGGCTACAGAGTTCTCACAGTGGAATGTATGGCTACGGAGTTATCTCAGTAGAATGTATGGCTAAGAAGGTCTCTAAGTAGAATGTATGGCTATGAAGTTCTCTCAGTAGAATGTAGGGCTGTGGAGTTCTCTAGGTAGAATGTATGGCTATGAAGGTCTTTCAGTAGAATCTATGGCTATGAATGTTTCTCAGCAGAATGTATGGCTTTTGACTTCTCCCAGTAGAATGTATGGCTATGACTTCTCACAGTAGAATGTATGGCTATGACTTATCTCACCAGAATGTATGGCTACAGAGTTCTCTCAGTAGAATGTATGGTTGTGGAGGTCTCTCATTAGAATGTATGACTGTGTAGTTCTCTCAGTTGAATGTATGGCTATGAGTTCTCTCAGTAGAATGTATGGCTAGGGAGTTCTCTCAGTAGAATGTATGGCTATGGAGTTCTCTCAGTAGAATGTATGTCTGTGGACTTCTCTCAGTATAATGTATGACTATGGAGTTCTCTCAGTTGAATGTATGGCTATGAGGTCTCTCAGTAGAATGTATGGCTAGAGAGTTCTCTCAGTAAAATGTATGGCAATGGAGTTCTCTCAGTAGAATGTATGACTGTGGAGTTCTCTCAGTACAATGTATGGCTATGGAGTTCTCTCAGTAGAATGTATGGCTAATGAGTTCTCGCTGTAGAATGTATGGCTCTGAGTTCTCTCAGTAGAATGTATGGCAATGGAGTTCTTCTCAGTAGAATGTATAGCTACGGAGTGCTCTCAATAGAATAAATATGAGTTCTCTCAGTAGAATGTATGGCTACGGAGTTGTCTTAGAAATAATGTATTGCTATGGAGTTGTCTAAGTAGAATGTATGGCTACGGAGTTGTCTCAGTAGAATGTATGGCTATGGAGTTGTCTCAGTAGAATGAAGGGCTATGAGTTCTCTCAGTAGAATGTATGGCTATTGAGTTCTTTCAGTAGAATGTATGGCTATGAGTTATGTCAGTAGAATGTATGGCTACGGATATCTCTCAGTAGAATGTATGGCTATGGAGTTCTCTCAGTAGAATGTATGGCTATGGAGTTCCTTCAGTAGAATGTATGGTTGTGGAGTTCTCTCAGTGGAAGAGTATGACTACAGAGTTCTCTCAGTAAAATGTATAGCTACGGAGTTCTATCAGTAGAATGTATGGCTATGGAGTCCTCTCAGTAGAATGTATGGCTATGGAGTTCTCTCATTAGAATGTATGGCTACTGAGTTCTCTCACTAGAATGTATGCTACAGAATTCTCGCAGTAGAATGTATGGCTATGGAGTTCTCGTAGTAGAATGTCTGGCTGTGGAGTTCTCTCAGTAGAATGTATGGCTGTGGAGTTCTCGCAGTAGAATGTATGGCTGTGGAGTTCTCACAGTAGAATGTATGGCTGTGGAGTTCTCTCAGTAGAATGTATGGCTATAAGTTCTCTCTGTAGAATGTATGTCTGTGGAGTTCTCTCAGTAGACTGTATGGCTGTGGAGTTCTCTCAGTAGAATGTATGGCTAGGGAGTTCTCTCAGTAGAATGTATGGCTACGGTGTTCTCTCAGTAGAATGTATGGCTATGAGTTCTCTCAGTAGAATGTATGACTACGGATTTCTCTCAGTAGAATGTATAGCTACGGAGTTCTATCAGTAGATTGTATCGCTATGGAGTCCTCTCAGTAGAATGTATGGCTATGGAGTTCTCTCATTAGAATGTATGGCTACTGAGTTCTCTCACTAGAATGTATGCTACAGAATTCTCGCAGTAGAATGTATGGCTATGGAGCTCTCGCAGTAGAATATATGGCTGTGGAGTTCTCTCAGTAGAATGTATGCCAACGGAATTCTCGCAGTAGAATCTATGGCTATGGAGTTCTCGCAGTAGAATGTCTGGTTGTGGAGTTCTCTCAGTAGAATGTATGGCTGTGGAGTTCTCGCAGTAGAATGTATGGCTGTGGAGTTCTCACAGTAGAATGTATGGCTGTGGAGTTCTCTCAGTAGAATGTATGGCTATGAGTTCTCTCTGTAGAATGTATGTCTGTGGAGTTATCTCAGTAGACTGTATGGCTATAGAGTTCTCTCAGTAGAATGTATGGCTACGGTGTTCTCTCAGTAGAATGTATGGCTATGAGTTCTCAGTAGAATGTATGGCTATGAGTTCTCTCAGTAGAATGTATGGCTACGGAGTTCTCTTAGGAGAATGTACGGCTATGGAGTTCTCTCAGTAAAATATATAGCTACGGAGTTCTCTCAGTATAATGTATGGCTGTGGAGTTCTCTCAGTACAAGGTATATCTGTGGAATTCTCTCCGCACAATGTATATCTGTGAAGTCCTCTCAGTAGAATGTATGGCTGTGGAGTTCTGTCAGTAGAATGTATGGCTACGGAGTTCTCTCAGTAGAATGGATAGCTACGGAGTTCTCTCAATAGTATGTATGGCTACGGAGGTCTCTCAGTAGAATGTATAGGTATGGAGTTCTCTTAGTAGAATGGATGGCTGTGGAGTTCTCTCAGTACAATGTATATCTGTGAAGTCGTCTCAGTAGAATATATAGCCACAGAGTTCTCTTGGAAAAATGTATATCTGTCTGTGGACTTCTCTCAGTATAATGTATAACTATGGAGTTCTCTCAGTCGAATGTATGGCTGTGTAGTTCTGTCAGTTGAATGTATGGCTATGAGTTCTCTCAGTAGAATGTATGGCTACGGAGTTCTCTCAGTAGAATGTATAGCTACGGAGTTCTCTCAGTAGTATGTATGGCTACGGAGTTCTCTCAGTAGAAGGGATGGCTGTGGAGTTCTCTCAGTAGAATATATAGCTACGGAGTTCTCTCAGTAGTATGTATGGCTACGGAGGTCTCTCAGTACAATGTATATCTGTGAAGTCCTCTCAGTAGAATGTATGGCTACGGAGTTCTCTCAGTAGAATGTATGACTATGAGATCTCTCTGTAGAATGTATGGCTATGGAGGTCTCACAGTAGAATGTATGGCTATGACTTCTCTCAGCAGAATGTATGGCAACGGAGTTCTCTCAGTAGAGCATATGGTTGTAGAGGTCTCTCAGTAAAATGTATGGCTGTGGAGTTCTCTCCGTACAATGTATATCTGTGAAGTCCTCTCAGTAGAATGTATGGCTACGGAGTTCTCTCAGTAGAATGTATTGCTATTGAGTTCTGTCAGTAGAATGTATGGCTGTGGAGGTCTCTCAGTAGAATGTATAGCTACAGAGTTCTCTCAGTAGAATGTATGACAGTGGAGTTCTCTCGGTAGAATGTATGGCTATGGAGTTCTCTCAGTAGAAGGTATGTCTATGGAGTTCTCTCAGTAGAATGTATGGCTTTGGAGTTCTCTCCGTAGACTGTATGGCTGTGGAGGTGTGTCAGTAGAATGTATGGCTATGGCGTTCTCTCAGTAGAATGTATGGCTATGAAGGTCTCTCAGTAGAATGTACGGCTATGAGTTCTCTCAGTAGAATGTGTGGCTATGAGTTCTCTCTGTAGAATATACGGGTGTGGAGTTCTCCCAGTAGAATGTATGGCTATGGAGTTCTCTCAGTAGAATGTACGGCTATGAGTTATCTCAGTAGAATGTATGGCTATGAGTTCTCTCTGCAGAATGTATGGCGGTGGAGTACTTTCAGTAGAATTTATGGCTATGGAGTTCTCTCAGTGGAATGTATGGCTATGAAGTTCTTCAGTAGAATGTATGGCTACGGAGTTCTCTCAGTAGAATGTATGGATACGGAGTTCTCTCAGTGGAATGTATGGCTATAAAGGTCTTTCAGTAGAATCTATGGCTATGAATGTCTCTCAGCAGAATCTATGGCTTTTGACTTCTCCCAGTAGAATGTATGGCTATGAGTTCTTACAGCAGAATGTATGGTTACGGAGTTCTCTCAGAAGAATGTATGGCTGTGGAGTTCTCTCAGTACAATGTATATCTGTGAAGTCCTCTCAGTACAATGTATAGCTACAGAGTTCTCTTGGAAAAATGTATATCTGTGGACTTCTCTCAGTATAATGTATGACTATGGAGTTCTCTCAGTAGAATGTATGGCTGTGTAGTTTTCTCAGTTGAATGTATGGCTATGAGTTCTCTCAGTAGAATGTATGGCTATGGAGTTCTCTCAGTAGAATGTATAGCTACAGAGTTCTCTCAGTAGTATGTATGGCTACGGAGTTCTCTCAGTAGAAGGTATGGCTGTGGAGTTCTCTCAGTAGAATGTATGGCTACGGAGTTCTCTCAGTAGAATGTATGGCTGTGTAGCTCTCTCAGTTGAATGTATGGCTATGAGTTCTCTCGGTAGAATGTATGGCTACGGAGTTCTCTCAGTAGAATGTATAGCTACAGAGTTCTCTCAGTAGTATGTATGGCTACGGAGTTCTCTCAGTAGAAGGTATGGCTGTGGAGTTCTCTCAGTAGAATGTATGGCTACGGAGTTCTCTCAGTAGAATGTATGGCTGTGTAGCTCTCTCAGTTGAATGTATGGCTATGAGTTCTCTCAGTAGAATGTATGGCTACGGAGTTCTCTCAGTAGAATGTATAGCTACAGAGTTCTCTCAGTAGTATGTATGGCTACGGAGTTCTCTCAGTAGAAGGTATGGCTGTGGAGTTCTCTCAGTAGAATGTATGGCTACGGAGTTCTCTCAGTAGAATGTATGGCTGTGTAGCTCTCTCAGTTGAATGTATGGCTATGAGTTCTCTCAGTAGAATGTATGGCAAGGGAGTTCTCTCAGTAGAATGTATGTCTGTGGAGTTCTCTCAGTAGAATGTATGGCTATGGAGTTCTCTCAGTAGAATGTTTAGCTACCAAGTTCTCTCTGTGTAATGTATAGCTACAGAGCTCTCTCAGTAGTATGTATGGCTACGGAGTTCTCTCAGTAGAATGTATGGCTATAAGTTCTCTCAGGAGAATGCATGGCTGTGGAGTTCTCTCAGTAGAATGTATGACCATGAATGTCTCTCAGTAGAATGTATGGCTATGGACTTCTCTCAGTAGAATGTATGGCTAATGAGTTCTCACTGTAGAATGTGTGGCTATGAGTTCTGTCAGTAGAATGTATGGCTATGGAGTTCTCTCTGTAGAATGTATAGCTACGGAGTTCTCTCAAAAGAATGAATATGAGTTCTCTCAGTAGAATGTATGACTACAGAGTTCTCTCAGTAGAATGTATGGCTATGGAGTTCTCTCATTAGAATGTATGGCTAGGGAGTTCTTTCAGCAGACTGTATGGCTGTGGAGGTGTCTCAGTAGAATGTATGGCTCCAGAGTTCTCTCAAGAGAATGTATGGCTAGGGAGTTCTCTAAGTAGACTGTATGGCTGTGGAGGTGTCTCAGTAGAATGTATGGCTACGGCGTTCTCTCAGTAGAATGTATGCTATGAAGGTCTCTCAGTAGAATGTATGGATATGGAGTTCTCTCAGTAGACTGTACAGCTATGAGGTCTCTCAGTAGAATGTATGGCTATGAGTTCTCTGTAGAATGTATGGCTGTGGAGTTTTCTCAGTAGAATGTATGGCTATGGAGTTCTCTCAGTGGAAAGTATGGCTATGGAGTTCTCCAGTAGAATGTATGGCTACAGAGTTCTCACAGTAGAATGTATGGCTACGGAGTTATCTCAGTAGAATGTAAGGCTATGAAGGTCTCTCAGTAGAATGAATGGCTGTGGAGTTCTCTCAGTAAACTGTATGGCTAAGAAGGTCTCTAAGTAGAATGTATGGCTATGAAGTTCTCTCAGTAGAATCTATGGCTATGAATGTTTCTCAGCAGAATGTATGGCTTTTGACTTCTCCCAGTAGAATGTGTGGCTATGGGTTCTCACAGTAGAATGTATGGCTATGACTTATCTCACCAGAATGTATGGCTGCAGAGTTCTCTCAGTAGAATGTATGGTTGTGGAGGTCTCTCATTAGAATGTATGGCTGTGTAGTTCTCTCAGTTGAATGTATGGCTATGAGTTCTCTCAGTAGAATATATGGCTAGGGAGTTCTCTCAGTAGAATGTATGGCTATGGAGTTCTCTCAGTAGAATGTATGTCTGTGGACTTCTCTCAGTGTAATGTATGACTATGGAGTTCTCTCAGTTGAATGTATGGCTATGAGTTCTCTCAGTTGAATGTATGGCTAGGGAGTTCTCTCAGTAAAATGTATGGCTATGGAGTTCTCTCAGTAGAATGTATGGCTATGGAGTTCTCTCAGTAGAATGTATGGCTAACGAGTTCTCGCTGTAGAATGTATGGCTCTGAGTTCTCTCAGTAGAATGTATGGCTCTGAGTTCTCTCAGTAGAATGTATGGCTATGGAGTTCTTCTCAGTAGAATGTATAGCTACGGAGTTCTCTCAATAGAATAAATATGAGTTCTCTTAGTAGAATGTATGGCTACGGAGTTGTCTTAGAAATAATGTATTGCTATGGAGTTGTCTCAGTAGAATGTATGGCTGCGAAGTTGTCTCAGTAGAATGTATGGCTATGGAGTTGTCTCAGTAGAATGTATGGCTATGAGTTCTCTCAGTGGAATGTATGGCTTTTGAGTTCTCTCAGTAGAATGTATGGCTATGAGTTCTGTCAGTAGAATGTATGGCTACGGAGTTCTCTCAGTAGAATGTATGGCTAGGGAGTTCTCTCAGTAGAATGTATGGCTATGGAGTTCCTTCCGTAGAATGAATGGTTGTGGAGTTCTCTCAGTAGAATGTATGACTACGGAGTTCTCTCAGTAGAATATATAGCTACGGAGTTCTATCAGTAGAATGTATGGCTATGGAGTCCTCTCAGTAGAATGTATGGCTATGGAGTTCTCTCATTAGAATGTATGGCTACAGAGTTCTCTCACTAGAATGTATGCTACAGAATTCTCGCAGTAGAATGTATGCCTATGGAGTTCTCGTAGTAGAATGTCTGGCTGTGGAGTTCTCACAGTAGAATGTATGGCTGTGGAGTTCTCTCAGTAGAATGTATGGCTATAAGTTTTCTCTGTAGAATGTATGTCTGTGGAGTTCTCTCAGTAGAATGTATAGCTACGGAGTTCTATCAGTAGAATGTATGGCTATGGAGTCCTCTCAGTAGAATGTATGGCTATGAAGTTCTCTCAGTAGAATGTAGGGCTGTGGAGTTCTCTAGGTAGAATATATGGCTATGAAGGTCTTTCAGTAGAATCTATGGCTATGAATGTTTCTCAGCAGAATGTATGGCTTTTGACTTCTCCCAGTAGAATGTATGGCTATGACTTCTCACAGTAGAATGTATGGCTATGACTTATCTCACCAGAATGTATGGCTACAGAGTTCTCTCAGTAGAATGTATGGTTGTGGAGGTCTCTCATTAGAATGTATGACTGTGTAGTTCTCTCAGTTGAATGTATGGCTATGAGTTCTCTCAGTAGAATGTATGGCTAGGGAGTTCTCTCAGTAGAATGTATGGCTATGGAGTTCTCTCAGTAGAATGTATGTCTGTGGACTTCTCTCAGTATAATGTATGACTATGGAGTTCTCTCAGTTGAATGTATGGCTATGAGGTCTCTCAGTAGAATGTATGGCTAGAGAGTTCTCTCAGTAAAATGTATGGCTATGGAGTTCTCTCAGTAGAATGTATGACTGTGGAGTTCTCTCAGTACAATGTATGGCTATGGAGTTCTCTCAGTAGAATGTATGGCTAATGAGTTCTCGCTGTAGAATGTATGGCTCTGAGTTCTCTCAGTAGAATGTATGGCAATGGAGTTCTTCTCAGTAGAATGTATAGCTACGGAGAGCTCTCAATAGAATAAATATGAGTTCTCTCAGTAGAATGTACGGCTACGGAGTTGTCTTAGAAATAATGTATTGCTATGGAGTTGTCTAAGTAGAATGTATGGCTACGGAGTTGTCTCAGTAGAATGTATGGCTATGGAGTTGTCTCAGTAGAATGAAGGGCTATGAGTTCTCTCAGTAGAATGTATGGCTATTGAGTTCTTTCAGTAGAATGTATGGCTATGAGTTATGTCAGTAGAATGTATGGCTACGGAGATCTCTCAGTAGAATGTATGGCTATGGAGTTCTCTCAGTAGAATGTATGGCTATGGAGTTCCTTCAGTAGAATGTATGGTTGTGGAGTTCTCTCAGTAGAAGAGTATGACTACGGAGTTCTCTCAGTAAAATGTATAGCTACGGAGTTCTATCAGTAGAATGTATGGCTATGGAGTCCTCTCAGTAGAATGTATGGCTATGGAGTTCTCTCATTAGAATGTATGGCTACTGAGTTCTCTCACTAGAATGTATGCTACAGAATTCTCGCAGTAGAATGTATGGCTATGGAGTTCTCGTAGTAGAATGTCTGGCTGTGGAGTTCTCTCAGTAGAATGTATGGCTGTGGAGTTCTCGCAGTAGAATGTATGGCTGTGGAGTTCTCACAGTAGAATGTATGGCTGTGGAGTTCTCTCAGTAGAATGTATGGCTATAAGTTCTCTCAGTAGAATGTATGGCTATGAGTTCTCTCAGTAGAATGTATGACTACGGATTTCTCTCAGTAGAATGTATAGCTACGGAGTTCTATCAGTAGATTGTATCGCTATGGAGTCCTCTCAGTAGAATGTATGGCTATGGAGTTCTCTCATTAGAATGTATGGCTACTGAGTTCTCTCACTAGAATGTATGCTACAGAATTCTCGCAGTAGAATGTATGGCTATGGAGCTCTCGCAGTAGAATATATGGCTGTGGAGTTCTCTCAGTAGAATGTATGCCAACGGAATTCTCGCAGTAGAATCTATGGCTATGGAGTTCTCGCAGTAGAATGTCTGGTTGTGGAGTTCTCTCAGTAGAATGTATGGCTGTGGAGTTCTCGCAGTAGAATGTATGGCTGTGGAGTTCTCACAGTAGAATGTATGGCTGTGGAGTTCTCTCAGTAGAATGTATAGCTATGAGTTCTCTCTGTAGAATGTATGTCTGTGGAGTTATCTCAGTAGACTGTATGGCTATGGAGTTCTCTCAGTAGAATGTATGGCTACGGTGTTCTCTCAGTAGAATGTATGGCTATGAGTTCTCAGTAGAATGTATGGCTATGAGTTCTCTCAGTAGAATGTATGGCTACTTAGTTCTCTCAGGAGAATGTACGGCTATGGAGTTCTCTCAGTAAAATATATAGCTACGGAGTTCTCTCAGTATAATGTATGGCTGTGGAGTTCTCTCAGTACAAGGTATATCTGTGGAATTCTCTCCGCACAATGTATATCTGTGAAGTCCTCTCAGTAGAATGTATGGCTGTGGAGTTCTGTCAGTAGAATGTATGGCTACGGAGTTCTCTCAGTAGAATGTATAGCTACGGAGTTCTCTCAATAGTATGTATGGCTACGGAGGTCTCTCAGTAGAATGTATAGGTATGGAGTACTCTTAGTAGAATGGATGGCTGTGGAGTTCTCTCAGTACAATGTATATCTGTGAAGTCGTCTAAGTAGAATATATAGCCACAGAGTTCTCTTGGAAAAATGTATATCTGTCTGTGGACTTCTCTCAGTATAATGTATGACTATGGAGTTCTCTCAGTCGAATGTATGGCTGTGTAGTTCTGTCAGCTGAATGTATGACTATGAGTTCTCTCAGTAGAATGTATGGCTACGGAGTTCTCTCAGTAGAATGTATAGCTACGGAGTTCTCTCAGTAGTATGTATAGCTACGGAGTTCTCTCAGTAGAAGGTATGGCTGTGGAGTTCTCTCAGTAGAATATATAGCTACAGAGTTCTCTCAGTAGTATGTATGGCTACGGAGGTCTCTCAGTACAATGTATATCTGTGAAGTCCTCTCAGTAGAATGTATGGCTACGGAGTTCTCTCAGTAGAATGTATGACTATGAGATCTCTCTGTAGAATGTATGGCTATGGAGGTCTCACAGTAGAATGTATGGCTATGACTTCTCTCAGCAGAATGTATGGCAACGGAGTTCTCTCAGTAGAGCATATGGTTGTAGAGGTCTCTCAGTAAAATGTATGGCTGTGGAGTTCTCTCCGTACAATGTATATCTGTGAAGTCCTCTCAGTAGAATGTATGGCTACGGAGTTCTCTCAGTAGAATGTATTGCTATTGAGTTCTGTCAGTAGAATGTATGGCTGTGGAGGTCTCTCAGTAGAATGTATAGCTACAGAGTTCTCTCAGTAGAATGTATGACAGTGGAGTTCTCTCGGTAGAATGTATGGCTATGGAGTTCTCTCAGTAGAAGGTATGTCTATGGAGTTCCCTCAGTAGAATGTATGGCTTTGGAGTTCTCTCCGTAGACTGTATGGCTGTGGAGGTGTGTCAGTAGAATGTATGGCTATGGCGTTCTCTCAGTAGAATGTATGGCTATGAAGGTCTCTCAGTAGAATATACGGCTATGAGTTCTCTCAGTAGAATGTGTGGCTATGAGTTCTCTCTGTAGAATGTACGGGCGTGGAGTTCTCCCAGTAGAATGTATGGCTATGGAGTTCTCTCAGTAGAATGTACGGCTATGAGTTATCTCAGTAGAATGTATGGCTATGAGTTCTCTCTGCAGAATGTATGGCGGTGGAGTACTTTCAGTAGAATTTATGGCTATGGAGTTCTCTCAGTGGAATGTATGGCTATGAAGTTCTTCAGTAGAATGTATGGCTACGGAGTTCTCTCAGTAGAATGTATGGCTATAAAGGTCTTTCAGTAGAATCTATGGCTATGAATGTCTCTCAGCAGAATCTATGGCTTTTGACTTCTCCCAGTAGAATGTATGGCTATGAGTTCTTACAGCAGAATGTATGGCTACAGAGTTCTCTCAGAAGAATGTATGGCTGTGGAGTTCTCTCAGTACAATGAATATCTGTGAAGTCCTCTCAGTACAATGTATAGCTACAGAGTTCTCTTGGAAAAATGTATATCTGTGGACTTCTCTCAGTATAATGTATGACTATGGAGTTCTCTCAGTAGAATGTATGGCTGTGTAGTTTTCTCAGTTGAATGTATGGCTATGAGTTCTCTCAGTAGAATGTATGGCTATGGAGTTCTCTCAGTAGAATGTATAGCTACAGAGTTCTCTCAGTAGTATGTATGGCTACAGAGTTCTCTCAGTAGAAGGTATGGCTGTGGAGTTCTCTCAGTAGAATGTATGGCTACGGAGTTCTCTCAGTAGAATGTATGGCTGTGTAGCTCTCTCAGTTGAATGTATGGCTATGAGTTCTCTCAGTAGAATGTATGGCTACGGAGTTCTCTCAGTAGAATGTATAGCTACAGAGTTCTCTCAGTAGTATGTATGGCTACAGAGTTCTCTCAGTAGAAGGTATGGCTGTGGAGTTCTCTCAGTAGAATGTATGGCTACGGAGTTCTCTCAGTAGAATGTATGGCTGTGTAGCTCTCTCAGTTGAATGTATGGCTATGAGTTCTCTCAGTAGAATGTATGGCTACGGAGTTCTCTCAGTAGAATGTATAGCTACAGAGTTCCCTCAGTAGTATGTATGGCTACGGAGTTCTCTCAGTAGAAGGTATGGCTGTGGAGTTCTCTCAGTAGAATGTATGGCTACGGAGTTCTCTCAGTAGAATGTATGGCTGTGTAGCTCTCTCAGTTGAATGTATGGCTATGAGTTCTCTCAGTAGAATGTATGGCAAGGGAGTTCTCTCAGTAGAATGGATGTCTGTGGAGTTCTCTCAGTAGAATGTATGGCTATGGAGTTCTCTCAGTAGAATGTTTAGCTACCAAGTTCTCTCTGTGTAATGTATAGCTACAGAGCTCTCTCAGTAGTATGTATGGCTACGGAGTTCTCTCAGTAGAATGTATAGCTATAAGTTCTCTCAGGAGAATGCATGGCTGTGGAGTTCTCTCAGTAGAATGTATGACCATGAATGTCTCTCAGTAGAATGTATGGCTATGGACTTCTCTCAGTAGAATGTATGGCTAATGAGTTCTCACTGTAGAATGTGTGGCTATGAGTTCTGTCAGTAGAATGTATGGCTATGGAGTTCTCTCTGTAGAATGTATAGCTATGGAGTTCTCTCAAAAGAATGAATATGAGTTCTCTCAGTAGAATGTATGACTACAGAGTTCTCTCAGTAGAATGTATGGCTATGGAGTTCTCTCATTAGAATGTATGGCTAGGGAGTTCTTTCAGCAGACTGTATGGCTGTGGAGGTGTCTCAGTAGAATGTATGGCTCCAGAGTTCTCTCAGGAGAATGTATGGCTAGGGAGTTCTCTAAGTAGACTGTATGGCTGTGGAGGTGTCTCAGTAGAATGTATGGCTACGGCGTTCTCTCTGTAGAATGTATGCTATGAAGGTCTCTCAGTAGAATGTATGGATATGGAGTTCTCTCAGTAGATTGTACAGCTATGAGGTCTCTCAGTAGAATGTATGGCTATGAGTTCTCTGTAGAATGTATGGCTGTGGAGTTTTCTCAGTAGAATGTATGGCTATGGAGTTCTCTCAGTGGAAAGTATGGCTATGGAGTTCTCCAGTAGAATGTATGGCTACAGAGTTCTCACAGTAGAATGTATGGCTACGGAGTTATCTCAGTAGAATGTAAGGCTATGAAGGTCTCTCAGTAGAATGAATGGCTGTGGAGTTCTCTCAGTAAACTGTATGGCTAAGAAGGTCTCTAAGTAGAATGTATGGCTATGAAGTTCTCTCAGTAGAATCTATGGCTATGAATGTTTCTCAGCAGAATGTATGGCTTTTGACTTCTCCCAGTAGAATGTGTGGCTATGGGTTCTCACAGTAGAATGTATGGCTATGACTTATCTCACCAGAATGTATGGCTGCAGAGTTCTCTCAGTAGAATGTATGGTTGTGGAGGTCTCTCATTAGAATGTATGGCTGTGTAGTTCTCTCAGTTGAATGTATGGCTATGAGTTCTCTCAGTAGAATATATGGCTAGGGAGTTCTCTCAGTAGAATGTATGGCTATGGAGTTCTCTCAGTAGAATGTATGTCTGTGGACTTCTCTCAGTGTAATGTATGACTATGGAGTTCTCTCAGTTGAATGTATGGCTATGAGTTCTCTCAGTTGAATGAATGGCTAGGGAGTTCTCTCAGTAAAATGTATGGCTATGGAGTTCTCTCAGTAGAATGTATGGCTATGGAGTTCTCTCAGTAGAATGTATGGCTAACGAGTTCTCGCTGTAGAATGTATGGCTCTGAGTTCTCTCAGTAGAATGTATGGCTCTGAGTTCTCTCAGTAGAATGTATGGCTATGGAGTTCTTCTCAGTAGAATGTATAGCTATGGAGTTCTCTCAATAGAATAAATATGAGTTCTCTTAGTAGAATGTATGGCTACGGAGTTGTCTTAGAAATAATGTATTGCTATGGAGTTGTCTCAGTAGAATGTATGGCTGCGGAGTTGTCTCAGTAGAATGTATGGCTATGGAGTTGTCTCAGTAGAATGTATGGCTATGAGTTCTCTCAGTGGAATGTATGGCTTTTGAGTTCTCTCAGTAGAATGTATGGCTATGAGTTCTGTCAGTAGAATGTATGGCTACGGAGTTCTCTCAGTAGAATGTATGGCTAGGGAGTTCTCTCAGTAGAATGTATGGCTATGGAGTTCCTTCCGTAGAATGAATGGTTGTGGAGTTCTCTCAGTAGAATGTATGACTACGGAGTTCTCTCAGTAGAATATATAGCTACGGAGTTCTATCAGTAGAATGTATGGCTATGGAGTCCTCTCAGTAGAATGTATGGCTATGGAGTTCTCTCATTAGAATGTATGGCTACAGAGTTCTCTCACTAGAATGTATGCTACAGAATTCTCGCAGTAGAATGTATGCCTATGGAGTTCTCGTAGTAGAATGTCTGGCTGTGGAGTTCTCACAGTAGAATGTATGGCTGTGGAGTTCTCTCAGTAGAATGTATGGCTATAAGTTTTCTCTGTAGAATGTATGTCTGTGGAGTTCTCTCAGTAGAATGTATAGCTACGGAGTTCTATCAGTAGAATGTATGGCTATGGAGTCCTCTCAGTAGAATGTATGGCTATGGAGTTCTCTCATTAGAATGTATGGCTACTGAGTTCTCTCACTAGAATGTATGCTACAGAATTCTTGCAGTTGAATGTATGGCTATGGAGCTATCGCAGTAGAATATATGGCTGTGGAGTTCTCTCAGTAGAATGTATGCCAACTGAATTCTCGCAGTAGAATGTATGGCTATGGAGTTCTCGCAGTAGAATGTCTGGCTGTGGAGTTCTCTCAGTAGAATGTATGGCTACAGAGTTCTCTCAGGAGAATGTATGGCTATGGAGTACTCTCAGTAAAATATATAGCTACGGAGTTCTCTCAGTATAATGTATGGCTGTGGAGTTCTCTCAGTACAAGGTATATCTGTGGAGTTCTCTCAGTACAATGTATATCTGTGAAGTCCTCTCAGTAGAATGTATGGCTGTGGAGTTCTCTCAGTAGAATGTATGGCTACGGAGTTCTCTCAGTAGAATGTATAGCTACGGAGTTCTCTCAGTAGTATGTATGGCTACGGAGTTCTCTCAGTAGAATGTATAGCTGTGCAGTTCTCTTAGTAGAATGGATGGCTGTGGAGTTCTCTCAGTAGAATGTATGGTTACGGAGTTCTCTCAGTAGAATGTATTGTTGTGGAGGTCTCTCAGTAGAATGTATGGCTGTGGAGTTCTCTCAGTACAATGTATATCTGTGAAGTCCTCTCAGTAGAATATATAGCTACAGAGTTCTCTTGGAAAAATGTATATCTGTCTGTGGACTTCTCTCAGTATAATGTATGACTATGGAGTTCTCTCAGTCGAATGTATGGCTGTGTAGTTCTGTCAGCTGAATGTATGGCTATGAGTTCTCTCAGTAGAATGTATGGCTACGGAGTTCTCTCAGTAGAATGTATAGCTACGGAGTTCTCTCAGTAGTATGTATGGCTACGGAGTTCTCTCAGTAGAAGGTATGGCTGTGGAGTTCTCTCAGTAGAATGTATGGCTACAGAGGTCTCTCAGTAGAATGTATGGCTGTGGAGTTCTCTCAATACAATGTATATCTGTGAAGTCCTCTCAGTAGAATGTATGGCTATGGCGTTCTATCAGTAGAATGTATGGCTATGAGATCTCTCTGTAGAATGTATGGCTATGGAGGTCTCACAGTAGAATGTATGGCTATGACTTCTCTCAGCAGAATGTATGGCAACGGAGTTCTCTCAGTAGAGCGTATGGTTGTAGAGGTCTCTCAGTAAAATATATGGCTGTGGAGTCCTCTCCGTACAATGTATATCTGTGAAGTCCTCTCAGTAGAATGTATGGCTACGGAGTTCTCTCAGTAGAATGTATTGCTATTGAGTTCTGTCAGTAGAATGTATGGCTGTGGAGGTCTCTCAGTAGAATGTATAGCTACAGAGTTCTCTCAGTAGAATGTATGACAGTGGAGTTCTCTCGGTAGAATGTATGGCTATGGAGTTCTCTCAGTAGAATGTATGGCTAGGGAGTTCTCTCAGTAGACTGTATGGCTGTGGAGGTGTGTCAGTAGAATGTATGGCTATGGGGTTCTCTCAGTAGAATGTATGGCTATGAAGATCTCTCAGTAGCATGTACGGCTATGAGTTCTCTCAGTAGAATGTGTGGCTATGAGTTTTCTCTGTAGAATGTATGTGTGTGGAGTTCTCTCAGTAGAATGTATGGCTATGGAGTTCTCTCAGTAGAATGTACGGCTATGAGTTATCTCAGTAGAATGTATGGCTATGAGTTCTCTCTGCAGAATGTATGGCAGTGAAGTACTTTCAGTAGAATGTATGGTTATGGAGTTCTCTCAGTGGATTGTATGGCTATGAAGTTCTTCAGTAGAATGTATGGCTACGGAGTTCTCTCAGTAGAATGTATGGATACGGAGTTCTCTCAGTAGAATGTATGGCTATAAAGGTCTTTCAGTAGAATGTATAGCTATGAATGTCTCTCAGCAGAATCTATGGCTTTTGACTTCTCCCAGTAGAATGTATGGCTATGAGTTCTTACAGCAGAATGTATGGCTACGGAGTTCTCTCAGTAGAATGTATGGCTGTGGAGTTCTCTCAGTACAATGTATATCTGTGAAGTCCTCTCAGTACAATGTATAGCTACAGAGTTCTCTTGGAAAAATGTTTATCTGTGGACTTCTCTCAGTATAATGTATGACTATGGAGTTCTCTCAGTAGAATGTATGGCTGTGTAGTTCTCTCAGTTGAATGTATGGCTATGAGTTCTCTCAGTAGAATGTATGGCTACAGAGTTCTCTCAGTAGTATGTATGGCTACGGAGTTCTCTCAGTAAAAGGTATGGCTGTGGAGTTCTCTCAGTAGAATGTATGGCTACGGAGTTCTCTCAGTAGTATGTATGGCTACGGAGTTCTCTCAGTAGAATGTATAGCTACGGAGTTCTCTCAGTAGAATGAATGGCTACTGAGTTCTCTCAGTAGAATGTATGGCCGTGGAGTTCTCTCAGTACAATGTATATCTGTGGAGTTTTCTCAGTACAATGTATATCTGTGAAGTCCTCTCAGTGGAATGTATGGCTACGGAGTTCTCACAGTAGAATGTATGGCTATGAGTTCTCTCAGTAGAATGTATGGCTATCGAGGTCTCACAGTAGAATGTATGGCTATGACTTCTCTCAGCAGAATGTATGGCTACGGAGTTCTCTCAGTAGAATGTATAGTTGTGGAGGTCTCTCTGTAAAATGTATGGCTGAGGAGTTCTCTCAGTACAATGTATATCTGTGAAGTCCTCTCAGTAGAATGTATGGCTACAGAGTTCTCTCAGTACAATATATTTCTATTGAATTCTCTCAGTAGAATGTATGGCTGTGGAGTTCTCCCAGTAGAATGTATTGCTACAGATTTCTCTCAGTAGAATGTATGACAGTGGAGTTCTCTCGGTAGAATGTATGGCTATGGAGTTCTCTCAGTAGAATGTATGGCTAGGGAGTTCTCTCAGTGGACTGTATGGCTGTGGAGGTGTCTCAGTAGAATGTATGGCTACGGCATTCTCTCAGTAGAATGTCGGCTATGAAGGTCTCTCAGTAGAATGTACGGCTATGAGTTCTCTAAGTAGAATGTATGGCTATGAGTTCTCTCTGTAGAATGTATGGGTGTGGAGTTCTCTCAGTTGAATATATGGCTATGGAGTTCTCTCAGTAGAATGTACGGTTATGAGTTCTCTCAGTAGAATGTATGGCTATGAGTTCTCTCTGCAGAATGTATGGCGGTGGAGTACTTTCAGTAGAATGTATGGCTATGGAGTTCTCTCAGTGGAATGTATGGCTACAGAGTTCTCTCAGTAGAATGTATGGATACAGAGTTCTCTCAGTAGAATGTATGGCTAAGAAGGTCTCTAAGTAGAATGTATTGCGATGAAGGTCTTCAGTAGAATGTATGGCTGTGGAGTTCTCTAAGTAGAATGTATGGCTATGAAGGTCTTTCAGTAGAATGTATGGCTATGAAGGTCTTTCAGTAGAATGTATGGCTATGAATGTCTCTCAGCAGAATGTATGGCTTTTGACGTCTCCCAGTAGAATGTATGGCTATGAGTTCTCACAGCAGAATGTATGGCTACGGAGTTCTCTCAGTAGAATGTATGGTTGTGGAGATCTCTCAGTATAATGTATGACTGTGGAGTTATCTCAGTAGAATGTATAGCTAGAGTTCTCTTGGAAGAATGTATATCTGTGGACTTCTCTCAGTAGAATGTATGACTATGGAGTTCTCTCAGTAGAATGTATGGCTGTGTAGCTTTCTCTGTTGAATATATGGCTATGAGTTCTCTCAGTAGAATGTATGGCAAGGGAGTTTTCTCAGTAGAATGTATGTCTGTGGAGTTCTCTCAATAGAATGTATGGCTATGGAGTTCTCTCAGTAGAATGTATAGCTACAGTGTTCTCTCAGTAGTATGTATGGCTATGGAGTTCTCTCAGTAGTATGTGTGGCTACGGAGTTCTCTCAGTAGAATGTATGGCTATGAGTTCTCTCAGTAGAATGTATGGCTGTGGAGTTCTCTCAGTGGAATGTATGGCCATGAAGGTCTCTCAGTAGAATGTATGGCTATGGACTTCTCTCTGTAGAAAGTATGGCTAATGAGTTCTCACTGTAAAATGTGTGGCTATGAGTTCTGCCAGTAGAATGTATGGGTATGGAGTTCTCTCAGTAGAATGTGTAGCTACGGAGTTCTCTCAAAATATTGAATATAAGTTCTCTCAGTAGAATGTATGGCTATGGAGTTCTCTCAGTAGAATGTATGGCTATGGAGTTCTCTCAGTAGAATGAATGGCTAGGGAGTTCTTTCAGTAGACTGTATGGCTGTGGAGGTGTCTCAGTAGAATGTATGGCTCCAGAGTTCTCTCAGTAGAATGTATGTCTCTGAAGGTCTCTCAGTAGAATGTACGGCTATGAGTTCTCTCAGTGGAATGTATGGCTATGAGTTCTCTCTGTAGAATGTATGGCTGTGGAGTTCTCTCAGATAATGTATGGCTATGGAGTTCTCTCAGTAGAATGTACGGCTATGAGTTCTCTCAGTAGAATGTATGCCTATAAGTTCTCTCTGTAGAATGTATGGCTATGGAGTTCTCTCAGTAGAATGTAGGGCTATGGAGTTCTCTCAGTGGAATGTATGGCTATGGAGTCCTCCTGTAGAATGTATGGCTACGGAGCTCTCTCAGTAGAATGTATGGCTACGGAGTTCTCTCAGTAGAATGTAAGGCTATGAAGGTCTCTCAGTAGAATGTATGGCTGTGGAGTTCTCTCAGTAGAATGTATGGCTAAGAAGGTCTCTAAGTAGAATGTATGGCTATGAAGGTTTCTCAGTAGAATGTATGGCTGTGGAGGTCTCTCAGTAAAATGTATGGCTGTGGAGTTCTCTCAGTACAATGTATATCTGTGAAGTCCTCTCAGTAGAATGTATGGCTACTGAGTTCTCTCAGTAGAATGTATTGCTATTGAGTTCTCTCAGTAGAATGTATGGCTATGGAGTTCTCTCAGTAGAATGTATGGCTAAGGAGTTCTCTCAGTAGACTGTATGGCTATGGAGTTCTCTCAGTAGAATGTATGGCTATGGAGTTCTCTCAGTAGAATATATGGCTATGGAGTTCTCTCATTAGAATGTATGGCTACTGAGGTCTCTCAGTAGAATGTATTCTACAGAATTCTCGCAGTAGAATGTATGGCTATGGAGCTCTCGCAGTAGAATGTATGGCTGTGGAGTTCTCTCAGTAGAATATATGCCAACGGAATTCTCGCAGTAGAATGTATGGCTATGGAGTTCTCTCAGTAGAATGTATGGCTGTGGAGTTCTCACAGTAGAATGTATGGCTGTGGAGTTCTCGCAGTAGAATGTATGGCTGTGGAGTTCTCACAGTAGAATGTATGGGTGTGGAGTTCTCACAGTAGAATGTATGGCTGTGGAGTTCTCGCAGTAGAATGTATGGCTGTGGAGTTCTCACAGTAGAATGTATGGCTGTGGAGTTCTCTCAGTAGAATGTATGGCTATGAGTTATCTCTGTAGAATGTATGGCTGTGGAGTTCTCTCAGTAGACTGTATGGCTATGGAGTTCTCTCAATAGAATGTATGGCTATGAGGTCTCTCAGTAGAATGTATGGCTAGGGAGGGAAAGAATGTAGAGACGGCAGTCAGCTGGCGGAGAGAAAAGAGACGATCGCTTCACTTCAGTGCCCTGTTGTTATTGAAATAACGGACTTTGTACTTACCTGACACCCAGTATTCAATATTTGCAACAGGCTGCCAACAACAGGGCACTCTCGTACCATGTGTGACCGTCAGGATTAGGCTTTGCCTTCAGTCTATCCAATGGCAGTGATTCAGGCGATGCGAAGAGACCTCATCTTTGAACGAGATGTGTATGATGAGTTACAAAGTACTGTAATTGCTCCTAATTCTAAGCGCAGCAGTAAAACTCAGCATCCTTTATTCTATGGCATTTATTGTTTAGTTAAGCCCATGCCTCCTAACTTTACCATTGCACCTTGCACATTGATGGTCTGTACGGCCGCTGCAATTACAGCACACGATTCATCGTGACTGTCTTAAGTTGCTAGGATGTCCCTGATACATCACGCTGTGCAGGGGGCATATTGATTAGGTTGAAGACAATGGGAACTCAGTGGGAGTGGCGTGTATCAGTGATACATACACCATTGTTCACTTAAAATTCACATGTTGTTGGTACTTAAATATACTGCAAGATAATGTGCATTGGTGATGTGCACACCATTGTCAAATAAAACTAATGAGAACATTGCTACATTGAATGATACGCAGCGGCCATTTGAGATCAGGAAACTTAAACAAAACAGGAACAATGCACATCGGTGATGTGCACACCATGGCAGTTCTAAACTTGTCAGACGAATTGTCTAATTTATTGGAACGAAGCTCATCAGCGATGCACACACCAATTAATCTGTGAAGCCACAGTTTTCAGCATCTGAGTGCACCTGCTGGTGATGTGCACACCATAATACCCTGGGAATCACATATTTTGTACATCATTGCTTCTCAGAGGTTGCATTAAACCCTGTAGAACAGATTTACTGAACAGTGTGCATTGGGAGATATGCATATCACTATACTAAACGACTCAATGTTCACATAGCGGAGTATTACAAAAAACAATGTCATAGCATCTACATTTTAGGCATACCAATTATAATACTTTGATCCAAAATGAACAATGGATAGCACCACCTACGGAATGTTCACCAAATCCATCCTCACCTGAAACTGATTGGGAGCAATGGAAAGAAGGGTTTGAGGCATATTTAGATGCTCTTGATGGAGAGTCATTTACGCAGAAGAAAGAATGTGCCACATTAAAACATTGTTTAGGTACGGAAGGCCGGAACATTTTAAAACACACTCCCAAGGAAGTTGTACTTTTTGGAGAAGGGAATGGTGGAGAAGATGAATATGTATCAACCATCAAGTCTCTGGATATGAGATTTAAAGCATGTAAGAATGTCATAATGGAAAGACACAAATTTTACAGACCACAAATAGCAGGCGAATCCCCAACAAGGTATGTCGTGCTTTAAGAATTTTAGCTATATCATGTGAGTACAAAACCTTTGAGGAGGAAATGATCAGGGAAGAGTTAATACAGAAAGCGAATAACAAAAAAGTGCAAGAAGCCTTTTTATCTACCCCAAATTTGACTATGCAATAGAAATTGAAACTAGAAATAAAAATACCACATCGCATAGGGAGCAAGTGTTGGTATCAGGTGTCAAATCAGTCTCACACTAACATGGGGTACAAGCCGTAAAAAGTAAATATAAAAAAGGGAAAACAAAGGATGAGTCAGATACATCAAATAAGAATGAAAACACAAACAAGAAATCTAACTATAAACAGTAGATTTTCACAAATGTGTGAATACATCCCATGTAGGCAATGCAAATGGATGTCCAGCTATTGAGAAACTGTGTGCCAAACGTAGAAAGAAGGGACACTTTGCAAGGGTGTGTAGGTCAATAGGCAAGCCATTATCTAATAAAATACATACAATTCAATCAAACAAACATAAGGTTGTTGAGACATCTTCTAGCGAAGAAGATGAGATACTCACTGTTAATGATGTGAATGTAGGCCAACTCAAAGAGAGCACATCTAACACAACATTATGTGAGAAAAGAAAAACATTTTGTGTGTTGACCAAAATTGGTGTAGATGTCAAAGTCATGGCAGATTCTGGATCTCCTTTCACATTATTGAGTGGAAAGAAATGGATGGAAACTTTCATCAAGCGAGGAATTCAATGTAAAAATTCAGCCATTCAACCAGTAGGCTACGGGAGGAAGCCCATTAAAGAGGTGGGAGAATTTGAGGCAGAATTTAGTTTTAGGAATAACACTTCACAAGTAGTAGCATATGGAGCCAGGGATGATGCCTGTCTATTGGGTTGGTATGACCAAGGAAATTTGGGCATCTTACTAGATTCCAACAATCCAGATAAAGTGATACTGAAGAAAGATTACGCTTAAGTCCTAACAGTGGAGAAACATATGTGGGAGGAATGCTATCCTGAAGTTTAAAAAAAGATTTAGGAATATTCAAGGGATTCATGCACAAGATAAGGTTCAAGGATAGTGAGCAACCTATTGTGATTAGGGTTCGAAGAGTGCCCTTAGCATTATGAGAAGAATTGAGGAAAGCACTAGACAAATTTGCAAACAGGGAGTAATAGAACCAATTGAGTCATAAGACTGGGTAGCACTGATTGTTTAGGCTTGTAAAGCAAATGGTTCTATTAGAATGTGTGTAGACTTGCAGGACTTAAATGACCAAATATGGGTGGATTGTTGCCCCTTACCCAATATCAAATAAATGCTGTCAACACTTAAGGGAGTTAATGTTTTTAGTTGGCTTGATATGACATCCGCAAACCGTCAGGTAAATGTACATCCAAACTATAGGCATTATACTTCATTTATCACTCCAGAAGGTTTATATAAATTTAAACGCATACCTTTCAGATTGGCTTCAGATGTTTTCCAGAGAGCAGTTGAAAGCTATTTTAAAGGTATGGTCGGTGAGGAAGCATTTCAGGGGGATGTGTTGGTATATGGAGAAGATCAGGCTCAACATGATGAGAGGTTACACCGAGTGTTATCAACACTAAAGAGTAAGGGGATAACTCTCATTATGGAAAAATGTAGAATGAACAGCACCGCTATACCGTACTTAGGGTACAAGTTGTCAGCCAAAGGGATTGAAACAAAAACTAGCTTAGTCAAGGTCATTGAAGGTTTTTGTATGCCAGAAAACAAGGACCAGTTGAGGTCATTTGTGGGTCTAATTGAATTTTAGATTTGTCCTAAAATGTGCAGAGAAGACATACAACATGAGGTGTCTTTTAAAAAAAATGTAAATTTGCATGGAATAACGATTGTGAGCAGGAGTTTAATCTGATTTAAAAGGAGATTGTGCATGCAATTCCATTTAAATCTTTCGAAACAAGAGATCAAACAATAATCAAGACTGATGTTAGTCGGAGAGGATTGGGAGCAGTCCTCATGCGATGCAGGAATGGAAGAGAGGAAGTAGTTTCATTTGCATCTAGGAGTTTGAAAGGTGCAGAATCTACTTATTCTGTGACAGAACGTGAAGCGCTAGCATGTTGGTGGAGAATTGTTCACTTCAAACAGTATTTGTGGGGGTCACGGTTCACAGTAAGGGTACACCACAAACCTTTGGTGCAATCGTTTACTACCAAAGGGGGGAGCGTGCTACTCCTAGAATTGCTAAATGGCAATACAGACTTCAAGAATACAAATTCAAGGTAGAGTATGTGCCAGGAAAGAGGAATTTAATAGCACATTCTTTATCCCAATTGCCATGTAGTGAGTGTGACATAGAAAGTGACAAATCAGAGGAGGATGATATGGAATCTGTGTGCACGATGGAAAGTCATTCTGAAGGTGCCATTACCCAACAAGAGTGGATTGATGCCAGTGAAGTAGATCAGGAAATGAGAGATGTGAAGAAGGGCATTTGTCAAGGTGGAATTCCAAGAGTGATGCCCAGGAATGGTACAAACACTTCTTGGACGAACTATCAATTGTCAATGGTATTTCATTTCATTCAAATCTGCAGGTGGTGCCAGAGGGCATCAGAAATAAAGTACTTATGTTACCACATGAAGTTTGTACCATGTTGCCACCACCTGACACAAATCTGGATTCCTGGGGTGACAGCCTCTGCTCTAAGGAACCAGAACACAAAGCCTTTCCTGGTTGGAGGTGTTACACCTCCTCCCGCATGCAGGTACCCAGGCCCATTGGACCGCTTCAAAGGCTTTACCACCTTTGAAATCTGGCCACCCAATGGTTTTCCTCCACTTTCTGGAACTCGACTGGAAGCCGGTCAGAGAACGAGGAACACTGGAACTCGACTGAAGGCAGGCTGGAGAACAAGGAACTTGACTTGCAGGGAACATGACTGGAGGCAGGCTGGAGGATAAGGAACTTGACTTGACTGGAAACAGGTGAGCAGAGCAAAAGGTTCGAAGCGAAGCAAGGCCTCAGACTCACAAGCATTCTTAAATAATAAAATGTGCACATGTGCCTTTTGGCAGTTGATTGCTTGTTAAGGAAATGAGCAATTATCCTCCTGATTGTAGCACATGTTCAATACAGATCATATTGTGAAGAGCACATGTTTTGGCAGTTACAGTTGGAGCAGGTGTAAAGGCAGTTGGTTTCTTGTTAAAGAAATGAGCAATTATCCTCCTGATTGTGGCACATGTTCAATACAGATCACATTGTACAGAGCACATGTTTTGGCAGTTAAAGTTGGCACAAGTTTATCAGGTGGGATACAATGTTCATAATCATAAAGTGTTGGTTATAATAAAGGTGACATTTAACAAGCTTTGGTTATTGAAACTTGCTATTCAAGAATGTAATGAATATGCCCAAATACGTCTGAATGTTGCAAGCAATAGCACCTCACTGTAATCGAGCTCTTGGATGTGTGTAGTGTACCCACAATAGTTGGAAATGGCCGTTTCTGCAGGGTTATCCCCAAACATTTTGCCTTTATCCTTCTATTTTTTTACCCTCTTTTTGTTGTGCTAAAGTGGATGTGCCCTCTCCCCCCTAAAATGTGGCATAATTGGTTTGCAACTATTTGGCTTATTTAATTTACCTGAAAGTTCCTACAGTGGTATACCACATACCCAGGCCCTGTAAATTAAATGCTACTTGGGGGCCTGCAGTGCTGATTTCACCACCCACAGAAGTAGCCTTTCAAACTTGTCTCAGGCCTGCCACGGCAATGCCTGCATGTGCAGTTCACTGCCACATTGACTTGGCAAGGTAAACTACTTGCCAAGGCTTAACTTTCTTTTTACTATACTAGAGTCACCCAAAGGTAGGCCCCAGAAAGCCCTATGGACAGGATGTGGTGTATATAAAAGGTAGAACATATATCTTTATGTGTTACATATCCTATAGTGACAAACAGCCTATTTTGTTTTTCACTGCTGTGAGTGCTACACCTATCATAGGTTTATATTGGGAATCCCATTATATATGTCTAAGTGGCAATTTCTGATCTGTAAGGAGTAGCATGGGCATGTTTAGTATGTTTGGAATGGTAGTGAGATATCCTGCTTACCCGTGGGGTGATTATTGTTATTACTGTAGGAGGCTGGCTCTCTATATAGTGTACAAAAATGATGTGCACTGTGCAGAGAGTCCAAGCCAAATCCACTTTGCAATCCAGAACTATTAGGTAGACCACCTAATGCTTTATTTTTAGTGGTAGCTTGGTTGAGCAGTTAGGCTAATCTTGGAGATGTGTTAAGCATCTGTTGAACTCCCTGTTTCAATAAATGTGGACACACACACACTCAAAAGAATAAAGCAAGACCATTTTACAAAATTTCTTCAGATTTTTATACAGTTTTTAAGACCAAGATCATCAAACTTGGGTAAGTACTTTTTAAGTTATGATTTTTCAAAGTTTTGCAAAACTAGTCTTTTTGTGCATAATTACGCACCATTGGAATCAATTAGAAAAACTTTTAAAATTCATATAAAATCAGGCAATGCTCTCACAGTGTCACCTCTTATTTTTAGGTTGAGGTCGTCAATATGTCCTGTGTGACAGCCGGAGAAGTTCCGGCAGTTCCCGGTTCAAGCAGGAGCAGCAGCTGAAAGTTGTGGAGCTGATGCAGAATGGAGAAGAGAACCACTTGGAAACACACTGCACAGGTGGGCTTAAAGGTAAGTCTAGTGAGTCCCCTTGGAGTGTAGAGGTTGCAAGGGGGTAGGGACTCCTAGAGCACAGCTGGTTTTCTGATACGGGGCGAGGGAGGCCGGTTGCAGTGCAGATAGGTCAGCCAGGGGTCATGGGTCCTTGGAGCGAGGTGTAGGTCAATTTGAGGGTGGATTGCAGGTCAGCAGGGCCACTCTGTGGGGTTGGTCTTGGGTGAAGTCCCCCTACTGGAGCTTCTTTCTGGTCCACAGAGAGTCCGGAGTGGACTTTTCTTCTGGGTGTCTGATATTGGGTGTCCAGTACCCTGGGCTATAACACGTCTCAGCCACTGGAGGTCGCAGTGCCACCAAACCTGGCACACTGGCAGGGTTTATCCTCCAGGTCTGTTGCATGGAATTTGGTTGGGCTGCTGTGTCTGGTTCGTTGGTCAGCGGACGGTCAGTGAAATGGAATTCACTGGTTTCTTGCCTGAAGGGTGAAGGGAGTGATGTCTTCACTCTGGAAGAAGGTTCTTGGTACGATCCCTCAGCGGTGATTGTCGAGTCCTGGGTGCAGCAGGCAGGGTTTGGCACCTTTCTTCTTGCAGGGGGACTTCTGTTGTTGAGCCTTGGGTGTTCTTTGTTGCTGGCCTTCTTGTGTCAGTCGAATCTGATCTGCAGGCCTAGGGATGCCTACTAAATACTGCATTTAGTGGGTGCTACGGGTAGAACCTGGTAGTGGCCAATGGGCCATCTACCTTAGGGTGGCTACACCTACTATGTGACCACTTCCTGCGGAAAGGGGTCACATCCCTAATAGGCTATTTTCCTACCATCCAAAATGGAGGAAAATTAAATGAGGTGGTCACCTCGCCTGCCACACCTGGGGTGGTGCAGGCTACTTTGGCTAAGTTTTCCCACCAGGTTTCCCACTCAATGTGGGGCAAAAACCATAGGGTGGCCAGATTTCAAAGGCGGTGAAGCCTTTGAAGAGGACCACTGGGCCTGGGTACCTGCTTTGGGGAGGAGGTGTAACACCTCAACCAGTCAGCAACCATGTCAGGGCTGTTAGGTTTTTGCACGGGGCACCTCTATGGTGCCCTCCTGGCACATGTTATAATAAATCTAACACTGGCATTTATTACCCAGTATTCAGAGAGGCCATCATGTAGCTGGGGAACTTGTAATGACCATTGTCCAGCACATGTACTTGCTATGGCTTCCCTGTACACTTACTATGTCTTAAGGTTTTGTAAAGACACAGTAGGGGCATATTTGCTCATGCAAACATGTCCCCTCACATGCATTACAGTGCATCCTGCCTTAGGGCTCGCTGTAGGGCCTGCCAGAGAGGTGACTTAGCTATAGTGCATGCAGTGTTAGTGGACCGGGCACTCTTGGTGACTGCCATGTCAAGTTTTCAATTTTTAAATACAATTGGTCATGCACTTGCAATGGCAGTCTGTATGAGGAAGGTGTGGGGCCTCTTAGTGTGGCACAATTGGTGCTGCAGCTCTGGGGGACCCTCTTCAGTACCCATGCCCTAGGTACCAGGGTTACCATTTACTAGGGATTTACAAGGGTGGCTGAAGTGCCAAACATTAGTTAACCCCTGAACAAAGACATTTTTTATTGTAAGTACAGATGCTCTGCCCCCTGATTTTTAGAGCAGTTTTGGAACTGGGATGGAACCTCTGACAGAAGGACTGCTGGACTGCACGAAGGACTCATTTGGACTGTTCTTCTATTTGTTGCTCTGCTTCCTGTTGCTGCTGGGTGGCATAAAGGGTTAATCTGGATTGCTTTTCTGCTTCTTGCCCTGCTGCCAGCTGCTGCCTGACTTTGGTCCCCCTGCACACTGCTGGACTGCCAGGAGGAACCACCCCTACCTGCCTGTAGGGTGCTGGCCTCAACATCTACTGCTGCCAGCCTTGTTTGCGGCCTACAAGTGTTCTCCCAGTGGCCAGTGTGAGATGACTGGTGTTTAATTTCTGTCCTTGGTCTGCAAATATAGCACCCGGGAAGCGCTATATGTGTATGTGTGCCTAGAAGTACAGTGGGCTACATTCCTTCTAACAGGATTGAGGCCTCATAGTCCATGTAAAATGCGTGTTCTCCTTTGTTTAGAAATGACCACAATTGGGCTTGACCACAGACTCTGGCAGTGCTCACAAACTCTTCTGGCTAGTATCCTGACCACCCTAATTTGAGGCAGTCATGAACCTTCTCTGCCTCCCTGTGTATCTTACTCTTCACAGGTGGGCTGCCCCTAACATCGGAGCCTAAGCTACACCCCTGAGGAACCCTAAGGGGCATTTTTACTGGAACAGTGGTGCAGGGCACACAAGAAAGTTACTTTGCTGCCCTGCACCACAGAAAAGCATCCGAGTGACAACACAGGCCCCTGGCACCATTGCATGCAGGATTGTTTTTGTGCAGGATGGGGCACCTTCCTGCACAAAAACAATCCAAGAAGGCTCTCTCCCCCTGCTATATGTGCTACAGAATGCAGCACACTTAGAAAGAGGAAAAAAGGAGGAGAAATAAAGATATATTTCCTTGTTACGCCTCCCCTGAGGAGGCGTAAGATTTTGACATACAGTATTCCTAGGTTTACAGAATCTTGTAATTCTGGGTATGTGTCTAAACCCATGAGGGTTACATGGGGATACCCCCTGCAATGTGTATTGAATGCCACCCCGACACAGTGGAAGGCAACGCAGCAACTTGCATGCGTTGCCTCACACCATCTCTATGAGCCATAAAAAGCCACTCTAACGTGGCCTCGTAGACATGGTTCTGCAGTCTGCGTCACCAGAGAGCCAACAAAAGTCACGAGCACTGGGATTGCAAATATGCCCCAAGTCTCAGTGCCACTGCCGTGCACGTACAGTGAGACTGTTGTGCACTCTGCACGCTGAGAGTAAGAAGCGAGGTGAGGTCAGCTCCTTCCGCTGAGCCATCGGGAGTGGCTCCCTTCCCTCTGCAGCCTGGTCAGTGCCTTTCAGATGCTTTCTTCTCCTCCTGGGGCATGGCTTGACGGGTCATCAGCGGGTACTCCTGCAGGCTTCCTGGCAGCTGAGGTATCAAGACAGTTTAGGGGCGCACTGATTGCCTTCAAGAGGTCAGAAGATGAGCTTGTGGGTCAGGCTCTTCGGACTCTGATAACCCCGAATAGGGCCATCTTTCTTCATCAGCTGTAAACAAGGGACCTCATCTACAAACAGTTTACGTAGGGCAGCGCCGCAAGTCTTTTTGCAGCGCTGTCCTACACTAATTCGAAAGGCAGCAATGCACCATATCTACAAGACCTGGCGCAATCCTGCCCTTTCAGCCAGCGACGGCGCACTAATTGCAGCCAGGCGCCAATGTACACACACTTGCATCATGGTGCAAGGGTGTCTGCGGTGCATGCAGGATTGTTTTTGTGCAGGACGGGGCATCTTCCTGCAGAAAGACAATCATGAGACGTATTTTCCACGCTCTATGTGTGCTGCAGGATGCAGCCCACATGCAAAGAGGGAAAAACTAGGACACACGGAAGCATTTCTGCTCTGTACACCTGCTCTGGGGAGGTGAAAGTTTTTGGCGATGCCCCAGATTTACATTATGTTGTAAATCTGGGGCTGTGTCAAAATCCATGATGTTGTGCGGGAAAATGTACCACTACGCGCATAATACACCTCCCTAAGGCAGTGTCAGGCAATGCAGAGACATATGCAGCGTTGCCACACACCATATCTATGAGCTATGAAAAACCACGCAAGCGTTGTGTGGTCTCATGGATAAGGGTCTGCAGTCTGCACTGCTGAAGCGTCAACAAAAAGTAACGCACCAGCAGCGCACGGTGGCCCGTATTTATACTTTTTTAGCACCACATTTGCGCCACTTTTTGACGCTAAAGAGGCGCAAACTTACAAAACACAATTGTATTTTGTAAGTTTGCACCACTTTTGCGTACAAAAAAAGTCGCAAATGCGTCGCTAAAACAGTATAAATATGGGCCGGTGTTTGTAAAGAAGCTCCAAGATCTATAGTGTCATAGGGGTGCCTCCGGTTTCTCTCCGAGTCCTCCATAACCAGGGCAGGAGCATTGCTCTATTTGAGCCGGTGGTTTCCGGTGCGGGGCATCAGCACTTATTTTTGAGGGCCAGCACTTATTTTTCTGAATCAGGAAATTACTGTGAGCAAAAGACACACATGGGAAAGAGGGAGGAAGAGAAAACCAGAAAGAGTCACAAAGGGAGAAAGCAGAAAGCTGCAAGAGTGAGCTGAAGGGGCAGGGAGTGCCTGTAAATGGATTAAAGGGGACCTAGGTGGCTTCAGGATTCCGCCGCCTCAGTATTCCGTGCTCGCACATTTGAACACAGCAGCACGAGTTTCACAGGAGGGCTCTGGGCACCGCAACGTTTTTTTTCACCAATTAACCACTGGCGAGGGGACCACAGATGGAATGACTAAACAACATCTTAAATGGCCTGATGCTGGAATAGTGCTCCAGCACCTCCCATTAGGTCCCAGCACCCCCTCAATGGCTGAGGGGCCGAGGTTACAGCCACTAGACACCCCCCGGTCAGAAGCTGACAGATGGGGGCTGCATCGCACGGCTCTTCTGGACCGACCACACACTGTCTTCTTACAGAAAAGGCACACTGCAGATCTACTCGTCAGCCTCCTTCCCCCGAGTGATCTCAATGACTCCATATTCATCACCAAAAGGGGCTGCAAAGCCAGTGACTCACAGGTCACTACAGAACAGTAGGACCCGGGAGGAGAGGGTGCTCGGGAGAGGAGAGACATCGCAGGAATCTGAAGAGACAATTCAAAGGTTTCCCACCGCCATCTCCTCCAAATCTCAAGGGGGTTTGGAGAGCCCCCGGTCACAAGAATGTTGGGACCCCCTCCTCTACTCTGACACTAGTCTACAAACTGGGTCCTACAAACACTGAGGGATGAGAAGGTACACAAAAACACTGAGGGCAGCAGCATTGCTCTCACAGGGGTCTGTCTCTCAAGGGTGCACACTGAGGGCAACAGCACTGCTCTCACAGGGGTCTGTCTCTCAAGGGTGCACACTGAGAGCACCAGCACCGCTGTCACAAGGGTCTGTCTCTAAAGCATGCACACTGAGGGCAACAGCACTGCTGTCACAAGGGTCTGACTTAGAAGGTTGCACACTGAGGGCAGCAGCACCGTTGTCACAAGGGTCTGTGTCTGAGGGGTGCACACTGAGAGTACCAGCACCGCTGTCACAAGGGTCTGTCTCTGAGGGGTGCACACTGAGGGCAGCAGCACGGCGGCCACAAGGGTCTGTCTCTGAAGGGTGCACACTGAGGGCAGCAGTACCGCTGTCACAAGGGTCTGTCTCTGAAGGGTGCACACTGAGGGCAGCAGCACCGCTGTCACAACAGTCTGTCTCTGAGCAATGCACAATGAGGGCAACAGCACCGCTGTCACAAGGGTCTATCTCTGAAGGGTGCACACTGAGGGCAGTAGCACTGCTGTCACAAGGATCTGTATCTGAAGAGTGCACACTGAGGGTAGCAGCACCGCTGTCACAAGGGTCTGTCTCTGAGCAGTGCACACTGATGGTAGCAACACCACTGTCACAAGGGTCTGTCTCTGAAGCATGCACACTGAGGACAACAGCACCGCTGTCACAAGGGTCTGTGTCTGAGGGGTGCACACAAAGGGCAGCAGCACCACTCTCATAAGGGTCTGTCTCTGAAGGGTGCACAGTGAGGGCAACAGCACTGCTGTCACAAGGGTCTGTCTCTGAGGGGTGCACACTGAGGGCAGCAGCACCGCTGTCACAAGGGTCTGTCTCTGAAGGGTGAACACGGAGGGCAGAAGCACCGCTGTCAGAAGGGTCTGTCTCTGGAGGGTGCACACTGAGGGCAACAGCACCGCTGTCACAAGGGTCTGTGTCTGAGGAGTGCACACTGAGGGCAGCAGCACTGCTCTCACAAGGGTATGTCTCTGCAGGGTGCACACTGAGGGCAGCAGCACTGCTGTCACAAGGGTCTGTATCTGAAGGGTGCGCACTGAGGGCAGCAGCACCGCTGTCACGAGGGTCTGTCTCTCAAGGGTGCACACTGAGGGCAGCAGCACCGCTGTCACTAGGGTCCTTCTCTGAGGGGTGCACACTGAGAGCAGCAGCACCGCTGTCACGAGGGTCTGTCTCTGAGCAGTGCACACTGAAGGAAGCAGCTCCTCTGTCACTAGGGTCTGTCTCTGAGGGGTGCACACTGAGGCCAACAGCACCGCTGTCACAAGGGTCTGTCTCTGAAGGGTGAACACTGAGGGCAGAAGCACCGCTGTCACAAGGGTCTGTCTCTGAAGGGTGCACACTGAGGGCAGCAGCACCACTGTCACAACAGTCTGTCTCTGAGCAATGCACAATGAGGGCAACAGCACCGCTGTCACAAGGGTCTGTCTCTGAAGGGTGCACACTGAGGGCAGCAGCACTGCTGTCACAAGGATCTGTATCTGAAGAGTGCACACTGAGGGTAGCAGCACCGCTGTCACAAGGGTCTGTCTCTGAAGCATGCCCACTGAGGGCAACAGCACCGCTGTCACAAGGGTCTGTGTCTGAGGGGTACACACGGAGGGCAGCAGCACCGCTGTCACAAGGGTCTGTCTCTGAGGGGTGCACACTGAGGGAAGCAGTACTGCTGTCACAAGGGTCTGCCTCTGAAGGATGCACACTGATGGCAGCAGCACCGCTGTCACAAGGGTCTGTCTCTGAAGCATGCACACGGAGGGCTACGGCACCGCTGTCACAAGGGTCTGTCTCTGAAGCATGCACACTGAGGGCAACAGGACTGCTGCCACAAGGGTCTGACTCAGAAGGTTGCACACTGAAGCCAGCAGCACCACTCTCATAAGGGTCTGTCTCTGAAGGGTGCACAGTGAGTGCAAAATCACCGCTGTCACAAGGGTCTGTCTCTGAGGGGTGCACACTGAGGGCAGCAGCACCGCTGTCACAAGGGTCTGTCTCTGAAGGGTGAACACTGAGGGCAGAAGCACTGCTGTCACAAGGGTCTGACTTAGAAGGTTGCACACTGAGGGCAGCAGCACCGTTGTCACAAGGGTCTGTGTCTGAGGGGTGCACACTGAGAGTACCAGCACCGCTGTCACAAGGGTCTGTCTCTGAGGGGTGCACACTGAGGGCAGCAGCACGGCGGCCACAAGGGTCTGTCTCTGAAGGGTGCACACTGAGGGCAGCAGTACCGCTGTCACAAGGGTCTGTCTCTGAAGGGTGCACACTGAGGGCAGCAGCACCGCTGTCACAACAGTCTGTCTCTGAGCAATGCACAATGAGGGCAACAGCACCGCTGTCACAAGGGTCTATCTCTGAAGGGTGCACACTGAGGGCAGTAGCACTGCTGTCACAAGGATCTGTATCTGAAGAGTGCACACTGAGGGTAGCAGCACCGCTGTCACAAGGGTCTGTCTCTGAGCAGTGCACACTGATGGTAGCAACACCACTGTCACAAGGGTCTGTCTCTGAAGCATGCACACTGAGGACAACAGCACCGCTGTCACAAGGGTCTGTGTCTGAGGGGTGCACACAAAGGGCAGCAGCACCACTCTCATAAGGGTCTGTCTCTGAAGGGTGCACAGTGAGGGCAACAGCACTGCTGTCACAAGGGTCTGTCTCTGAGGGGTGCACACTGAGGGCAGCAGCACCGCTGTCACAAGGGTCTGTCTCTGAAGGGTGAACACGGAGGGCAGAAGCACCGCTGTCAGAAGGGTCTGTCTCTGGAGGGTGCACACTGAGGGCAACAGCACCGCTGTCACAAGGGTCTGTGTCTGAGGAGTGCACACTGAGGGCAGCAGCACTGCTCTCACAAGGGTATGTCTCTGCAGGGTGCACACTGAGGGCAGCAGCACTGCTGTCACAAGGGTCTGTATCTGAAGGGTGCGCACTGAGGGCAGCAGCACCGCTGTCACGAGGGTCTGTCTCTCAAGGGTGCACACTGAGGGCAGCAGCACCGCTGTCACTAGGGTCCTTCTCTGAGGGGTGCACACTGAGAGCAGCAGCACCGCTGTCACGAGGGTCTGTCTCTGAGCAGTGCACACTGAAGGAAGCAGCTCCTCTGTCACTAGGGTCTGTCTCTGAGGGGTGCACACTGAGGCCAACAGCACCGCTGTCACAAGGGTCTGTCTCTGAAGGGTGAACACTGAGGGCAGAAGCACCGCTGTCACAAGGGTCTGTCTCTGAAGGGTGCACACTGAGGGCAGCAGCACCACTGTCACAACAGTCTGTCTCTGAGCAATGCACAATGAGGGCAACAGCACCGCTGTCACAAGGGTCTGTCTCTGAAGGGTGCACACTGAGGGCAGCAGCACTGCTGTCACAAGGATCTGTATCTGAAGAGTGCACAATGAGGGTAGCAGCACCGCTGTCACAAGGGTCTGTCTCTGAAGCATGCCCACTGAGGGCAACAGCACCGCTGTCACAAGGGTCTGTGTCTGAGGGGTACACACGGAGGGCAGCAGCACCGCTGTCACAAGGGTCTGTCTCTGAGGGGTGCACACTGAGGGAAGCAGTACTGCTGTCACAAGGGTCTGCCTCTGAAGGATGCACACTGATGGCAGCAGCACCGCTGTCACAAGGGTCTGTCTCTGAAGCATGCACACGGAGGGCTACGGCACCGCTGTCACAAGGGTCTGTCTCTGAAGCATGCACACTGAGGGCAACAGGACTGCTGCCACAAGGGTCTGACTCAGAAGGTTGCACACTGAAGCCAGCAGCACCACTCTCATAAGGGTCTGTCTCTGAAGGGTGCACAGTGAGTGCAAAATCACCGCTGTCACAAGGGTCTGTCTCTGAGGGGTGCACACTGAGGGCAGCAGCACCGCTGTCACAAGGGTCTGTCTCTGAAGGGTGAACACTGAGGGCAGAAGCACCGCTGTCGCAAGGGTCTGTCTCGGAAGGGTGCACACTGAGGGCAGCAGCACCGCTGTCACAACAGTCTGTCTCTGAGCAATGCACACTGAGGGCAACAGCACCACTGTCATAAGGGTCTATCTCTGAAGGGTGCACACTGAGGGCAGCAGCACTGCTGTCACAAGGATCTGTATCTGAAGAGTGCACACTGAGGGTAGCAGCACCGCTCTAAGAAGGGTCTGTCTCTCAAGGGTGCACACTGAGGGCAGCAGCACCGCTGTCAGAAGGGTCCTTCTCTGGAGGGTGCACACTGAGGGCAACAGCACCGCTGTCACAAGGGTCTGTGTCTGAGGGGTGCACACTGAGGGCAGCAGCACTGCTCTCACAAGGGTATGTCTCTGAAGCATGCACACTGACGGCAACAGCACCGCTGTCACAACAGTCTGTCTCTGAGCAATGCACACTGAGGGCAACAGCACCACTGTCATAAGGGTCTATCTCTGAAGGGTGCACACTGAGGGCAGCAGCACTGCTGTCACAAGGATCTGTATCTGAAGAGTGCACACTGAGGGTAGCAGCACCGCTCTCAGAAGGGTCTGTCTCTCAAGGGTGCACACTGAGGGCAGCAGCACCGCTGTCAGAAGGGTCTGTCTCTGGAGGGTGCACACTGAGGGCAACAGCACCGCTGTCACAAGGGTCTGTGTCTGAGGGGTGCACACTGAGGGCAGCAGCACTGCTCTCACAAGGGTATGTCTCTGAAGCATGCACACTGACGGCAACAGCACTGCTGTCACAAGGGTCTGTCTCTGAAGGGTGCACACTGAGGGCAGCAGCACCAATCTCATAAGGGTCTGTCTCTGAAGGGTGCACAGTGAGGGAACCAGCACAGCTGTCACAAGGGTCTGTCTCTGAAGGGAGCACACTAAGGGCAGCAGTTCCGCTGTCTCCGGGGTCTGTCTCTGAAGGGTGCACACTGAGGGCAGCAGCACTGCTGTCACGAGGGTCTGTCTCTCAAGGGTGCACACTGAGGGCAGCAGCACCGCTCGCACAAGAGTCTGTCTCTGAAGGATGCACCCTGAGGGCAGCAGCACCGCTGTCACAAGGGTCTGTCTCTGCAGCGTGCATACTGGGGCAGCAGCACTGCTCTCACAAGGGTCTTTCTCTGAGTGGAGCACACTCAGGGCAGCAGCACCGTTCTCACAAGGGTCTGTCTCTGAAGGGTGCACACTGAGGGCAGCAGCACTGCTGTCACGAGGGTCTGTCTCTGAGCAGTGCACACTAAAGGAAGCAGCACCGCTGTCATAAGGGTCTGTCTCTGAAGGGTGCACACTGAGAGCAGTAGCACCGCTGTCACTAGGGTCTTTCTCTGAGGGGAGCACACTGAGGGCAGGAGCAGCACCCTTGTCACGAGGGTCTGTCTCTGAAGGGTGCACACTGAGAGCAGCAGCACCGCTGTCACAAGGGTCAGTCTCTGAAGCGTGCCCCCTGAGGACAGCAGCACCACTGCCACAAGGGTCTGTCTCTGAGGGGTGCACACTGAGGGCAGCAGCACCGCTGTCAGAAGGGTCTGTCTCTCAAGGGTGCACACTGAGGGCAGCAGCACCGCTGTCATGAGGGTCTGTCTCTGAGCAGTGCACACTGAAGGAAGCAGCACCCCTGTCATTAGGATCTGTCTCTGAAGTGTGCACACTGAGAGCAGTAGCACCACTGTCACTAGGGCCTGTCTCTGAAGGGAGCACACTGAGGGCAGCAGCACTGCTCTCACAAAGGTCTGTCTCTGATGGGTGCACACTGAGGGCAGAAGCACCACTGTCGCAAGGGTCTGTCTCTGAAGGGTGCACACTGAGGGCAGCAGCACCGTTGTCACAAGGGTCTGTCTCTGACAGGTGCACACTGAGGGCAGCAGCACAGGTGTCACAAGGGTCTGTTTCTGAAGGGTGCATACTGAGGGCAGCAGCACCGCTGTCACAAGGGTCTGTCTCTGAGCAGATCGCACTGAGGGCAGCAGCACCGCTGTCACAAGGGTCTGTGTGGGAAGCATTCACACTGAGGGCAGCAGCACCGATGTCACAAGGGTCTGTATCTGAAGGGTGCACACTGAGGGCAGCAGCACCGCTGTCACAAGGGTCTGTCTCTGAGGGGAGCACACTGAGGGCAGCAGCACTGCTGTCACAAGGGTCTGTCTCTGACGGGTGCACACTGAGAGCAGCAGCACCGCTGTCACAAGGGTCTGTCTCTGAACGGAGCACACTGAGGGCAACAGCACCGCTGTCACAAGGGTCTGTCTCTGAGGGGAGCACACTGAGGGCACTAGCACCACTATGACAAGGGTCTGTCTCTGAGGGGAGCACACTGAGGGTAGCAGCACTGCTCTCACAAGGGTCTGTCTCTGAGCAGTGCACACTGAGGGCAGCAGCACCGCTGTCACAAGGGTCTGTCTCTGAGGGGGGCACACTGAAGGCAGCAGCACCACTGTCACAAGGGTCTGTCTCAGAAGGATGCACAATGTGGGCAGCAGCACTGCTCTCACAAGGGTCTGTGTCTGAAACAAACACACTGAGGGCAGCAGCACCGCTGTCACAAGGGTCTGTCTCTCAAGGGTGCACACTGAGGGCAGCAGCACCGCTGTCACAAGGCTCTGTCTCTCAAGGGTGGACACCGAGAGCAGCAGCACCGCTGTCACAAAGGTCTGTCTCTCAGCAATGCACACTGAGGGCAGCCGCACCATTGTCACAAGGGTCTGTCTCTCAAGGGTGCACACTGAGGGAAGCAGCACAGCTGTCACAAGGGTCTGTCTCTGAAGGGAGCACACTGAGGGCAGAAGCTCCGCTGTCACCAGGGTCTGTCTCTGAAGGATGCACACTGAGGGCAGCAGCACTGCTGTCACAAGGGTCTGTCTCTGAAGGGTGCACACTGAGGACAGCAGCACTGCTGTCACGAGGGTCTGTTTCTGAAGGGTGCACAGTGAGGGCATCAGCACCGCTGTCACAAGGGTCTGTCTCTGAAGGATGCACACGGAGGGCAGCAGCACTGCTGTCACTAGGGTCTGTCTCTGAGGGGAGCACACTCAGGGCACCAGCACTGCTTTCACAAGGGTCTGTCTCTCAAGGGTGCACACTGAGGGCAGCAGCACCGCTGTCACTAGGGTCCTTCTCTGAGGGGTGCACACTGAGAGCAGCAGCACCGCTCTCACCACGGTCTGTCTCTGAAGGATGCACACTGAGGGCAGCAGCACCGCTGTCACAAGGGTCTGTCTCTGAAGGGTGCACACTGAGGACAGCAGCACTGCTGTCACAAGGGTCTGTCTCTGAAGGGTGCACAGTGAGGGCATCAGCACCGCTGTCACAAGGGTCTGTCTCTGAAGGATGCACACTGAGGGCAGCAGCACTGCTGTCACTAGGGTCTGTCTCTGAGGGGAGCACACTCAGGGCACCAGCACCGCTGTCACAAGGGTCTGTCTCTCAAGGGTGCACACTGAGGGCAGCAGCACCGCTGTCACTAGGGTCCTTCTCTGAGGGGTGCACACTGAGAGCAGCAGCACCGCTCTCACAAGGGTCTGTCTCTGAAGGGTGAACACTGAGGGCAGCAGCACCGCTGTCACAAGGGTCTATCTCAGAAAGGAACACACTGAGTGCAGCAGCACTGCTCTCACAAGGGTCTGTCTCTGAAGCGTCCCCCCTGAGGACAGCAGCACCGCTGTCACAAAGGTCTGTCTCTGAGGGGTGCACACTGAGGACAGCAGCACCGCTTTCACAAGGGTCTGCCTCTGAAGGGAGCACACTGAGGGTAGCAGCACTGCTCTCACAAGGGTCTGTCTCTGAAGGGTGCACACTGAGGGCAGCAGCACCCCTCTCACAAGGGTCTGTCTCTGAAGGGTGGACACTGAGGGTAGCAGCAGCGCTCTCACAAGGGTCTGCCTCTGAAGGGTGAACACTGAGGGCAGCAGCACCGCTGTCACAAGGGTCTGTCTCAGAAGGGAGCACACTGAGGCCAGCAACACCACTGTCACAACAGTCTGTCTCTGAGCAATGCACACTGAGGCCAACAGCACCGCTGTCACAAGGGTCTGTATCTGAAAAGTGCAGAATGAGGGTAGCAGCACCGCTGTCACATGGGTCTGTCTCTGAGCAGTGCACACTGAGGGAAGCTGCACCGCTGTCACAAGGATCTGTGTTTGAAAGATGCACACTGAGGGCAGCAGCACCGCTGTCACAAGGGTCGGTCTCCGAAGCATGCGCACTGAGGGCAACAGCACCGCTGTCACAAGGGTCTGTCTCTCAAGGGTGCACACTGAGGGTAGCAGCACTGCTGTCACAAGGGTCTGTCTCTGAAGGGAGCACACTGAGGGCAGCAGCACCGCTGTCACAAGGGTCTGTCTCTGAAGGGTGGACACTGAGAGCAGCAGCACCGCTGTCACAAAGGTCTGTCTCTCAGCAATGCACACTGAGGGCAGCCGCACCACTGTCACAAGGGTCTGTCTCTGAAGGGTGCACACTGAGGACAGCAGCACCGCTGTCACAAGGGTCTGTCTCTGAGGGGTGCACACTGAGGGCAGCAGCACCGCTGTCACAAGGGTCTGTCTCCGAAGCATGCGCATTGAGGGCAACAGCACCGCTGTCACAAGGGTCTGTCTCTCAAGGGTGCACACTGAGGGTAGCAGCACTGCTGTCACAAGGGTCTGTCTCTGAAGGGAGCACACTGAGGGCAGCAGCACCGTTGTCACAAGGGTCTGTCTCTGAAGGGTGGACACCGAGAGCAGCAGCACCGCTGTCACAAAGGTCTGTCTCTCAGCAATGCACACTGAGGGCAGCCGCACCACTGTCACAAGGGTCTGTCTCTGAAGGGTGCACACTGAGGACAGCAGCACCGCTGTCACAAGGGTCTGTCTCTGAGGGGTGCACACTGAGGGCAGCAGCACTGCTCTCACAAGGGTCTGTCTCTGAAGCATGCACACTGAGGGCAACAGCACTGCTGTCCCAAGGGTCTGACTCTGAAGGGTGCACACTGAGGACAGCAGCACGGCTTTTTCAAGAGTCTGTCTCTGAGGGATGCACATTGAGGGCAGCAGCACCGCTGTCACAAGGGTCTGTCCCTGAAGGGTGTACACTGAGGGCAGCAGCTCCGTTGTCACAAGGGTCTGCCTCTGAGGGGAGCGCACTGAGGGCAGCAGCACCGCTGTCACAAGGGTCTGTCTCTGAGGAGTGCACACTGAGGGCAGCAGCACTGCTCTCACAAGGGTCTGTCTCTGAAGGGTGCACACTGTGGGCAGCAGCACCGCTGTCACAAGGGTCTGTCTCTGAAGTGTGCACACTGAGGTCACTAGCACCGCTATGACAAAGGTCTGTCTCTGAGGGGAGCACACTGAGGGTAGCAGCACTGCTCTCACAAGGGTCTGTCTCTGAAGGGAGCACACTCACAGCAGCAGCACCGCTGTCACAAGGGTCTGTCTCTGAAGGGTGCACACTGAGGACAGCAGCACCGCTGTCACAAGGGTCTGTCTCTGAGGGGTGCACACTGAGGACAGCTGCACCGCTGTCACAATGGTCTGTCTCTTAGGGCTGCACACTGAGGGCAGCAGCACCGCTGTCACAAGGGTCTTTCTCTGAAGGGTGCACACTGAGGGCAGCAGCAATGCTGTGTATTAAAGTACCCTCTTTCTGCCATGGTTATCTCCATTTTCTGCCTCATATCAGTGTGCTTGACTGTGTTCACTGGGATCCTGCTAACCAGGACCCCAGTGATTATGCCCTCTCCCCTCTAATGTTTGTTGTTGTATACTGGTAACCCAGTATTTCACCCAAATTGGCATACTGGTACCCCTTTATAAGAATGAAACATGTTGGAATCATACTCCAAGGCTTTTGCAGGCATTGATTGTATGATTCCATGCACTCCGGGGGCTCCTTAGAAGACCCCCAGTATTGCCATTCCAGCCTTCTGAGGTTTTCCAGGCAGCCCCAGCTGCTGCCACCTCTCAGGCAGGTTTCTGCCCTCCTGTTGCTTGAGCAGCTCAAGCCCAGGAAGGCAGAACAAAGGATTTCCTTTGGGAGAGGGGTGTTACACCCTCTCCCTCTGGAAATAGGTGTTACAGGCTGGGGTGGAAGTGGAGCACCGTCATCACTTCCTGTGGGTGGATGTGGAGCGCCGTCATCATATCCTGTGGGTAGAAGTGGAGGTTGGTAGACGCATGAGGGGGCTGTCATCAGTGCCTGCAGGTGGATAGGGAGGAGGGTTGCTGTCAATGCATGTGGTGGTACGGGGCTATCTTCAGTCCCTGTGGTGGAGGAGTACCGTCATCACCCCCTGCAGGTGGATGGAGGGAGAGGGTCTGTCATCACTCCCTGTTGGTGGATGGAGGGAGGGGGCTGTCATCAGTCCCTGTAGGTGGATGGAGGGAGGGGGGCTGTCATCACTTCCTCTGGGTGGAAGGATGTGAGAAAGTAGCTTCTTTCTAGCATGGTTACCCCCACTTTTGGCCTGCTTGTGAGTGTGTGTCAGTGTGTTTTTACTGTGTCACTGGGATCCTGCTAGCCAGGACCCCAGTGCTCATAGATAAAAACCTATATGTCAGTATTGTTTTGCCTGTCTCACTGGGATCCTGCTAGCCAGGACCCCAGTGCTCATAGTTTGTGGCCTACATGTGTATGTCTGTGTAGTGCCTAACTGTCTCACTGAGGCTCTGCTAAACAGAATCTCAGTGCTTACGCTCTCTCTGCTTTTAAATTTGTCACTGTAGGCCAGTGACTTCATTTACCAATTTCAATTGACACACTAGACCCCACTTATAATCTCCTAGTATATGGTACCTAGGTACCCAGGGCATTGGGGTTCCAAGAGATCCATATGGGCTGCCGCATTTCTTTTGCCACCCATAGGGAGCTCAGACAAACCCTTACACAGAACTGCCATTGCAGCCTGCGTGAAATAGTGCACACACTATTTCACAGCCATTTTCACTGCACTTAAGTAACTTATAAGTCACCTATATGTCTAACCTTCACTTGCTGAAGGTTAGGTGCAAAGTTACTAAGTGTGAGGACACCCTTGCACTAGCAAAGGTGCTCCCACATAGTTCAGGGCCTTTTCCCCAGACTTTGTGAGTGCGGAGACGCCACTACATATAGGTCAAGACCTATATGTAGCTTCACGATGGTAGCTCTAAATATGGCCTTGTAACATGTCTAAGATCATGGAATTGTCCCCCCATTCCAAATCTGGCATTGGGGAGCCAATTCCATGCATCCTGGGGGCTCCACCATGGACCCCAAGTACTGCCAAACCAGCTCTCTGAGGCTTGCACTGTAGCTACAGCTGCTGCCACCTCACAGACATGGTTCTACCCTTCTGGGGTCTGGGCAGCCCAGTCCCAGGAAGGCAGAACAAAGCATTTTCTCTGGGAGCAGGGTGTTACACCCTCTCCCTTTGTAAATAGGTGTTACAGGCTGGGGAGAGGTAGCCTCCCCCAGCCTCTGGAAATGCTTTGAAGGGCACAGATGGTGCCCTCCTTGCATAAGCCAGTCTACATTGGTTCAGGGACCCCAGTCTCTGCTCTGGCGCAAAACTGGACAAAGGAAAGGGGAGTGACCACTCCCCTGTCCATCACCACCCCAGGGGTGGTGCTCAGAGCTCCTCCAGTGTGTCCCAGATTTCAGCCATCTTGCTTTGCAAGGTGTGGGGGCACTCTGGAGGGCTCCGAGTGGCCAGTGCCAGCAGGTGACGTCAGAGACCCCTCCCAATAGGTCCATACCTGAGAAGGTAGCCAATCCCCCTCTCATGGCTATTTAGAACCTCTCATGTGGGTTCTCTTCAGATTCTGCTTGCAAGTTTCCTTCAGGAATCCTCTGCAACAACTTCAGCATCCTCTGACCTCGGATCAACCGCAGCCTGCTCCAAGAAGCGCTGTAACTGCAACAAAGTGTCTACAAGAGACACTTTTCTTCAGCAACCTCAGATCCAAGTCAGCAACTGCAACAGTTTCCATGGTGTGCATGCTCTGGGGACTCCCTGTCTTCATCCTGCACCAGAAGGACCGAAGAAATCTTCCTTGGCGTGACGGAGTCACTCCCCTTTTCTAAGCAGGCACCTTCCAAGGCGACGACCGGTACCCTGAGACTCCTCTCACGGCGACGAGCATGCTCCTAAGGACACAGAGGGTGGACATAATTGACATAGACTGTCCTGAGGTCCTGCTGATCCAATTTGGAGGAGGTAAGACCTTGCTTTCCCCAAGAACGATGGTACCCCTGTGTATTGTGTCTTCTTTGCCTCCTGAGGCCTCTGTGCACTCTTTCCAAAATTCCTTCATGCACAGCCTGGCCCAGGTCCCCAGCACTCTATCCTACGATGCTCAACTCACTGAGTTGTTCTCCGGCGGCATGGGACCTTTTCTTGTTGTGCTGCATCAATTGCATTTTGCACCTCCTTTGAACCCAGATCCTGCAGCTTCTGGGGGTGCTGGCTGGCATCCTGAGGGCTCTCTAAAGTGCTGAGAGCCTCCTCTTCCTCCTCACACAGAGTTGCGGCCCCCAGGTACCTCCTTGGTCCATCCAGTGCCATTTTGATGAAAAACACACTTTTGCCATAGCCAAGGCATGTTGGCACCTTCCCACACGAAATCTCATCTGCAACGATCTTCACACCGTGAGACATCTATTGCATCACACAGGAACCTGCTGGTATCTTCCTAGGGTGCATTTCTGCAGTCTTCAACTAATAGTGGACTTTTCTTTTGCACCCTCTTCTGGGTTGGCAGGGGCTCCTGTCCTTCCTGGAACTTCTTTTGATTTCTGGACTTGGTCCCCTTCCTTTGCAGGTCTTTAGGTCCAATAATCCAGCAGTTGTTTTTTGCAAACTTGGTTGGCTGCTGCAAAATCCCCTAAACAAGGTGTAGTGTGTCCTAAGGAAACTAGCAGTACTTTACTCCTGCTTTTCTGGTCTCTGGGGTGGGGTAATTTACTTACCTTTACTATATTCTTACTCTCCCAGTGATTCTGCACACACTACACTTGTCTAGGGGGGAATTCGTGATTCGCATTGCACTTTTTAGTATATGGTTTGTGTTGCCCCTAGACCTATTTTCTCTCATTGCATTCTATAGGATTTCCTACTGTTTGCATTGTACTATGACTATTTACTTGTCTAATTTTGGTGTCTAGTGTATATATTGTGTATAATACTTACCTCCAGAAGGAGTATTGTCTCTAAGATATTTTTGCTACTGTGTCACCCAAATAAATACCTTTATTTTTGGTAACACTGAGTATTGTCTTTACTTGTGTATAAGTACTGTGTAACTATAAGTGGTATTGCATGAGCTTTGCATGTCTCCTAGTTCAGCCTAAACTGCTTTGCTATAGCTACCTCTATCAGCCTAAGCTGCTAGAACACTACTACATTCACTAACAAGGGATAACTGGATCTGGTGTAAGGTGTAAGTACCCAAGGTACCCACTGCAAACCAGGCCAGCCTCCTACAAGGGAGTGGGGCTGTCATCACTCCCTGTGGGTGGATGGAGGGAGAGGGGCTTTAATCTGTCCCTGTGGGTAGATAGAGGGAGGGGGGATGTCATCACCCCCTGCTGCGGGTGGATGGAGGTAGGGGGGCTGTCATCACTTCCTGTGGGTGTGTGGAGGGAGAGGGGCTATCATCAGTCCCTGTGGGTGGATGGAGGGATGGGGACTGTCATCACTCCCTGTTGGTGGGTGGAGGAAGGGGGCTGTCATCTCTCCCTGTGCTTGGATGGAGGGAGGGTGAGCTGTCATCACTCCCTGTGGGTGAATGGGAGGAGGAGGAGGGACTGTCATCAGTCCCTGTGGGTGGATCGAGGGGGGCTGTCATCACCCCCTGTGGGTGGATGGGGGGCTGTCATCACTCCCTGTGGGTGGATGGAGGGAGGGGACTGTCCTCTCTCCCTGTAGGTGGGTGGATGGGGGGCTGCCATCACTCACTGTGGGTGGAATGTGGGTGGGTCTGTGTAAGGAAATGGCTCCCTGTTGCAGTTACCCCCCACTTTTTGCCTGATACTGATGCTAACTTGACTGAGAAGTGTGCTGGGACCCTGCTAACCAGGCCCCAGCACCAGTGTTCTTTCACCTAAAATGTACCATTGTTTCCACAATTGGCACACCCCTGGCACACAGATAAGTCCCTTGTAAAAGGTACCAGTGGTACCAAGGGCCAGGTGACCAGGGAAGGTCCCTAAGGGCTGCAGCATATGTTGTGCCACCCTAAGGGACCCCTCACCTAACACATGCACACTGCCATTGCAGATTGTGTGTGTTGGTGGGGAGAAAAAGGCAAAGTCGACATGGCATCCCCCTCAGGATGCCATGCACACAAAATGCTGCCTGTGGCATAGGTAAGTCACCCCTCTAGCACGTCTTACAGCCCTAAGGCAGGGTGCACTCTACCACAGGTGAGGGCATAGCTGCATGAGCAATATGCCCCTACAGTGTCTAAGTCTATTCTTAGACATTGTAAGTACAGTGTGGCCATATTAAGTATATGGTCTGGGAGTTTATCAAAAACGAACTCCACGGCTCCATAATGGCTACACTGAATACTGGGAAGTTTGTTATCAAACTTCTCAGAATAATAAACCCACACTGATGCCAGTGTCGGATTTATTAAAAAATGCACGCAGAGGGCATCTTAGAGATGCCCCCTGTATTTTACCCAATCCTTCAGTGCAGGACTGATTGGCCTGTGCCAGCCTGCTGCTGAGAGACGAGTTTCTGATCCCCTGGGGTGAGAGCCTTTGCGCTCTCTGAGGACAGAAACAAAGCCTGCTCTGGGTGGAGGTGCTTCACACCTCCCCCCTGCAGTAACTGTAACACCTAGCAGTGAGCCTCAAAGGCTCAGGCTTCGTGTTACAATGCCCCAGGGCACTTCAGCTAGTGGAGATGCCTGCCCCCCCCCCCGGACGAGCCCCCACTTTTGGCGGCAAGTCCAGGGGAGATAATGAGAAAAACAAGGAGGAGTCACCCACCAGTCAGGACAGCCCCTAAGGTGCCCTGAGCTGAGATGACCCCTGCCTTAGAAAATCCTCCATCTTGATTTTGGAGGATTCCCCCAATAGGATTAGGGATGTGCCCCCCTCCCCTCAGGGAGGAGGCACAAGGAGGGTGTAGCCACCCTCAAGGACAGTAGCCATTGGCTACTGCCCTCCGAGACCTAAACACACTCCTAAATTCAGTATTTAGGGGCACCCCAGAACCCAGGAAATCAGATTCCTGCAACCTTAAGAAGAAGAAGGACTGCTGACCTGAAGCCCTGCAGTGAAGACGGAGACGACAACTGCTTTAGCTCCACCTCTACTGTCCTGTCTCACAACTTCGAAGAAACTGCAACAGTGATGCATCCAACAGGGACCAGCGACCTCTGAAGCCTCAGAGGACTGCCCTGCAACCAAGGACCAAGAAACTCCTGTGAACAGCGGCCCTGTTCACCAATCTGCAACTTTCTTGCAACAAAGAAACAACTTTAAGGACTTCACGTTTCCCGCCGGAAGCGTTAGACTTTCCACTCTGCACCCTACGCCCCCGGCTCGACCTGCGGAAAACCAACACTACAGGGAGGATTCCCCGGCGACTGCGAACCCGTGAGTAGCCAGAGACGACCCCCCTGAGGCCCCACTGCAGAGGAAATCCAGGGGTTCCCCCTGATCGCGACTTCCTTTAACAAGGGACCCAATGCCTGGAACCAACACTGCACCCTCAGCCCCCAGGACCTGAAGGAACCGAACTCCAGTGCAGGAGTGACCCCCAGGCGACCCTCTGCCTAGCCCAGGTGGTGGCTACCCAGAGAAGCCCCCCCTGTGCCTGCCTGCATCATTGAAGAGACCCCCGGGTCTCCCCATTGATTCCTATCAGAAACCTGACGCCTGTTTGCACTCTGCACCTGGCCGCCCCTGTGCCGCTGAGGGTGTACTTTCTGTGCCTGCTTGTCTCCCCCCCCCCGGTGCCCTACAAAACCCCCCTGGTCTGCCCCCCCGAGGACGCGGGTACTTACCTGCTGGCAGACTGGAACCAGGGCACCCCTGTTCTCCATTGAAGCCTATGGGTTTTGGGCACCTCTTTGACCTCTGCACCTGACCGGCCCTGAGCTGCTGGTGTGGTAACTTTGGGATTGCATTGACCCCCCAACGGTGGGCTAACTTGGACCCAACTTTGAACCCTGTAAGTGTTTTACTTACCTGCAAACTTAACATTTACTTACCTCCCCCATGAACTGTTGATCTTTGCACTGTGTCCACTTTTAAAATAGCTTATTGCCATTTTTCCCAAGACTGTGCATGATATTGTGATTATTCAAAGTTCCTCGAGTTCCTAAGTGAAATACCTTTCATTTGAAGTATTACTTGTAAATCTTGAATTTGTGGTTCTTAAAATAAACTAAGAAAATATATTTTTATATAAAAAAAATCTATTGGCCTGGAGTAAGTCTTTGAGTGTGTGTTCCTCATTTATTGCCTGTGTGTGTACAACAAATGCTTAACACTACCCTCTGATAAGCCTACTGCTCAACCACACTACCACAAAATAGAGCATTAGAATTATCTCTTTTTGCCACTATCTTACCTCTAAGGGGAACCCTTGGACTCTGTGCACACTATTTCTTACTTTGAAATAGTATATACAGAGCCAACTTCCTACAGTCTGTCATCAGTGTCTGTGGGTGGACAGATGGAGGGGGCGCTGTCATCTCTCCTTGTGGGTGGATGGGGGCACTGTCATCACTCCCTGTGGGTGGATGGAGGGAGGGGGGCTGTCATTAGTCCCTGTGGGTGGATAGAGGGGGGAGGCTGTCATCACTCCCTATTGGTGGATGAGGAGAAGGCAGTCCTCCCTCCCTGTGGGTGGATGGAGGGGGGGGCTGTCATCAGTCCCTGTGGGTGGATGAAGTGGGGGTAATGTCAACACTCCCTGTGGATGGATGGAGGGACGGGCTGCCATCACTCCCTATGAGTGGATGGGGCAAGGGGGGTGTCATCAGTCCCTGTTGGGGGATGTGTCGTAGTTTGACTCTTGCTCTAGGCAAGACTGCTGGTTTAAGGAAGTACTTATGTTTGTGGGTGACTATGCCAGTCCTACAACAAGTTGCAACTGTTGTCCCAACCCTCCCGGCTCACAAGCAGCACCTCCCCAAAAACCCAAACAGTAAAAGGTGATTTGTGGCAGCCTTCATGCATGGACTCAAGAGTGTGACATCTCAGGGAGTGTCGTGGTTAAACGGAGATGACCCCTTTCTCACATTAACAACATGTCTCAATCACACACAGGCAATGAAGGAGATGCAGTAAAGTTTCAATAGGTTTTATTTAACAAAACTGCAATCTGCTATAAGTTGCATGGGCTGCAATGATTAGGATAATGAACAGTGCAAGATACAGAATGGTAAAGACAAGAGTCATGAATACAAAGACCCCCACCATCTTGCAATATCACGAAATAACATGAAGTGTGTGATAGGTCTTAATACCCTAGCATGTAGGCCTAACCCCTAACCCAGGAGAGAGCTAGGTATGTTAAACCTAATCTGCCAGTACCATGTCCATGAGGAGAGCCCCCAACCCTTGTTACCTTGGAATGAGGTCTCTAGCTCAGACTTTGTAGGGACACGAAGACTGGGTCAGCGTCGAGGCAACGTGCAGCATCGATAGCAGCGATGGCATCTGGTCGGAATCCCTCTGACTATCTGTCTAAGTGAGGAGTATTTATACAGATCTGCTCGGACCCCTGATGTAGGTTGTTCCCAAACAATAGATACCATGATAGGCTTTGGATGGCAATTTATGTAAACAATCCCTCGAAGGCGTGAAGAGGGCAAGTACCTAATGTGAACACCTACAGTTTGTTTATCTTTCTCACTTGATATTGGCGCTTTAACGTGGTGGTACTGATAACGTGAAACTAAAACATTGGCCTAATTAGAAATAAGGCAGCCATTTAAAAGATTTAATTAAATAAATGTGCTAAAACAGAGCAAACTAAGTAGGGTAAAAGTCACTAGGTGACGGGGGCACGAGTCTGCAAGCCAAAGGCTAAGCTAACTCCTGTATCCCATGAAAACAAACTAGGATTCACTACACCCTCCCCATTGCCGTAACAAGTATGATGCCATACTATTGACGCCACCGAAGGTGAATGAATCCGATGCTAAAAAGTGCTCTGGACTAAAAGCTAAAAGCATAAAATGTAGGCAAAAATCATATTTAAAAACATGTTAAAAACCTAATGGCTAAAAAACATACAAAGAGAAATAATGTCGACCATGACAAGCACAGCAGGCCAAAGTAAGGGCAATAAATGCAAATTTAGAATTTGATATAATAAGCCAATCATCAAATCTTCCTAACAAGAATCACGATCATGAAGAGCATCTTCGAAGCCATGGAATGGAAAGGACCTCAGGAAAGAGGCCACATTGTCAGATGTTAGATCGATCACAGGATAGGCAGACGGATCCACAGAGCAGTAGTGCGTAGTAGTCTCTTGTGCATGTCCACTTGCAGGAGTGCCACTCTCCACAGCGCTAAAAAGAGCCAGATCGTTCACCAAGGGTGGCTCATAAGTGGCCTTGTGAATCAGCCTTACTCTCAAAGGGCACGACCGTGAATGTACCCTCATCGGAGACATCAGCAGTGCTTGGTCCACAGGAGGCACTATTGTAACAGCAAGATACACGGTAGGCAAGTGTTCGATGAGGCACCATATGCAGCAAAAAACTGGTTGCACGCACCATAGGAGTGGTCGGAATGACAATGACCAATCACACTCCAATTCCTCCAGGAACGGTGCATTAAAGATCTGAAGCATGCGTTCATGGCACAGTTGGGCTGGTGGCAGCGGATCCATTGCTTTGTGTAGCTGAAAAGACACAACCACTGCGAATCAGAAGAAATAGCAGCAGTATCCCACCAATCAATGCCAAAAATATAGGGAAGCCGCCAACACACTTGAAAAGAGTGAATGTATGGCGGATGGAATGACTCCGAAGACACTCTGGAAGATGGACACAAAAACAGACCCTACGGCCTTAAAGAAGTGGACAATCCTAGTAGTGTTCGAGGCATTAAAATTCTGGATACCAGCTCTCCAAAGTGCTTGGGGAAGTTGGTATTTAATAGTGATTGTATCTTGGATGATGATCTTGCAATCTGGAGATCATACGTCTCTCTAGCTGATGTCAACACGACTTGTTTTAGGAACAGTAGCGCCTTTAGTCTGCTCAGCTTGTTATAATTTACAGTAGCAGCATCAATGTGCCGCCACATTTCTGATACTTTTATCTCGTGTGGGGGAAATAAAACTTGTGCACAACACGTAACAACCTTATAGACTGAAATTGCGTAGGCAAATCCTGGTCGCATGCCGCAACAGTTTTGGTCGCTCAGCACCACATAACTTCCATTTGAAAGTACATGAAATGCTGGTCGAATCAAAGGGACGGGAGTGCCCTTCAGAAAACAGGCCAAGGCCGCGACCATGGCATTGCAAAGGCTGTGAAGTGACACCTGCTTGCAGATCATTGAATGACTAACAGTAGTCTTGCATTCGATTCCGCTAGGAAAGACCTCTGTTTCGCTGTTCAGACATCTGTGATCAAAGGGCAACTCCCACTCATCTTTAATATAGCTATCGCCCAGTTGCTCATAACAGCCACGGCAAGATGTTTCAGACATTTTGAAAAACGAAAAGTGGAAATGGGCAGATTAATATTGCCATGTAGGAGCCAGACTGTTGAAGGACTCTCCGCAACTGTGAAAGGCAACTTTTCTAACTTCTCTATATGAAACATGGTGAAACTCGCTTCCCTTTTAGCCATTGTCTGTTGTTCCTCTGATAAATTAAAAGCAGTAAACAAGTCACTACCAGTAATGTATTTCCATGGCACTCGGCCATTTTTTTTAAAGCTTGCGATGTACAACCTAACTGCATAACGGAACGCAGCTGATTTTGCCCATGATATAAAAAGGGACATGTCTGTGTGAATGATGTCTATCGCAGATGATACTATGTTTGTCAGGGAATAAATCCTGTTGGAGTGTTCATGCAGTTGTAGACAACAGCTAAAGCCGTTTCTAAGATTTCCTTCTCTATTTGCCTTAAACGTGCAGAAGCTTCTATCTGGGAAAGTTTCCAGATCTCATTATACATAGCATAGATGAATCTTTTAGAGCGTGGCTTCCTAGGACCTAACAAAAAGTCCTGCAAGTCTGTATCTTCAGAAAGAGTGTTAAGATGTTTCTCAACTGTGGCTAACGTGTTAGTCTGTATCCATTGTTGGCAAAGTTTACCCACACTGTCTGTTGTAGCTACACCCATGTGTTGACCCGAAACAAAGCGAGGGTCTGGCTGGCTAATCCTGAAACCCCCTGAGGAATTCACAAAACATGCCTGACACCCATTTGGTTTATGGCCATATCAACCACCCGCCTGGACTAGAAAGTGAGGAATTATAGGTACCAGCCTGAACCTTTGTATCTAGTTCTTCCTCAGTGACATTCAGGAAGGATTGCCAATTATCAAACTTTGCCGGTGTGGGAATACTAGGCGTGTTAATTTCCTTTATTTTTGCTTACCCCAGACACGAAGTCTGTTGAATGGTATAATTTAAAAAGATCCTTTGCACAGGAATCAGGCACGTTCTATACAAAGCTTCCCTACCCTGTATTTACAAATCTTGTGTTCCCCATACACTCTTCAAATCAATAGTGTGTTGCCAGTATTAGTAACCTTCAACTGCAAGACGGGAAACAAAGGAACCGGAAAAAATCTGTTTTGTATCGGTTAGCAAAATTTTTTTCTAATTTTTGAAGGAGGTAATTTAAAATAGTATGACTCTGGATGTTTTGTATCATGCCCAGAAAAATAAGTACATTTATCTGAATAGCGTTTTGGGCTCCCCACAGGTGGTGTAGAACAGTGCTCCCACTGTGTCTAGTTAAGTACTGGCCAATGTCTAGTGGCACAGTGCAGGTATTAATGTCCCCCGTTATTACAGCAGAACATTTCCACATAATTCATTGTACTTGTGTATACATCATCACTTTCAAACACTGAATAGTCCTTCATTTAAGTTAACATAGAATCAACTGTATGCACATCCCAATCATCAGATACAACACCAGGTGTAATTTCATCAGTCACAGAAATTTTGAAGACATATGGAATTTGAATGACCTCAGTGGGCCCGTATATACTAAATGGAATGTTGTCCCACACAATCCCATCAGGAATTGGTACAGCTGAAATGTTCACAAGGGACAAGTCTCTTCGGACCTTATGTGAGGAATGATATGGAGTTAAGACTTCATCCACAGGCTCAACAGAGGAGCGTTCAGGAAGGTAATGACCATTTATAAGCAAAAAGAAAACAGTCACGAAACCAATCCATAGAAAAAAATGCAAAAAATGTCAAGCAGAACCATAAATAGTCCCAGTAGTGAATTAAATAGTTATTTTTAAGCCATAAATACAGCTTACGTGTCTTTGAAACATTTTCAATCGCAGGAGTGGATGAATCTGAAGAAAAGTCATCAATGTTGATGAAATAATCAGAAGCAGTCTCTGCAAATGCAGGAGCAGGTGCATTACCGGTGGATGGATCCACTTTGTGTGGAGGCTCCTAGTAGACAGTTTCATCAATATGTGTTGTGTTGTGTTGGTGTAGAAAACAGCCAAATCTTAGACAGGTGCTGTTGTTGACGTGGTAACTGAAATCAGCAAAAGCTCATTTTCCACCCTCACCGCGGTCGAGGAGGTATTTGTAGCATTGTTGGACATGCTTGTGTAGTCAGAAGAAGTGTTGCTATCTCTGCTTTGAAGAGGTATGTCCTGTTGGGTAGTGAGAGGGGACTGGGAACTACCCAAGGGACCTCTGGGTCTACTGTGCAGGATCGGCCACATGGTGAACTTTGATGTCATCAATGGAAATTCATCTGTTTGCTCTGGAACCAGGCAGTGGTGGTAAGATGACAGTTCTAGTACCTTGTACTCCCAGGACTGGGACCGGTGCTCTGTAGGATGGACCGAATTCCTTCTTCACAGCGATCTTCTCCCACCCCAGATCCCGGACTTTAGGAATCCAGCCAGTGGAAGTTGTTAGTAAATCCCTTATTCCTAAGGTGGCAGCACTGGTGGATGAATTATCATCACAAAATTGCTGAAGCTCCTGTAAAACAGTGAGAAGTTTATTTATGTCAAAAGGTGTGTCTGCTGCCACCAAACCAGGGCCATCAAGATCTGGGACATACATAGGTATCCCAAAGAGAACCTCATAAGGAGTGCGTGCCCCCAAGGACCGTCTTGGCAGATTATTCAGTGCTCTCTGGACCCCATATAGGTGATGTAACCAACTGCGGCCTGAACCTAATACTCTAGCTGTTAAGGACTGCTTTAGATTACGGTTCCGCCTCTCCCCAACCGAATTTCCCTCGGGATGGTATGGTGAGGAGTAATGAAATTTAACACCTATTGTCCCCATGGTGTCCCTGAATGCCTTGGAGGCAAAGGCCAGGTCCTGGTCTGAATGGAAAGCTGCAACCGCGTAAGTACCGATAAAGATCATCAAGTCTTTTATAACAGTTCGAGCGTCAGCCGACCGCTGTGGCCATACCCACAGGAATATACAACAAGAATCAACAGCGACTAAGATGTATTTATATGCACCATCAGGTTGAAGAGGACCTCAATGGTCCATGTACACACATTGTAGTGGCCTGTTGGACACTAAGAGGGATGTCTGCGGTGGGCATTTGATGTTGGATCCCCCGATTTGCTGGCAAATGCACAACAAAGGACGCATTGTTTTGTCTGTTTTTATAGACCTGGACACCAAAAGCGTTTCTGTAAGAGTGTTACTGTGGCCAAAATACCAGCATGAGCAGAAGTGACACCCTCATGCGGTACCTTGATGAGAGTTAATCTCTGGTCTTGGTTGGGGATCACCTGATCTCCAACCCCAAGAAGTGTTGCATAGGCAACATTCTGTGCACTGATATGGTAAGAGTATTTTGTAGGGTATGCTTTTGGGAGAGACTTGCTTTCAGCTGAAACTTTCACGGCAGTCAGAATTTCATTTTCCAATCTCATCTGAGAACGAGTCACTGCAGTCACAGAAGATGTAGCTACTACAGATTTGGCTGCTTCACCAGGCAAAGTATTGCCGATAACGTGTACTCCTACACGTTGATGGCCCAATGTATGTACTACATGGACATCTGGTAGCTTATCCTTAAGATCAGCCACCCTCCCCCACAATGTTTTGTGTTTTATGGTGTTCCCTTCAGAATCTCTGAACCCGTTCAATCGCCAATGATTAAGATAATCTTTGTAGGACTGGACGCAGTAGTATGAGTCACAGACAGTTAAAGTCTGTAATACTGGCTCTGTATGTGCTAGCGCTAAAATAAGGGATATGAGTTCAGCCAGATGAGCTGTGCAGTCCCCTAGGGTCTGCGTGTAGGTATTGTGAGGGTGGAATACACCATCCTTCATCACTCCGGTCACAACTGCGCAAGCGGCTGAGTATTGATGTTTAGTACCTACAGCCGGTTGTGCTGAACCATCAGTGTAAATGACAGTAGGGTAACTGTCAAAAGGGCAAAATGTCTAGAGGATCGGGGTACTCCTGTTCGTATCAGAGGAGAAATTCTTGTGTCTGAAGTTTTGGATCAAAGATGTAGTCTACATCGGTGGCAGTCAGGGAGGATGCCCACTGAATCCAGCGTGGATGTAATGCTCTTCCCCTCGTTTGATAGCTCGTGTACCAGGAACAATACGCTGAGAGATGCTATTTTAGTTTTCCTTAAATTAAATTTGTAGCCAAGGGCTACAAATACTAAAATGATCTGATTGACCCTGGCAAGATAAATGTTGAGGTCATCATCTGTGAGATAGATATCATCCACGTAAGACAACGCCTCAGAATCAACATCATGTAATAATGATGTTACACGAGCTGAAAACAGCCCTGGGCTGTTCTTGTAGCCTTGGGGCAAACAGCAAAAGTGTTTTTGTGAGCCAAATGAGAATGCACTCAGGTTCTGACTTTCGTGTGCTAAGTTTTGGTATAAGAACCCGTTGGAAATAGCCCAACGTTATTTTGTATTTTTTGCGCACTATGTTGTTAATTAGTGCCGTGCTATGTGGATTTTGTATAGCGTATGTACGTGTATGACTGTTTAAGTGTGTGTAATCTAAGACTATTCTGTAGGAATGGTCTGGCTTTGCAACGGGGAATAACGGGTTATTCATTGCAGAGGCACAGGGCTCAATTACTCCCTGATACTCAAGCTGAGTGAGTACCTCCCTCACTGGAGCTTTGGATTCATGTTTAACAGGACATGGTGGCTGAGGTTGGGGGTGTAGACCTGATAGGTATTCCATGGCAAGGAGAATCCTTCTACCAACCTACATGGTTGTGGTATAGTGCAGGTGCCTGCGCTAAAGCCCAATTGACAGTGTAGGCTTCTTTTACCGCTTCTGGAACAAGATCAGAGAAAGAAGGCAAAATTACATCTTCCCCATGTGGGAGCTTACGGACGTGCTCAGGTGGCCAGTCCCTCTCAGCCAGCAGAATATCACAACCAAGTTCATCCCAAAATATCACCCCAATGGTACACTCTGTCTCCCCCAATTTGGATATTTAAATCATAAACCCTGTCGGGTGGGAGAACGTGGCCGTCCGCAGTCTCAACTGCAATTAAATCGCTAGTTGCTGTTGCATCCAGATAATCTTTCAGACTCTGGCGACATATCGTGACCTCTGCTGCACTGTCTAACAGTGTCACTGTCCACGTCTTGTTATTCAGCAGTGTTCTCAAGTGTACTGGCATTTTTAATTGGCAGTGCTGCCCCCTTTTTCTTTTTAAACTGTGGCTTTGTTGTGGGGACTTATCTTCTTTTTTGTCTGAAGACTGTGGTGAGTCTTTCTTCTGTTTCACGTACTCAGGACGGCCCCCTCTCTCGCTACGTCTATCCGGTGCATCCTGAAAGGAACGAGAGGGACGTGAGTCAGTATATCTGTCAGGAGCTTTTATATTTTCTCTGTTTCTGAGAGTATATCTCAAGTCAGAGTTCTCCGGGTCTGGAGAATCTGCTCTCTGATTTCTTCTAACTTTAAATTGTTTTTATTTATCCCAGTGCTTCTTAGAACCCTCTTGTGCTTGCTTAGTACCTTCCTTAGGGGTGGTACTCTGTAGTTCAAGCTCCTTTGGCTTGGCCCCCAAACTATCCCGTCCTATACTGGTATAGGTGTCGGAAATCATTTTCGGTAGCTGTTTCTCCTGCTCCAGGTGTGGAATCTAACGCAGCCGCTGGCGTGTAGCCAGTGCTACCACTTCTCCTTTAATGTTACTGAGTATAATTGAGGAGACTGCGTCGAAGTTACACATTAATTTCATCCCCAAATCTAGGGCTGGTGCAGCCCTATGCTCATTCTGAATTTGTTTTAACACTTCCAGTAAATTGGCAAGTGTCGGGGTACCATGTGGGGAAGTGTAAATTGCAGCGAAGACTGTACCCCATGTGGCACAGTCATCCACCGAGGGAACCATCCCGAAGGGCAAGCACATAGTGAGAATTCTATGTTTCTCCTGTGGGGAAACACAGCTTCCAGCTGATTAGTTTTCTGGGCTATCCAGAACGGGATTTTCTCTCGTTCCATGGGTACTTTAGCCATGATAGTATGCACTGTTTGTGGATGAATCCCAGTAGCCAATGGGTATCCAGCAGGTGCTGGTGGTGCTGGACGCGCTGGTATAGTGTTTAGAGTCCGCATTACGAACTGAAGAAGCCGTCTGTAAAGTATTACTAGCTCTATGTATAAGTTTCGCAGGTCTGCTGCTTGCATGTTTTGTATACCTGGGTGAGGTGTGTATGTGGTACCTTGTAATGAGGACTCTAGCTCAGACTTCGTAAGGACACGAAGACTGGGTCAGCGTCAAGGCGACATGCGCCATCGATAGCAGCGATGGCATCTGGTCAGAATCCCTCTGACTATCTGTCTAGGTGAGGTGCATTTATACAGATCTGCTAGGACCCCTGACGTAGGTCTGTTCCCAAACAATAGATAACAAGACATGCTTAGGACGGCAACTTATGTAAACAATTCCCTCAAAGACGTGATAGGGAAAGTACCTAATGTGAACACCTACTGTTTGTTTGTCTTTGGTGCTTGATCTTGACGCCTTAGCGCAGTGGCACTGATAATGCAAAGCATAACAAGTGGCCTAACTATAAACAAGGCAGCCACCTTAGATGAGTTAAATAATGAAATGGGCTAAAACAGAGCAAGCTAAGTAGGTTAAAAGTCACTGGGTGACAGGGGCACAAGTCTGCAAGCCGAAGGCTAAGCTAACTCCTGTATCCCATTAAACAAACTAGGATTCACTTCAGATGGAGGGAGGGGGCACTGTCATCACTCCCTGTGGGTGGATGGGGGGTGTCATCACTCCCTGTAGGTGGATGGGGGTCTGTCATCAGTCCCTGTGGGTGGATGAGGGGGTCTGTCATCAGTCCCTGTGGGTGGATGAGGGGGTCTGTCATCAGTCCCTGTGGGTAGATGGGGGGCTGTCATCAGTCCCTGTGGGTGGAGGGGGGCTGTCATCACTCCCTGTGGGTGGATGGAGGGAGGGGACAATGTCACCACTCCCTGTGGGTGGATGGAGGGGGGCTGTCATCACTCCCGGTGGATGTAGGGGGGCTGTCATCACTCCCTGCGGGTGGATGGGGGAGGGGGGCACTGTAATCAGTCCCTGTGGGTGGATGGAAGGAGGGGGGACTGTCATCACCCCCTGTGGGTAGATGGGGGGCTGTCATCAGTCCCTGTGGGTGGATGGAGGGTTGGGAGCTGTCATCTCTCGCTGTGGGTGGATGGGGGGAGTGCTTTCATCACTCCCTGTGGGTGGATGGGGGGTGTCATCACTCACTGTGGGTGATTGGAGGGTGGGGGGCTGTCATCACTCCCTGTGTGTGGATGGGAGAGCTGTCATCCCTCCCTGTGGGTGGATGAAGGGAGGGGGGCTGTCATCAGTCCCTGTGAGTGGATGGAGGGAGGGGGGCTGTCATCAGTCCCTGTGAGTGGATGGAGGGGGGGCTGTCATCACTCTATGTGGGTGGATGGAGGGATGGGGGCTGTCATCACTCCCTGTTGGTGGATGGAGGGGGTCACTGTCATCACTCGCTGTGGGTGGATGGAGGGTGGGCTGTCATCATTCCCTGTGGGTTGATGGGTGGGGCTGTCATCAATCCCCGTGGGTGGATGGAGGGATGGGAGCTGTCATCTCTCCCTGTGGGTGGATGGGGGCTGTCATCAATCCCTGTGGGTGAATGGAGGGAGGGGGGCTGTCATCTCTCCCTGTGGGTGGATGGAGAGAAGGGGGCTGTCATCACTGCCTGTGGGTGTATTGAGGGATGAGGGCTGTCATCACTCCCTGTGGGTGAATGGAGGGAGGGGGGCTGTCCTCACTCCCTGTGGGTGGATGGGGGAGGGGGCACTGTCATTACTCCCTGTGGGTGGATGGAGGGCTGTCATCAGTCCCTGTGGGTGGATGAAAGGAGGGGGGCTGTCCTCCCTCCCTGTTTGTGGAAGGGGGGAGGGGGCTGTCATCACTTCCTGTGGGTGGATGGAGGGAAGGGGGCTGTCATCGCTCCCTGTGGGTGGATGGAGGGAGGCGGAGCTGTCATCACTCCCTGTGAGTGGATGGAGGGAGGGGGAAGGGCTGTCCTCCCTCCCTTTAGGGAGATGGGGCACAGCCATCACTCCCTGTGGGTGGATGGGGGAGAGGGGCACTGTCATCACTCCCTGTGGGTGGATGGGGGGACTATCATCACTCCAAGTGGGTGGAGAAAGGGGGGCTGTCAACACTCCCTGTGGGTGGATGGAGGGAGGGGGGCTGTCATCATCCCTATGGGTGGATGCAGGCGGGGTGCTGTCATTACTCCCTGTGGGTGGATGGAGGGGGGGCTGTCAACACTCCCTGTGGGTGGATGGAGGGGGGGCTGTCAACACTCCCTGTGGGTGGATGGAGGGAGGGTGCTGTCATTACTCCCTGTGGGTGGATGGGGGGACTGTCATTACTCCTTGTGGGTGGATGGAGGGATGGGAGCTGTCATCTCTCCCTGTGGGTGGATGGGGGCTGTCATCAATCCCTGTGGGTGAATGGAGGGAGGGGGGCTGTCATCTCTCCCTGTGGGTGGATGGAGAGAAGGGGGCTGTCATCACTGCCTGTGGGTGTATTGAGGGATGAGGGCTGTCATCACTCCCTGTGGGTGAATGGAGGGAGGGGGGCTGTCCTCACTCCCTGTGGGTGGATGGGGGAGGGGGCACTGTCATTACTCCCTGTGGGTGGATGGAGGGCTGTCATCAGTCCCTGTGGGTGGATGAAAGGAGGGGGGCTGTCCTCCCTCCCTGTTTGTGGAAGGGGGGAGGGGGCTGTCATCACTCCCTGTGGGTGGATGGAGGGAGGGGGGCTGTCATCGCTCCCTGTGGGTGGATGGAGGGAGGCGGAGCTGTCATCACTCCCTGTGAGTGGATGGAGGGAGGGGGAAGGGCTGTCCTCCCTCCCTTTAGGGAGATGGGGCACAGCCATCACTCCCTGTGGGTGGATGGGGGAGAGGGGCACTGTCATCACTCCCTGTGGGTGGATGGGGGGACTATCATCACTCCAAGTGGGTGGAGAAAGGGGGGCTGTCAACACTCCCTGTGGGTGGATGGAGGGAGGGGGGCTGTCATCATCCCTATGGGTGGATGCAGGCGGGGTGCTGTCATTACTCCCTGTGGGTGGATGGAGGGGGGCTGTCAACACTCCCTGTGGGTGGATGGAGGGGGGGCTGTCAACACTCCCTGTGGGTGGATGGAGGGAGGGTGCTGTCATTACTCCCTGTGGGTCGATGGGGGGACTGTCATTACTCCTTGTGGGTGGATGGAGGGGGGGCTGTCAACACTCCCTGTGGGTGGATGGAGGGGGGGCTGTCAACACTCCCTGTGGGTGGATGGAGGGAGGGTGCTGTCATAACTCCCTGTGGGTGGATGGGGGGACTGTCATTACTCCCTGTGGGTGGATGGGAAGGGGGCTGTCATTACTCTGTGGGGCGGATGGAGGGAGGGGGGCTGTCATCACCCCCTGTGGGTGGACGGAGGGGGTGTCATCACTCCCTGTGTGTGGATGGAGGGGGGCTGTCATCACTCTCTGCCTCTCTCCTCACAAAGTCCCAGGAGCCCGCCCCGCGGAGACCCTTTCATCCCTCCTGATCCTGGCGATGGGAAGGAGCCGCTGCTCCTGGGTTTCATTAGGGGAGCCCCCACCTCCCCCCAAGAGGCCGTGCGCAGACTCCGGGCTCTGAGTGTGTTAACACATAAAATCCACGGGCTGCTGCGACCCCCCCCCCCCCCCCCCCCGGGGGTACCGATGACAGCCCCTGGATGTGACGCTCTGCTAAGTGGGCGTGAGGGGGGGCAGCGGTGCACGGTTCTCATTACTGGGGCTTTATTTTATGTTGCAATTATTTTGTATCGTGTTAACTTACCAAAGCCTCAAAGTGCTTTAAAATCTAAACATCTGTGGCAGGCCCCTGGCCAGGAGTACATTTCAGGGGGGCTTGGTCCTCAGCTATGACCAACATTAAATCTGTGCCGTATAGGTGCATTCTTCCACAAGTACCTGTAGGAGGAAGGTGCAGTGTGCAAGGGTTTAAAGCCAATGTTTTATGGGCTTTTTATTTCTTGTGTAATCAGTTGTACTAGTAAATACCGACTCCCAGAGTAATGTCCTACAAGGCTATCGAGGAAGGAATATTGACAAGTAAGTGCATATAGGGAAGTATAGATTTACTGTTCCCAACTCCACATTAATGTACCTTGAAGACAGATATCCATATATAAATGTGTGTATATATAAATAAATATATCTATATATATCTCACGTAGGTGCGTATGCGGGAGTAAGGTATAGAAAACCTATACTTACCAATCGATACTTTGGATTTGATATTCTGTTCTCAATATTCTGTGCCATCGGTGTTCTGGCTTCGATATCTAGGTGCACACGGTGTGGTTCTGTCAGAAGGAATATGTGGATTTCTAAAAATGATATATTAAAGCTCATTCCATTACCTTTCCAGGGTCCTACTTTAAATCCTGTCAGATGTGAGTTAAAGTAGAGGGGTGTAAAGTCGTAAAGACAGATGACTCACAACCTTGTATTTACTAAACTGTTCAAACTTTGTGAAACGCAAAATTTATGAAGTTTTTTTTTTTTATTAAAAAATAATCTGGCTCAGGTCAGAGCCCTCCCTCCACACCTCTTACCTCAGGTGGGAGATGTCCAGTCTCCAGGGAACCATTTTTTGATGGACGATAATCTACTTGGGACATTTTGCTTTCTAAAATCATCGCACCTGCGAGGTCCAAAGGGATAAACCTTACATGAAGAAAAGGAGGACGCCGAATCTGCTCCAGTAAGTAAACGCCTACTACTCCTCCCTGCCCTCCCGGGTGTAGCCCATCAACCAGGACTCTCCAGCCATCCCTGTCACTCGGACTCCAGGTGTAACCCACCCCTTGCAGTCGGCTCCAGGCCTCCTCTTTCCCTTAGGGTCCCAGGTCAGGGCTCGCCTGGTGGTGGTTGATGCCTGTGGGCGGTGTGACCTACCCAGGGCCTTTTCATTTCTTCATGAGCAGGGGTTGGAAACTTGCTGGTGGTGTTTGCCAGCGGATTCCAGGATTTTCCTCAGACAGGTGTTCAATCTACTCAACCCCTCACCTGCGCTGGTGCATCCACCCTATACCTCACCTGCGCTGCGTGCATCCACCCTACACCTCACCTGCGCTGGTGCATCCACCCTACACCTCACCTGCCCTCCTCCATCCACCCTACACCTCACCTGCCCTCCTCCATCCACCCTACACCTCACCTGCGCTGATGCATCCACCCTACACCTCACCTGTGCTGATGCATCCACCCTACACCTCACCTGCACTGGTGCATCCGCCCTACACCTCACCTGCCCTCCTCCATCCACCCTACACCTCACCTGCACTGCTGCATCCACCCTACACCTCACCTGCGCTGGTGCATCCACCCTACACCTCACCTGCCCTCCTCCATCCACCCTACACCTCACCTGTGCTGCTGCATCCGCCCTACACCTCACCTGCCCTCCTCCATCCACCCTACACCTCACCTGTGCTGCTGCATCCACCCTACACCTCACCTGCCCTCCTCCATCCACCCTACACCTCACCTGTGCTGCTGCATCCACCCTACACCTCACCTGTGCTGCTGCATCCACCCTACACCTCACCTGCGCTGGTGCATCCACCCTACACCTCACCTGCCCTCCTCCATCCACCCTACACCTCACCTGTGCTGCTGCATCCGCCCTACACCTCACCTGCCCTCCTCCATCCACCCTACACCTCACCTGCCCTCCTCCATCCACCCTACACCTCACCTACCCTGCTGCATCCGCCCTATACCTCACCTGCCCTCCTCCATCCACCCTACACCTCACCTGCGCTGGTGCATCCACCCTACACCTCACCTGCCCTCCTCCATCCACCCTACACCTCACCTGTGCTGCAGCATCCACCCTACACCTCACCTGCACTGGTGCATCCACCCTACACCTCACCTGCCCTCCTCCATCCACCCTACACCTCACCTGTCCTGCTGCATCCACCCTACACCTCACCTGCGCTGGTGCATCCACCCTACACCTCACCTGTGCTGCTGCACCCACCCTACACGTCACCTGCCCACCTCCATCCACCCTACACCTCACCTGCCCTCCTCCATCCACCCTACACCTCACTTGCGCTGCGTGCATCCACCCTACACCTCACCTGCCCTCCTCCATCCACCCTACACCTCACCTGCCCTCCTCCATCCACCCTACACCTCACCTGCGCTGCTACATCCGCCCTACACCTCACCTGCCCTCCTCCATCCACCCTACACCTCACCTGCGCTGGTGCATCCACCCTACACCTCACCTGCCCTCCTCCATCCACCCTACACCTCACCTGTGCTGCTGCATCCACCCTACACCTCACCTGCGCTGGTGCATCCACCCTACACCTCACCTGCCCTCCTCCATCCACCCTACACCTCACCTGTGCTGCTGCATCTGCCCTACACCTCACCTGTCCTGCTGCATCCACCCTACACCTCACCTGCGCTGGTGGATCCACCCTACACCTCACCTGTGCTGCTGCACCCACCCTACACCTCACCTGCCCACCTCCATCCACCCTACACCTCACCTGCCCTCCTCCATCCACCCTACACCTCACCTGCGCTGCGTGCATCCACCCTACACCTCACCTGCCCTCCTCCATCCACCCTACACCTCACCTGCGCTGCGTGCATCCACCCTACACCTCACCTGCACTGCGTGCATCCACCCTACACCTCACCTGCCCTCCTCCATCCACCCTACACCTCACCTGCGCTGCTGCATCCACCCTACACCTCACCTGTCCTGCTGCATCCACCCTACACCTCACCTGCGCTGGTGCATCCACCCTACACCTCACCTGCCCTCCTCTATCCGCCCTACACCTCACCTGTCCTGCTGCATCCGCCCTACACCTCACCTGTCCTGCTCCATCTGCTTTACACCTCACCTGTGCTGCTGCATCCACCCTACACCTCACCTGCCCTCCTCCATCCACCCTACACCTCACCTGCGCTGTGTGCATCCACCCTACACCTCACCTGCCCTCCTCCATCCACAGTACACCTCACCTGCGCTGCGTGCATCCACCCTACACCTCACCTGCGCTGGTGCATCCACCCTACACCTCACCTGCCCTCCTCCATCCACCCTACACCTCACCTGCGCTGCGTGCATCCACCCTACACCTCACCTGCCCTCCTCCATCCACCCTACACCTCACCTGCGCTGCGTGCATCCACCCTACACCTCACCTGCGCTGGTGCATCCACCCTACACCTCACCTGCCCTCCTCCATCCACCCTACACCTCACTTGTGCTGCGTGCATCCACCCTACACCTCACCTGCCCTCCTCCATCCACCCTACACCTCACCTGCGCTGCATGCATCCACCCTACACCTCACCTGCCCTCCTCCATCCACCCTACACCTCACCTGCGCTGCGTGCATCCACCCTACACCTCACCTGCGCTGGTGCATCCACCCTACACCTCACCTGCCCTCCTCCATCCACCCTACACCTCACCTGTGCTGCTGCATCCGGTCTACACCTCACCTGCGCTGCGTGCATCCACCCTACACCTCACCTGCGCTGGTGCATCCACCCTACACCTCACCTGTCCTGCTGCATCCGCTCTACACCTCACCTGTGCTGCTGCATCCACCCTACACCTGACCTGTGCTGATGCATCCGCCCTACACCTCACCTGTCCTGCTCCATCCGCTCTACACCTCACCTGTGCTGCTGCATCCACCCTACACCTCACCTGCCCTCCTCCATCCACCCTACACCTCACCTGCCCTCCTCCATCCACCCTACACCTCACCTGCCCTCCTCCATCCACCCTACACCTCACCTGCGCTGCGTGCATCCACCCTACACCTCACCTGCGCTGGTGCATCCACCCTACACCTCACCTGCCCTCCTCCATCCACCCTACACCTCACCTGCGCTGGTGCATCCACCCTACACCTCACCTGCCCTCCTCCATCCACCCTACACCTCACCTGCGCTGCATGCATCCACCCTACACCTCACCTGCGCTGGTGCATCCACCCTACACCTCACCTGCCCACCTCCATCCACCCTACACCTCACCTGTGCTGCTGCACCCGCCCTACACCTCACCTGTCCTGCTGCATCCACCCTACACCTCACCTGCGCTGGTGCATCCACCCTACACCTCACCTGTGCTGCTGCACCCACCCTACACCTCACCTGCCCACCTCCATCCACCCTACACCTCACCTGCCCTCCTCCATCCACCCTACACCTCACCTGTGCTGCTGCATCCGCCCTACACCTCACCTGTCCTGCTGCATCCACCCTACACCTCACCTGCGCTGGTGCATCCACCCTACACCTCACCTGCGCTGGTGCATCCACCCTACACCTCACCTGCCCACCTCCATCCACCCTACACCTCACCTGTGCTGCTGCATCCACCCTACACCTCACCTGCCCTCCTCCATCCACCCTACACCTCACCTGCGCTGCGTGCATCCACCCTACACCTCACCTGCCCTCCTCCATCCACCCTACACCTCACCTGCGCTGCGTGCATCCACCCTACACCTCACCTGCGCTGGTGCATCCACCCTACACCTCACCTGCCCTCCTCCATCCACCCTACACCTCACCTGCGCTGGTGCATCCACCCTACACCTCACCTACCCTCCTCCATCCACCCTACACCTCACCTGCGCTGCGTGCATCCACCCTACACCTCCCCTGCGCTGGTGCATCCACCCTACACCTCACCTGCCCTCCTCCATCCACCCTACACCTCATCTGTGCTGCTGCATCCGCTCTACACCTCACCTGCGCTGCGTGCATCCACCCTACACCTCACCTGCGCTAGTGCATCCACCCTACACCTCACCTGCCCTCCTCCATCCACCCTACACCTCATCTGTGCTGCTGCATCCGCTCTACACCTCACCTGCGCTGCGTGCATCCACCCTACACCTCACCTGCGCTGGTGCATCCGCCCTACACCTCACCTGTCCTGCTCCATCCGCTCTACACCTCACCTGTGCTGCTGCATCCACCCTACACCTCACCTGCCCTCCTCCATCCACCCTACACCTCACCTGCACTCCTCCATCCACCCTACACCTCACCTGCCCTCCTCCATCCACCCTACACCTCACCTGCGCTGCGTGCATCCACCCTACACCTCACCTGCGCTGGTGCATCCACCCTACACCTCACCTGCCCTCCTCCATCCACCCTACACCTCACCTGCACTGGTGCATCCACCCTACACCTCACCTGCCCTCCTCCATCCACCCTACACCTCACCTGCGCTGCATGCATCCACCCTACACCTCACCTGCGCTGGTGCATCCACCCTACACCTCACCTGCCCACCTCCATCCACCCTACATCTCACCTGTGCTGCTGCACCCGCCCTACACCTCACCTGTCCTGCTGCATCCACCCTACACCTCACCTGCGCTGGTGCATCCACCCTACACCTCACCTGTGCTGCTGCACCCACCCTACACCTCACCTGCCCACCTCCATCCACCCTACACCTCACCTGCCCTCCTCCATCCACCCTACATCTCACCTGTGCTGCTGCATCCGCCCTACACCTCACCTGTCCTGCTGCATCCACCCTACACCTCACCTGCGCTGGTGCATCCACCCTACAACTCACCTGCGCTGGTGCATCCACCCTACACCTCACCTGCCCACCTCCATCCACCCTACACCTCACTTGTGCTGCTGCATCCACCCTACACCTCACCTGCGCTGGTGCATCCACCCTACACCTCACCTGCGCTGGTGCATCCACCCTACACCTCACCTGCGCTGGTGCATCCACCCTACACCTCACCTGCGCTGGTGCATCCACACTACACCTCACCTGCCCTCCTCCATCCACCCTACACCTCACCTGTGCTGCTGCATCCACCCTACACCTCACCTGCGCTGGTGCATCCACCCTACACCTCACCTGTGCTGCTGCATCCGCTCTACACCTCACCTGTGCTGCTGCATCCGCCCTACACCTCACCTGTCCTGCTCCATCCGCCCTACACCTCACCTGTCCTGCTCCATCCGCTCTACACCTCACCTGTGCTGCTGCATCCACCCTACACCTCACCTGCCCTCCTCCATCCACCCTACACCTCACCTGTGCTGATGCATGCACCCCAGACCTCAGCTGCGCTGGTGCATCCACCCTACACCTCACCTGCCCTCCTCCATCCACCCTACACCTCATCTGTGCTGCTCCATCCGCCCTACACCTCACCTGTCCTGCTCCATCCGCTCTACACCTCACCTGTGCTGCTGCATCCACCCTACACCTCACCTACCCTCCTCCATCCACCCTACACCTCACCTGCGCTGCGTGCATCCACCCTACACCTCCCCTGCGCTGGTGCATCCACCCTACACCTCACCTGCCCTCCTCCATCCACCCTACACCTCATCTGTGCTGCTGCATCCGCTCTACACCTCACCTGCGCTGCGTGCATCCACCCTACACCTCACCTGCGCTAGTGCATCCACCCTACACCTCACCTGCCCTCCTCCATCCACCCTACACCTCATCTGTGCTGCTGCATCCGCTCTACACCTCACCTGCGCTGCGTGCATCCACCCTACACCTCACCTGCGCTGGTGCATCTGCCCTACACCTCACCTGTCCTGCTCCATCCGCTCTACACCTCACCTGTGCTGCTGCATCCACCCTACACCTCACCTGCCCTCCTCCATCCACCCTACACCTCACCTGCACTCCTCCATCCACCCTACACCTCACCTGCCCTCCTCCATCCACCCTACACCTCACCTGCGCTGCGTGCATCCACCCTACACCTCACCTGCGCTGGTGCATCCACCCTACACCTCACCTGCCCTCCTCCATCCACCCTACACCTCACCTGCACTGGTGCATCCACCCTACACCTCACCTGCCCTCCTCCATCCACCCTACACCTCACCTGCGCTGCATGCATCCACCCTACACCTCACCTGCGCTGGTGCATCCACCCTACACCTCACCTGCCCACCTCCATCCACCCTACATCTCACCTGTGCTGCTGCACCCGCCCTACACCTCACCTGTCCTGCTGCATCCACCCTACACCTCACCTGCGCTGGTGCATCCACCCTACACCTCACCTGTGCTGCTGCACCCACCCTACACCTCACCTGCCCACCTCCATCCACCCTACACCTCACCTGCCCTCCTCCATCCACCCTACATCTCACCTGTGCTGCTGCATCCGCCCTACACCTCACCTGTCCTGCTGCATCCACCCTACACCTCACCTGCGCTGGTGCATCCACCCTACAACTCACCTGCGCTGGTGCATCCACCCTACACCTCACCTGCCCACCTCCATCCACCCTACACCTCACTTGTGCTGCTGCATCCACCCTACACCTCACCTGCGCTGGTGCATCCACCCTACACCTCACCTGCGCTGGTGCATCCACCCTACACCTCACCTGCGCTGGTGCATCCACCCTACACCTCACCTGCGCTGGTGCATCCACACTACACCTCACCTGCCCTCCTCCATCCACCCTACACCTCACCTGTGCTGCTGCATCCACCCTACACCTCACCTGCGCTGGTGCATCCACCCTACACCTCACCTGTGCTGCTGCATCCGCTCTACACCTCACCTGTGCTGCTGCATCCGCCCTACACCTCACCTGTCCTGCTCCATCCGCCCTACACCTCACCTGTCCTGCTCCATCCGCTCTACACCTCACCTGTGCTGCTGCATCCACCCTACACCTCACCTGCCCTCCTCCATCCACCCTACACCTCACCTGCGCTGCGTGCATCCACCCTACACCTCACCTGTGCTGCTCCATCCACCCTATACCTCACCTGTGCTGCTGCATCCACCCTGCACCTCACCTGCCCTCCTCCATCCACCCTACACCTCACCTGCGCTGCGTGCATCCACCCTACACCTCACCTGCCCTCCTCCATCCACCCTACACCTCACCTGTGCTGATGCATCCACCCTACACCTCACCTGCCCTCCTCCATCCACCCTACACCTCACCTGCGCTGCGTGCATCCACCCTACACCTCACCTGCCCTCCTCCATCCACCCTACACCTCACCTGTGCTGATGCATCCACCCTACACCTCACCTGCGCTGGTGCATCCACCCTACACCTCACCTGTCCTCCTCCATCCACCCTACACCTCACCTGCGCTGGTGCATCCACCCTACACCTCACCTGTCCTCCTCCATCCACCCTACACCTCACCTGTGCTGATGCATCCACCCTACACCTCACCTGCGCTGGTGCATCCACACTACACCTCACCTGCCCTCCTCCATCCACCCTACACCTCACCTGTGCTGCTGCACCCACCCTACACCTCACCTGCCCACCTCCATCCACCCTACACCTCAACTGTCCTGCTGCTTCCACTCTACACCTCACCTAACCTGCTCCATCCGCCCTACACCTCACCTGACATCCTCCGTCCACCCTACACCTCACCTGTGTTCCTGTATCCACTCTACACCTCACCTGTCCTGCTGCATCCACCCTACACCTCACCTGCGCTGGTGCATCCACCCTACACCTCACCTGTGCTGCTGCACCCACCCTACACCTCACCTGCCCACCTCCATCCACCCTACACCTCACCTGCCCTCCTCCATCCACCCTACACCTCACCTGCGCTGCGTGCATCCACCCTACACCTCACCTGCCCTCCTCCATCCACCCTACACCTCACCTGTGCTGCTGCATCCACCCTACACCTCACCTGCGCTGGTGCATCCACCCTACACCTCACCTGCCCTCCTCCATCCACCCTACACCTCACCTGTGCTGCTGCATCTGCCCTACACCTCACCTGTCCTGCTGCATCCACCCTACACCTCACCTGCGCTGGTGGATCCACCCTACACCTCACCTGTGCTGCTGCACCCACCCTACACCTCACCTGCCCACCTCCATCCACCCTACACCTCACCTGCCCTCCTCCATCCACCCTACACCTCACCTGCGCTGCGTGCATCCACCCTACACCTCACCTGCCCTCCTCCATCCACCCTACACCTCACCTGCGCTGCGTGCATCCACCCTACACCTCACCTGCACTGCGTGCATCCACCCTACACCTCACCTGCCCTCCTCCATCCACCCTACACCTCACCTGCGCTGCTGCATCCACCCTACACCTCACCTGTCCTGCTGCATCCACCCTACACCTCACCTGCGCTGGTGCATCCACCCTACACCTCACCTGCCCTCCTCTATCCGCCCTACACCTCAACTGTCCTGCTGCATCCGCCCTACACCTCACCTGTCCTGCTCCATCTGCTTTACACCTCACCTGTGCTGCTGCATCCACCCTACACCTCACCTGCCCTCCTCCATCCACCCTACACCTCACCTGCGCTGCGTGCATCCACCCTACACCTCACCTGCCCTCCTCCATCCACCCTACACCTCACCTGCGCTGCGTGCATCCACCCTACACCTCACCTGCGCTGGTGCATCCACCCTACACCTCACCTGCCCTCCTCCATCCACCTTACACCTCACCTGCGCTGCGTGCATCCACCCTACACCTCACCTGCCCTCCTCCATCCACCCTACACCTCACCTGCGCTGCGTGCATCCACCCTACACCTCACCTGCGCTGGTGCATCCACCCTACACCTCACCTGCCCTCCTCCATCCACCCTACACCTCACTTGTGCTGCGTACATCCACCCTACACCTCACCTGCCCTCCTCCATCCACCCTACACCTCACCTGCGCTGCATGCATCCACCCTACACCTCACCTGCCCTCCTCCATCCACCCTACACCTCACCTGCGCTGCGTGCATCCACCCTACACCTCACCTGCGCTGGTGCATCCACCCTACACCTCACCTGCCCTCCTCCATCCACCCTACACCTCAGCTGCGCTGGTGCATCCACCCTACACCTCACCTACCCTCCTCCATCCACCCTACACCTCACCTGCGCTGCGTGCATCCACCCTACATCTCACCTGCGCTGGTGCATCCACCCTACACCTCACCTGCCCTCCTCCATCCACCCTACACCTCACCTGTGCTGCTGCATCCGCTCTACACCTCACCTGCGCTGCGTGCATCCACCCTACACCTCACCTGCGCTGGTGCATCCACCCTACACCTCACCTGTCCTGCTGCATCCGCTCTACACCTCACCTGTGCTGCTGCATCCACCCTACACCTGACCTGTGCTGATGCATCCGCCCTACACCTCACCTGTCCTGCTCCATCCGCTCTACACCTCACCTGTGCTGCTGCTTCCACCCTACACCTCACCTGCCCTCCTCCATCCACCCTACACCTCACCTGCCCTCCTCCATCCACCCTACACCTCACCTGCCCTCCTCCATCCACCCTACACCTCACCTGCGCTGCGTGCATCCACCCTACACCTCACCTGCGCTGGTGCATCCACCCTACACCTCACCTGCCCTCCTCCATCCACCCTACACCTCACCTGCGCTGGTGCATCCACCCTACACCTCACCTGCCCTCCTCCATCCACCCTACACCTCACCTGCGCTGCATGCATCCACCCTACACCTCACCTGCGCTGGTGCATCCACCCTACACCTCACCTGCCCACCTCCATCCACCCTACACCTCACCTGTGCTGCTGCACCCGCCCTACACCTCACCTGTCCTGCTGCATCCACCCTACACCTCACCTGCGCTGGTGCATCCACCCTACACCTCACCTGTGCTGCTGCACCCACCCTACACCTCACCTGCCCACCTCCATCCACCCTACACCTCACCTGCCCTCCTCCATCCACCCTACACCTCACCTGTGCTGCTGCATCCGCCCTACACCTCACCTGTCCTGCTGCATCCACCCTACACCTCACCTGCGCTGGTGCATCCACCCTACACCTCACCTGCGCTGGTGCATCCACCCTACACCTCACCTGCCCACCTCCATCCACCCTACACCTCACCTGTGCTGCTGCATCCACCCTACACCTCACCTGCCCTCCACCATCCACCCTACACCTCACCTGCGCTGCGTGCATCCACCCTACACCTCACCTGCCCTCCTCCATCCACCCTACACCTCACCTGCGCTGCGTGCATCCACCCTACACCTCACCTGCGCTGGTGCATCCACCCTACACCTCACCTGCCCTCCTCCATCCACCCTACACCTCACCTGCGCTGGTGCATCCACCCTACACCTCACCTACCCTCCTCCATCCACCCTACACCTCACCTGCGCTGCGTGCATCCACCCTACACCTCCCCTGCGCTGGTGCATCCACCCTACACCTCACCTGCCCTCCTCCATCCACCCTACACCTCATCTGTGCTGCTGCATCCGCTCTACACCTCACCTGCGCTGCGTGCATCCACCCTACACCTCACCTGCGCTGGTGCATCCACCCTACAGCTCACCTGTCCTGCTGCATCCGCTCTACACCTCCCCTGCGCTAGTGCATCCACCCTACACCTCACCTGCCCTCCTCCATCCACCCTACACCTCATCTGTGCTGCTGCATCCGCTCTACACCTCACCTGCGCTGCGTGCATCCACCCTACACCTCACCTGCGCTGGTGCATCCGCCCTACACCTCACCTGTCCTGCTCCATCCGCTCTACACCTCACCTGTGCTGCTGCATCCACCCTACACCTCACCTGCCCTCCTCCATCCACCCTACACCTCACCTGCACTCCTCCATCCACCCTACACCTCACCTGCCCTCCTCCATCCACCCTACACCTCACCTGCGCTGCGTGCATCCACCCTACACCTCACCTGCGCTGGTGCATCCACCCTACACCTCACCTGCCCTCCTCCATCCACCCTACACCTCACCTGCGCTGGTGCATCCACCCTACACCTCACCTGCCCTCCTCCATCCACCCTACACCTCACCTGCGCTGCATGCATCCACCCTACACCTCACCTGCGCTGGTGCATCCATCCTACACCTCACCTGCCCACCTCCATCCACCCTACATCTCACCTGTGCTGCTGCACCCGCCCTACACCTCACCTGTCCTGCTGCATCCACCCTACACCTCACCTGCGCTGGTGCATCCACCCTACACCTCACCTGTGCTGCTGCACCCACCCTACACCTCACCTGCCCACCTCCATCCACCCTACACCTCACCTGCCCTCCTCCATCCACCCTACATCTCACCTGTGCTGCTGCATCCGCCCTACACCTCACCTGTCCTGCTGCATCCACCCTACACCTCACCTGCGCTGGTGCATCCACCCTACAACTCACCTGCGCTGGTGCATCCACCCTACACCTCACCTGCCCACCTCCATCCACCCTACACCTCACCTGTGCTGCTGCATCCACCCTACACCTCACCTGCGCTGGTGCATCCACCCTACACCTCACCTGCGCTGGTGCATCCACCCTACACCTCACCTGCGCTGGTGCATCCACCCTACACCTCACCTGCGCTGGTGCATCCACACTACACCTCACCTGCCCTCCTCCATCCACCCTACACCTCACCTGTGCTGCTGCATCCACCCTACACCTCACCTGCGCTGGTGCATCCACCCTACACCTCACCTGTGCTGCTGCATCCGCTCTACACCTCACCTGTGCTGCTGCATCCGCCCTACACCTCACCTGTCCTGCTCCATCCGCCCTACACCTCACCTGTCCTGCTCCATCCGCTCTACACCTCACCTGTGCTGCTGCATCCACCCTACACCTCACCTGCCCTCCTCCATCCACCCTACACCTCACCTGCGCTGCGTGCATCCACCCTACACCTCACCTGTGCTGCTCCATCCACCCTATACCTCACCTGTGCTGCTGCATCCACCCTGCACCTCACCTGCCCTCCTCCATCCACCCTACACCTCACCTGCGCTGCGTGCATCCACCCTACACCTCACCTGCCCTCCTCCATCCACCCTACACCTCACCTGTGCTGATGCATCCACCCTACACCTCACCTGCCCTCCTCCATCCACCCTACACCTCACCTGCGCTGCGTGCATCCACCCTACACCTCACCTGCCCTCCTCCATCCACCCTACACCTCACCTGTGCTGATGCATCCACCCTACACCTCACCTGCGCTGGTGCATCCACCCTACACCTCACCTGTCCTCCTCCATCCACCCTACACCTCACCTGCGCTGGTGCATCCACCCTACACCTCACCTGTCCTCCTCCATCCACCCTACACCTCACCTGTGCTGATGCATCCACCCTACACCTCACCTGCGCTGGTGCATCCACACTACACCTCACCTGCCCTCCTCCATCCACCCTACACCTCACCTGTGCTGCTGCACCCACCCTACACCTCACCTGCCCACCTCCATCCACCCTACACCTCAACTGTCCTGCTGCTTCCACTCTACACCTCACCTAACCTGCTCCATCCGCCCTACACCTCACCTGTCATCCTCCGTCCACCCTACACCTCACCTGTGTTCCTGTATCCACTCTACACCTCACCTGCGCTGGTGCATCCACCCTACACCTCACCTGTGCTGCTGCATCCGCCCTATACCTCACCTGTCCTGCTGCATCCACCCTACCCCTCACCTGCGCTGGTGCATCCACCCTACACCTCACCTGCCCTCCTCCTTCCACCCTACACCTCACCTGTGCTGCTGCATCCACCCTACACCTCACCTGCGCTGGTGCATCCACCCTACACCTCACCTGCCCTCCTCCATCCACCCTACACCTCACCTGTGCTGCTGCACCCGCCCTACACCTCACCTGTCCTGCTGCATCCACCCTACACCTCACCTGCGCTGGTGCATCCACCCTACACCTCACCTGCCCTCCTCCATCCACCCTACACCTCACCTGGGCTGCTGCATCCGTCCTACACCTCACCTGTCCTGCTGCATCCACCCTACACCTCACCTGCGCTGGTGCATCCACCCTACACCTCACCTGCCCTCCTCCATCCGCCCTACACCTCACCTGTCCTGCTGCATCCGCCCTACACCTCACCTGTCCTGCTCCATCGGCTCTACACCTCACCTGCCCTCCTCCATCCACCCTACACCTCACCTGTGCTGCTGCATCCACCCTACACCTCACCTGCCCTCCTCCATCCACCCTACACCTAACCTGCAATGCATGCATCCACCCTACACCTCATCTGCCCTCCTCCATCCACCCTACACCTCACCTGTGCTGCTGCATCCACCCTACACCTCACGTGCGCTGGTGCATCCACCCTACACCCCACCTGCCCTCATACATCCACCCTACACCTCACCTGTGCTGCTGCATCCACCCTACACCTCACCCGCCCTCCTCCATCCACCCTACACCTCACTTGCGCTGCGTGCGTCAACCCTTCACCTCATCTGCCCTCCTCCATCCACCCTACACCTCACCTGTGCTGCTGCATCCACCCTACACCTCACCTGCGCTGGTGCATCCACCCTACACCTCACCTGTGTTCCTGCATCCGCTCTACACCTCACCTGTGCTGCTGCATCCGCCCTACACCTCACCTGCGCTGGTGCATCCACCCTACACCTCACCTGCCCTCCTCCATCCACCCTACACCTCACCTGTGCTGCTGCATCTGCCCTACACCTCACCTGTCCTGCTGCATCCACCCTACACCTCACCTGCGCTGGTGCATCCACCCTACACCTCACCTGTCCTGCTGCATCCGCCCTACACCTCACCTGTCCTGCTCCATCCGCTCTACACCTCACCTGCCCTCCTCCATCCACCCTACACCTCACCTGTGCTGCTGCTGCCACTCTACGCCTCACCTGTGTTGCAGCATTCACCCTACAACTCACCTCTGGTCCTGTGTCCACTCTACACCTCACCTGTCCTGCTGCATCCGCTCTACACCTCACCTAACCTGCTCCATCCACCCTACACCTCACCTGTGCTGCTGCATCCGCCCTACACCTCACCTGTCCTGCTGCATCCACCCTACACCTCACCTGCCCTCCTCCATCCACCCTACTCTTCACCTGCGCTGCTGCATCCACCCTACACCTCACCTGTGCTGCTGCATCTGCCCTACACCTCACCTGTCCTGCTGCATCCACCCTACACCTCACCTGCACTGCTGCAAACACCCTACACCTCACCTGCGCTGGTGCATCCACCCTACACCTCACCTGCCCTCCTCCATCCACCCTACACCTCACCTGTGCTGCTGCATCCACCCTACACCTCACCTGCGCTGGTGCATCCACCCTACACCTCACCTGCCCTCCTCCATCCACCCTACACCTCACCTGTGCTGCTGCATCCACCCTACACCTCACCTGCGCTGGTGCATCCACCCTACACCTCACCTGCCCTCCTCCATCCACCCTACACCTCACCTGTGCTGCTGCGTCCACCCTACACCTCACCCGCCCTCCTCCATCCACCCTACACCTCACTTGCGCTGCGTGCATCCACTCTTCACCTCATCTGCCCTCCTCCATCCACCCTACACCTCACCTGTGCTGCTGCATCCACCCTACACCTCACCTGCGCTGGTGCATCCACCCTACACCTCACCTGTGTTCCTGCATCCGCTCTACACCTCACCTATGCTGCTGCATCCGCCCTACACCTCACCTGCGCTGGTGCATCCACCCTACACCTCACTTGCCCTCCTCCATCCACCCTACACCTCACCTGTGCTGCTGCATCCGCCCTACACCTCACCTGTCCTGCTGCATCCACCCGACACCTCACTTGCGCTGGTGCATCCATCCTACACCTCACCTGTCCTGCTGCATCCGCCCTACACCTCACCTGTCCTGCTCCATCCGCTCTACACCTCACCTGCCCTCCTCCATCCACCCTTCACCTCACCTGTGCTGCTGCTGCCACTCTACGCCTCACCTCTGTTGCTGCATTCACCCTACACCTCACCTCTGGTCCTGTGTCCACTCTACACCTCACCTGTCCTGCTGCATCCGCTCTATACCTCACCTAACCTGCTCCATCCACCCTACACCTCACCTGTGCTGCTGCATCCGCCCTACACCTCACCTGTCCTGCTGCATCCACCCTACACCTCACCTGCCCTCCTCCATCCACCCTACTCTTCACCTGCGCTGCTGCATCCACCCTACACCTCACCTGTGCTGCTGCATCTGCCCTACACCTCACCTGTCCTGCTGCATCCACCCTACACCTCACCTGCGCTGGTGCATCCACCCTACACCTCACCTGCGCTGGTGCATCCACCCTACACCTCACCTGCCCTCCTCCATCCACCCTACACCTCACCTGTGCTGCTGCATCCACCCTACACCTCACCTGCGCTGGTGCATCCACCCTACACCTCACCTGCCCTCCTCCATCCACCCTACACCTCACCTGTGCTGCTGCATCCACCCTACACCTCACCTGCGCTGGTGCATCCACCCTACACCTCACCTGCCCTCCTCCATTCACCCTACACCTCGCCTGCCCACCTCCATCCACCCTACACCTCAACTGTCCTGCTGCTTCCACTCTACACCTCACCTAACCTGCTCCACCCACCCGACACCTCACCTGTCATCCTCCCTCCGCCCTACACCTCACCTGTGTTCCTGTATCCACTCTACACTTCACCTGCGCTGGTGCATCCACCCTACACCTCACCTGTGCTGCTGCATCCGCCCTACACCTCACCTGTCCTGCTGCATCTACCCTACACCTCACCTGCGCTGGTGCATCCACCCTACACCTCACCTGTGCTGCTGCATCCTCCCTACACCTCACCTGTCCTGCTGCATCCACCCTACTCTTCACCTTCGCTGCTGCATCCACCCTACACCTCACCTGTGCTGCTGCATCCGCCCTACACCTCACCTGTCCTGCTGCATCCACCCTACACCTCACCTGCGCTGCTGCATCCACCCTAGACCTCACCTGTGCTGCTGCATCCGCCCTACACCTCACCTGCGCTGGTGCATCCACCCTACACCTCACCTGCCCTCCTCCATCCACCCTACACCTCACCTGTCCTGCTGCATCCGCCCTACACCTCACCTGTCCTGCTCCATCCGCTCTACACCTCACCTGCCCTCCTCCATCCACCCTACTCTTCACCTGCGCTGCTGCATCCACCCTACACCTCACCTGTGCTGCTGCATCTGCCCTACACCTCACCTGTCCTGCTGCATCCACCCTACACCTCACCTGCGCTGCTGCATCCACCCTACACCTCACCTGCGCTGGTGCATCCACCCTACACCTCACCTGCCCTCCTCCATCCACCCTACACCTCACCTGTGCTGCTGCATCCACCCTACACCTCACCTGCGCTGGTGCATCCACCCTACACCTCACCTGCCCTCCTCCATCCACCCTACACCTCACCTGTCCTGCTGCATCCACCCTACACCTCACCTGTCCTGCTGCATCCACCCTACACCTCACCTGCGCTGCTGCATCCACCCTACACCTCACCTGCGCTGGTGCATCCACCCTACACCTCACCTGCCCTCCTCCATCCACCCTACACCTCACCTGTCCTGCTGCATCCGCCCTACACCTCACCTGTCCTGCTCCATCCGCTCTACACCTCACCTGCCCTCCTCCATCCACCCTACACCTCACCTGTGTGCTGCATCCACCCTACACCTCACCTGCCCTCCTCCATCCACCCTACACCTCACCTGCGCTGCGTGCATCCACCCTACATCTCATCTGCCCTCCTCCATCCACCCTACACCTCACCTGTGCTGCTGCATCCACCCTACACCTCACCTGCGCTGGTGCATCCACCCTACACCTCACCTGCCCTCCTCCATCCACCCTACACCTCACCTGCGCTGCGTGCATCCACCCTACACCTCATCTGTGCTGCTGCATCCAACCTACACCTCACCTGCGCTGGTGCATCTACCCTACACCTCACCTGTGTTCCTGCATCCGCTCTACACCTCACCTGTCCTGCTGCATCTGCCCAACACCTCACCTGCGCTGGTGCATCCAACCTACACCTCACCTGTGCTCCTGCATCAGCCCTACACCTCACCTGTCCTGCTGCATCCACCCTACACCTCACCTGCGCTGGTGCATTCACCCTACACCTCACCTGTCCTGCTGCATCCGCCCTACACCTCACCTGTCCTGCTCCATCCGCTCTACACCTCACCTGCCCTCCTCCATCCCCCCTACACCTCACCTGCGCTGGTGCATCCATCCTACACCTCACCTGCCCTGCTGCTGCCACTCTACGCCTCACCTGTGTTGCTGCATTCACCCTACACCTCACCTCTGGTCCTGTGTCCACTCTACACCTCACCTGTCCAGCTGCATCCGCTCTACACCTCACCTAACCTGCTCCATCCACCCTACACCTCACCTGTGCTGCTGCATCCACCCTACACCTCACCTGTGTGCCTGCATCCGCTCTACACCTCACCTGTCCTGCTCCTTCCACTCTACGCCTCACCTGTGCTGGAGCATCCACCCTACACCTCACCTGCCCTGCTGTTTCCACTCTACCCCTCACCTGTGCTGCTGCATCCACCCAACTACTCACCTCTGGTCCTGTGTCCACTCTACACCTCACCTGTCCTGCCGCATCCACCCTACACCTCACCTGTCCTCTTGCATCCACTCTACGCCTCACCTGTCCTGCCGCATCCACCCTACACCTCACCTGTGCTACACCTCATCTGTGCTGCTGCATCCACCCTACACCTCACCTGTGCTGCTGCATCCGCTCTACACCTCACCTAACCTGCTCCATCCGCCCTACACCTCACCTGTCCTCCTCCATCCACCCTACACCTCACCTGCCCTCCATCCACTCTACACCTCACCTGTGCTGCTGCATCCACCCTACACCTCACCTGTGCTGCTGCAGCCACTCTACACCTCACCTGTCTTGCTGCATCCGCTCTACACCTCACCTAACCTGCTCCATCCACCCTACACCTCACCTGTGCTGCTGCATCCACCCTACACCTCACTTGTGTTCCTGCATCCGCTCTACACCTCACCTGTCCTGCTGCATCCGCCCTACACCTCACCTGTACTGCTGCATACGCCCTACACCTCACCTGTCCTGCTGCTTCCACTCTACGCCCCACCTGCACTGGTGCATCCACCCTAAACCTCACCTGTGCTGCTCCATCCACTCTACACCTCTCCTGTCCTGCTCCATCCGCCCTACACCTCACCTGTCCTTCTGCATCCACCCTACACCTCACCTGCCCTCCTCCATCCACCCTACACCTCACCTGCCCTCCATCCACCCTACACCTCACCTGTGCTGCTGCATCCACCCTACACCTCACCTGTGCTGCTGCAGCCTCTCTACACCTCACCTGCGCTGGTGCATCCACGCTACACCTCACCTGCCCTCCTCCATCCGCCCTACACCTCACCTTTCCTGCTGCATCCGCCCTACAACTCACCTGTCCTGCTACATCCACTCTACACCTCACCTGTCCTGCTGCATCCACCCTACACCTCACCTGTGCTGATGCATCCACCCTACACCTCAGCTGCCCCCCTCCGTCCACCCTGCACCTCACCTGTGCTGCTGCATCCACCCTAGACCTCACCTTCCCTCCACCATCCACCCTCCACCTCACCTGTCCTGCTGCATCCGGCCTACACCTCACCTGTCCTGCTCCATCCGCTCTACACCTCACCTGTGCTGCTGCATCCGCCCTACACCTCACCTATGCTGCTGCATCCACCCTACACCTCACCTGTGCTCCTGCATCCTCCCGACACCTCACCTGTGCTGCTGCATCCACCCTACACCTCACCTGCCCTCCATCCACCCTACACCTCACCTGTTCTGCTGCATCCACCCTACACCTCACCTCTGCTGCTGCATCCACCCTAGACCTCACCTGCCCTCCTCCGTCCACCCTATACCTCACCTGTGCTGCTAAATCCACCCTACACCTCTCCTGTCCTGCTGCATCCACCCTACACCTCACCTGTGCTGCTGCATCCACCCTACACCTCACCTGCCCTCCATCCACCCTACACCTCACCTGTCCTGCTGCATCCGGCCTACACCTCACCTGTCCTGCTGCATCCACCCTAAACCTCACCTGTGCTGCTCCATCCACTCTACACCTCTCCTGTCCTGCTCCATCTGCCCTACACCTCACTTGTCCTGCTGCATACGCCCTACACCTCACCTGTCCTGCTCCATCCGCTCTACACCTCACCTGTCCTGCTGCATCCACACTACACCTCACCTGTGCTGATGCATCCACCCTAGACCTCACATTCCCTCCACCATCCACCCTCCACCTCACCTGTCCTGCTGCATCCGGCCTACACCTCACCTGTCCTGCTCCATCTGCTCTGCGCCTCACCTGTGCTGCTGCATCAGCCCTACACCTCACCTGCCCTCCATTCACCCTACACCTCACCTGTCCTGCTGCATCCTCCCTACACCTCACCTGCCCTCCTCCTTCCACCCTACACCTCACCTGTGCTGATGCATCCACCCTAGACCTCACCTGCCCTCCTCCGTCCACCCTACACCTCACCTGTGCTGCTGCATCCACCCTACACCTCACTTGCCCTCCTCCATCTGCCCTACACCTCACCTGTGCTGCTGCATCCACCTAACACCTCACCTGTTCTGCTGCATCCGCTCTACACCTCACCTGTCCTGCTGCAACCGCCCTACACCTCACCTGTCCTGCTCCATCCACTCTACACCTCTCCTGTCCTACTCCATCCGCCCTACACCTCACCTGTCCTGCTCCATCCGCTCTACACCTCACCTGTCCTGCTGCATCCACCCTACACCTCACCTGCCCTCCTCCATCCACCCTACACCTCACCTGTGCTGATGCATGCACCCCAGACCTCAGCTGCCCTCCTCCGTCCACCCTACACCTCACCTATGCTGCTGCATCCACCCTAGACCTCACCTTCCCTCCACCATCCACCCTCCACCTCACCTGTCCTGCTGCATCCGGCCTACACCTCACCTGTCCTGCTCCATCCACTCTACACCTCACCTGTGCTGCTGCATCCGCTCTTCACCTCACCTGTGCTCCTGCATCCTCCCTACACCTCACCTGTGCTGCTGCATCCACCCTACACCTCAGCTGCCCTCCATCCACCCTACACCTCACCTGTCCTGCTGCATCCTCCCTACACCTCACCTGCCCTCCTCCATCCACCCTACACCTCTCCTGTGCTGATGCATCCACCCTAGACTTCACCTGCCCTCCTCCGCCCACCCTACACCTCACCTGTGCTGCTGCATCCACCCTACACCTCACCTGCTCTCCTCCATCCGCCCTACACCTCACCTGTGCTGCTGCATCCACCCTAGACCTCACCTGCCCTCCTCCATCCGCCCTAAACCTCACCTGTGCTGCTCCATCCACCCTACACCTCACCTGCCCTCCACCATCCACCTTACACCTCACCTGCCCTCCTCCATCCGCCCTACACCTCTCCTGTGCTGCTGCATCCACCCTACACCTCCCCTGCCCTCCATCCACCCTACACCTCACCTGTCCTGCTGCATCCACCCTACACCTCACCTGCCCTCCTCCATCCACCCTACACCTCACCTGTGCTGCTGCATCCACCCTAGACCTCACCTGCCCTCCTCCGTCCACCCTACACCTCACCTGTGCTGCTGCATCCACCCTACACCTCACCTGCCCTCCTCCATACGCCCTACACCTCACCTGTGCTGCTGCATCCACCCTAAACCTCACCTGCCCTCCACCATCCACCCTACACCTCACCTGTCCTGCTGCACCCACCCTACACCTCACCTGCCCACCTCTATCCACCCTACACCTCACCTGTCCTGCTGCATCCACCCTACACCTCACCTGCCCTCTTCCATCCACCCTACACCTCATCTGCCCTCCTTCATCCACCCTACACCTCACCTGTCCTGCTGCATCCACCCTACACCTCACCTGCCCTGCTGCAGCCAGCCTACACCTCACCTGCCCTCCTCCATCCGCTCTACGCCTCTTGGTCCTGTGTCCACTCTACACCTCACCTGTGCTGCTACGTCCACTCTACACCTCACCTGCCCTCATCTATCTGCTCTACACCTCATCTGCACTGCCGCATCCACCCAATACCTCACCCCTGCTCCTGTGTCCACTCTACACCTCACCTGTCCTCCGCCATCCACTCTACGCCTCACCTGTGCTGCCACATCCACCCAACACCTCACCTCTGGTTCTGTGACCACTCTACGCCTCACTTGTGCTGCCACATCCACCCTACACCTCACCTCTGGTCCTGTGTCCACTCTACATCTCACCTTCACTGGTGCAGCCACCCCACACCTCACCTGTGCTGCCGCATCCACCCTACACCTCACCTCTGGTCCTGTGTCCACTCTACACCTCACCTGTGCTGGTGCATCCACCCTACACCTCACCTGCGCTGCAGCATCCACCCTACACCTCACCTCTGGTTCTGTGTCCACTCTACACCTCACCTGCACTGGTGCATCCACCCCACACCTCACCTGTGGTCCTGTGTCCACCCTACACCTCACCTGCCCTCCATCCACCCTACACCTCACCTGTTCTGCTGCATCCACCCTACACCTCACCTCTGCTGCTGCATCCACCCTAGACCTCACCTGCCCTCCTCCGTCCACCCTATACCTCACCTGTGCTGCTAAATCCACCCTACACCTCCCCTGTCCTGCTGCATCCACCCTACACCTCACCTGTGCTGCTGCATCCACCCTACACTTCACCTGCCCTCCATCCACCCTACACCTCACCTGTCCTGCTGCATCCGCCCTACACCTCACCTGTCCTGCTCCATCCACTCTACACCTCTCCTGTCCTGCTCCATCTGCCCTACACCTCACTTGTCCTGCTGCATACGCCCTACACCTCACCTGTCCTGCTCCATCCGCTCTACACCTCACCTGTCCTGCTGCATCCACACTACACCTCACCTGTGCTGATGCATCCACCCTAGACCTCACATTCCCTCCACCATCCACCCTCCACCTCACCTGTCCTGCTGCATCCGGCCTACACCTCACCTGTCCTGCTCCATCTGCTCTGCGCCTCACCTGTGCTGCTGCATCAGCCCTACACCTCACCTGCCCTCCATTCACCCTACACCTCACCTGCCCTCCTCCATCCACCCTACACCTCACCTGTGCTGCTGCATCCACCCTAGACCTCACCTGCCCTCCTCCGTCCACCCTACACCTCACCTGTGCTGCTGCATCCACCCTACACCTCACCTGCCCTCCTCCATACGCCCTACACCTCACCTGTGCTGCTGCATCCACCCTAAACCTCACCTGCCCTCCACCATCCACCCTACACCTCACCTGTCCTGCTGCACCCACCCTACACCTCACCTGCCCACCTCCATCCACCCTACACCTCACCTGTCCTGCTGCATCCACCCTACACCTCACCTGCCCTCCTCCATCCACCCTACACCTCATCTGCCCTCCTTCATCCACCCTACACCTCACCTGTGCTGGTGCATCCACCCTACACCTCACCTGCGCTGCAGCATCCACCCTACACCTCACCTCTGGTTCTGTGTCCACTCTACACCTCACCTGCACTGGTGCATCCACCCCACACCTCACCTGTGGTCCTGTGTCCACCCTACACCTCACCTGGCCTCCATCCACCCTACACCTCACCTGTCCTGCTGCATCCGCCATACACCTCACCTGTCCTGCTGCATCCACCCTAAACCTCACCTGTGCTGCTCCATCCACTCTACACCTCTCCTGTCCTGCTCCATCCGCCCTACACCTCACTTGTCCTGCTGCATACGCCCTACACCTCACCTGTCCTGCTCCATCCGCTCTACACCTCACCTGTCCTGCTGCATCCACACTACACCTCACCTGTGCTGATGCATCCACCCTAGACCTCACATTCCCTCCACCATCCACCCTCCACCTCACCTGTCCTGCTGCATCCGGCCTACACCTCACCTGTCCTGCTCCATCTGCTCTGCACCTCACCTGTGCTGCTGCATCCGCCCTACACCTCACCTGCCCTCCATTCACCCTACACCTCACCTGTCCTGCTGCATCCTCCCTACACCTCACCTGCCCTCCTCCTTCCACCCTACACCTCACCTGTGCTGATGCATCCACCCTAGACCTCACCTGCCCTCCTCCGTCCACCCTACAACTCACCTGTGCTGCTGCATCCACCCTACACCTCACCTGTTCTGCTGCATCCGCTCTACACCTCACCTGTCCTGCTGCAACCGCCCTACACCTCACCTGTCCTGCTCCATCCACTCTACACCTCTCCTGTCCTACTCCATCCGCCCTACACCTCACCTGTCCTGCTCCATCCGCTCTACACCTCACCTGTCCTGCTGCATCCACCCTACACCTCACCTGCCCTCCTCCATCCACCCTACACCTCACCTGTGCTGATGCATGCACCCCAGACCTCAGCTGCCCTCCTCCATCCACCCTACACCTCACCTATGCTGCTTCATCCACCCTAGACCTCACCTTCCCTCCACCATCCACCCTCCACCTCACCTGTCCTGCTGCATCCGGCCTACACCTCACCTGTCCTGCTCCATCCACTCTACACCTCGCCTGTGCTGCTGCATCCGCTCTTCACCTCACCTGTGCTCCTGCATCCTCCCTACACCTCACCTGTGCTGCTGCATCCACCCTACACCTCAGCTGCACTCCATCCACCCTACACCTCACCTGTCCTGCTGCATCTTCCCTACACCTCACCTGCCCTCCTCCATCCACCCTACACCTCTCCTGTGCTGATGCATCCACCCTAGACACCACCTGCCCTCCTCCGCCCACCCTACACCTCACCTGTGCTGCTGCATCCACCCTAAACCTCACCTGCTCTCCTCCATCCGCCCTACACCTCACCTGTGCTGCTGCATCTACCCTAGACCTCACCTGCCCTCCTCCATCCGCCCTAAACCTCACCTGTGCTGCTGCATCCACCCTACACCTCACCTGCCCTCCACCATCCACCTTACACCACACCTGCCCTCCTCCATCCGCCCTACACCTCTCCTGTGCTGCTGCATCCACCCTACACCTCACCTGCCCTCCATCCACCCTACACCTCACCTGTCCTGCTGCATCCACCCTACACCTCACCTGCCCTCCTCCATCCACCCTACACCTCACCTGTGCTGCTGCATCCACCCTAGACCTCACCTGCCCTCCTCCGTCCACCATACACCTCACCTGTGCTGCTGCATCCACCCTACACCTCACCTGCCCTCCTCCATACGCCCTACACCTCACCTGTGCTGCTGCATCCACCCTAAACCTCACCTGCCCTCCACCATCCACCCTACACCTCACCTGTCCTGCTGCACCCACCCTACACCTCACCTGCCCACCTCCATCCACCCTACACCTCACCTGTCCTACTGCATCCACCCTACACCTCACCTGCCCTCCTCCATCCACCCTACACCTCACCTGCCCTCCTTCATCCACCCTACACCTCACCTGTCCTGCTGCATCCACCCTACACCTCACCTGCCCTGCTGCAGCCAGCCTACACCTCACCTGCCCTCCTCCATCCGCTCTACGCCTCTTGGTCCTGTGTCCACTCTACACCTCACCTGTGCTGCTCCGTCCACTCTACACCTCACCTGCCCTCATCTATCTGCTCTACACCTCACCTGCACTGCCGCATCCACCCAATACCTCACCCCTGCTCCTGTGTCCACTCTACACCTCACCTGTCCTCCGCCATCCACTCTACGCCTCACCTGTGCTGCCACATCCACCCAACACCTCACCTCTGGTTCTGTGTCCACTCTACACCTCACTTGTGCTGCCACATCCACCCTACACCTCACCTCTGGCCCTGTGTCCACTCTACATCTCACCTGCACTGGTGCAGCCACCCCACACCTCACCTGTGCTGCCGCATCCACCCTACACCTCACCTCTGGTCCTGTGTCCACTCTACACCTCACCTGTGCTGGTGCATCCACCCTACACCTCACCTGCGCTGCAGCATCCACCCTACACCTCACCTCTGGTTCTGTGTCCACTCTACACCTCACCTGCACTGGTGCATCCACCCTACACCTCACCTGTGTTGCTGCATCCACCCTACACCTTACCTCTGGTCCTGTATCCACTCTACACCTCACCTGCACTGGTGCATCCACCCTACACCTCACCTGTCCTGTTGCATCCACCCTACTCCTCACCTCTGGTCCTGTGCCCACTCTACACCTCACCTGCACTGGTGCATCCACCCTACACCTCACCTGTGCTGCTGCATCTACCCAAAACCTCCCCTCTGGTCCTGTGTCCACTCTACACCTCACCTGCGCTGGTGCATCCACCCTACACCTCACCTGTGCTGCTGCATCCACCCTACACCTCACCCCTGGTCCTGTGTCCACTCTACGCCTCACTTGTGCTGCCGCATCCACCATACACCTCACCTGTGCTGCCGCATCCACGCTACACCTCACCTCTGGTCCTGTGTCCACTCTACACCTCATCTGTACTCGTGCATCCACCCTACACCTCACCTGTGCTGCCACGTCCACCCAACACCTCACCTGCACTGGTGCATCCATCCTACACCTCACCTGTGCTGCCGCATCCACCCTCCACCTCACCTCTGGTCCTGTGTCACTCTACACCTCACCAGCGCTGGTGCATCCACCCCACACTTCACCTGTCCTGCTGCATCCACCCTACACTTCACCTGCGCTGCTGCATCCACCCTACACCTCACCTGTGCTGCTGCATCCGCCCTACACCTCACCTGTCCTGCTGCTTCCACCCTACGCCTCACCTGTGCTTCTGCATCAACCCTACACCTAACCTCTGGTCCTGTGTCACTCTACACCTCACCAGCGCTGGTGCATCCACCCCACACCTCACCTGTGCTGCTGCATCCACCCAACACCTCACCTCTGGTCCTGTGTCCACTCTACACCTCACCTGCACTGGTGCATCCACCCTACACCTCACCTGTGCTGCTGCTTCCACCCAACACCTCACCTGTGCTGCCGCATCCACCCTACACCTCACCTCTGGTCCTGTGTCCACTCTACACCTCACCTGCACTGGTGCATCCACCCCACACCTCACCTGTGCTGCCGCATCCGCCCTACACCTCACCTCTGGTTCTGTGTCCACTCTATACCTCACCTGCACTGGTGCATCCACCCAAAACCTCACCTCTGGTCCTGTATCCACTCTACACCTCACCTGCACTGGTGCATCCACCCAACACCTCACCTGTGCTGCTTCATCCACCCAACACCTCACCTGTACTCCTGCATCCATGATCAGACTATATCAGGAAAATAAAATATCTGACATGTTTCATTCTTTTATATTTTATTAAAAATTAAGGCAGCCTGTGAAGAACATGATTAGGGTTATTTTGGATAGACAATTTCTGAGGTTCCGGCTGCTTGTCTGGCAGGTGAGGCCTTCCATCGATATCTGTTTTAATCTGTAGTTTTTCCTTTTGATTTCCCTTTGTCACTGTCAGATTTTCAATGTTTGAAGAGCATGTGCTCTAGGTCCGCTCTCTGTTGCCAGCCTCCATTTTTTGGTGTCACGTGTGAAACTCCTGATTGGTCTGATGGTCCCTTCCGTCACAGCCAAACCAGCGAATCAGCAGCTCACCACCAGTGCTTCTGGAGCCAGGCGTAGGAGTATTCATAAACCAAGAGCATGACAGCGCCACCTAGAGGAAAGAACAGAATGTTACCTTCAGCGTTTGACTTAAAGTTGCTCGGCAGTCATGGCCGAAAGAGGGCCCTAAGGGAAGGCCTAAGGACAGCCCTATGGACGGCCAAAGCTTGACTAAAAGGACAGGGAAAAGGTAGGGCCGGATTTGGACTCATCGCAACACCTTAGAGATGGCCCAAAAGACTGCCATAGGCCTAGCCAACTGATGCCCCAGTGGACAGCCCATAAAACAGCCCTATGATAGGCTCAGTGGTTGGACCAATGCAAGATCATTGGGTGGCCCGAAGGATGGCCAAACTGAAGACCTGCAGGGGCCAAACTAATCGACGACCCAGAGGAGCCCAGAAATGGTCAAATGAGACGACCAAGCAGAAGACCTAGATGGGCCGAAGGAGGGTTAAATGGGTGGCCAAATGGAAGGGCCAAAGAACAACCCATTGGACGGCCCAATGAAGACCCCCGATGAGAATCCCAAGGCAGTCAATGGGTGCAAATTGAATTCAAAGAACAGCCTACGTGTTCAGAGCAAAACCGACCATGACTCCTGCGGAGGACCACCGGCATCCGTAAAATATTAGAGGTGATGAGAAATCTCTGGAGAAGCTGATGCTAAGAGGGCCAAAAGGCCACCCTGGTGAAGTCATGTTGGGTGGCTGAATTTGATCTTTCTCAATGAAGACCAGTAACCCTAGTGTTGAAGTCAAATCAACCAAGCTTTTCAAAGGACTGCAAGGGCCATTGGTCATCAGGAGGCTCATGACAGAAGCCAGACCTAAGCAGAACTGCATTCAAGAAGATCTTGCCACATTCTTTAATACCATACCTTGTTCAAGTGGACCACAACTTATTCAAGAAGACTCGTCCAAGGATACCTTGTTCAAGAAGAACACACCTCATGCAAGACCATGCCTCACTCGAGGATCACACATCCTTCAAGACCACATCTCATTCACTCAAATTGTTTTGTTCAAGAAAACTATACCTTGCACAATAAGATCACATCTTCAACAGCCCACACCATGCAAGACCACACCTCGTTCAAGAAGATTACATCTCTGTTAAGAAGAGCACATCTCATTAAAGAAGACCACACCATCTACAAGAAGATCACTCCTCATTTAAGAAAAAAACCCTTCCTTTCAGAAGACTAGATCTCTTTTAAAATGACATCACCTTCTAAAAGCCCACATCACTTTCAATAATTCCACACCTCCTTCAAAACTGAACCTCAGAAGGGCTCTTTAAATAAGACCATGCATCAGTCAAGAAGAACACACCTCCAACTAAACCACACATTACTCAAGTAGACCACACCCTTCTCAAGACCACATATCCTCAAATAAGACTACACCTCGTACAAACAGACCACACCTCTTTAAAACCTCATACAAGATGATCATGTAGGAAGCTGGCCCTCTATGTAGTGTGCAAATCGTTGTACACTGTGCAGAGGGTCCGGGCAAAACCATATTAGTTTACAGAGGTAAAAACTAGACCACCTAATGCTCCAATTTTAATGGTAGCTTGTTCGTGCAGTTAGGCTAATCTTGGAAAAGTGCAAAGCATTTGTTGTACTCACAGTGTCAATAAATGAGACCACACACTCAAAAGAATACCTATAGACCAATTTACAAAAATACTTCAGATTTATATACATTTTTTAAGACCAAGATCATCAAAATCGGGTAAATACTTTTTAAGCTATGAATTTTCAAATTTTAGAAAATGTCTCAGTTCTGTGTGTTATTACGCGCTATAGGAATCAATGAAGAAATACTTTCAAAAATGACAATAGAATCAGGCAATGCGTATACCAATGTCTCCACTTGGCTGTAGGTCGAGGTCGTCATTGGGCCCTGTGGACCAGCAGGAGAAAGGAAAGTTGGGCGTCTCCCAGTTTCGGCAGGAGCAGAGCAGAAAAGTCTTTGGAGCTGGTGTAAGGCCACTGCGGGAGACCACTTGAAAAAGCGCTGCACAGGTGGACTTAAAGGTGAGTCTGGGGGGTCCCCTTGGAGTGTCAAGGTCACAAAGGGTGGGGGACCCTTAGGGCACAGCTGGATCTTCAGTGCAGGGCACAGGACGGCCGGGTGCAGAGCGAAATGATGAGCCCGGGGCTGTGTCTAAAGGTGCCCTTGGAAGCAGGAGGTAGGTCGCTTCGAGGGTCACTTGCAGGTCAGCAGGGGCACTCTGGTGGGAGGTCCTGGTGTTCTTTGAAGTCCTTCGACTGGGGATTCCTCCTGGTCCTTTTTCAGTCCAGAGTGGACTTTCCTTCTGGGATTCCGATGTTGAGTGAACAGTAATGGGGCTATTGCACGGTTCAGCCACTGGAGGTCGCAGTACGACCCAATTTGCACACTGGTGGGTTTTGTCCTCGCGGTCCATTGGGTGAAATTTGGTCCAGCTACGGCATTTGGTTCCTTGGTCACCAGCCGGTCATTGAACTGGACTTCACTGGTCTTTTGGTCTTTGTTGCAGGAGAGTGATGCCTTCACTCTGAAGGGAGATCTTTCGCAATATTTAGAAGAGTGGAAGTCCTCTGGCTGTTTGTAGAGTCCGTCCGATGTCCGAGCAACCACTCAGAGGTGATTGTCGAGTCCTGGGTGCACCAGGCAGGGTTTGGCACCTTATTTTGGTGCAACAGGACTTCAGTTCTCAAGCTTTGGGTCATCTTTGTTGCTGGTCTTCTTTTGTCCTTGGAATCTGAATCTCTGTTCTACTAAATACTGTACTTAGTGGGTGTTTAGGGGAGTAACTAGTAGTGACCAATGAGTCATCTACCTTAGAGTGGCTACACCCATTAAGTAACCACTTCCTGTGGGCAGAGGTCACTTCCTTACACCTGTTTGGCTATTTTCCTTCCATGCAAGATGGAGGAAAATGAAATGGAGGGGTCACCTTGCATGCAACACCTTAGGGGTGGTGCAAGCTGGGGCTGACCACTCCTACTGTCTTTTGTGTGTTTTCTTGCGGTTGCTCCCGCCAAAAGTGGGGGTTTGCAACGGGGCTGGCAGCAGGCTTGAGTTTCAAAGACAGTAAGCCCTTTGAAGCTCCCTAACAGGGCAGTGCACATTCCTGAGGAGGGAGGTGTGACACCTCCACCCACGAAGGCCTTTGTTCTGGGACCCAGAGAGCAAGATCTCTTACCAAGGGTTCCAGAATCTTGCCTGGTGGTGTCAGGCTGGTTGTGACCGGCCAGCAACTATGCCAGTGTTAGTTAGCTTTGCAGGACTCACCTTTAAGGTGGCCCCGGGGTACATATTGCAATAAATCCAATACCTGTACCAGTTTGGATTTATCATTCTGAGTTGTTTGATACATTTAACGTGGCTGATCTGTTCACTATGTCCCAGGTTAGGCAAGGACACAGTGGGGGCTCATGCAACTATGCCCTCACATACATTATAGAGCACCCTACCTTAGGGCTGTAAGGTCTGCCAGAGAGGTGCCTTATCCATAGTGTATGCAGCATATGGTGGACTGGGCACACAGGCAGTGTGCCAGGTCGAGTTTGCATTTTAGGATTGCACTAGGACACTCAGCCTGCAATGGCAGTGCTTGGTGCTCTGGATTTATGGTCCTAGAGGGTGGCACAATCAGTGCTGCTGCCCTCAGGGATCTACCCTTAGTACTGCATGCCCTGGGTACCTAAGTACCATTTACTAGGGACTTATAGTGACTGCTAAAGGTGTTGCCATTTGTGCCAATGCATCACAACACTTTTAGGAAAAGAGATCTGGCCCAGGGAACCTGGTTAGCAGCAGCCCTGGGCACTAACAACTTTGAGACCCCACCAAATACCTGGCAAAATGTGGGTGCTACCCATGACAAAAGAGGCCTTTTCTCACAGATCATACCACTGTCAAGAAGATCACACTTTGTTCAGGAGGACATCTTGTCCAAAAAGACCACCTGTCTTTAAAAAGACCAAGACCACACCTTCTCCAAGTAGAAGACATCTCGTTCACCTGCACCTCATTCGGGTAGCGCATAGTTGATTACGCTCCACCACACTTGTTTACTCTTGTTTACAACAGAAATGTCTGCACTATGCTAGAGCAGCTTGCCCAACACTAGACCCCATTTACTTCAACGATGCTGCACTTCTTTCCACACCTAGACCACCTCTGCATCCATTAGTCATATTTACATAATTCCGGATGGATTATTGACTTCACTATGTTACGCTACAAGACTATTCCTCTTATGCTAACTCTTACAGGCCGCATCTCCTCATGCTAGGTCACACCTGTTATACTACACCACAATTCTCTACACCAGACAACGCTTTTGGATGAACTTCTTAAGTGCCATCAAGACGATAATGGCTCCTACTATATACATGGACTGTCTCCAAAACGACCTGTCTTTCTTTTGGGTCTTAAGACGTTTCAATCTTGCATTTCTTGGTGTCGCGTTTGAGTCCACCCATTGTGTGACTGGTGAGCCTTCTCATCATTTTTTCTTTGCCTTTTCCAAGCATCATATTCTTTTTCCATAAAACGGGGTCTTTATGGTTTGCCCAAAATACCACACCACACATTTGAACAGTACATATGACCCACACTAACGTTCGCTAAATTAAACATCCAACCCAGGAGCCATACAACATGTGTACGGCTACAGTACCAGGGTACCATACTGGGTGAGCTGTACATTATTATACAAATACACTCAACATAATTTAACATAACATAATTGTGAGAAAGTCCCCTCTTTCTAGCATGGTTAACCCCATTTTTGGCCTGTTTTTCAGTGTGTTTTGACTGTGTCACTGGAATCCTGCTAGCCAGCAATCCAGTGCTTATGTTCTCTCTGTTCCCAAATTTGTCTCTACATACTGGTAACCCAGTATTTCACTCCAAATTTGCATACTGGTCCCCCTTATAAGTCCCTAGTATATGGTACCTAGGTACCCAGGGGATCCCTTTGGGCTGCAGCATTACTTTTGTCACCTATAGGGAGCCCATGCAAAGGCTTCTACAGGAATGCCACTGCAGCCTGTGTGAAATAGTGCATGCCCTATCTCACAGCTGTTTTCACTGCACCAGGCCACTTATAAGTCACCTATATGTCAGGCCTTCCAACCCTGAAGGCTGGGTGCAAAGTACCTGTGTGTGAGGGCACCCCTGCACTAACAGAGGTGCCCCCACGATGTCCAGCTCCATTTTCACGGACTTCGTGAGTACGGGGACGCCATTTTATGCGTGCACTGGACATAGATCAATACCTATGTCCAGCTTCAAAATGGTAACCCGAATATGGCCATGTAAGGTGACTACCAACTGGGAATTGTACCCCAATACTGATTCCAGTATTGGTTGCACAATCCCATGCACTCTGGGGACTCCACCCTGGACCCCGAGTACTGCCATACCAGCCTTCTGAGGTTTTCCAGGCAACCCCAGCTGCTGCTCACAGACAGGTTTCTGCCCTCCTGTTGCTTGAGCAGCTCAAGCCCAGGTGGTTCTCCGGTGGCATGGGAATCCTTTGTGTCGTGCTGCGTGGGCCTCCATTTGCACCTCCTTTGTCCCCATGCTGTAGAACTCCTGTGCATGCTGTCTGGTCTTCGGAGGGATCTCTAAGTTGCTGAGAGTCCTCTCTGCCTCCCCCTCCTGGATAGAGGCCACCAGGTCCCTCCTGGTCCCAGGCAGCACCATTTTCTGCTAACCACGAGCTTTGTGTGTGACACAGCTTGTTGGTGGAATCCAGCAACGCAAACCAGACTGCATTGATCCATGCGGCGTGGGACATCTTCTGCACCAACCAGGAGCCTGCATCTGTCTTCTTTGGTGCAATACTGACTTTGTCTTCTCACTGGTGGTTCTCCTTCATCCGGGTTAGCAGGGGCTCCTGTTCTCCCTGGACTCTTCAGTGCCTCTTGGACTTGGTCCCCTTCTTCCACAGGTCTTCATGTCCAGGAATCCACTGTTGATGTCTTTTAGTCTCTTCTGGTTCTTGCATTATCTTCTATCACGACTTCTAGTGTTTTAGGAAACTTGCTGTGTTTTACTCCTGCTTTCCAGGGCTCTGGGTGGGGTCTATTACCTACCTTTGGTGGTTTCTGACACTCCCAAAAGCCTCTCTACACACTACACTTGCCTAGGTGGGAAACCGATTTTCGCATTCCACCATTTTAGTATATGGTTTGTGTTCCCCCTAGGCTCATTACAACCTATTGTGATTTTCACTATTTGCACTGTGTACTTACCTGTTTCTGGTTAATAGTGTATATATTTTGTAATTTACTTACCTCCTAAGGGAGTATAGTCTCTAAAGTATTTTTGGCCTTGTGTCACTAAAATAAAGTACCTTTATTTTTGGTACAACTCAGCATTGTGTTTCATGTGTGTGAGTGCTGTGTGACTACAGTGGTATTGCAAGAGCTTTGCATGTCTCCCAGATAAGCCTTGGCTGCTTAGCTACAGCTACCTATAGACAGCCTGACTTCTAGGCACTGACTACATTTCACTGATAAGGGATAACTGGACCTGGTATAAGGTGTAAGTACCTGTGGTACCCACTAGAAACCAGGCCAGCCTCCTACATTCAATGGTGCACAGTATAAGCTATTCATTAACCATCCCAAAGTAAAGTTGAGAAAACCATCCACGAGCTGAGAGTTACCTGGTCCCAAGAAATAGTTACCTGGTCCGAGCCTCATGATTTTTGGCAGCAACCCTTTGTAAAGGGCCAGGAACCTGGAAAACAGAAGATTTTTGTCACTAAGTAAGAACTTTTGTAGTATGCCGCTCAATTATAGTACTATTTGGATTCAGCCTCCTGGATAAGGTAACATACTTGTGACACTGTGCCAAGTGTCGAAATCAGACTCTAAGCGTCTGAATCAGATACTACGGCTCAAGATTAGATACTAAGGCTCGGAAGCCTCAGAATCGGGGGCTTAGATTTAGTAAGAGATACGAAGACTCAGAATCAGATACTAAGCCTCAGAAACAGATACGAAGCCTCAGAAACAGATACGAAGCCTCAGAAACAGATAGTAAGCATCAGAAACAGATACTAAGGCTTGACATCAGATAGTAAAGCTCGGAATCAGATACCAAGTTTCAGGATCCGATACTAAGCCTTGGAATTGGATACCATGGCTTGACATCAGATACTAAAGCTCAGAATCAGATACTAAACTTCAGGATCAGATACTATGCCTCAGGACCAGATGCTAAGACTTGGAATCAGATACTGCAGCTGGACATCAGATATTAAAGTTCAGAATCAGATATTTAGGCTAGACATCCAATACTAAGCCTCAGAAACAGATACTAAGCCCCAGAGTCAGATACTACAGCTTGGCTTCAGATCGTAAAGCTCAGAATCAGATATTAAGCCTCAGGAACAGACTCTAAGTCTTGAAATCAGATACTGTGGCTTGACATCAGATACTAAAGCTCAGAATTAGATTCTAAACCTCAGGATCAGTTACTAAGCTTCAGAATCAGAAATTATAGTTAGACATCAGATACTGAAGCTCAGAATCTGATACTAAGCCTCAGAATCAGGTACTAAGCCTCAGAGTCAGATATTATGGCTTGACATCAGATAATAAAACTCATAATCAGATGCTAATCCTCAGGATTATATGCTAAGCCTTGGAATCAGATACTGTGGTTTGACATCAGATACTAAAGCTGAGAATCAGATTCTAAACCTCGGGATCAGATGCTGAGCCTTGGAATCAGATGCTAAGGCTCAGGATCAGACATTCATGCTTGACATCAAATACTAAGCCTTGGAATATGATACTAAAGCTTCAGGATCAGATATTAAGCCTCAGAATCAGATATTATACTTTGACATCAGACACTAAAGCTCAAAATCAGATGTTAAGCTTCGGGATCAGATATTAAGCCTCAGAGTCAGATACTATTACTCAACATCAGATGTTAAAGCTCAGAATTAGATACTAATCCTTGGAATCAGATACCAAGCCTTGGAATCAGATATCAGAATCATATACCAAACCTCAGAATCAGATACTAAGGCTCAGAATCAGATACTCAAGCTTAAAATCAGATACTAAGACTTGCAATCCATTACTAAGCCTCAGAATCAGATACTAAGCTTCGGGATCAGGTATTAAGCCTCAGAGTCAGATACTATTACTCAACATCAGATGTTAAAGCTCAGAATTAGATACTAATCCTTGGAATCAGATGCCAAGCCTTGGAATCAGATATCAGAATCATATACCAAACCTCAGAATCAGATACTAAGGCTCAGAATCAGATACTCAAGCTTAAAATCAGATACTAAGACTTGCAATCCATTACTAGGCCTCAGAATCAGGTACTAAGCTTCAGGATCAGATCCTAAGCCGTGGAATCAGATACTGCGACTGGACATCAGATGCTAAAGCTCAGAATCAGATACTATGCCTCAGGATCAGATGCTAAGCCTTGAAATTAGATACTAAGGGCCTGATTACAACTTTGGCTGAGGGGGTTAATCCGTCCCAAATGTGACAGATATCCCACCCGCCGTAGTACGAGTTCCATAGGATATAATGGACTCATAATACGGCGGGTGGGATATCCGTAACATTTGGGACGGATTAACCCCCTCCGCCAAAGTTGTAATCAGGCCCTAAGTCTCAGAATCAGATATTCAGACTTGACTTCAGATAGTAAAGCTCAGAATCAGATATTAAGCCTCAGGAACAGACTCTAAGGGGGTCATTCCGACCCTGGCGGTCCATGACCGCCATGGCGGAGGGCGGCGGGAGCACCGCCAACAGGCTGGCGGTGCTTCCTGGGCTATTCTGACCGTGGCGGTAAAGCCGCGGTCAGAAAAGGGGAACCGGCGGTTTCCCGCCGGTTTTCCCCTGGCCCAGGGAATCCGCCATGGCGGCGCTGCTTGCAGCACCGCCATGGGGATTCCGACCCCCTTCACGCCAGCCTGTTTCTGGCGGTGTCCACCGCCAGAACCAGGATGGCGGGAATGGGTGCTGTGGGGCCCCTGGGGGCCCCTGCACTGCCCATGCCACTGGCATGGGCACTGCAGGGGCCCCCTAACAGGGCCCCACAAAGATTTTCACTGTCTGCTTTGCAGACAGTGAAAATCGCAACGGGTGCCACTGCACCCGTCGCACCCCTGCAACTCCGCCGGCTCCATTCGGAGCCGGCCTCCTCGTTGCAGGGGCTTTCCCGCTGGGCCGGCGGACGGTCTTTTGGCGGTCGCCCGCCGGCCCAGCGGGAAAGTTGGAATGACCGCCGCGGTCTTTTGACCGCTGTGCAGTCATTCGGCGGTAACCGCATGGCGGGCGGCGACCGCCGCCCGCCGTGGTCAGAATGACCGCCTAAGTCTTGAAATCAGTTACTGTGGCTTGACATCAGATACTAAAGCTCAGAATCAGATTCTAAGTCTCAGGATCAGATACTAAGCTTCAGAATCAGATATTATAGTTTGACATCAGATACTAAAGCTCAGAATCTGATACTAAGCCACAGAATCAGATATTAAGGCCCAGAATCAGATACTAAGCCCAAAATGCTAAGCCACAGAACTAGTTACTAAGACCCACCATCAAATACTAAGCCTTGTAATCCGATACTAAGCCTCAGAATCAGATATTAAGCCTCAGAATCATATACTAAACCTTGGAATCAGATGTTAAGCCTCAGAATCATACACAAAACCTCAGAATTAGATCTTAAAACTCAGAATCATATACTAAACCCCAGAATCAGATATTAAGCCTCAGAAGTATATAGTAAACCTCAGAATCAGATATTAAGCCTCAGAATCATATACTAAACCTCAGAACCAGATCGTAAGCCTCAGAATTATATACTAACCCTCAGAATCAGACCTTAAACCTCAGAATCATATATTAAACCCCTGAATCAGATATTAAGCCACAGAATCATATACTAACCCTCAGAATCAGATATTAAGCCTTAGAATCATATACTAAACCTCAGAATCGGATATTAAGGCTCAGAATCACATACTAAACCTCAGAATCAGATATTAAGCCACAGAATCAAATACTAAAACTTAAAATCAGATATTAAGCTTCAGAATCATATATGTAACCTCAGATACTAAGCCACAGAATCAAATACTAAGGCTTGACATCGGATATTAAAGTCTGTGACACATGTTTATGCACCACTGATTTGTACTGAGGTGAAATGTAGAATGAAATGTACAAGAATCATTAATATTTGCACACATTTTACCATTCCATGCTCCACGCGGGTGTTTTGGGTGAGAGCTCAGGTCGGTCGTGTGCGGCTCACTATTTCTGCATGAAACGCATGTTAGACTTTTGGCTCCTGACTGTTAGAGTATGTTTGAGGGATGCTCACTCTACTGGCAGATCAGACAGGATGAGAACTTTGTCCAGCCTGGGTCCACCTGGAGAGCAATGGGCAGCACAAAGGCCCTTGGGCACTTGTTCGGTCCACACAGGTCCTCCCAGTGACCCACAGGGCTGGTTGGGAGAGCCAAGCGTCTCTACTGCACAAGGAAGCTTGGCACAGGTTCAACCACCAATCCAAGCTAAGCCTTCTTCCACCCTCCAGGAGCAGATGGCAAATGCTCCTCCACACAGCATGTTTCTCAGCCCTTTAAATGGCAAACTTGAACTTGAAGAGGTTGGTGCAGTGGCCAATGCAACATTAACAACACAACAGGCAACCTCCTCACAGCATCACCACCAATGGCAAACAGAGGGCAACACACAGCCTCAAAACTGCCTTCTTGCAGGTAGAAACAGATTACCAAATGGCACAATATTACTTGGCAGGCTGGTGGTCTCTGGGGGTCAGACACCACTGGCTGAAGGTTAAACAGGGACAGTGCAGGAACAGGCAAGTCAATGAGAGGTTGGACAGCTGTTGCACTCAGTTCCAGGCCTCCATTCGTGCACATTCACTTATGTGTAAATGCTAATTTATGCTGCTGTGACCCCCTATCTTGTCCACGACCTCTGGCTCTGCACATTTACACCATGTGTACACTGAGTGTACACTGCTACAACCCCTACCTTGTCCGTAACACGTACTTGTCCAGGACCCCCGGCTCTGCACATTTACACTGTTGCGAACTAAGTGCATACCGCTACCACCCCTACCTTGTCTGCGACCCCTACCTTGTCCACAACCCCCGGCTCTGCACATTTACAACATGTGTAAACTGAGTATACACTGCTATGACCCCTACCTTGTCTGCGACCCCTACCTTGTCCACAACACCCGGCTCTGCACATTTACAACATGTGTAAACTGAGTATACACTGCTACGACCCCTACCTTGTCTGCGACCCCTACCTTGTCCACGACCCCCGGCTCTGCACATTTACACCATGTGTAAACTGAGTATACACTGCTACGACCCCTACCTTGTCTGCGACCCCTACCTTGTCCACGACCTCCGGCTCTGCACATTTACACCAGGTGTAAACTGAGTATACGCTGCTACGACCCCTACCTTGTCTGCGACCCCTACCTTGTCCACGACCCCCGGCTCTGCACATTTACACCATGTGTAAACTGAGTATACACTGCTACGACCCCTACCTTGTCTGCGACCCCTACTACCTTATCCACGACATCCAGCTCTGCACATTTACACCGTGTGTAAACTAAGTGCACACTGCTACAACCCCTACCTTGTCCACAACCCCCAGCTCTGTATATTTACACAGTGTGTAAACTAAGTGAACACTGTTACGACCCCTACCTTGCCTGCGACCCCTACCTTGCCCCCGGCTCTGCACATTTACACCATGTGTAAACTAAGTGAACACTGCTACGACCCCTACCTTGTCTGCGAGCCCTACCTTATCCACAGCCCCCAGCTCTGTACATTTATACAGTGTGTAAACTAAGTGAACACTGCTACGACCCCTACCTTGTCTGCGACCCCTACCTTGTCCACGTCGCCCAGCTCTGCACATTTACACCGTGTGTAAACTAGGTGCACACTGCTACAACCCCTACCTTGTCCACAACCCCCAGCTCTGCACATTTACACCGTGTGTAAACTAAACTGCTACGATCCCTACCTTGTCCACGACCCCGGGCTTTGCACATTTACACCATGTGTAAACTGAGTATACAGTGCTACGACCCCTGCCATGTCTGCGACCCCTGGCTCTGCACATTTACACCATGTGTAAACTAAGTGCACATTGCTACGATCCCTACCTTGTCCACGACCCCTGGCTCTGCACACTTACACCGTGTGTCAACTAAGTGCACACTGCTACAACTCCTACCTTGTCTGCGACCCCTATCTTGTCCACAACGCCCGGCTCTGCACATTTACACCGTGTGTAAGCTAGGTGCACACTGCTACGACCCCTACCTTGTCCACGACCCCTGGCTCTGCACACTTACACCGTGTGTCAACTAAGTGCACACTACTACGACCCCTACCTTGTCTTCGACCCCTACCTTGTCCATGACGCCCGGCTCTGCACATTTACACCGTGTGTAAACTAGGTGCACACTGCTACAACCCCTACCTTGTCCACAACCCCCAGCTCTGCACATTTACACTGTGTGTAAACTAAACTGCTACGACCCCTACCTTGTCCACGACCCCCGACTCTGCACATTTACACCGTGTGTCAACTAAGTGCACACTGCTACGACCCCTACCTTGTCCACGACCCCCGGCTCTGCACATTTATACCATGTGCAAACTGAGTATACTCTGCTGCGACCCCTACCTTGTCCGTAACACATACTTGTCCAGGACCCCCGGCTCTGCACATTTACACTGTTGCGAACTAAGTGCATACCGCTACCACCCCTACCTTGTCTGCGACCCCTACCTTGTCCACAACCCCCGGCTCTGCACATTTACACCATGTGTAAACTGAGTATACACTGCTATGACCCCTACCTTGTCTGCGACCCCTACCTTGTCCACAACACCCGGCTCTGCACATTTACAACATGTGTAAACTGAGTATACACTGCTACGACCCCTACCTTGTCTGCGACCCCTACCTTGTCCACGACCTCCGGCTCTTCACATTTACACCAGGTGTAAACTGAGTATACACTGCTATGACCCCTACCTTGTCTGCGACCCCTACCTTGTCCACGACCCCCGGCTCTGCACATTTATACCATGTGCAAACTGAGTATACTCTGCTGCGACCCCTACCTTGTCCGTAACACATACTTGTCCAGGACCCCCGGCTCTGCACATTTACACTGTTGCGAACTAAGTGCATACCGCTACCACCCCTACCTTGTCTGCGACCCCTACCTTGTCCACAACACCTGGCTCTGCACATTTACACCATGTGTAAACTGAGTATACACTGCTATGACCCCTACCTTGTCTGCGACCCCTACCTTGTCCACGACCCCCGGCTCTGCACATTTACACCAGGTGTAAACTGAGTATACACTGTTGCGACCCCTACCTTGTCCGTAACACGTACATGTCCAGGACCCCGGCTCTGCACATTTACACAGTATATAAACTAAGTGCACACAGCTAAGACCCCTACCTTGTCCACGACCCCCAGCTCTTTACATTTACACAGTATGTAAACTAAGTGCACACTGTTACGACCCCTACCTTGTCTGCGACCCCTACCATGTCCACGACCCCCGGCTCTGCACATTTACACCATGTGTAAACTAAGTGCACACTGTTACGACCCCTACCTTGTCCACAACCCCTACCTTGTCCACGTCCTCGGCTCTGCACATTTAGACTGTGTGTAAACTAAGTGCACACTGCTACGACCCCTACCTTGTCCACGAGCCCCGGCTCTGCACATTTACACCGTGTGTAAACTAAGTGCACACTGCTACGACCCATACCTTGTCCACGACCTCCAGCTCTGCACATTTACACCGTGTGTAAACTAAGTGCACACTGCTACGACCCCTACCTTGTCCACGACCTCCAGCTCTGCACATTTACACCGTGTGTAAACTAAGTGCACACTGCTACGACCCCTACCTTGTCCACGCCCTCCAGCTCTGCACATTTACACCGTGTGTAAACTAAGTGCACACTGTTACGACCCCTACCTTGTCCACAACCCCTACCTTGTCCACGTCCCCCGGATCTGCACATTTAGACTGTGTGTAAACTAAGTGCACACTGCTACGACCCCTACCTTGTCCACGAGCCCCGGCTCTGCACATTTACACCGTGTGTAAACTAAGTGCACACTGCTACGACCCCTACCTTGTCCACGACCTCCAGCTCTGCACATTTACACCGTGTGTAAACTAAGTGCACACTGCTACGACCCCTACCTTGTCCACGAGCCCCGGCTCTGCACATTTACACCGTGTGTAAACTAAGTGCACACTGCTACGACCCATACCTTGTCCACGACCTCCAGCTCTGCACATTTACACCGTGTGTAAACTAAGTGCACACTGCTACGACCCCTACCTTGTCCACGAGCCCCGGCTCTGCACATTTACACCGTGTGTAAACTAAGTGCACACTGCTACGACCCCTACCTTGTCCACGACCTCCAGCTCTGCACATTTACACCGTGTGTAAACTAAGTGCACACTGCTACGACCCCTACCTTGTCCACGACCTCCAGCTCTGCACATTTACACCGTGTGTAAACTAAGTGCATACTGCTACGACCCCTACCTTGCCCATAACACGTACTTGTCCACGAGCCAGGATCTGCCCATTTACACCGTGTGTAAACTTTCGACTCCTTCCTTATCCGTGACCCCTACCTTGTCCACGGCCCCCGGCTCTGCACACTAAGTGCACGCTGTTGCACAAGTGCCTAGGCCCTGACCCCAGTGCACTGCACATTCATACAATGCACACTGAGAGGCCTGTCCACAAACTGCACTTCCCAGTACATAAGGTATTGCTACTCATACCTCAAAAGGTGACCCCAAAGCTGCGCGTGGAGACCTCGGCCACCCCCTCTTCCATTCTTTCTGTACTGAGGTCTCAGCCACCATGGCACAGGTCTCCACACACAGGTTCACATATCTGTAGTAAAGGGGGGGGGGGGAGGCAGGGCAATGGCTGGAAAAGGAGGACTGTATACTGCTACCTAGGAGGAGTTTATGAAGGGGTAAGGAGGGGCTTAGAGAGGGACATGTTAATACAAACATTCATCCAAAGAGTACACCCTGCTAACCACGAACTACACTTCTGAAGTTACTACAGCCCAAAAGGTTAGAGAACAGTAGTAAGTGGCCAGTCGCAGGTACTGCATCTCATTCCTCTAGACAATATTGGAGGCCGGGACTTAATATAAAACCCCACAGTATCTAATGTTACATAAATAATATATACATTCTCAACACTTTCCTGGATGGAAAATGAGGCACTTGAAATGCAGTAACATCTCTTTAAGGTGCAATCGAACCAAACAGCATTTTTCCGAAAAATTTGTATTTAACTTAGTTTGAAAGAAATAATGAATCTTAAGAATAAATTATTTAATTTGATACAAAAGCATAAATGTTAAATTTAATAAATATTAATTAAATATTAAAATGCCGGTAAGGGTTTTTTTTAGCTTGAAAAATAATATTTATAAATTCAAATAATGACCCTTAAACATTTACTTGTTCATAAATATTGAATCTGATGAGATAACATACTGTAACATTTTATCGCACTGGGTCTAGTACTGCATTGCATTATTTCTAGATGGACACTATTTATTTAAATGCATGCTTATTTTCCCTAGACTTTCCAACAGAGAGGTCTGTGCCCTAGATGTGAGCTGCCTGCCACTAGTGGACTGTGGCTGTGAGGTCTCCACCCCTCAATGTGAAGCTGTGGAGATATGAAGTCTGCACTTAGGCCTCAATCCACAATCGGAAATGGTGACTAATGAACAGGTGCAGACTTCCACCTTGGTGTAAGAGTATATTTGCATGAGTCCCCCTTGCATTAATACTATGTGTAAATGAAAGTGCACACTGCTATACCCCGCCTTCTCCCCGCCTCTATATGTAAGTGCGCCCCGCAGCAGCCCTCCCCCTGTAGATGCGCAGTCACGTGGTCTCCTTACCCTTCCTCACTGTAGACAGTACTCATGGTTTTCCAGCAGCCGCGGTACTTGATCTCCCCGGGGACGGGCTGTGGCCCTTGGATGCGGCTCTTTGCCACGTCGAACGGGATGTTGATGATGGAGGCAAAGGTTCCGGAAGCCAGTCCGATACCAAACTTCCGGAGGAACTCCAGCATGGGATCCTGGGGAAGAGAGGGTCGGAGCATGAGGGAAGCAAGAAGGGCAGGGAAAGAGGGGTGCACACTAGTAGTGTCTGCGTGCGGTGATGTAGTGTCTTTGATATCATGCACACTAGCTGTAGGAGGCCGGCCTGGTTCGTACTGGGTACCACAGGTACTTACACCTTGCACCAGGTCCAGGTATCCCTTATTAGTAGAATAGAGGGGTGTCTAGCAGCTTAGGCTGAACTAGGGGACATGCAAAGCTCCTGCAATACCACTATAGTTACACAGTACTTATACACAAGTAAAGTGTTACCAAAAATAAAAGTACTTTATTTAAGTGACACAATGCCAAATATATCTTAGAGGCTATACTCCCTTAGGAAGTAAGTATTATACATAAAAAATACACTAGTAAACAAAATCAGGTAAGTAACAGTCATAAAATGGTGCAAATAGTACACCATAGGTTACAATGGGCCTAGGGGGAACACAAACCATATACTAAAATAGTGGAATGTGAATGCGGGTTTACCCCCTAGGCAAGTGTAGTGTGTAGAGGGGCGCTGGGAGTGAAAGAAAGCACCAAAGGTAAGTAAAGTACCCCACCCCAGAGCACAGGAAAACAGGAGTAAATTACAGCAAGTTTTCTAAAACACACTACAAGTCGTGACAAGAATAATGCAAAAACCAAGCAAGACTGCAAGACACCAGCAGTGCATGTGAGGACCTGAAGACCCGTGGAGAGAGGAGACCAAGTCCAAGAACTGCTCAAGAGTCCAGGAAGAACAGGAGCCCCGGCTAACCCGGATGAAGGTGCAAAAGTGGATTCTGCAGTTGGGAGAAAAAGTCAGAAATGCACCAAAGAAGACAGCTGCAGGTTCCTGGTTGGTGCAGATGTCCCACGTCGAGTAGATGGATGCAGGTTGGTTTTCATCACTGGATTCTGCCAACAAGCCTTGGCTCACGCAAGAAATGTGTTTGGCGGGAAAAGGCGCTGCCCTGGCCTAGGAGGGATCTGGGGGTCTCAACTCAGGATGAGGAGACAGAGGGGGCTCTCAGCACTTCAGAGAGCCCTCAGAGGACCAGGTAGCACCCTCAGGAGTCCCAGGACATGGGGACAAAGAAGTTGCAAATGGCGGTCGTCACAGCACTACACCGAGGGATCCCACGCCCCCAGAGAACAACTCAGGGAGCTAAGCGCCGCAGGATAGAGTGCTGGAGACCTGGGTTATGCACAAAGGAATTCTTGGTAAAGCGCACAGAAGCCCTAGGAGCTGCAAAATATGCAGTGCACAGGGGTACTGTCTGGCATGGAGAGGCAAGCTCTTCCCTCCACCAAATTTAGACAGCTGGACCTTTGGATAGTCAGAGTCACTTCGGTCCACCACCTGTGTTCCAGGATCCACACTCGTCATCAGGAGGGGGGACCCAGAGTACCAGTCATCACTGCAGAGAGGTGCCTGCTGAAGCAGGGAAGTGACTCTGTCACTCCATGGGAGATTCCTTCGGTCCTCCTGGTCCAGGATGAAGACAGGCAGTCCTCGGAGCACGCAGGACCTGGAAACTGTTGCAGTTGCTGGCAGGAGCTGGAGTTACAGAGTTGCAGTAGCCGGTGTGGACACTTTGTTGCAAGTTGTAGAGTCCCTGGAGCAGGTCTGCGATTGATTCATCAGTAGAAGATGAAGTAAAGGATGCAGAGGATTCCTGCTGGAGTCTTGCAATTCGAATCTGAGGAAACACCCAGAGGAGAGACCATAAATAGCCCTGAGAGGGGGATTGGTCACCTAACCAGGTAACCACCTATCAGGAAGGGTCTCTGACGTCACCTGCTGGCACTGGCCAATCAGATGCTCCCAGAGTGTCCTGCCACCTTGGATTCTAAGATGGCAAAACCCAGGGACACTCTGGAGGAGCTCGGCACTACCCCTCGGGTAGTGATGGTCACTCCCCTTTTCTTTGTCCAGTTTCACGCCAGAGAAGGGACTGGGGGTCCCTGAAATGGTGTAGACTGGACAATGCAAGAAGGGCACCATCTGTGCCCTTCAAAACACTTCCAGAGGCTCTGGGAGGATACCCCTCCATGCCTGTAACACCTATTTCCAAAGGGAGAAGGTGTAACACCCCGTCCCAAAGGAAATGCTTTATTCTGCCATCCTGGGATTTAGCTGCTCAAGCTCCAGGAGGGTAGGGGCCTGTCTGTGAGGTGGCAGCAGCTGGGGCTGCAGTGGAAACCGCAGAAGGATGGTATGGCAGTATTGGTGGTCCATGGTGGAGCCCCCAGGGTGCATGGGATTGCCCCCCAATACCAGAATCAATATAGGGGAACAATTCCCAGTTGTTAGACACCTTACATGGCCATATTCGGGGTTACTATTGTGAAGCTACATATAGGTATTGACCTATATGTAGTGCACACTTATAATGGTGTCCCCGCACTCATGAAGTCTGGGAAAATGGGCCTGGATGACGTGGGGGCACCTCTGCTACTGCAAGGGTGCCCTGACACACAGGTACAATGCACCTAGCCTTCAGGGTCTGACGGTCAGACATATAGGTGACTTATAAGTGACCTGGTGCAGTGAAAACAGCTGTGAAAGGGTGCATGCACTATTTCACGCAGGCTGCAATGGCAGTCCTGCAGAAGCCTTTGAAGGGGCTCCCTGTGGGTGGCAAAAGAAATGCCGCAGCCCATATGGATCCCCTGGGAGCCCAATGCCTTTAGTACTAGGTACCATAAATTAGGGACTTATATGGGGGGGTCCAGTATGCCAATTTAGAGTGAATACTGAGCTACCAGTATGTAGGGATAAATGTAGAAACAAAGAGAGCATGAGCACCGGAGTTCTGATTAGCAGGACGCTAGTGATTATTTAGAAGACAGTGAAACACACTGAGAAGCAGGACACAAACCAGAAGCACTGGGGTCCTGACTAGCAGGATCCCAGTGACACAGTCAAAAACACACTGACAATCAGGCATAATTTGGGGGTAACATGCCAAGAAGGATGGTACTTTCCTACAAAAGGGCCCTTGCGGTCCTTTGTGGACTCTATACAGGAATCACATAATCGGAAGGTTGTGTTTATAAACGTTAGAGCTTGATAGTGTGTGGAAGAATAAAGACATCTGTTACAGAGCTCCATGTGTGGCGTGTTCATTTACATGCTCCCGGGCTGGGGGGGACGCTACAGGTAGAACACATGGTACGATGAGACGCTATATGGGTAAAGATAGGGGGCAGTAGGGAGCACCGGGAAACAAGCCCACAATAGTCTGGTGGGCGGGAGGCTGTAAACCCACATATGGGGAGCCAAGAATATCTGCCTTGAAACAGATGAGCGGTTAAGAATCTACTGCCCACTCAAGGTGAGGTTATAAGGGGTCACCTGGATAGCCCTTCGAGACATTGGGCAGGTAAACATCTATTGAGAAAGGATTCTCTATAGGGTTTGCCCTGAGCCTGGAAGAAGTCTGCTGCAGAGACCAGGGGCTGTGGATTTGTGTGTCCCTGCCGATGCTGAAGACTTGTCGTGTGCTGCTATAGAGAACCTCTATACAACCTGGACATGGATAAACCCCAGATATTTACTCCAAAGTTCAGTGAAACGGTGTACAATGATGAAGAATCTATGGGTGACTCACAAAGAGCTGAAGCAGCAGCACGGTTGCAAGCGCTACAACAGTAGTGTATGCCACCCTGCTCGTAAGTGGAGGAATTTTAGACACTAGGGGGAGCTGTGAAGAGGACCTGGCTGTGCTGATTTATAACTGGCTAATGCGGAGAAGTGAAGACCTTCTCATCAAATTCTACGACAGATGAGAAACGTCTCATTAAGGTAAATAATCAGGAAAGACTGTTTTTAAACAGTATTCAAGGTTTAAGTACTTGCCTATCCCACCTACGTCTCCCGAGTCATATGTTTGTTACACACCTGAATACCAGTGCAAAGGAGCTTAATACCTTCTAATGCGGTGATTTCACAGATTGCTTGTGTTCTGCCTGTTACGGAGCAGTAGTACTAGAGATCGAGGGCCTGACCTCCCTCTACCGCTGCATGTGCCTGACTTCTCAATGCCAAATCTCTTAGCCCCAAACCTCCTTTTTAAGTTAAGTAAAACTAATTACTACCCACGTTGTGAAAGGCTCAGAATGGGCCTTGTCTACTTACCTGCATTGTAAAGATTTGCGTTGTAACAGCCATTGGGGACACATAGCCCTGTAAACGTTATATGCAGCACCAGGTATGACAGGTGAGCATTCATCAAGCATTGTGGAACCGCCATGGAAGAGCGAGTGGGAACCAGATATGATGGGTGGGCATGGCCCAGGGCTAGCATTGTGGAACAGCCATGGAAGCGCCAGTGGGTACCACATACGATGGGTGGGCATGGCCCTCGTCAAGCAATGTGGACAGCCATGAAAGAGCCAGTGGGTACCAGATATGATGGGTGGGCATGGCCTTGGGCAAGCATTGTGGAACAGCCATGAAACCGCCACCGGGTACTAGATATGATGGGTGGGCATGGCCCACTTCAAGCATTGTGAAACAGCCATGGAAGAGCCAGTGGGTACCAGATATGAGGGGTGGGCACAGCCCTGGGCAATCATTGTGGAACAGCCATGGAAGCGCCCGCGGGGACTAGATATGATGGGTGGGCATGGCCCTTGGCAAGCACTAAAGAAGACCTATGGATGCCTCAATGGCACCAGATGTGATGATTGGCATGGCCCTTGGTGGGCAGGAGGACACATGTATGTGATAGATAAAAGCCCAGAATATGAAGGCCCGGCATGGCCCATGATGGTCAGGAGGACATACGTGTGTTATAGTTAATAGCCAAGAACATGAAGGGCTGGCAGGGCCCTTAGTGGGCAGGAGGGCATATATATGTTATCGATAATAGCCGAGAATATGAAGGGCTGGCATGGCCCTTGGTGGGCAGGAGGACATATGTGTGTGATAGATAATAGCCCAGAATCTGAGGGGCTGGCGTGGCCCTTAGTAGGCATGAGGGCATTTATATGTGAATACAGAGGGCTGGCATAGCTCTTGATGGACAGGAGGACACATGTATGTGATCTTTTCCTTGGCAGGGCACAACCATGTTATCAGTCACAGCACTGAGTATGAAAGCTGGCATGGATCTCGATGGGCAGCAGGGCAAGGTCATTTAATCAGGAATGGCACCAAATTAAAGGGGTTAGCATGGTTTGTAAAATGGCACAGTCATTGAATGGCAATGGCACGGAGTTAGAAAAGTAATTATGGCTGTGCTGGTTCGCATGGCACCACCATGTAACTGGCAGAAAGACTGGCATGGCACTGGGTGAGTAGGACATAGCGTAGTAGGAAGGGTTGGAATGGCACTGGGTGGGTAGGACATAGCGTAGTAGGAAGGGTTAGCATGGCATTGGGTGGGTGACAGGGCTATGTAGTTAACAATGGCACTGACTACACACGGCTGGCACGCGTCCAGGTGGGTAGCAGGGCACCGCCATATGACTGGCAGAAAGACTGGCATGGCACTGGGTGAGTAGGGCATAGCGTAGTAGGAAGGGTTGGCATGGCATTGGGTGGGTTGCAGGGCTATGTAGTTAACAATGGCACTGACTACGCACGGCTGGCATGCGTCCAGGTGGGTAGCAGGGCACCGCCATATGACTGGCAGAAAGACTGGCATGGATCTGCATGGGTAGGACATAGCGTAGTAGGAAGGGTTGGCATGGCACTGGGTGGGTTGCAGGGCTATGTAGTTAACAATGGCACTGACTACGCACGGCTGGCATGGATCCAGGTGGGTAGCAGGGCATAGCCAATTAAGAGGGAAATAAAGGCCTCTGGTGCGAAGGACTGGCACAGCTCGCTGCAAGCACCACCAGGCATGCATGCCATGATGCCCGGGGGCTTGCAGCCCCCCTCACATATGGCGCTTGTTTGAGGGGTGCCTCCTTCCTCGCACAGGGTTCAGACGTACAGTTGCGAGGGGCAGGCAGCCCCCACCGCCATATGGGCTTGATTTGTGTAATTGGCCTTCACAATGTGCCCAGTATTACTGTACCACGGGAGCGAGCGCGCCATCCGCTAATTGGGCAGAATATTTTACAAATGACAGCAGCCGCAGCCCCGGCCGGCTCAAGTGCCCAACTGTGCGCCGGACCCCCGAGTGAGAGGAGAAATGAGAGTGGTGCGCCCGCTGGCCCTCGCCATCACCTGGTGGCATGGGGGGGAAGCCGGCATCCGGCTCCGAGCAGCGAGGTGCGGCTCGTGATGGCAGTGAGAACCTGTCACGACAAGGGCAGAGGGAACTCACCTCACAATGTGATCATCTCCAGCCAGTGTCCTGATAGGACCAGCACAAACCCCAGCTGTGGGGCAGAGGGCCCATCGAACTCCGCACATGTCATGATAGGACCAACACAATTCCAAGCTGTGGGGCAGAGGGCCCATCGAAATACACCACATGTCATGATAGGACCAGCACAAACCCCAGCTGTGGGGCAGAGGGCCCATCGAACTCCAGCACTTGTCATGATAGGACCAGCACAAACACCAGCTGTGGGGCAGAGGGCCCATCAAACTCCGCACATGTCATGATAGGACCAGCACAAACCCCAGCTGTGGGGCAGAGGGCTCATCGAACTCCGGCACATGTCATGATAGGACCAGCACAAACCCCAGCTGCGGGCCAGAGGGCCCATCAAACTCCGCACATGTCATGATAGGACCAGCACAATTCCCAGCTGTGGGGCAGAGGGCCCATCGAAATACACCACATGTCATGATAGGACCAGCACAAACCCCAGCTGTGGGGCAGAGGGCCCATCGAACTCCAGCACTTGTCATGATAGGACCAGCACAAACACCAGCTGTGGGGCAGAGGGCCCATCGAACTCTGGCACATGTCATGATAGGAGCAGCACAAACCCCAGCTGCGGGGGAGAGGGCCCATCGAACTACGGCACATGTCATGATAGGACCAGCACAAACCCCAGCTGTGGGGCAGAGGGCCCATCGAACTCCAGCACTTGTCATGATAGGACCAGCACAAACCCCAGCTGTGGGGCAGGGGGCCCATCGAACTACGGCACATGTCATGATAGGACCAGCACAAACCCCAGCTGCGGGGCAGAGGGCCCATCGAACTCCGGCACATACCATGATAGGACCAGCACAAACCCCAGCTGTGGGGCAGAGGGCCCATCGAACTCCAGCACATGTCATGATAGGATCAGCACAAACCCCAGCTGCGGGGGAGAGGGCCCATCGAACTCCGCACATGTCATGATAGGACCAGCACAGACCCCAGCTACGGGGCAGAGGGCCCACCAAACTACGGCACACGTCTGGATAGGACCAGCACAAACCCCAGCTGCGGGGCAGAGGGCCCATCGAACTATGGCACATGTCATGATAGGACCAGCAAAAACCACAGCTGCGGGGCAGAGGGCCCATCGAACTCTGGCACATGTCATGATAGGACCAGCACAATTCCCAGCTGTGGGGCAGAGGGCCCATCGAAATACACCACATGTCATGATAGGACCAGCACAAACCCCAGCTGTGGGGCAGAGGGCCCATCGAACTCTGGCACATGTCATGATAGGACCAGCACAAACCCCAGCTGCGGGGGAGAGGGCCCATCGAACTCCGGCACATTCCATGATAGGACCAGCACAGACCTCAGCTGCGGGGCAGAGGGCCCACCGAACTACGGCACATGTCATGATAGGACCAGCACAAACCCCAGCTGCGGGGCAGAGGGCCCATCGAACTACGGCACATGTCATGATAGGACCAGCACAAACCCCAGCTGCGGGGCAGAGGGCCCATCGAACTCTGGCACATGTCATGATAGGACCAGCACAAACCCCAGCTGCGGTGCAGAGGGCCCATCGAACTCCGGCACATGCCATGATAGGACCAGCACAAACCCCAGCTGCGGGGCAGAGGGCCCATCGCACTCCAGCACTTGTCATGATAGGACCAGCACAAACACCAGCTGCGGGGCAGAGGGCCCATCGAACTACGGCACATGTCATGATAGGACCAGCACAAACCCCCAGCTGCGGGGCAGAGGACCCATCGAACTTCAGCACTTGTTATTATAGGACCAGCACACTTCCCAGCTGTGGGGTAGAGGGCCCATCAAACTACAGCACATGTCATGATAGGACCAGCACAAACCCCAGCTGCGGGGCAGATGGCTCATCGAACTCCAGCACTTGTCATTATAGGACCAGCACAATTCCCAGCTGTGGGGCACAGGGCCCATCGAACTCAGCACATGTCATGATAGGACCAGCACAATTCCCAGCTGTGGGGCAAAGGGCCCATCAAAATACAGCACATGTCATGATAGGACAAGCACAAACCCCTGCTGCGGGGCCGAGGGCCCATCGAACTCCAGCACTTGTCATGATAGGACCAGCACAAACACCAGCTGTGGGGCAGAGGGCCCATCGAACTACAGCACATGTCATGATAGGACCAGCACAAACCCCAGCTGTGGGGCAGAGGGCCCATCGAACTAGGGCACATGTCATGATAGGACCAGCACAAACCCCAGCTGCAGGGCAGAGGGCCCATCGAACTCCGGCACATACCATGATAGGACCAGCACAAACCCCAGCTGTGGGGCAGAGGGCCCATCGAACTACGCACATGTCATGATAGGACCAGCACAAACCCCAGCTGCGGGGAAGAGGGCCCATCGAACTCTGGCACATGTCATGATAGGACCAGCACAAACCCCAGCTGCGGGGGAGAGGGCCCATCGAACTACGACACATGTCATGATAGGACCAGCACAAACCCCAGCTGCGGGGGAGAGGGCCCATTGAACTATGACACATGTCATGATAGGACCAGCACAAACCCCAGCTGCGGGGCAGAGGGCCCATCGAACTCAGCACATGTCATGATAGGACCAGCACAAACCCCAGCTGCGGGGCAGAGGGCCCATCGAACTCAGCACATGTCATGATAGGACCAGCGCAAAGCCCCGCTGTGGGGCAGAGGGCCCATCGAACTCCAGCACTTGTCATGATAGGACCAGCACAAACCCCAGCTGCGGGGAAGAGGGCCCACCGAACTCAGTACATGTCATGATAGGACCAGCACAAACCCCAGCTGCGGGGCAGAGGGCCCATCAAACTCCGCACATGTCATGATAGGACCAGCACAATTCCCAGCTGTGGGGCAGAGGGCCCATCGAAATACACCACATGTCATGGTAGGACCAGCACAAAAACAGCTGTGGGGCAGAGGGCCCATCGAACTCTGGCACATGTCATGATAGGACCAGCACAAACCCCAGCTGCGGGGGAGAGGGCCCATCGAACTCCGGCACATGCCATGATAGGACCAGCACAGACCCCAGCTGCGGGGCAGAGGGCCCACCGAACTACGTCACACGTCTTGATAGGACCAGCACAAACCCCAGCTGCGGGGCAGAGGGCCCATCGAACTCTGGCACATGTCATGATAGGACCAGCACAAACCCCAGCTGCGGGGCAGAGGGCCCATCGAACTCTGGCACATGTCATGATAGGACCAGCACAAACCCCAGCTGCGGGGCAGAGGGCCCATCGAACTACGGCACATGCCATGATAGGACCAGCACAAACCCCAGCTGTGGGGCAGAGGGCCCATCGAACTCCGGCACATGCCATGATAGGACCAGCACAGACACCAGCTGCGGGGCAGAGGGCCCATCGAACTCAGCACATGTCATGATAGGACCAGCACAAACCCCAGCTGTGGGGCAGAGGGCCCATCGAACTCCAGCACTTGTCATGATAGGATCAGCACAAACCCCAGCTGCAGGGAAGAGGGCTCACTGAACTCAGTACATGTCATGATAGGACCAGCACAAACCCTAGCTGCGGGGCAGAGGGCCCATCAAACTCTGCACATGTCATGATAGGACCAGCACAATTCCCAGCTGTGGGGCAGAGGGCCCATCGAAATACACCACATGTCATGATAGGACCAGCACAAACCCCAGCTGTGGGGCAGAGGGCCCATCGAACTCTGGCACATGTCATGATAGGACCAGCACAAACCCCAGCTGCGGGGGAGAGGGCCCATCGAACTCCGGCACATGCCATGATAGGACCAGCACAGACCTCAGCTGAGGGGCAGAGGGCCCACCGAACTACGGCACATGTCATGATAGGACCAGCACAAACCCCAGGTGCGGGGCAGAGGGCCCATCGAACTACGGCACATGTCATGATAGGACCAGCACAAACCCCAGCTGCGGGGCAGAGGGCCCATCGAACTCTGGCACATGTCATGATAGGACCAGCACAAACCCCAGCTGCGGGGCAGAGGGCCCATCGAACTCCGGCACATGCCATGATAGGACCAGCACAAACCCCAGGTGCGGGGCAGAGGGCCCATCGAACTCCAGCACTTGTCATGATAGGACCAGCACAAACACCAGCTGCGGGGCAGAGGGCCCATCGAACTACGGCACATGTCATGATAGGACCAGCACAAACCCCCAGCTGCGGGGCAGAGGACCCATCGAACTCCAGCACTTGTTATTATAGGACCAGCACACTTCCCAGCTGTGGGGCACAGGGCCCATCGAACTCAGCACATGTCATGATAGGACCAGCACAATTCACAGCTGTGGGGCAAAGGGCCCATCAAAATACAGCACATGTCATGATAGGACAAGCACAAACCCCAGCTGCGGGGCCGAGGGCCCATCGAACTCCAGCACTTGTCATGATAGGACCAGCACAAACACCAGCTGTGGGGCAGAGGGCCCATCGAACTACAGCACATGTCATGATAGGACCAGCACAAACCCCAGCTGTGGGGCAGAGGACCCATCGAACTCCAGCACTTGTCATGATAGGACCAACACAAACCCCAGCTGTGGGGCAGAGGGCCCATCGAACTACGGCACATGTCATGATAGGACCACCATAAACCCCAGCTGCGGGGCAGAGGGCCCATCGAACTCTGGCACATGTCATGATAGGACCAGCACAAACCCCAGCTGCGGGGGAGAGGGCCCATCGAACTACGACACATGTCATGATAGGACCAGCACAAACCCCAGCTGCGGGGGAGAGGGCCCATTGAACTATGACACATGTCATGATAGGACCAGCACAAACCCCAGCTGCGGGGCAGAGGGCCCATCAAACTCAGCACATGTCATGATAGGACCAGCACAAACCCCAGCTGCGGGGCAGAGGGCCCATCGAACTCAGCACATGTCATGATAGGACCAGCGCTAACCCCAGCTGTGGGGCAGAGGGCCCATCGAACTCCAGCACTTGTCATGATAGGAGCAGCACAAACCCCAGCTGCGGGGAAGAGGGCCCACCGAACTCAGTACATGTCATGATAGGACCACCACAAACCCCAGCTGCGGGGCAGAGGGCCCATCAAACTCCGCACATGTCATGATAGGACCAGCACAATTCCCAGCTGTGGAGCAGAGGGCCCATCGAAATACACCACATGTCATGATAGGACCAGCACAAACCCCAGCTGTGGGGCAGAGGGCCCATCGAACTACGGCACATGTCATGATAGGACCAGCACAAACCCCAGCTGCGGGGGAGAGGGCCCATCGAACTCCGGCACATGCCATAATAGGACCAGCACAGACCCCAGCTGCGGGGCAGAGGGCCCACCGAACTACGGCACATGTCTTGATAGGACCAGCACAAACCCCAGCTGCGGGGCAGAGGGCCCATCGAACTACGGCACATGTCATGATAGGACCAGCACAAACCCCAGCTGCGGGGCAGAGGTCCCATCGAACTCTGGCACATGTCATGATAGGACCAGCACAAACCCCAGCTGCGGGGCAGAGGGCCCATCGAACTCTGGCACATGCCATGATAGGACCAGCACAAACCCCAGCTGCGGGGCAGAGGGCCCACCGAACGACGGCACATGTCATGATAGGACCAGCACAAACCCCAGCTGTGGGGCAGAGGGCCCACCGAACTACGGCACATGTCATGATAGGACCAGCACAAACCCCAGCTGCGGGGCAGAGGGCCCATCGAACTCTGGCACATGTCATGATAGGACCAGCACAAACCCCAGCTGCGGGGCAGAGGGCCCATCGAACTCTGGCACATGTCATGATAGGACCAGCACAAACCCCAGCTGCGGGGCAGAGGGCCCATCGAACTCTGGCACATGTCATGATAGGACCAGCACAAACTCCAGCTGCGGGGCAGAGGGCCCACCAAACTACGGCACATGTCATGATAGGACCAGCACAAACCCCAGCTGCGGGGCAGAGGGCCCATCGAACTACGGCACATGTCATGATAGGACCAGCACAAACCCCAGCTGCGGGGCAGAGGGCCCACCGAACTCTGGCACATGTCATGATAGGACCAGCACAGACCCCAGCTGCGGGGCAGAGGGCCCATCGAACTACGGTACATGCCATGATAGGACCAGCACAAACCCCAGCTGTGGGGCAGAGGGCCCATTGAACTACGGCACATGTCATGATAGGACCAGCACAAACCCCAGCTGCGGGGGAGAGGGCCCATCGAACTCCGGCACATGCCATGATAGGACCAGCACAGACCCCAGCTGCGGGGCAGAGGGCCCACCGAACTACGCCACATGTCATGATAGGACCAGCACAAACCCCAGCTGCGGGCAGAGGGCCCATAGAACTACGGCACATGTCATGATAGGACCAGCTCAAACCCCAGCTGCGGGGCAGAGGGCCCATCGAACTCTGGCACATGTCATGATAGGACCAGCACAAACCCCAGCTGCGGGGCAGAGGGCCCATCGAACTCCGGCACATGCCATGATAGGACCAGCACAAACCCCAGCTGTGGGGCAGAGGGCCCATCGAACTACGGCACATGTCATGATAGGACCAGCACAAACCCCAGCTGCGGGACAGAGGGCCCATCGAACTCCAGCACTTGTCATGATAGGACCAGCACAAACACCAGCTGCGGGGCAGAGGGCCCATCGAACTACGGCACATGTCATGATAGGACCAGCACAAACCCCCAGCTGCGGGGCAGAGGACCCATCGAACTCCAGCACTTGTTATTATAGGACCAGCACACTTCCAAGCTGTGGGATAGAGGGCCCATCAAACTACAACACATGTCATGATAGGACCAGCACAAACCCAAGCTGCGGGGCAGATGGCTCATCGAACTCCAGCACTTGTCATTATAGGACCAGCACAATTCCCAGCTGTGGGGCACAGGTCCCATCGAACTCAGCACATGTCATGATAGGACCAGCACAATTCCCAGCTGTGAGGCAAAGGGCCCATCAAAATACAGCACATGTCATGATAGGACAAGCACAAACCCCAGCTGCGGGGCCGAGGGCCCATCGAACTCCAGCACTTGTCATGATAGGACCAGCACAAACACCAGCTGTGGGGCAGAGGGCCCATCGAACTACAGCACATGTCATGATAGGACCAGCACAAACCCCAGCTGTGGGGCAGAGGGCCCATCGAACTCCAGCACTTGTCATGATAGGACAAGCACAAACCCCAGCTGTGGGGCAGAGGGCCCAGCGAACTACGGCACATGTCATGATAGGACCAGCACAAACCCCCAGCTGCGGTGCAGAGGACCCATCGAACTCCAGCACTTGTTATTATAGGACCAGCACACTTCCCAGCTGTGGGGTAGAGGGCCCATCAAACTACAGCACATGTCATGATAGGACCAGCACAAACCCCAGCTGCGGGGCAGATGGCTCATCGAACACCAGCACTTGTCATTATAGGACCAGCACAATTCCCAGCTGTGGGGCACAGGGCCCATCGAACTCAGCACATGTCATGATAGGACCAGCACAATTCCCAGCTGTGAGGCAAAGGGCCCATCAAAATACAGCGCATGTCATGATAGGACAAGCACAAACCCCAGCTGCGGGGCCGAGGGCCCATCGAACTACAGCACTTGTCATGATAGGACCAGCACAAACACCAGCTGTGGGGCAGAGGGCCCATCGAACTACAGCACATGTCATGATAGGACCAGCACAAACCCCAGCTGTGGGGCAGAGGGCCCATCGAACTCCAGCACTTGTCATGATAGGACCAGCCCAAACCCCAGCTGTGGGGCAGAGGGCCCATCGAACTACGGCACATGTCATGATAGGACCAGCACAAACCCCAGCTGCGGGGCAGAGGGCCCATCGAACTCCGGCACATGCCATGATAGGACCAGCACAAACCCCAGCTGTGGGGCTGAGGGCCCATCGAACTACGACATGTCATGATAGGACCAGCACAATCTCCAGCTGCGGGGCAGAGGGCCCATCAAACTCAGCACATGTCATGATAGGACCAGAACAAACCCCAGCTGCGGGGCAGAGGGCCCATCGAACTCAGCACATGTCATGATAGGACCAGCACAAACCCCAGCTGTGGGGCAGAGGGCCCATCGAACTCCAGCACTTGTCATGATAGGACCAGCACAAACCCCAGCTGCGGGAAAGAGGGCCCACCGAACTCAGTACATGTCATGATAGGACCAGCACAAACCCCAGCTGCGGGGCAGAGGGCCCATCAAACTCCGCACATGTCATGATAGGACCAGCACAATTCCCAGCTGTGGGGCAGAGGGCCCATCGAAATACACCACATGTCATGATAGGACCAGCACAAACCCCAGCTGTGGGGCAGAGGGCCCATCGAACTCTGGCACATGTCATGATAGGACCAGCACAAACCCAGCTGCGGGGCAGAGGGCCCATCGAACTCCGGCACATGCCATGATAGAACCAGCACAGACCCCAGCTGCGGGGCAGAGGGCCCACCGAACTACGGCACATGTCATGATAGGACCAGCACAAACCCCAGCTGCGGGGCAGAAGGCCCATAGAACTATGGCACATGTCATGATAGGACCAGCACAAACCCCAGCTGCGGGGCAGAGGGCCCATCGAACTCTGGCACATGTCATGATAGGACCAGCACAAACCCCAGCTGCGGGGCAGAGGGCCCATCGAACTCCGGCCCATGCCATGATAGGACCAGCACAAACCCCAGCTGTGGGGCAGAGGGCCCTTCGAACTACGGCACATGTCATGATAGGACCAGCACAAACCCCAGCTGCGGGGCAGAGGGCCCATCGAACTCCAGCACTTGTCATGATAGGACCAGCACAAACACCAGCTGCGGGGCAGAGGGCCCATCGAACTACGGCACATGTCATGATAGGACCAGCACAAACCCCCAGCTGCGGGGCAGAGGACCCATCGAACTCCAGCACTTATTATTATAGGACCAGCACACTTCCCAGCTGTGGGGTAGAGGGCCCATCAAACTACAGCACATGTCATGATAGGACCAGCACAAACCCCAGCTGCGGGGCAGATGGCTCATCGACCTCCAGCACTTGTCATTATAGGACCAGCACAATTCCCAGTTGTGGGGCACAGGGCCCATCGAACTCAGCACATGTCATGATAGGACCAGCACAATTCCCAGCTGTGGGGCAAAGCGCCCATCAAAATACAGCACATGTCATGATAGGACAAGCACAAACCCCAGCTGCGGGGCCGAGGGCCCATCGAACTCCAGCACTTGTCATGATAGGACCAGCACAAACACCAGCTGTGGGGCAGAGGGCCCATCGAACTACAGCACATGTCATGATAGGACCAGCACAAACCCCAGCTGTGGGGCAGAGGGCCCATCGAACTCAAGCACTTGTCATGATAGGACCAGCACAAACCCCAGCTGTGGGGCAGAGGGCCCATCGAACTACGGCACGTCATGATAGGACCAGCACAAACCCCAGCTGCGGGGCAGAGGGCCCATCGAACTCCGGCACATGTCATGATAGGACCAGCACAATTCCCAGCTGCAGGCAGAGGGCCCATCGAACTCCGATACTTGTCATGATAGGACCAGCACAATCCCCAGCTGCAGGGCAGAGGGCCCATCGAACTCCGCCACATGTCATGATAGGACCAGCACAATTCCCAGCTGTGGGGCAAAGGGCCCATCGAACTCCGGCACATGTCATGATAGGACCAGCACAATTCCCAGACCTTTGTCAATAATGGGACGGACACAAACACAATGAGCATCAGCCCGTGTCATGATAGGACCTATGGAAACTCATAGCACAACACAATGACTTAGAGACAATAATGACACTGACACAAACACAATGAGCATCAGCCCATGTCGTGATAGGACGTGTGTAAACTCATAACATAACACAATGACTTTTAGACAAAAATGGAACCAATAGAAACACAATGAGCACCAGCCCATGTTGTGACAGGACCTGTGTAAACTCACAACATAACGCAATGACCTTTAATGAGCGCCAGTCCGTGTTGTGATGGTACCTATGTAACTCACAACCTAACACAATGACCTTTAATCAATCATGGGACTGATACAAACACAATGCACACCAGCCCCTGTTGTGATAGGACCTGTGTAAACTCACAACACAACACAATGACCTTTGTCAATAATGAGGACGACCCAAAAATTATAAGCACCAGCCCGTGTTGTGATAGGGCCTGTGTAAACTCACTACACAACAAAATTACTTTCAGACAATATTGGGACCAATACAAACACAATGAGCATCAGCTTGTGTCGTGATAGGACCTGTGTAAATTCACAGCAAACAACAACAACAGTGATTACTCAATAATGGATGCAACCCAAGCACAAGATGAAGCCCATGTCATGATAGAACCCGTGACATAAAACAACGCCCATTAGTCAATAGTGGAACCAAACCAGACATGGGGAGCACCAGCCCATGTCGTGACAGAACCCGTGAGAAAGCACAATGGCCATTAATCATTAGCGGGACGGACCCAGACTCAGGGAGCACCAGCCCAAGCCGTGATAGAGCCTGTGTAAACTCACGACATAGCACAATGGCTATTAGTCAATAGTGGGACAGACCAAGACACGGGGAGCACCAGCCCATGTCGTGATAGAACCCGTGTAAACTCACGACATAGCACAACGGCCATTAGTCAATAGTGGGACCGACCCAGACTCAGGGAGCAGCAGCCCATGTTGTGCTAGAACCTGTGTAAACTCACAACATAGCACCACGGCCATTAGTCAATAGTGGGACAGACCCAGACATGGGGAGCACCAGCCTATGTCATGATAGAACCCATGACAAAGCACAACGGCCATTAGTCAATAGTGGGACCAACCCATACACGGAAGCACCAGCCCATGTCGTGATAGAACCCGTGTAAAGTCACGCCATAGCACAACGGCCACTGCTGCAAACCTAAGGAGTCTTTTTATGACTCATTTTCAGTTTTCCCCACTGAAACCAGAACAGTCACCCAAGCCCTCGGAAGCAGGAAACTGGACGAAGGGAATGCCCTCTACGCAGGAACCACGGGCAAACTCCAGAAAAGACTGCAAAGAATGCCTCTGCATGCCTCATCCCGGACATCCCCCGCCACAGCCACATCACAGGACACCTGAGAGACCTACACTGGCTCCCCGACAACAAGAGAATCACCTTCAAACTCCTCACCTACGCTCACAAAGCACTGCACTACACTGGACCAGAATACCTCAACAGACGGCTCTCCTTCTACACCCCAACCCGGCATCTCCGCTCCATCGAATTCGCAACCGTCCCACGCGTCCGCAGAACTACAACTGCCGGTAGATCATTCTCGCACCTCGCCGCCAAAACGTGGAACACTCTTCCCACCCACCTGCGTGAAACCAAAGACCTCCTTACCGTCAGGAAACTTCTCAAGACCTGGCTGTTCGAGCAGTAGCAGCACCTCCCCCCACCTCAGCGCCTTGAGACCCTCATGGGTGAGTAGTACGCTTTACAAATTCCCTGATTGATTGATTGATTGATTTTACTTTCCTTTTTCTTTTTTATTATATTCACCTTCTTTTTCCATTTTCAGTCTCCATATTTTTTGACTCCTTCTTGCTTTATTCTATCCTTTTCTCTCTCCCCTCATTTCTCTGGTAAATTTTTATAGTTTAGAAAGCAAAATGGCTGAGTGAACTGAGCTCTCACTGATGAGATCTGTATGTGACCTCAAGGACAAACGTTTGTTCCAAACAGGGCTGACAGAGACTTTCATTCTTCCAAGGTCTACAAAGGAGGCAGACAGCTGGTTATAAAAGCGAGGTATTGAGGTTTATTAAATCTGGGCCTGCGTCCTCAACTTCCCTTCAGCTGCTCCCTAAACTATCATTTATTTAAAATATTTAACACTAACTGAGAGTCCCTTCGCCCCACCCTCGCCTCACACGGGTCTCCTCACGTGGCCTGCCAGAACACACAGGTCTCACGGACTGATGCCACTCGTGGGAATCTTGTCACACGCAGGTGCCACGAGCAGCTCTTCTAAGCGCATCGGATAGTTTATAACAGCGAACCCTCTTACAGCTGAGGTGAAGCGTCCAGCCTGCAACGTAAGGGCCCTGCACCCCACCAATGAATCCCAGGGCCACATAGAGGCCCGTCTGATAGTTCATGGGGCAGTCATTGTGTCTGATAGTCATCTCATGGGCAGTCATTTGTGTCTGATAGTCAGCTCATGGGCAGTCATTGTGGGGGTCATTCTGACCTGCCGCCGGCCTGGCTGGGACCGCCAGAAGACCGTCCCGCGGTCAAAAGACCGCGGCGGTCATTCTGGGTTTCCCACTGGGCTGGCGGGCGACCGCCAAAAGGCCGCCCGCCAGCCCAGTGGGAAACACCCTTCCCCGAGGAAGCCGGCTCCGAATGGAGCCGGCGGAGTGGAAGGTGTGCGACGGGTGCAGTAGCACCCGTCGCGAATTTCAGTGTCTGCTAAGCAGACACTGAAATTCAAAGTGGGGCCCTCTTACGGGGGCCCCTGCAGTGCCCATGCCATTGGCATGGGCACTGCAGGGGCCCCCAGGGGCCCCACGACACCCCTCACCGCCATCCTGTTCCTGGCGGTCGAAACCGCCAGGAACAGGATGGCGGTGAGGGGGTCGGAATCCCCCATGGCGGCGCAGCAAGCTGCGCCGCCATGGGGGATTCCTCAGGGCAGCGGAAAACCGGCGGGACAGCGCCGGTTTTCCGGTTCTGACCGCGGCCATACCGCCGCGGTCAGAATGCCCTCAGGAGCACCGCCAGCCTGTTGGCGGTGCTCCCGCCGACCCCGGCCCCGGCGGTCAAGGGCCAATGGCATGGGCACTGCAGGGGCCCCCTAACAGTGCCCCACAAAGATTTCCAGTGTCTGCCATGCAGACACTGAAAATCGCGACGGGTGCAACTGCACCCGTCGCACCCCTTCCACTCCGCCGGCTCCATTCGGAGCCGGCATCCTCGTGGAAGGGTGTTTCCCGCTGGGCTGGCGGGCGGCCTCCTGGCGGTCGCCCGCCAGCCCAGCGGGAAACCCAGAATCACTGCAGTAGTCTTCTGACCGCGCAGCGGTATTCTGGCGGCTCCCGCCGGCCCTGCAGTTACCGCGGCCGGCGGGAGTCATAATGACCCCCTCTGTCTGAAAACTAGTCAGTTCTTGAGACAGCTGATTGTGTCTGATAGTTCTTCAGACAGCTGGTTGTGTCTGATGATCAGTCAGTTCTTGGGACAGCTGGTTGTGTGTGATAATGAGTTACAGGGCATCTGATTGTGTCTGATGATCAGTCAGTTCTTGGGACATCTGGATGTGTGTGATAATCACTCAGTTTCCAGGACATCTGATTGTATCAGATAATCAGTCAGTTCTTGGGACAGCTGATTGTGCCTGATAATCAGTCAGTTCTTGGGACAGCTGACTGTGCCTGATAATCAGTCAGTTCTTGGCACAGCTGGTTGTGCCTGATAGTCAGTTACTGGCACAGCTAGTTGTGTCTGATAATCAGTCAGCTCTTTGGACAGCTGATTGTGTCTGATAGTTCCTGGGGTAGCTGATTATGTCTGGTAATCAGTCAGTTCTTGCGACAGCTGATTGTGTCTGATAATTAGTCAGTTCTTGGGACAGCTGATTGTGTCTGATAATCAGTCAGTTCTTGGGACAGCTGATTGTGCCTGATAATCAGCCAGTTCTTGGGACAGCTGATTGTGTCTGATAATCAGTCAATTCTTGGGACAGCTCATCGTGTCTGATAGTGAGTTACAGGGCACCTGATTGTCTGACAGCGAACCGACTTCTCTGACAAGCTCCGCGTGCCTCTGGTTAAGCGCTTTGCTCTGGTCACCTGCAAGGATCTTGGTGTTCAGCCAGGCCCGGCTGGAAGCGCGGACGCTCTTGGGGGGTCTGTGGAAAGGGCTGTTTCACGGTGCTGAGATGCCGGCCCGGCTGATGAGGATCACAGCTAGCGGACCGTGAGCCGGGATCTGGGGTTGCACTGATTAGGAACGGCCGGAAGGGTCTTAAGCTGGTGATGAGGGCGCCGGGACATGGGCTCCCCCTCTCGGAAGCACTAATGGGCCTCCGCGGTTACTGCGCGGGCCCCGTGGCTGACTGTAGGAGGGTTCACAGCACATCACTGGTCCCTGAGAGCAGCATATCACTGGTCCCTGAGAGCAGGGGCGGTGGTCCATCACTGCCCCTGAGAGCAGGGGGCGATGGCCTAGGAGGATTCACAGCACATCACTGGTCCCTGAGAGCAGCACACCACTGGTCCCCGAGAGCAGGGGCGGTGGTCCATCACTGCTCTCCGAGAGCAGGGGCGAAGGCCCAGGGGAGTTCACAGCACATCACTGGTCCCTGAGAGCAGCACATCACTGGTCCCTGAGAGCAGCATATCACTGGTCCCTGAGAGCAGGGGCGGTGGTCCATCACTGCCCCTGAGACCAGGGGCGATGGCCTAGGGGAGTTCACGGCACATCACTGTTCCCTGAGAGCAGGGGCGATGACCTAGGGGAGATCACAGCACATCACTGCTCCCTGACAGCAGGGGCGATGGCCTAAGGGAGTGCACAGCATATCACTGCTCGATGGCCTAAGGGAGTTCACAGCACATCACTGCTCGATGGCCTATGGGGGTTCACAGCACATCACTGCTCCCTGAGAGCAGGAGCGATGGCCTTTCACAGCACATCACTGCTCCCTGAGAGCAGGGGCGTTGCCCCATCACTGCCCCTGAGAGCATGGGCGATGGCCCATCACTGCCCCTGAGAGCAGGAGCGACGGCCGGTGTGACGGTCCTTGTACAGGTGACGGCTGGTCTGACTGTCCTGTACAGGTGACAGCTGGTCTGACTGGCCTTGTACAGGCAACGGCTGGTCTGACTGTCCTGTACAGGTGACGGCTAGTCTGACTGTCCTGTACAGGTGACGGCTGGTGTGACGGTCCTTGTGCAGGTGACAGCTGGTGTGAGGGTCCTTGTACAGGTGACGGCTGGTCTGACTGTCCTGTACAGGTGACAGCTGGTCTGACTGGCCTTGTACAGGTGACAGCTGGTCTGACTGGCCTTGTACAGCCAACGGCTGGTCTGACTGTCCTGTACAGGTGACGGCTGGTGTGACGGTCCTTGTGCAGGTGACAGCTGGTGTGAGGGTCCTTGTACAGGTGACGGCTGGTGTGACTGTCCTTGTACAGATGACAGCTGGTCTGACTGTGCTTGTACAGGTGACGGCAGGTCTGACTGTCCTTGTACAGGTGACGGCAGGTCTGACTGTCCTGTACAGGTGACGGCTGGTGTGACGGTCCTTGTAAAGGTGACGGCTGGTCTGACTGTCCTTGTACAGGTGACAGCTGGTCTGACTGTCCTTGTACAGGTGACGGCTAGTGTGACGGACCTTGTGCAAGTGACGGCTGGTCTGACTGTCCTTGTACAGGTGACGGCTGGTGTGACTGTCCTGTACAGGTGACAGCTGGTCTGACTGTGCTTGTACAGGTGACGTCTTGTGTGACGGTCCTTGTGCAGGTGACGGCTGGTCTGACTGTCCTTGTACAGGTGTCAGCTGGTCTGACTGTCCTTGTACAGATGACAGCTGGTCTGACTGTGCTTGTACAGGCGACAGCTGGTCTGACTGTCCTTGTACAGGCGACAGCTGGTCTGACTGTCCTGTACAGGTGACGGCTGGTCTGACTATCCTTATACAGGTGACGGCTGGTCTGACTGTCCTGTACACGGGACAGCTGGTCTGACTGTGCTTGTACAGGTGATGGCTGGTGTGACGGTCCTTGTGCAGGTGACAGCTGGTCTGACTGTCATTGAACAGGCAACTGCTGGTCTGACTGTCATGTACAGGTGACGGCTGGTGTGACGGTCCTTGTGCAGGTGACAGCTGGTCTGACTGTCCTTGTACAGGTGACAGCTGGTCTGACTGTCCTGTACAGGGGACAGCTGGCCTGACTGTGCTTGTACAGGTGATGGCTTGTGTGACGGTCCTTCTGCAGGTGACAGCTGGTCTAACTGTACTTGTGCAGGTGACTGCTGGTGTGACAGTCCTTGTGCAGGTGACAGCTGGTCTGACTGTCCTTGTGCAGATGACCGCTGGTCTGACTGTCCTTGTAAAGGTGACGGCTGGTCTGACTGTGCTTGTACAGGTGATGGCTGGTGTGACGGTCCTTGTGCAGGTGACAGCTGGTCTGACTGTCCTTGTACAGGTGACAGCTGGTGTGACGGTCCTTGTAAAGGTGACGGCTGGTCTGACTTTCCTTGTACAGGTGACAGCTGGTCTGACTGTCCTTGTACAGGCGACGGCTGGTCTGACTGTCCTGTACAGGTGACGGCTGGTCTGACTGGCCTGGTACAGGTGACAGCTGGTCTGACTGTCCTTGAACAGGCGACGGCTGGTCTGACTGTCCTGTACAGGTGACAGCTGGTCTGACTGTCCTGTACAGGTGACGGCTGGTGTGACGGTCCTTGTGCAGGTGACAGCTGGTCTGACTGTCCTTGTACAGGTGACAGCTGGTCTGACTGTGCTTGTACAGGCGACAGCTGGTCTGACTGTCCTTGTACAGGCGACAGCTGGTCTGACTGTCCTGTACAGGTTACGCCTGGTCTGACTGTCCTGTACAGGTGACAGCAAGTCTGCCTTTCCTTGTACAGGTGACAGCAGGTCTGACTGTCCTGTACAGGTGACGGCTGGTGTGACGGTCCTTGTGCAGGTGACAGCTGGTCTGACTGTCCTTGTACAGGTGACTGCTGGTGTGATGGTCCTTGTAAAGGTGACAGCAGGTCTGACTGTCCTTGTACAGATCTGACTGTCCTTGTACAGGTGACGGCAGGTCTGACTGTCCTGTACAGGTGACAGCTGGTCTGACTGTCCTGTACAGGTGACGGCTGGTGTGACGGTCCTTGTAAAGGTGACGGCTGGTCTGACTGTCCTTGTACAGGTGACAGCTGGTCTGACTGTCCTTGTACAGGTGACGGCTAGTGTGACGGACCTTGTGCAAGTGACGGCTGGTCTGACTGTGCTTGTACAGGTGACGTCTTGTGGGACGGTCCTTGTGCAGGTGACGGCTGGTCTGACTCTCCTTGTAAAGGTGACGGCTGGTGTGACAGTCCTTGTACAGGTGACAGCTGGTCTGACTGTCCTTGTACAGGTGACAGCTGGTCTGACTGTCCTGTACAAGCGACAGCTGGTCTGACTGTCCTTGTACAGGTGACGGCTGGTGTGACGGTCCTTGTGCAGGTGACAGCTGGTCTGACTGTCCTTGTACAGGTGACAGCTGTTGTGACTGCCCTGTACAGGCGACAGCTGGTCTGACTGTCCTTGTACAGCTGACAGCTGGTGTGACGGTCATTGTAAAGGTGACGGCTGGTGTGACTGTGCTTGTACAGGTGACGGCTGGTGTGACTGTCCTTGTAAAGGTGACGGCTGGTGTGACTGTCCTTGTACAGGTGACGGCTGGTCTGACTGTCCTTGTACAGGTGACAGCTGGTCCGACTGTCCTGTACAGGTGACAGCTGGTCTGACTGTGCTTGTAAAGGTGACGGCTGGTGTGACGGTCCTTGTGCAGGTGACGGCTGGTCTGACTGTCCTTGTAAAGGTGACGGCTGGTGTGACAGTCCTTGTACAGGTGACAGCTGGTCTGACTGTCCTGTGCAGGGGACAGCTGGTCTGACTGTCCTTGTACAGGTGACGGCTGGTCTGACGGTCCTTGTGCAGGTGACAACTGGTCTGACTGTCCTTGTACAGGTGACAGCTGTTGTGACTGCCCTGTACAGGCGACAGCTGGTCTGACTGTCTTGTACAGCTGACGGCTGGTGTGACGGTCCTTGTAAAGGTGACGGCTGGTCTGACTGTGCTTGTACAGGTGACGGCTGGTGTGACGGTCCTTGTGCAGGTGACAGCTGGTCTGACTGTCCTTGTACAGGTGACGGCTGGTCTGACTGTCCTTGTACAGGTGACGGCTGGCCTGACTGTCCTTATGCAGGTGACAGCTGGTCTGACTGTCCTTGTACAGGTGACGGCTGGCCTGACTGTCCTTGTACAGGTGACAGCTGGTGGGAGGGTCCTTGTACAGGTGACGGCTGGTGTGACGGTCCTTGTGCAGGTGACCGCTGGTCTGACTGTCCTGTACAGGTGACGGCTGGTCTGACTGTCCTTGTACAGGTGACGGCTGGTGTGAGGGTCCTTGTACAGGTGACGGCTGGTGTGACGGTCCTTGTGCAGGTGACACCTGGTCTGACTGTCCTTGTACAGGTGACGGCTGGTGTGAGGGTCCTTGTACAGGTGACGGCTCATGTGACAGTCCTTGTACAGGTCACAGCTGATGTGGCAGTTCTGCTAGACTGCTAGTGTGTCATTATCAAGTGAACTAGCACCACAAAGCATAATCAATCTTACAACTTTTCTCGCCTCTAAACACTCATAACAAGTGTTTATTATTACCCACTTCACAGGCACTCATGTTATCAACATCAGAAGGAAGAATGGTTCACTGGAGTCACCAGTGACGTTGAGGTTACACGCAGATCCCTGGAGTGGGTGCATTAGCCCAGTGAGCTACCCTAACTGCTTTGCATCGGTGGTTAGCTGCCACGCAGGGAGCCACATAGAATGCTCTCCAGTCTTTGATAGTGGAGAGCACTTCTCTTGTACACTTGTTATAATGAAGCCATAGCTCACATACTCAACTAGAGGTCGGGGCTTAAAGCGCTTTACTGGCCCCTGGAGGACACAGTGGTCGGGTTGGAGGTCATCAGTGCTGCCCATAAAGTCTTCAGTGCCACAAGCCCAGAAGACCAGCAGTAACTGGTACCAAACTGCTCCCCATTGAGGAACCTTCATTCAGTGAGCGCACACTCCATCCCCCAACAGACATCTACAGGGCTGGGTCTTAGAGGTCGCCCCGGGAAGCGCAAAGGAGCGCACTGAACCCCAGCAAGTGAACAGAACTAACCAGTGGTGCTTCTTGAAACTTCGGAAAACTGGGCTGCCAGGCTGCCTTCCGAGAGGAGTCAACACAGACCAGTGATGGCGATCATGACCCCGTCCCACTGGACTTTAATGCTCCTGTGGCCGGAATACAGCTTTCAGCACTACAGCATAACCAAAGGCATGCCACAGCGCTATATAAAGCTAGCACCTCTGGCCATATTTATACTTTTTGGTGCAAAACTGCGCTGACGCAGTTTTGCGTCAAAAAAATTAGCGCCGGCTAACGCCATTCTGAAGCGCCATGCGGGCGCCGTATTTAATCAATGACGTCAGCCGGCGTTAGCCGCCGGCGCTGCCTGGTGTGCGTGAAAAAAAACGACGTACACCAGGCAGCGCCGGCGTAGGGGGTTATGGAGCTTGGGCGTCAAAAAATGGGGCAAGTCAGGCTGAGGCAAATTTTTCGCCTCAACCCGATTTGCGCCATTTTTTTCGACTCCCAACCCCCATAGAAATGACTCCTGTCTTAGCAAAGACAGGAGTCATGCCCCCTTGCCCAATGGCCATGCCCAGGGGACTTCTGTCCCCTGGGCATGGTCATTGGGCATAATGGCATGTAGGGGGGCACAAATCATGCCCCCCTATGCCACCCAAAAAAATTAAAAAAAATACTTACCTGAACTTACCTTAATGTCCCTCGGATGGGTCCCTCCAGCCTTGGGTGTCCTCCTGGGGTGGGCAAGGGTGACAGGGGGTGTCCCTGGGGGCATGGGGGGGCACCTCTGGGCTCCTTCAGAGCCCACAGGTCCCTTAACGCCTGCCTTTTCCAGACGCTAAAAAACGGCGCAAAAGCGGCCGTACGTCATTTTTTTTGACCCGCCCACTCCCGGGCGTGAATTTTGCCCGGGAGTGTAAATACGGCGCACATGCCTCGGAGTCAATGTTTTAGACGGGAACGCCTACCTTGCATGTCATTAACGCAAAGTAGGTGTCCACGCTAAAAAACTCCATGGACTTTGGCGCTAGACGCGTCTAACGCCAAAGTATAAATATGGAGTTAGTTTTGCGCCGAAATTGCGTCAAAAAAAACGACGCAATTCCGGCGCAAACAGAGTATAAATATGCCCCCTCGAGTCCACTAACACAAACCAGCAACAATGGCGCAAATGGTTTCCAACTTTTTGCACCAGCAGCACCGTTCAGTAATCTGTTGGGGTATCTCTATGGTTGGGGGGCTCACAGCTTGTACGTACGGTTTGAGGGGCTCAGCCTTAAGGCGGGTGGATGGTTTCTGCAGCAGCCCCACGGTTGGCATTCACTCTGGAATCCAACACAGGCTGTTATACTATAGTCTAATACCGGGGATACTGCAATCCCGGGGTGCAGACATCCAAGGCATCTCTTCTGTGCTCCCAGAAACTGTGAGAAAGTGCTCGGGTTTGTGGGGGCCCTCCCCGCACGACCCCCACCATGTTGTACGACACGCTGCACTTTAAGATCAGTGGCAGACGTGTAGAATGAATTCCCTGGGTCACAGTGCAAGCTGGGACAAGGGACCCTGTCCCCGGCTCGGGAGGAGAACACAGCCAGAGTAGAGGTTCAATGAGGGCTCACAACATGGGTCTCGGTGCCGCTGCACCCGCTGCACCACTGATAGCTCACCGCCAGGACCTGGGATGAGGTCGAGGCGCACCCTGGAGGGTTAAAGATGAACACCTCTGAGGCCCCGGTGCCACTGCACCCGCTGCACCACTGATAGCTCACCGCCAGGACCTGGGATGAGGTCGAGGCGCACCTTGGAGGGTTAAAAATGACCACCTCTCAGGCCCCGGTGTCACTGCACCCGCTGCACCACTGATAGCTCACCGCCAGGACCTGGGGTGAGGTCGAGGATCACCCTGGAGGGTTACAGATGAACACCGCTAAGGCCCCGGTGCCACTACACCCGCTGCACCACAGATAGCTCACCGCCAGGACCTGGGATGACGTCGTGACCCACCCTGGAGGTTTAAAGATGAACACCTCTGAGGCCCCGGTGCCACTGCAGCCGCTGCAGCACTGATTCACCGCCAGGACCTGGGATGAGGTCGAGGCGCACCTTGGAGGGTTAAATATGACCACCTCTCAGGCCCCGGTGTCACTGCACCCGCTGCACCACTGATAGCTCACCGCCAGGACCTGGGGTGAGGTCGAGGATCACCCTGGAGGGTTACAGATGAACACCGCTAAGGCCCCGGTGCCACTGCACCCGCTGCACCACTGATAGCTCACCGCCAGGACCTGGGATGAGGTCGAGGCGCACCCTGGAGGGTTAAGTATGAACACCTGAGGCCCCGGTGCCACTGCACCCGCTGCACCACTGATAGCTCACCGCCAGGACCTGGGATGAGGCCGAGGCGCACCCTGGAGGGTTACAGATGAACACCGCTAAGGCCCCGGTGCCACTGCACCCGCTGCACCACTGATAGCTCACCGCCAGGACCTAGGGTGAGGTCGAGGATCACCCTGGAGGGTTACAGATGAACACCGCTAAGGCCCCGGTGCCACTGCACCCGCTGCACTGACAGCTCGCTGCCAGGACCTGGGGTGAGGTCGAGGCGCACCCTGGAGGGTTAAGGATGAACACCTGAGGCCCCGGTGCCACTGCACCCGCTGCACCACTGATAGCTCACCGCCAGGACCTGGGATGAGGCCGAGGCGCACCCTGGAGGGTTAAGGATGAACACCCGAGGCCCCGGTGCCACTGCACCCGCTGCACCACTGATAGCTCACCGCCAGGACCTGGGATGAGGCCGAGGCGCACCTGGAGTGTTACAGATGAACGCCTCTAAAGCCCCGGTGCCACTGCACCCGCTGCACTGACAGCTCGCCGCCAGGACCTGGGGTGAGGTTACAGAGGCCTTGCAGTGCCCACAGCCCCTCGCCTCCACACGTGCCCGGGCCCCTGGAACAAGAGGCGGCGGCGGGGAGACCCGCCAGCCCTGGGGCACCGCAAGGTGTTTCTGCGGCGGGGTTTGATGCTAATGGCCGGCACCCCCGGATATCACACCTGCGGCTGCTTAACTTGTCATCCCGGCTTTGGGCCTGCGTTAGTGAGAGAAATGTTCACTTGCCAGAACCCTGGGCTCACTTACGGCCCCCCGCTGACCCCCACTCCACCCTACAATACCTATTAGTCAGCGCCCCGTTTCCTCAACAGACCAATTTAGAGAAAACGTCACTCATACATTAAAAAACCATCCGCACAAACTCTGCGTGAGCAGGAAACTTTTATAGACTCGCCTCTCTCAAAATCATTATTGGTCTAATGACCCTGCTGTTACAGGATCCAGGAGCAGTGCCAAGAAGCAGTCTGCGCGCCTCGAGGCGCAAGGACACGCTGCATTAGAGTCTGGGCTGGGAATGGTTTGTGAGTGAGAGTGTCTCTCTCCCCCTGAGGGGTATAAACCCTGCTTTAGAGTCTGAGGCTGGGAATGGTGTGTTAGTGAGAGTGTCTCACTGCCCCTGAGGGGTACAAACCCTGCTTTAGAGTCTGAGGTTGGGAATGGAGTGTTAGTGAGAGTGTCTCACTGCCCCTGAGGGGTCCAAACCCTGCTTTAGAGTCTGAGGCTGGGAATGGTGTGTTAGTGAGAGGGTCTCACTGCCTCTGAGGGGTACAAACCCTGCTTTAGAGTCTGGGCTGGGAATGGAGTGTTAGTGAGAGGGTCTCACTGCCCCTGAGGGGTCCAAACCCTGCTTTAGAGTCTGAGGCTGGGAATGGTGTGTTAGTGAGAGGGTCTCACTGCCCCTGAGGGGTATAAACCCTGCTTTAGAGTCTGAGGCTGGGATTGGTGTGTTAGTGAGAGTCTCACTGCCCCTGAGGGGTCCAAACCCTGCTTTAGAGTCTGAGGCTGGGATTGGTTTGTGAGTGAGAGTGTCTCACTGCCCCTCAGGGGTACAAACCCTGCTTTAGAGTCTGGGCTGGGAATGGAGTGTTAGTGAGAGAAGCTCACTGCCCCTCAGGGGTACAAACCCTGCTTTAGAGTCTGAGGCTGGGAATGGTGTGTTAGTGAGAGGGTCTCACTGACCCTGAGGGGTACAAACCCTGCTTTAGAGTCTGAGGCTGGGATTGGTTTGTTAGTGAGAGTGTCTCACTGCCCCCGAGGGGTCCAAACCCTGCTTTAGAGTCTGAGGCTGGGATTGGTGTGTTAGTGAGAGTATCTCACTGCCCCTGAGGGGTATAAACCCTGCTTTAGAGTCTGAGGCTGGGATTGGTTTGTTAGTGAGAGTGTCTCACTGCCCCTGAGGGGTACAACCCCTGCTTTAGAGTCTGGGCTGGGAATGGAGTGTTAGTGAGAGTGTCTCACTGCCCCTGAGGGGTATAAACCCTGCTTTAGAGTCTGAGGTTGGGAATGGTGTGTTAGTGAGAGAAGCTCACTGCCCCTCAGGGGTACAAACCCTGCTTTAGAGTCTGAGGCTGGGAATGGTTTGTTAGTGAGAGTGTCTCACTGCCCCTGAGGGGTCCAAACCCTGCTTTAGATTCTGAGGCTGGGATTGGTTTGTTAGTGAGAGTGTCTCACTGCCCCTGAGGGGTCCAAACCCTCCATTTGAGTCTGAGGGTGGGAATGGTTTGTTAGTGAGAGGGTCTCACTGCCCCTCAGGGGTACAAACCCCGCTTTAGAGTCTGGGCTGGGAATGGTTTGTTAGTGAGAGTGTCTCACTGCCTCTGAGGGGTCCAAACCCTCCATTTGAGTCTGAGGCTGGGAATGGTTTGTTAGTGAGAGGGTCTCACTGCCCCTCAGGGGTACAAACCCTGCTTTAGAGTCTGAGGCTGGGATTGGTGTGTTAGTGAGAGTGTCTCACTGCCCCTGAGGGGAACAAACCCTCCATTTGAGTCTGGGCTGGGATTGGTGTGTTAGTGAGAGGGTCTCACTGCCCCTGAGGGGAACAAACCCTCCATTTGAGTCTGAGGCTGGGAATGGTTTGTTAGTGAGAGGGTCTCACTGCCCCTCAGGGGTACAAACCCTGCTTTAGAGTCTGGGCTGGGAATGGTGTGTTAGTGAGAGTGTCTCACTGCCCCTGAGGGGAACAAACCCTCCATTTGAGTCTGGGCTGGGATTGGTGTGTTAGTGAGAGTGTCTCACTGCCCCTGAGGGGAACAAACCCTCCATTTGAGTCTGGGCTGGGAATGGAGTGTTAGTGAGAGCGTCTCACTGCCCCTCAGGGGTACAAACCCTGCTTTAGAGTCTGGGCTGGGAATGGTGTGTTAGTGAGAGTGTCTCACTGCCCCTGAGGGGAACAAACCCTCCATTTGAGTCTGGGCTGGGATTGGTGTGTTAGTGAGAGTGTCTCACTGCCCCTGAGGGGAACAAACCCTCCATTTGAGTCTGAGGCTGGGAATGGAGACTGAGTGAGAGAAGCTCACTGACTCTGTGGCGTGGAGACAGACTGCACTGCGCGCAAGCTCTCAAGTGCGTTTGCAGTAAGAACAGCTCCCTCCTGTGAGAGTGCACGGGTTTCTGGTGCTGAGGATGCTTTATAGCTCACAGAAGCGCCTCACTGAATACTCCGGATTCCCACCCCGATGCCCAGATACCCGCTCGCAGCCGCAACTATGCAGTGGCACATTCCGAGCGCGCGCCTGGCAGTGCCAGGCCTCTCTCACCTGTATCTCTGGCAGTGCCAGGCCTCTCTCTCACCTGTATCTCTGGCAGTGCCAGGTCTCTCTCACCTGTATCTCTGGCAGTGCCAGGCCTCTCTCACCTGTATCTCTGGCAGTGCCAGGTCTCTCTCACCTGTATCTGGGGCACCAGGCCTCTCTCACCTGTATCTCTGGCGGTGCCAGGTCTCTCTCACCTGTATCTGGGGCACCAGGCCTCTCTCACCTGTATCTCTGGCAGTGCCAGGTCTCTCTCACCTGTATCTGGGGCACCAGGCTTCTCTCACCTGTATCTCTGGCAGTGCCAGGTCTCTCTCACCCGTATCTGGGGCACCAGGCCTCTCTCACCTGTATCTTTGACAGTGCCAGGCCTCTCTCTCACCTGTATCTCGGGCACCAGGCCTCTCTCACCTGTATCTCTGCCAGTGCCAGGCCTCTCTCACCTGCACCTGGGGCACCAGGCCTCTCCACTTGTATCTTTGACAGTGCCAGGCCTCTCTCTCACCTGTATCTCGGGCACCAGGCCTCTCACACCTGCAGCTCTGGCAGTGCCAGTCCTCTCTCACGTATATCTCTGCCAGTGCCAGGCCTCTCTCACCTGTATCTCTGCCAGTGCCAGGCCTCTCTCACCTGTATCTCGGGCACCGGTTCTCTCTCACCTGCATCTCTGGCACCAGGCATCTCTCACCTGTATCTCTGCCAGTGCCAGGTCCCTCTAATCTGTATCTTGGGCATCAGCCTCTCTCATCTACACCTCGGGCACCAGGCCTCTTTCACCTGTATCACTGCCAGTGCCAGGCCTCTCTCACCTGTATCTCTGGCACCAGGCCTCTCACACCTGCAGCTCTGGCAGTGCCAGGCCTCTCTCACCTGTATCTCGGGCACCAGGCCTCTCACACCTGCAGCTCTGGCAGTGCCAGTCCTCTCTCACCTGTATCTCTGCCATTGCCAGGCCTCTCTCACCTGTATCTCTGGCACCAGGCCTCTCACACCTGCATCTCTGGCAGTGCCAGGCCTCTCTCACCTGTATCTCGGGCACCAGGCCTCTCACACCTGCAGCTCTGGTAGTGCCAGTCCTCTCTCACCTGTATCTCTGCCAGTGCCAGGCCTCTCTCACCTGCAGCTCTGGCAGTGCCAGGCCTCTCTCACCTGCATCTCGGGCACCAGGCCTCTCACACCTGCAGCTCTGGTAGTGCCAGGCCTCTCTCACCTGTATCTCGGGCACCAAGCCTCTCACACCTGCAGCTCTGGCAGTGCCAGGCCTTTCTCACCTGTATCTCTGCCAGTGCCAGGCCTCTCTCACCTGTATCTCTGGCAGTGTCAGGCCTCTCTCACCTGTATCTCTGCCAGTGCCAGGCCTCTCTCACCTGTATCTCTGGCAGTGCCAGGCCTCTCTCACCTGTATCTCTGGCACCAGACCTCTCACACCTGCAGCTCTGGCAGTGCCAGGCCTCTCTCACCTGTATCTCTGGCACCAGGCCTCTCACACCTGCAGCTCTGGCAGTGCCAGGCCTCTCTCACCTGTATCTCTGCCAGTGCCAGGCCTCTCTCACCTGTATCTCTGGCACCAGGCCTCTCACACCTGCAGCTCTGGCAGTGCCAGGCCTCTCTCACCTGTATCTCTGGCACCAAACCTCTCACACCTGCAGCTCTGGCAGTGCCAGGCCTCTCTCTCTCCTGTATCTCTGGCACCAGGCCTCTCTCACCTGTATCTCTGGCAGTGCCAGGCCTCTCTCACCTGTATCTCTGGCACCAGACCTCTCACACCTGCAGCTCTGGCAGTGCCAGGCCTCTCTCACCTGTATCTCTGGCAGTGCCAGGCCTCTCTCACCTGTATCTCTGCCAGTGCCAGGCCTCTCTCACCTGTATCTCTGGCACCAGGCCTCTCACACCTGCAGCTCTGGCAGTGCCAGGCCTCTCTCACCTGTATCTCTGGCACCAGACCTCTCACACCTGCAGCTCTGGCAGTGCCAGGCCTCTCTCACCTGTATCTCTGGCACCAGGCCTCTCTCACCTGTATCTCTGCCAGTGCCAGGCCTCTCTCACCTGTATCTCTGGCAGTGCCAGGCCTCTCTCACCTGTATCTCTGGCACCAGACCTCTCACACCTGCAGCTCTGGCAGTGCCAGGCCTCTCTCACCTGTATCTCTGGCACCAGGCCTCTCACACCTGCAGCTCTGGCAGTGCCAGGCCTCTCTCACCTGTATCTCTGGCACCAGGCCTCTCACACCTGCAGCTCTGGCAGTGCCAGGCCTCTCTCACCTGTATCTCTGGCACCAGGCCTCTCACACCTGCATCTCTGGCAGTGCCAGGCCTCTCTCACCTGTATCTCGGGCACCAGGCCTCTCACACCTGCAGCTCTGGTAGTGCCAGTCCTCTCTCACCTGTATCTCTGCCAGTGCCAGGCCTCTCTCACCTGTATCTCTGCCACCAGGCCTCTCACACCTGTATCTCTGCCAGTGTCAGGCCTCTCTCACCTCTATCTCTGGCACCAGGCCTCTCACACCTGCAGCTCTGGCAGTGCCAGGCCTCTCTCACCTGTATCTCGGGCACCAGGCCTCTCACACCTGCAGCTCTGGTAGTGCCAGGCCTCTCTCACCTGTATCTCGGGCACCAAGCCTCTCACACCTGCAGCTCTGGCAGTGCCAGGCCTCTCTCACCTGTATCTCTGCCAGTGCCAGGCCTCTCTCACCTGTATCTCTGCCAGTGCCAGGCCTCTCTCACCTGTATCTCTGCCAGTGCCAGGCCTCTCTCACCTGTATCTCTGGCACCAGACCTCTCACACCTGCAGCTCTGGCAGTGCCAGGCCTCTCTCACCTGTATCTCTGGCACCAGGCCTCTCACACCTGCAGCTCTGGCAGTGCCAGGCCTCTCTCACCTGTATCTCTGGCAGTGCCAGGCCTCTCTCACCTGTATCTCTGGCACCAGGCCTCCCACACCTGCAGCTCTGGCAGTGCCAGGCCTCTCTCACCTGTATCTCTGGCACCAGACCTCTCACACCTGCAGCTCTGGCAGTGCCAGGCCTCTCTCACCTGTATCTCTGGCACCAGGCCTCTCTCACCTGTATCTCTGCCAGTGCCAGGCCTCTCTCACCTGTATCTCTGGCAGTGCCAGGCCTCTCTCACCTGTATCTCTGGCACCAGACCTCTCACACCTGCAACTCTGGCAGTGCCAGGCCTCTCTCACCTGTATCTCTGGCAGTGCCAGGCCTCTCTCACCTGTATCTCTGGCACCAGGCCTCTCACACCTGCAGCTGTGGCAGTGCCAGGCCTCTCTCACCTGTATCTCTGGCAGTGCCAGGCCTCTCTCACCTGTATCTCTGGCACCAGGCCTCCCACACCTGCAGCTCTGGCAGTGCCAGGCCTCTCTCACCTGTATCTCTGGCACCAGACCTCTCACACCTGCAGCTCTGGCAGTGCCAGGCCTCTCTCACCTGTATCTCTGGCACCAGGCCTCTCTCACCTGTATCTCTGCCAGTGCCAGGCCTCTCTCACCTGTATCTCTGGCAGTGCCAGGCCTCTCTCACCTGTATCTCTGGCACCAGACCTCTCACACCTGCAACTCTGGCAGTGCCAGGCCTCTCTCACCTGTATCTCTGCCAGTGCCAGGCCTCTCTCACCTGTATCTCTGGCACCAGGCCTCTCACACCTGCAGCTCTGGCAGTGCCAGGCCTCTCTCACCTGTATCTCTGGCACCAGACCTCTCACACCTGCAGCTCTGGCAGTGCCAGGCCTCTCTCACCTGTATCTCTGGCACCAGGCCTCTCTCATCTGTATCTCTGCCAGTGCCAGGCCCCTCTCACCTGTATCTCTGGCAGTGCCAGGCCTCTCTCACCTGTATCTCTGGCACCAGACCTCTCACACCTGCAGCTCTGGCAGTGCCAGGCCTCTCTCACCTGTATCTCTGGCACCAGGCCTCTCACACCTGCAGCTCTGGCAGTGCCAGGCCTCTCTCACCTGTATCTCTGGCACCAGGCCTCTCACACCTGCAGCTCTGGCAGTGCCAGGCCTCTCTCACCTGTATCTCTGGCACCAGGCCTCTCACACCTGCAGCTCTGGCAGTGCCAGGCCTCTCTCACCTGTATCTCTGCCAGTGCCAGGCCTCTCTCACCTGTATCTCTGGCAGTGTCAGGCCTCTCTCACCTGTATCTCTGGTAGTGCCAGGCCTCTCTCACCTGTATCTCTGGCACCAGACCTCTCACACCTGCAGCTCTGACAGTACCAGGCCTCTCTCACCTGTATCTCTGGCACCAGACCTCTCACACCTGCAGCTCTGGTAGTGCCAGGCCTCTCTCACCTGTATCTCTGCCAGTGCCAGGCCCCTCTCACCTGTATCTCTGGCAGTGCCAGGCCTCTCTCACCTGTATCTCTGGCACCAGGCCTCTCTCACCTGTATCTCTGCCAGTGCCAGGCCTCTCTCACCTGTATCTCTGGCAGTGCCAGGCCTCTCTCACCTGTATCTCTGGCACCAGACCTCTCACACCTGCAGCTCTGGCAGTGCCAGGCCTCTCTCACCTGTATCTCTGGCAGTGCCAGGCCTCTCTCACCTGTATCTCTGCCAGTGCCAGGCCTCTCTCACCTGTATCTCTGGCATCAGGCCTCTCACACCTGCAGCTCTGGCAGTGCCAGGCCTCTCTCACCTGTATCTCTGGCACCAGACCTCTCACACCTGCAGCTCTGGCAGTGCCAGGCCTCTCTCACCTGTATCTCTGGCACCAGGCCTCTCTCACCTGTATCTCTGCCAGTGCCAGGCCTCTCTCACCTGTATCTCTGGCAGTGCCAGGCCTCTCTCACCTGTATCTCTGGCACCAGGCCTCTCACACCTGCAGCTCTGGCAGTGCCAGGCCTCTCTCACCTGTATCTCTGGCACCAGGCCTCTCACACCTGCAGCTCTGGCAGTGCCAGGCCTCTCTCACCTGTATCTCTGGCACCAGGCCTCTCACACCTGCAGCTCTGGCAGTGCCAGGCCTCTCTCACCTGTATCTCGGGCACCAGGCCCTTCACGTTGAAGTAGAACCCGAAGTAAACCATGTTGAAGACCCCGTGGCGGCCCAGGGTGGCCGAGAGACCCTTGTTCAGTCCCCGCAGACCGAGGCCTTCGGTGCGCGCGATCCGCCGGGCCTGGGCGAAGGTGGAGTCTGTCTGCATGGAGGGATGAGGGACAGAGAGAGGCTGTGGTGAGAGTGAGACACACCCACGAGTGACACAAAGCCACGAGCTGCCCCTTCCACCCGCCCGATCCACTGACTCACACCACCTGCCCACTCACTCACCCACCCACTGACCTACCTAATGATCCACTCAACCCACCCACTGACCCACAGACCTACCTACTGACCCACTCAACCCACCCACCGACCCACTTACCCACCAACTGACTGACTTACCCACTGACCCAATCAACCCACCCACTCACCCACTCACTCACCCACCCACTGAACTACCTAATGACCCACTCAACCCACCCACTGACCTACCTACTGACCCACTCAAAACACCCACCGACCCACACCGACCCACTTACCCACCCACTGACTGAATTACCCACTCAACCCACCCATTGACCCACTCACTCATCCACTGACCTACCTAATGACCCACTCAACCCACCCACTGACCTACCTACTGACCCACTCAACCCACCCACCGATCCCTTTACCCACCCACTGACTGACTTACCCACTGACCCACTCAACCCACCCCCACTCTCTCACCCATCCACTGACCTACCTAATGACCCACTCAACCCACCCACTGACCTACCTACTGACCCACTCAACCCACCCACCGACCCACTCACTCACCCACTGACTGACCTACCCACTGACCCCACCCACTGACCCACTCACCCCACCCAGTCACCTACCCACTGACCCACTCAAACCACTCACTGACCCAGTCTCCCCACTCACTCACCACCTGACCATTCAACCCACCACCACACAGACCCGACCGACTCACGCACACACTGACCCACTCACTGACACCACTAAACCCACTCGACCCACTCACAACACCTGCCCACTCACTCACCCACCCACTGACCTACCTAATGACCCACTCAACCCACCCACTGACCTACCTACTGACCCACTCAACCCACCCACCGACCCACTCACTCACCTACTGGCTGACCTACCCACTGACCCACTCAACCCACCCACTGACCCACTCACCCCACCCAGTCACCTACCCACTCACCTACCCACTGACCCATTCAAACCACTCACTGACTCTCTCTCCCCACTCACTCACCACCTGACCATTCAACCCACCACCACACAGACCCAACCGACTCACGCACACACTGACCCACTCACTGACACCACTACACCCACTCGACCCACTCACACCACCTGCCCACTCACTCACCCACCCACTGACATACCCACTGACCTACCTACTGACCCACTCAGACCACCCACTGACCCACTCACCCACCCACTGACATATCCACTGACCTACCTACTGACCCACTCAAACCACTCACTGACCCACTTTCCCCACTCACTCACCACCTGACCATTCAACCCACCACCACACAGACCCGACCGACTCACGCACACACTGACCCACTCACTGACACCACTCGACCTACTCACACCACCTGCCCACTCACTCACCCACCCACTGACATACCCACTGACCTACCTACTGACCCACTCACCCACCCACTGACCCACTCAAACTACTCACTGACCCACTCTCACCACTCACTCACCACCTGACCATTCACCCCACCACCACACAGACCCGACCGACTCACGCACACACTGACCCACTCACTGACATCACTCGACCCACTCATACCACCTGCCCGCCCAAGCTACCCACCCGTCTACACCCCACCCACTTACATAATCCACTAAACCACATGCTTAATCTACTGGAGCCACAGCAAAAGAATGAGGGGTGCACGGCGAAAGAATGAGGGGTGCACGGAAAAAGTATGAGGGGTGCACGGCGAATGAATGAGGGGTGCACGGCGAATGAATGAGGGGTGCACGGCAAATGAATGAGGGGTGCACGGAAAAAGAATGAGGGGTGCACGGCGAAAGAATAAGGGTGCATGGTGAAAGAATGAGGGGTACATGCCGAATGAATGAGGGGTGCACGGCGAAAGAATGAGGGGTGCACGATGATAGAATGCCAGGACCCTCAGTGCCACAGAGCCACGGTGATAGAATGGGGGTTCAGTCAGTGCCACAGAGCCACAGTGGCAGGATGAGGGGTGCACGGTGATAGAATCAAGGGTCCCCCAAGGTCCCCGGACACCCACGTTTTTCAACAGAATGCCACATATTTTGCCAGTGCCCAGGGCGGTGTCCAATGTGTTATCACTAGGGGGCTCCACACAGATTCGTCCTCTGAGTGGGGTCACTCGTGCAGCACACTGTCCCCTACATCAGGCCCCCCTGAGCATGCGGGGGCGGGGGTGACTCCTGGAAGTGATGAAGATATACCTGCCCATATGTCCCTCCCAGGACACCTACACCAACCCCCTCTGCCTTTAAAGGTTCCCACCTATACCCAGGGGTGTTTGGGATCAGTTTCCCAAGTGAGCCACTTGGGGCCTGCAGGCTCCTTAATTGGTGGCAGGGCCCGTGGTGGTTGTTGGGGGGCGGGGGCTCGTTAAAGGTCCCCGGACATCTGCTGGACTCTGACCAGCGGCCTTCTGCGGCCCCTCCTCTAGCACCAGATTACAGTTTGGGGTGAAAGGGCATTTCTTCCGCCCACTGGCTTCACCCACATTCTCAAGACAGTGGCGCCGCGAGAGAGTGCTTCGAGGGGAGCCCTGGCAGGAGAGGCGCTAGTGGCTTCTCTGGCACTTAGGCCCTCACTACGAACATGTGGGTTCAGACCGTCATACCGGCGGTGGCAGAAAATACTCCCACCGGCATGGCAGTCTGAACCGCCATATTCTGAACAAGGGAGTCCCGCCACAGACGGTCCTCCTCCACCGCCAGGCTTCCGCCGACAGGCAGTCTGACGATGGCGGATTACTTTATCCGACAGGGCAGAGCTGCAAGCAGCGCTGTCCTCTGGATAAAGAACCCTTGTTCCTCCAGCCTTTCCCTGGAGGAACCCGCCAGGGAAAGGCTGTAGGAAGGGGTGCACTTGGCATGGGCAGTGCAGGGGCCCCATGGAGTGCCGCGTCGCATGGGTCATTGCCCGATTTACGGGCAGTGATCTGCGCAATGGGTGCTGCTGCACCCACTGCACAGCAGTATTGACGACGGCTCCATTTGGAGCCGTAAGCAATGTCCCAGCCCTGCATTCTGCTGGGCCGATGGGCGAAAACACTGTTTCTGCCCGCCGGCCCAGCAGAATGTATATTATTCGGCCAGCAGGGTCTCAAGCAGGCTGGCGGTCTGTGATAAGACCGCCAGCATGAACACGGCGGGGTTTCCTGCCAAGTTCATAATGACCCCCTTAATAGCTGCAGAGAGTGTTTGGACAAAATGTCTAGTTATTAATAGTGCGATACACAAACATTGTGCAAAAATATCGCTACTGCAGAAATATATAGTGTCCCAGAATATTGTTTTGTTTGTAGAAAATATAGTTACAGACGCTGTTGTGCAGCTTCCTGTGTTGTTGTTGCATGTACATAACACATCTTCCAGCTTCCTGCGTTGTTGCATGTACAGATGTCATCTTTCAGCTTCCTGTGTTGCATGCACAGACGCCATTTTTCAGCTTCCTGTGTTGTTGCATGTACAGCTGTCATCTTTCAGCTTCCTGTATTGTTGCATGTACAGACGCCATCTTCCAGCTTCCTGTGTTGTTGCATGTACAGACGCCATCTTCAAGCTTCCTGTGTTGTTGTTGCATATACAGACGCCATCTTCCAGCTTCCTGTGTTGTTGTTGCATGTACAGACGCCATCTTTCAGCTTCCTTTGTCAGCTTCCTGTGTTGTTATTGCATGTACAGACGCCATCTTTCAGCTTCCTGTGTTGCTGTTGCATGTACAGACGCCATCTTTCAGCTTTCTGTGTTGTTGTTGCATGCACAGACGCCATCGTCTGGCTTCCTGTGTTGTTGTTGCATATACAGACGCCATCTTCCAGCTTCCTGTGTTGTTGTTGCATGTACAGACACCATCTTTCAGCTTCCTTTGTCAGCTTCCTGTGTTGTTGTTGCATGTACAGACGCCATCTTTCAGCTTCCTGTGTTGTTGTTGCATGTACAGACGCCATCTTTCAGCTTTCTGTGTTGTTGTTGCATGCACAGACGCCATCTTCCGGCTTCCTGTGTTGTTGTTGCATGTACAGATGCCATCTTTCAGCTTCCTGTGTTGTTGTTGCATGCACAGACGCCATCTTTCAGCTTCCTGTGTTGTTGTTGCATGTACAGACGCCATCTTTCAGCTTCCTGTGTTGCATGCACAGACGCCATCTTTCAGCTTCCTGTGTTGTTGCATGTGCAGACGCCATTTTTCAGCTTTCTGTGTTGTTGCATGTACAGACGCCATCTTTCAGCTTCCTGTGTTGTTGCATGTACAGACGCCATTTTTCAGCTTCCTGTGTTGCATGCACAGACACCATCTTTCAGCTTCTTGTGTTGCATGCACAGACCCATCTTCCAGCATCCTGTGTTGTTGATGCATGTACAGACGCCATCTTTCAGCTTCCTGTGTTGTTGTTGCATGTACAGATGCCATCTTTCAGCTTCCTGTGTTGCATGCACAGACGCCATCTTTCAGCTTCCTGTGTAGCATGCACAGACACCATCTTACAGCTTCCTGTGTTGTTGTTGCATCTACAGATGCCATCTTTCAGCTTCCTGTGTTGTTGCATCTACAGACGCCATCTTTCAGCTTCCTGTGTTGTTGCATGTACAGACGCCATCTTTCAGCTTCCTGTGTTGCATGCACAGACGCCATCTTTCAGCTTCCTGTGTTGTTGCATGTACAGACGCCATCTTTCAGCTTCCTGTGTTGCATGCACAGACGCCATCTTTCAGCTTCCTGTGTTGTTGCATGTACAGACGCCATCTTTCAGCTTCCTGTGTTGTTGCATGTACAGACACCATCTTTCAGCTTCCTGTGTTGCATGCACAAACACCATCTTTCAGCTTCCTGTGTTGCATGCACAGACACCATCTTTCAGCTTCCTGTGTTGCATGCACAGACACCATCTTTCAGCTTCCTGTGCTGCATGCACAGACCCATCTTCCAGCTTCCTGTGTTGTTGTTGCATGTACAGACGCCATCTTTCAGCTTCCTGTGTTGTTGTTGCATGTACAGATGCCATCTTTCAGCTTCCTGTGTTGCATGCACAGACGCCATCTTTCAGCTTCCTGTGTTGCATGCACAGACACCATCTTTCAGCTTCCTGTGTTACATGCACAGACACCATCTTTCAGCTTCCTGTGTTGTTGTTGCCTGTACAGACGCCATCTTTCAGCTTCCTGTGTTGCATGCACAGACGCCATCTTTCAGCTTCCTGTGTTGCATGCACAGACACCATCTTTCAGCTTCCTGTGTTACATGCACAGACACCATCTTTCAGCTTCCTGTGTTGTTGTTGCCTGTACAGACGCCATCTTTCAGCTTCCTGTGTTGTTGTTGCATGTACAGATGCCATCTTTCAGCTTCCTGTGTTGCATGCACAGACGCCATCTTTCAGCTTCCTGTGCTGCATGCACAGACCCATCTTCCAGCTTCCTGTGTTGTTGTTGCATGTACAGATGCCATCTTTCAGCTTCCTGTGTTGCATGCACAGACGCCATCTTTCAGCTTCCTGTGTAGCATGCACAGACACCATCTTACAGCTTCCTGTGTTGTTGTTGCATCTACAGATGCCATCTTTCAGCTTCCTGTGTTGTTGCATCTACAGACGCCATCTTTCAGCTTCCTGTGTTGTTGCATGTACAGACGCCATCTTTCAGCTTCCTGTGTTGCATGCACAGACGCCATCTTTCAGCTTCCTGTGTTGTTGCATGTACAGACGCCATCTTTCAGCTTCCTGTGTTGCATGCACAGACGCCATCTTTCAGCTTCCTGTGTTGTTGCATGTACAGACGCCATCTTTCAGCTTCCTGTGTTGTTGCATGTACAGACACCATCTTTCAGCTTCCTGTGTTGCATGCACAAACACCATCTTTCAGCTTCCTGTGTTGCATGCACAGACACCATCTTTCAGCTTCCTGTGCTGCATGCACAGACCCATCTTCCAGCTTCCTGTGTTGTTGTTGCATGTACAGACGCCATCTTTCAGCTTCCTGTGTTGTTGTTGCATGTACAGATGCCATCTTTCAGCTTCCTGTGTTGCATGCACAGACGCCATCTTTCAGCTTCCTGTGTTGCATGCACAGACACCATCTTACAGCTTCCTGTGTTACATGCACAGACACCATCTTTCAGCTTCCTGTGTTGTTGTTGCCTGTACAGACGCCATCTTTCAGCTTCCTGTGTTGTTGTTGCATGTACAGATGCCATCTTTCAGCTTCCTGTGTTGCATGCACAGACGCCATCTAGCAGCTTCCTGTGTTGTTGTTGCATGTACAGATGCCATCTTTCAGCTTCCTGTGTTGCATGCACAGACGCCATCTTTCAGCTTCCTGTGTTGCATGCACAGACACCATCTTTCAGCTTCCTGTGTTACATGCACAGACACCATCTTTCAGCTTCCTGTGTTGTTGTTGCCTGTACAGACGCCATCTTTCAGCTTCCTGTGTTGTTGTTGCATGTACAGACGCCATCTTTCAGCTTCCTGTGTTGTTGTTGCATGTACAGACGCCATCTTTCAGCTTCCTGTGTTGTTGTTGCATGTACAGATGCCATCTTTCAGCTTCCTGTGTTGCATGCACAGACGCCATCTAGCAGCTTCCTGTGTTGTTGTTGCATGTGCAAACATCATCATGAAATTGTTGGTGTTGTTGTTGCATGTACAGAGACATCTTACAGGTTCCTGTGTTGATGTTTCAAACAGAGGCGCAATCTTTCAGGTTTCACTGTTGTTGCATGGAGCTCTCAGGGGTCTGGTGGTACCACAGCATGGAGACTGGGGGCTCTCAGGCATCAGGTGGTAGCACAGCATGGAGACTGGGGGCTCTCAGAGGATCTGGCAGGACCACATCATGGAGACTGGGGTTCCTCAGAGGTCTGGTGGTACCACAGCGTGGAGACTGGGGGCTCTCAGGGGTCTGGTAGGACCACAGCATGGAGACTGGGGGCTCTCGGGGGTCTGGTAGGACCACAGCATGGAGACTGGGGGCTCTCAGGGGTCTGGTGGTACCACAGTATGGAGACTGGGGGCTCTCAGGGGTCTGGTAGGACAACAGCATGGAGACGGGGGTCTGGTGTGCTGTGGTGCGCAGCACAGCCCTGGCATCTGCCACTGGGCAAGGCCCATGATGTGCGCCACAGGAGGGGGCCTCTCGGGGTAGTCACTTGGCAGTACCGCCGGGGGCAGGGGATGGGGTACCCGAGGGGCACACTGTGGCTGGCCCTGGGGGGTGTCCCGGTGATGCCCCTCGCCCACCACTGTGCCAAGCAGATCTCCCGCCCCTGCACTGTGAGCCACCAGATGACTCCAAGCGCCGAGAGGGAGCGCATTTCACCCACGATTCGTAACCAAATACAGCGCCGAAAAGGCAAAGCAGGCGCCTCCTGGGTGGGAGCCGCGAAACCCGAGCGGCCGGCCTCAGAAACCGAGGCTCATTTTACTAAACTCATTTGTTTGCCGGTTTCCATTTCGGAGAGTGAGGTAGAGCCCGGTCCGCAATGAGCCGTGGCACTCCTGGCCGGGGAGGGGGGAGGAGGGGAGGAGAGGAGGAGAGGAAGAAAGGAGAGGAGAGAGAGGAGAGGAGAGAGAGGAGAGGGAGGAGAGGAAGAGAGGAGGAGAGAGAGGAGAGGAAGAGAGGAGAGAGAGGAGAGGAGGAGAGAGAGGAGAGGGAGGAAAGGAGCAGAGGGAGCAGAGGAGGAGAGTAGAGAGAGGGGAGGAAGAGAGGAAGGAGAGGAGAGGAGGAGGAGGAGAGAGGGAGGAGGGGGAGACAGAGGAGAGAAAGAGAGGAGGAGAGAGAGGAGAGGAAGAGAGGAGAGAGAGAAGAAAGGAGAGGAAGAGAGGAGAGGAGCAGAGGAGGAGAGAGAGGAGAGGAAGAGAGAAGAGAGAGGAGAGGTAGAGAGGAGAGGAGAGAGAGGAGAAGAGGAGAGGAGAGAGAGAAGATAGGAGAGAGAGAAGAGAGGAAGAGAGGAAAGGAGGAGAGGGGGGAAAGGAAAGTAGGAGAGGAGGAGAGGAGGAGAGAGAGAGGAGGAGAGGAAGAGAGGAGGAGAGGAGGAGAGAGAGGGAGGAGGGAGGAGGGGAGGAGAGAAAAGGAGAGGAGGAGAGAGAGGGAGGAGGGAGGAGGGGAGGAGAGAGAGGGAGGAGAGGAGAGGAGAGGAGGAGAGAGAGAGGAGAGGAAGAGATGAGAGGAGGAGAGGAGGAGAAGGAGGGAGGAGAGGAAGAGAGGGAGGAGGGACAGGGAGGAGAGGAGGGTAGGAGAGGAGGAGAGGGAGGAGAGGAGAGAGAGGAGAGGAAGAGAGGAGAGAGAGAAGATAGGAGAGAGAGAAGAGAGGAAGAGAGGAAAGGAGGAGAGGGAGGAAAGGAAAGTAGGAGAGGAGGAGAGGAGGAGAGAGAGGGAGGAGGGGAGGAGAGGAAGAGAGGAGGAGAGGAGGGAGGAGGGGAGGAGAGGAAGAGAGGAGGAGAGGGAGGAGAGGAGGAGAGAGAGGGAGGAGAGGAGAGGAAGAGAGGAGAGGAGAGAAGGAGAGAGAGGAGAGGAGGAGAAGAAGAGAGGAGAGGAGGAAGGAGGAGGGGAGGAGGGAGGAGGAGAGTAGAGTAAGAGAGGGAGGAGAGGGAAGGTAGAAAGGGAGGATGGGAGGAGAGAGGGAGGAGAGGAAGAGAGGGAGGAGAGGAAGAGAGGAGAGGAAGAGAGGGAGGAAGAGAGGAGAGGAGGAGAGAGAGGAGAGAGAGGAGAGAGAGGGAGGAGAGGAGGAGAGGAAGAGAGGATAAGAGAAGAGAAGAGATGGGAGGAGACAGAGGAGGAGAGGAAGAGAGGAAGAGAGAGAGGGAGTGGAGGAGAGAGAGAAGAGGAGGAAAGGAGGAGGAGAGGAGGAAAGGAGGAGGAGAGGAGGAGAGGGAGGAGAAGAAGAGAGGAGAGAGGGAGGAGAGGAAGAGAGAGAGAAGAGAGGAAGAGAGGAGGAGAGGAAGAGAGGAGAGGGAGGGAGGAGGGTGGAGGGGAGGAGAGAGAGGGAGGAGGGTGGAGGGGAGGAGAGAGAGGGAGGGAGGAGAGGGAGGAGAGAGAGGGAGGAGAGGAAGAGAGGAGAGGAAGAGAGGGAGGAGAGGGAGAGGCGAGAGGGGGAAAGGTGAGAGGAAGAAGGGCAGAAGAGGAGGAGAGACAGGAGGATAGGAGAGGAGGAGAGGGAGGAGAGGAGGAGGAGAGGAGGAAGAGAGGAGGAGAGGTGAGAGGTAGGAGAGGTGGAGAGGAGGAAGGGAAGAGGGGGAGAGTAGAAAAGAGGAGGAAAAGAGAAAAGGAGGAGGAAGGGAGGAGAGGTGAGAGGGAGGAGATAAGGAAGGGAGGAGGAGATGGAGGAGGGCAGGAGAGGAAGAGTGGAGGAAGGGAGCAGATGAGTAGAGTAGGAAGGGAAGAGGGCAGGAGAGGTGAGAGGGTGAGAGGGAGGGGAGGAGGAGAGAGGCGAAAAGAAGAAGGGGAGGAGAGAAAGAGAAGGAGGAGAAGAAGAGAGGTGAAAGGGAGGAGGGGAGGGGAAGAAGATAGAGAGGAGAGGGGAGAGGGTTTAGGGAGAGGAAGAGAGAGAGGAAGGGAGGAAAGGCGAGAGGGAGGAGAGGGAGGAAAGGCAAAAGGGAGGAGAGGGGGAGGAGGGCAGGAGAGGAGGAGAGGCGAGAGGGAGGAGGGCAGGAGAGGAGGAGAGGTGAGAGGGAGGAGGGCAGGGTAGAAGGAGGGTAGGAGAGGAGGAGAGGCGAGAGGGAGGAGGGCAGGAGAGGAGGAGAGGTGAGAGCGAGGAGGGTAGGAGAGAAGGAGAGGCGAGAGGGAGGAGGGCAAGAGAGGAGGAGAGGTGAGAGGTGAGAGGGAGGAGGGCAGGGCAGTAGGAGGGTAGGAGAGGAGGAGAGGCGAGAGGGAGGAGGGCAGGAGAGGAGGAGAGGCAAGAGGGAGGGGGGCAGGAGAGGAGGAGAGGTGAGAGGGAGGAGGGCAGGGTAGAAGGAGAGGAGGAGAGGCGAGAGGGAGGAGGGCAGGAGAGGAGGAGAGGTGAGAGGGAGGAGGGCAGGGTAGGAGGAGGGTAGGAGAGAAGGAGAGGAGAGAGGGAGGAGGGCAAGAGAGGAGGAGAGGTGAGAGGGAGGAGGGCAGGAGGAGGGTAGGAGAGGAGGAGAGGCAAGAGGGAGGAGGGCAGGAGAGGAGGAGAGGAGGGGAGGCGAGAGGGAGGAGAGGTGAGAGGGAGGAGGGCAGGGTAGAAGGAGGGTAGGAGAGGAGGAGAGGCGAGAGGGAGGAGGGCAGGAGAGGAGGAGAGATGAGAGGGAGGAGGGCAGGGTAGGAGGAGGGTAGGAAAGGAGGAGAGGCAAGAGGGAGGAGGGCAAGAGAGGAGGAGAGGCGAGAGGGAGGAAGGCAGGAGGAGAGGTGAGAGGGAGGAGGGCAGGGTAGAAGGAGAGGAGGAGAGGCGAGAGGGAGGAGGGCAGGAGAGGAGGAGAGGTGAGAGGGAGGAGGGCAGGGTAGGAGGAGGGTAGGAGAGAAGGAGAGGCGAGAGGGAGGAGGGCAAGAGAGGAGGAGAGGTGAGAGGGAGGAGGGCAGGAGGAGGGTTGGAGAGGAGGAGAGGCAAGAGGGAGGAGGGCAGGAGAGGAGGAGAGGAGGGGAGGCGAGAGGGAGGAGAGGTGAGAGGGAGGAGGGCAGGGTAGAAGGAGGGTAGGAGAGGAGGAGAGGCGAGAGGGAGGAGGGCAGGAGAGGAGGAGAGATGAGAGGGAGGAGGGCAGGGTAGGAGGAGGGTAGGAAAGGAGGAGAGGCAAGAGGGAGGAGGGCAAGAGAGGAGGAGAGGCGAGAGGGAGGAAGGCAGGAGGAGAGGTGAGAGGGAGGAGGGCAGGGTAGGAGAGGAGGAGAGGCGAGAGGGAGGAGGGCAGGAGAGGAGGAGAGGCAAGAGGGTGGAGGGCAGGAGAGGAGGAGAGGAGGGAGAGGGGAGCTGGGAGGCTCCCCTCTCTTGCCTCTACATTAGGCTAGAATGTCCACTGATGATCTCAGACAAACCACTTCAGTTCGTAACGCAGCAGAGACACTGAGTGCAGACACTGAGTGCAGACACCGAGTGCAGACACCGAGTGAGGCAATGGACAAGAAACAGAGCCACATCCCAGAGAGAACAGTTCCCAGATAGAGCCTCTCCCGACTAACAGAGGGCAAGAGAAGCACAAGCCAATAACAATCAATCACAGACAGAGGCTTTGTAGACAGGACCACAGACAACTACAGACCAACAACCCTCAGGAAACCTTCACTTTCTTCCATCGTCAGACATGTTCTGAACATGTAAGGACATCATCTCACTTCCTACATCAAACACCTTTAGAATATCTAAGGCACTTCAACCCCAAGACCAGACACCTTCACAACTCTGCCGTCACCACTATGCCATTACCAGACACCGTCACAACTCTGCAGTCACCACAGGGCCATCACCAGACACCTTCACAACTCTGCAGTCACCACAGGGCCAACACCAGACACCTTCACAACTCTGCAGTCACCACAGGGCCATCACCAGACACCTTCACACTCTGCAGTCAGCACAGGGCCATTACCAGACACCTTCACACTCTGCAGTCAGCACAGGGTCATCACCAGACACCTTCACACTCTGCAGTCAGCACAGGGCCATTACCAGACACCTTCACACTCTGCAGTCAGCACAGGGTCATCACCAGACACCTTCACAACTCTGCAGTCAGCACAGGGTCATTACCAGACACCTTCACAACTCTGCAGTCACAACAGTGCCATCACCAGACACCTTCACAACTCTGCAGTCAGCACAGGGCCATTACCAGACACCTTCACACTCTGCAGTCAGCACAGGGTCATCACCAGACACCTTCACACTCTGCAGTCACCACAGGGCCATTACCAGACACCTTCACACTCTGCAGTCACCACTGTGCCATCACCAGACACCTTCACAACTCTGCAGTCAGCACAGGGTCATTACCAGACACCTTCACAACTCTGCAGTCACAAAAGGGCCATTACCAGACACCTTCACAACTCTGCAGTCAACACAGGGTCATTACCAGACACCTTCACACTCTGCAGTCACCACAGGGCCATCACCAGACACCTTCACAACTCTGCTGTCAGAACAGGGCCATTACCAGACACCTTCACAACTCTGCTGTCACCACTGTGCCATCACCAGACACCTTCACAACTCTGCAGTCACCACAGGGCCATCACCAGACACCTTCACAACTCTGCAGTCACCACTGTGCCATCACCAGACACCGTCAGAACTCTGCAGTCACCACTGTGCCATCACCAGACACCTTCACAACTCTGCTGTCAGCACAGGGGCATTACCAGACACCTTCACACTCTGCAGTCACCACAGGGCCATTACCAGACACCTTCACACTCTGCAGTCACCACTGTGCCATCACCAGACACCTTCACAACTCTGCAGTCACCACAGGGCCATCACCAGACACCTTCACAACTCTGCAGTCACCACTGTGCCATCACGAGACACCGTCAGAACTCTGCAGTCACCACTGTGCCATCACCAGACACCTTCACAACTATGCTGTCAGCACAGGGCCATTACCAGACACCTTCACAACTCTGCAGTCACCACTGTGCCATTACCAGACACCTTCACACTCTGCAGTCAACACAGGGTCATCACCAGACACCTTCACAACTCTGCAGTCAGCACAGGGTCATCACCAGACACCTTCACAACTCTGCTGTCAGCACAGGGCCATTACCAGACACCTTCACAACTCTGCAGTCACCACTGTGCCATCACCAGACACCTTCACAACTCTGCTGTCAGCACAGGGCCATTACCAGACACCTTCACAACTCAGCAGTCACCACTGTGCCATCACCAGACACCTTCACAACTCTGCTGTCACCACTGTGCCATCACCAGACACCTTCACAACTCTGCTTTCACCACTGTGCCATCACCAGACACCTTCACAACTCTGCAGTCACCACAGGGCCATCACCAGACACCTTCACAACTCTGCAGTCACCACTGTGCCATCACCAGACACCGTCAGAACTCTGCAGTCACCACTGTGCCATCACCAGACACCTTCACAACTCTGCTGTCAGCACAGGGGCATTACCAGACACCTTCACACTCTGCAGTCACCACAGGGCCATTACCAGACACCTTCACACTCTGCAGTCACCACTGTGCCATCACCAGACACCTTCACAACTCTGCAGTCACCACAGGGCCATCACCAGACACCTTCACAACTCTGCAGTCACCACTGTGCCATCACGAGACACCGTCAGAACTCTGCAGTCACCACTGTGCCATCACCAGACACCTTCACAACTATGCTGTCAGCACAGGGCCATTACCAGACACCTTCACAACTCTGCAGTCACCACTGTGCCATTACCAGACACCTTCACACTCTGCAGTCAACACAGGGTCATCACCAGACACCTTCACAACTCTGCAGTCAGCACAGGGTCATCACCAGACACCTTCACAACTCTGCTGTCAGCACAGGGCCATTACCAGACACCTTCACAACTCTGCAGTCACCACTGTGCCATCACTAGACACCTTCACAACTCTGCTGTCAGCACAGGGCCATTACCAGACACCTTCACAACTCAGCAGTCACCACTGTGCCATCACCAGACACCTTCACAACTCTGCTGTCACCACTGTGCCATCACCAGACACCTTCACAACTCTGCTTTCACCACTGTGCCATCACCAGACACCTTCACAACTCTGCAGTCAACACAGGGTCATTACCAGACACCTTCACACTCTGCAGTCACCACAGGGCCATTACCAGACACCTTCACACTCTGCAGTCACCACTGTGCCATCACCAGACACCTTCACAACTCTGCAGTCAACACAGGGTCATCACCAGACACTGTCACAACTCTGCAGTCACCACTGTGCCATCACCAGACACCTTCACAACTCTGCAGTCAACACAGGGTCATTACCAGACACCTTCACACTCTGCAGTCACCACAGGGCCATTACCAGACACCTTCACAACTCTGCAGTCAGCACAGGGCCATCACCAGACACCTTCACAACTCTGCAGTCAGCACAGGGTCATTACCAGACACCGTCACAACTCTGCAGTCACCACAGGGCCATCACCAGACACCTTCACAACTCTGCAGTCAGCACAGGGCCATCACCAGACACCTTCACACTCTGCAGTCAGCACAGGGCCATTACCAGACACCTTCACAACTCTGCAGTCAGCACAGGGTCATTACCAGACACCTTCACAACTCTGCTGTCAGCACAGGGCCAGTACCAGACACCTTCACAACTCTGCAGTCAGCACAGGGCCATTACCAGACACCTTCACAACTCTGCTGTCAGAACAGGGCCATTACCAGACACCTTCACAACTCTGCTGTCACCACTGTGCCATCACCAGACACCTTCACAACTCTGCAGTCACCACAGGGCCATCACCAGACACCTTCACAACTCTGCAGTCAGCACAGGGGCATTACCAGACACCTTCACAACTCTGCAGTCACCACTGTGCCATCATCAGACACCTTCACAACTCTGCAGTCAACACAGGGTCATTACCAGACACCGCCACAACTCTGCAGTCACCACAGGGCCATTACCAGACACCTTCACACTCTGCAGTCACCACTGTGCCATCACCAGACACCTTCACAACTCTGCAGTCAACACAGGGCCATCACCAGACACCTTCACAACTCTGCAGTCAACACAGGGCCATCACCAGACACCGTCACACTCTGCAGTCACCACTGTGCCATTACCAGACACCTTCACAACTCTGCAGTCAGCACAGGGCCATTACCAGACACCTTCACACTCTGCAGTCAGCACAGGGCCATCACCAGACACCTTCACAACTCTGCAGTCACAACTGTGCCATTACCAGACACCTTCACAACTCTGCAGTCAGCACAGGGCCATTACCAGACACCTTCACACTCTGCAGTCAGCACAGGGCCATTACCAGACACCTTCACAACTCTGCAGTCACCACTGTGCCATCAGCAGACACCTTTACAACTCTTCAGACAGCACAGGGCCATCACCAGACACCTTCACAACTCTGCAGTCAGCACAGGGCCATTACCAGACACCTTCACAACTCTGCAGTCACCACTGTGCCATTACCAGACACCTTCACACTCTGCAGTCAACACAGGGTCATTACCAGACACCTTCACAACTCTGCAGTCACCACTGTGCCATCACCAGACACCTTCACACTCTGCAGTCAACACAGGGTCATTACCAGACACCTTCACAACTCTGCAGTCAGCACAGGGCCATTACCAGACACCTTCACAACTCTGCAGTCAGCACAGGGCCATTACCAGACACCTTCACACTCTGCAGTCACCACAGGGCCATCACCAGACACCTTCACAACTCTGCTGTCAGCACAGGGCCATTACCAGACACCTTCACAACTCTGCAGTCAGCACAGGGCCATTACCAGACACCTTCACAACTCTGCAGTCAGCACAGGGCCGGTACCAGACACCTTCACAACTCTGCAGTCAGCACAGGGTCATCACCAGACACCTTCACAACTCTGCTGTCACCACTGTGCCATCACCAGACACCTTCACAACTCTGCAGTCACCACAGGGCCATCACCAGACACCTTCACAACTCTGCAGTCAGCACAGGGGCATTTCCAGACACCTTCACAACTCTGCAGTCACCACTGTGCCATCACCAGACACCTTCACAACTCTGCAGTCAACACAGGGTCATTACCAGACACCGCCACAACTCTGCAGTCACCACAGGGCCATTACCAGACACCTTCACACTCTGCAGTCACCAATGTGCCATCACCAGACACCTTCACAACTCTGCAGTCAACACAGGGCCATCACCAGACACCTTCACAACTCTGCAGTCAGCACAGGGTCATTACCAGACACCTTCACAACTCTGCTGTCAGCACAGGGCCATTACCAGACACCTTCACAACTCTGCAGTCAGCACAGGGCCATTACCAGACACCTTCACAACTCTGCAGTCACCACTGTGCCATTACCAGACACCTTCTCACTCTGCAGTCAACACAGGGTCATCACCAGACACCGTCAGAACTCTGCAGTCACCACTGTGCCATCACCAGACACCTTCACAACTCTGCAGTCACCACAGGGCCATTACCAGACACCTTCACAACTCTGCAGTCACCACAGGGCCATTACCAGACACCTTCACAACTCTGCAGTCACCACTGTGCCATTACCACACACCTTCACACTCTTCAGTCAACACAGGGTCATCACCAGACACCTTCACAACTCTGCAGTCAGCACAGGGGCATTACCAGACACCTTCACAACTCTGCTTTCACCACTGTGCCATCACCAGACACCTTCACAACTCTGCAGTCAACACAGGGTCATTACCAGACACCTTCACACTCTGCAGTCAGCACAGGGCCATTACCAGACACCTTCACACTCTGCAGTCACCACTGTGCCATCACCAGACACCTTCACAACTCTGCAGTCAACACAGGGTCATCACCAGACACTGTCACAACTCTGCAGTCACCACTGTGCCATCACCAGACACCTTCACAACTCTGCAGTCAACACAGGGTCATTACCAGACACCTTCACACTCTGCAGTCACCACTGTGCCATCACCAGACACCTTCACAACTCTGCAGTCAGCACAGGGCCGTCACCAGACACCTTCACAACTCTGCAGTCAGCACAGGGCCATCACCAGACACCTTCACAACTCTGCAGTCAGCACAGGGTCATTACCAGACACCGTCACAACTCTGCAGTCACCACAGGGCCATCACCAGACACCTTCACAACTCTGCAGTCAGCACAAGGCCATCACCAGACACCTTCACAACTCTGCAGTCAGCACAGGGCCATTAGCAGACACATTCACACTCTGCAGTCAGCACAGGGCCATTACCAGACACCTTCACAACTCTGCAGTCAGCACAGGGTCATTACCAGACACCTTCACACTCTGCAGTCACCACAGTGCCATCACAGACACCTTCACAACTCTGCAGTCACCACAGGGCCATTACCAGACACCTTCACACTCTGCAGTCACCACTGTGCCATCACCAGACACATTCACAACTCTGCAGTCAACACAGGGCCATCACCAGACAGCTTCACAACTCTGCAGTCAGCACAGGGCCATCACCAGACACCTTCACAATTCTGCTGTCAGCACAGGGCCATTACCAGACACCTTCACACTCTGCAGTCGACACAGGGTCATCACCAGACACCTTCACAACTCTGCTGTCAGCACAGGGCCATTACCAGACACCTTCACAACTCTGCTGTCACCACTGTGCCATTACCAGACACCTTCACACTCTGCAGTCAGCACAGGGCCATTACCAGACACCTTCACAACTCTGCTGTCACCACTGTGTCATCACCAGACACCTTCACAACTCTGCAGTCAGCACAGGGCCATCACCAGACACCTTCACAACTCTGCTGTCAGCACAGGGCCATTACCAGACACCTTCACAACTCTGCTGTCACCACTGTGCCATCACCAGACACCTTCACAACTCTGCAGTCAGCACAGGGGCATTACCAGACACCTTCACAACTCTGCTTTCACCACTGTGCCATCACCAGACACCTTCACAACTCTGCAGTCAACACAGGGTCATTACCAGACACCTTCACACTCTGCAGTCACCACTGTGCCATCACCAGACACCTTCACAACTCTGCAGTCAACACAGGGTCATCACCAGACATTGTCACAACTCTGCAGTCACCACTGTGCCATCACCAGACACCTTCACAACTCTGCAGTCAACACAGGGTCATTACCAGACACCTTCACACTCTGCAGTCACCACTGTGCCATCACCAGACACCTTCACAACTCTTCAGTCAGCACAGGGCCATTAGCAGACACATTCACAATTCTTCTGTCAGCACAGGGCCATTACCTGACACCTTCACACTCTGCAGTCACCACAGTGCCATCACAGACACCTTCACAACTCTGCAGTCACCACAGGGCCATTACCAGACACCTTCACACTCTGCAGTCACCACTGTGCCATCACCAGACACCTTCACAACTCTGCAGTCAGCACAAGGCCATCACCAGACACCTTCACAACTCTGCAGTCAGCACAGGGCCATTAGCAGACACATTCACACTATGCAGTCAGCACAGGGCCATTACCAGACACCTTCACAACTCTGCAGTCAGCACAGGGTCATTACCAGACACCTTCACACTCTGCAGTCACCACAGTGCCATCACAGACACCTTCACAACTCTGCAGTCACCACAGGGCCATTACCAGACACCTTCACACTCTGCAGTCACCACTGTGCCATCACCAGACACCTTCACAACTCTGCAGTCAACACAGGGCCATCACCAGACACCTTCACAACTCTGCAGTCAGCACAGGGCCATCACCAGACACCTTCACAATTCTGCTGTCAGCACAGGGCCATTACCAGACACCTTCACACTCTGCAGTCGACACAGGGTCATCACCAGACACCTTCACAACTCTGCTGTCAGCACAGGGCCATTACCAGACACCTTCACAACTCTGCTGTCACCACTGTGCCATTACCAGACACCTTCACACTCTGCAGTCAGCACAGGGCCATTACCAGACACCTTCACAACTCAGCTGTCACCACTGTGTCATCACCAGACACCTTCACAACTCTGCAGTCAGCACAGGGCCATCACCAGACACCTTCACAACTCTGCTGTCAGCACAGGGCCATTACCAGACACCTTCACAACTCTGCTGTCACCACTGTGCCATCACCAGACACCTTCACAACTCTGCAGTCAGCACAGGGGCATTACCAGACACCTTCACAACTCTGCTTTCACAACTGTGCCATCACCAGACACCTTCACAACTCTGCAGTCAACACAGGGTCATTACCAGACACCTTCACACTCTGCACTCACCACTGTGCCATCACCAGACACCTTCACAACTCTGCAGTCAACACAGGGTCATCACCAGACATTGTCACAACTCTGCAGTCACCACTGTGCCATCACCAGACACCTTCACAACTCTGCAGTCAACACAGGGTCATTACCAGACACCTTCACACTCTGCAGTCACGACTGTGCCATCACCAGACACCTTCACAACTCTTCAGTCAGCACAGGGCCATTAGCAGACACATTCACAATTCTGCTGTCAGCACAGGGCCATTACCTGACACCTTCACACTCTGCAGTCACCACAGTGCCATCACAGACACCTTCACAACTCTGCAGTCACCACAGGGCCATTACCAGACACCTTCACACTCTGCAGTCACCACTGTGCCATCACCAGACACCTTCACAACTCTGCAGTCAACACAGGGCCATCACCAGACACCTTCACAACTCTGCAGTCAGCACAGGGCCATCACCAGACACCTTCACAATTCTGCTGTCAGCACAGGGCCATTACCAGACACCTCCACAACTCTGCAGTCAGCACAGGGCCATCACCAGACACCTTCACAACTCTGCAGTCAGCACAGGGCCATTACCAGACACCGTCACACTCTGCAGTCACCACTGTGCCATCACCAGACACCTTCACAACTCTGCAGTCAACACAGGGCCATCACCAGACAACTTCACAACTCTGCAGTCAGCACAGGGCCATCACCAGACACCTTCACAATTCTGCTGTCAGCACAGGGCCATTACCAGACACCTTCACAACTCTGCAGTCAGCACAGGGCCATTACCAGACACCGTCACAACTCTGCAGTCACCACAGGGCCATCACCAGACACCTTCACAACTCTGCAGTCAGCACAGGGCCATCACCAGACACCTTCACAACTCTGCAGTCACCACAGGGCCATTACCAGACACCTTCACAACTCTGCAGTCAGCACAGGGCCAGTACCAGACACCTTCACAACTCTGCAGTCAGCACAGGGCCATTACCAGACACCTTCACAACTCTGCTGTCAGAACAGGGCCAGTACCAGACACCTTCACAACTCTGCAGTCAACACAGGGCCATTACCAGACACCTTCACAACTCTGCTGTCAGAACAGGGCCATTACCAGACACCTTCACAACTCTGCTGTCACCACTGTGCCATCACCAGACACCTTCACAACTCTGCAGTCACCACAGGGCCATCACCAGACACCTTCACAACTCTGCAGTCAGCACAGGGGCATTACCAGACACCTTCACAACTCTGCAGTCACCACTGTGCCATCACCAGACACCTTCACAACTCTGCAGTCAACACAGGGTCATTACCAGACACCGCCACAACTCTGCAGTCACCACAGGGCCATTACCAGACACCTTCACACTCTGCAGTCAACAAAGGGTCATTACCAGACACCTTCACAACTCTGCAGTCAGCACAGGGCCATCACCAGACACCTTCACAACTCTGCAGTCAGCACAGGGCCATTACCAGACACCGTCACAACTCTGCAGTCACCACAGGGCCATTACCAGACACCTTCACACTCTGCAGTCACCACTGTGCCATCACCAGACACCTTCACAACTCTGCAGTCAACACAGGGTCATCACCAGACACCGTCACAACTCTGCAGTCACCACTGTGCCATCACCAGACACCTTCACAACTCTGCAGTCAACACAGGGTCATTACCAGACACCTTCACACTCTGCAGTCACCACTGTGCCATCACCAGACACCTTCACAACTCTGCAGTCAGCACAGGGCCGTCACCAGACACCTTCACAACTCTGCAGTCAGCACAGGGCCATCACCAGACACCTTCACAACTCTGCAGTCAGCACAGGGCCATCACCAGACACCTTCACAACTCTGCAGTCACCACAGGGCCATCACCAGACACCTTCACAACTCTGCTGTCAGCACAGGGCCATTACCAGACACCTTCACAACTCTGCAGTCAGCACAGGGCCATCACCAGACACCTTCACAATTCTGCTGTCAGCACAGGGCCATTACCAGACACCTTCACAACTCTGCTGTCAGCACAGGGCCATTACCAGACACCGTCACAACTCTGCAGTCAGCACAGGGCCATTACCAGACACCTTCACACTCTGCAGTCACCACTGTGCCATCACCAGACACCGTCACAACTCTGCTGTCAGCACAGGGCCATCACCAGACACCTTAACAATTCTGCAGTCAGCACAGGGCCATCACCAGACACCTTCACAACTCTGCAGTCAGCACAGGGCCATCACCAGACACCTTCACAACTCTGCAGTCAGCACAGGGCCATTACCAGACACCATCACAACTCTGCAGTCACCACTGTGCCATCACCAGACACCTTCACAACTCTGCTGTCACCACTGTGCCATCACCAGACACCTTCACAACTCTGCTTTCACCACTGTGCCATCACCAGACACCTTCACACTCTGCAGTCACCACAGGGTCATTACCAGACACCTTCACAACTCTGCTGTCAGCACAGGGCCATTACCAGACACCGTCACACTCTGCAGTCACCACTGTGCCATTACCAGACACCTTCACAACTCTACAGTCAGCACAGGGTCATTACCAGACACCTTCACAACTCTGCTGTCAGCACAGGGCCATCACCAGACACCTTCACAACTCTGCAGTCAGCACAGGGCCATCACCAGACACCTTCACAACTCTGCAGTCAGCACAGGGTCATTACCAGACACCGTCACAACTCTGCAGTCACCACAGGGCCATCACCAGACACCTTCACAACTCTGCAGTCAGCACAAGGCCATCACCAGACACCTTCACAACTCTGCAGTCAGCACAGGGCCATTAGCAGACACATTCACACTCTGCAGTCAGCACAGGGCCATTACCAGACACCTTCACAACTCTGCAGTCAGCACAGGGTCATTACCAGACACCTTCACACTCTGCAGTCACCACAGTGCCATCACAGACACCTTCACAACTCTGCAGTCACCACAGGGCCATTACCAGACACCTTCACACTCTGCAGTCACCACTGTGCCATCACCAGACACCTTCACAACTCTGCAGTCAACACAGGGCCATCACCAGACACCTTCACAACTCTGCAGTCAGCACAGGGCCATCACCAGACACCTTCACAATTCTGCTGTCAGCACAGGGCCATTACCAGACACCTTCACACTCTGCAGTCGACACAGGGTCATCACCAGACACCTTCACAACTCTGCTGTCAGCACAGGGCCATTACCAGACACCTTCACAACTCGGCTGTCACCACTGTGCCATTACCAGACACCTTCACACTCTGCAGTCAGCACAGGGCCATTACCAGACACCTTCACAACTCTGCTGTCACCACTGTGTCATCACCAGACACCTTCACAACTCTGCAGTCAGCACAGGGTCATCACCAGACACCTTCACAACTCTGCTGTCAGCACAGGGCCATTACCAGACACCTTCACAACTCTGCTGTCACCACTGTGCCATCACCAGACACCTTCACAACTCTGCAGTCAGCACAGGGGCATTACCAGACACCTTCACAACTCTGCTTTCACCACTGTGCCATCACCAGACACCTTCACAACTCTGCAGTCAACACAGGGTCATTACCAGACACCTTCACACTCTGCAGTCACCACTGTGCCATCACCAGACACCTTCACAACTCTTCAGTCAGCACAGGGCCATTAGCAGACACATTCACAATTCTGCTGTCAGCACAGGGCCATTACCTGACACCTTCACACTCTGCAGTCACCACAGTGCCATCACAGACACCTTCACAACTCTGCAGTCACCACAGGGCCATTACCAGACACCTTCACACTCTGCAGTCACCACTGTGCCATCACCAGACACTTTCACAACTCTGCAGTCAACACAGGGCCATCACCAGACACCTTCACAACTCTGCAGTCAGCACAGGGCCATCACCAGACACCTTCACAATTCTGCTGTCAGCACAGGGCCATTACCAGACACCTCCACAACTCTGCAGTCAGCACAGGGCCATCACCAGACACCTTCACAACTCTGCAGTCAGCACAGGGCCATTACCAGACACCGTCACACTCTGCAGTCACCACTGTGCCATCACCAGACACCTTCACAACTCTGCAGTCAACACAGGGCCATCACCAGACAACTTCACAACTCTGCAGTCAGCACAGGGCCATCACCAGACACCTTCACAATTCTGCTGTCAGCACAGGGCCATTACCAGACACCTTCACAACTCTGCAGTCAGCACAGGGCCATTACCAGACACCGTCACAACTCTGCAGTCACCACAGGGCCATCACCAGACACCTTCACAACTCTGCAGTCAGCACAGGGCCATCACCAGACACCTTCACAACTCTGCAGTCACCACAGGGCCATTACCAGACACCTTCACAACTCTGCAGTCAGCACAGGGCCAGTACCAGACACCTTCACAACTCTGCAGTCAGCACAGGGCCATTACCAGACACCTTCACAACTCTGCTGTCAGAACAGGGCCAGTACCAGACACCTTCACAACTCTGCAGTCAACACAGGGCCATTACCAGACACCTTCACAACTCTGCTGTCAGAACAGGGCCATTACCAGACACCTTCACAACTCTGCTGTCACCACTGTGCCATCACCAGACACCTTCACAACTCTGCAGTCACCACAGGGCCATCACCAGACACCTTCACAACTCTGCAGTCAGCACAGGGGCATTACCAGACACCTTCACAACTCTGCAGTCACCACTGTGCCATCACCAGACACCTTCACAACTCTGCAGTCAACACAGGGTCATTACCAGACACCGCCACAACTCTGCAGTCACCACAGGGCCATTACCAGACACCTTCACACTCTGCAGTCACCACTGTGCCATCACCAGACACCTTCACAACTCTGCTGTCACCACTGTGCCATCACCAGACACCTTCACAACTCTGCAGTCACCACAGGGCCATCACCAGACACCTTCACAACTCTGCAGTCAGCACAGGGGCATTACCAGACACCTTCACAACTCTGCAGTCACCACTGTGCCATCACCAGACACCTTCACAACTCTGCAGTCAACACAGGGTCATTACCAGACACCGCCACAACTCTGCAGTCACCACAGGGCCATTACCAGACACCTTCACACTCTGCAGTCACCACTGTGCCATCACCAGACACCTTCACAACTCTGCAGTCAACACAGGGTCATCACCAGACACCTTCACACTCTGCAGTCACCACTGTGCCATCACCAGACACCTTCACAACTCTGCAGTCAGCACAGGGCCGTCACCAGGCACCTTCACAACTCTGCAGTCAGCACAGGGCCATCACCAGACACCTTCACAACTCTGCAGTCAGCACAGGGCCATCACCAGACACCTTCACAACTCTGCAGTCACCACAGGGCCATCACCAGACACCTTCACAACTCTGCTGTCAGCACAGGGCCATTACCAGACACCTTCACAACTCTGCAGTCAGCACAGGGCCATCACCAGACACCTTCACAATTCTGCTGTCAGCACAGGGCCATTACCAGACACCTTCACAACTCTGCTGTCAGCACAGGGCCATTACCAGACACCGTCACAACTCTGCAGTCAGCACAGGGCCATTACCAGACACCTTCACACTCTGCAGTCACCACTGTGCCATCACCAGACACCGTCACAACTCTGCTGTCAGCACAGGGCCATCACCAGACACCTTAACAATTCTGCAGTCAGCACAGGGCCATCACCAGACACCTTCACAACTCTGCAGTCAGCACAGGGCCATCACCAGACACCTTCACAACTCTGCAGTCAGCACAGGGCCATTACCAGACACCATCACAACTCTGCAGTCACCACTGTGCCATCACCAGACACCTTCACAACTCTGCTGTCACCACTGTGCCATCACCAGACACCTTCACAACTCTGCTTTCACCACTGTGCCATCACCAGACACCTTCACACTCTGCAGTCACCACAGGGTCATTACCAGACACCTTCACAACTCTGCTGTCAGCACAGGGCCATTACCAGACACCGTCACACTCTGCAGTCACCACTGTGCCATTACCAGACACCTTCACAACTCTACAGTCAGCACAGGGTCATTACCAGACACCTTCACAACTCTGCTGTCAGCACAGGGCCATCACCAGACACCTTCACAACTCTGCAGTCAGCACAGGGCCATCACCAGACACCTTCACAACTCTGCTGTCAGAACAGGGCCATTACCAGACACCTTCACAACTCTGCAGTCAGCACAGGGGCATTACCAGACACCGTCACAACTCTGCAGTCACCACAGGGCCATCACCAGACACCTTCACAACTCTGCAGTCAGCACAGGGCCATCACCAGACACCTTCACACTCTGCAGTCAGCACAGGGCCATTACCAGACACCTTCACAACTCTGCAGTCAGCACAGGGTCATCACCAGATACCTTCACAACTCTGCAGTCAACATAGGGCCATCACCAGACACCTTCACACTCTGCAGTCACCACAGTACCATCACAGACACCTTCACAACTCTGCAGTCACCACAGGGCCATCACCAGACACCTTTACAAGTCTTCAGACAGCACAGGGCCACGACCAGACACCTTCACAACTCTGCAGTCAACACAGGGTCATTACCAGACACCGTCACAACTCTGCAGTCAGCACAAGGTCATTACCAGACACCGTCACAACTCTGCTATCAGCACAGGGCCATTACCAGACACCTTTACAACTCTTCAGACAGCACAGGGCCATCACCAGACACCTTCACAACTCTGCAGTCAACACAGGGCCATCACCAGACACCTTCAGAACTCTGCAGTCAACACAGGGCCATCACCAGACACTTTCACAACTCTGCTGTCACTACACTGCCAAGACCAGACTCCTTCACAGTATTTCTTCAGTCACCACAGTGTCAACACCAGATACCTTCACAACTCTGTCGTCACTCAGTGCCAAGACCAGACTCTTTCACAATATTACTTCGGTCACCACAGTGTCAAGAACAGATACCTTCACAACTCTGCTTTCACTACAGTGCCAAAACCAGACTCCTTCACAATATTACTTTGGTCACCACAGTGTCAAGACCAGACACCTTCACAACTCTGCAGTCATCACTGTGCCATCACCAGACACCTTCACAACTCTGCAGTCACCTACATGCCATCAGCAGACACCTTAACAAATCTGTTGTCACCACCATACCATCACCAGACACCTTCAGAACTCTGACTTCACCACAATGCCAAGACCAGAAACCTTCACAAGTCTGTCACCACAGTGCCAAGATCAGACTCCTCCACAACTCTGCTCTCACCAAAGTGCCAAGACCAGACTCCTTCACAACTCTGTAGTCACTACCAAGACCAGACTCCTCCACAACTCTGCTCTCACCACAATACCATCGCCAGACACCTACACAACTCTGCTGTCGCCAGTGTCATCAAAAGACACCTTCACAGCTCTGCAGTCACTACAGTGTCAACACCATACGCCTTCACAACTCTGCAGTCAACACAGGGGCAGGACCAGACACCTCCACAACTCTGTTGTCAGCCTCGGTATCAAGACCAGACACCTTCACAGCTCTGCAGTCACCACTATACCAACACCAGACACCTTCACGGCTCTGCAGTCACCACTATACCATCACCAGACACCTTCACAGCTTTGCAGTCACCACCGTGTCATCACCAGACAACATTCACAATCTGCTGTCGCCACAGCCTCATCACCAGACATCCCCAAAACATCTCTGCTTTCACCACAATCCCAACACCAGACACCTTCACATTTCTGTTGCCACTGCACCTCATCATACAGAACACACTTTCCACACACCCCTGCATTCTCACCAGACCAACTATACAGAACACACTTTCTACACATCCCTGCCCCCTTAACAGACCAACTATACAGAACACACTTTCCACACACACCCGCACTTTGAGACCAACTATACAGAACACACTTTCCACACACACCCTGCACTCTCACCAGACAAACTATACAGAACACACTTTCCACACACCCTGCACTCTCACCAGACCAACTATACAGAACACACTTTCCACACACCCTGCACTCACACAGACCAACTATACAGAACACACTTTCCACACACCCCTGCAATCTCAGCAGACCAACTATACAGAAAACACACTTAACACACACCCTGCACTCTCACCAGACCAACTATACAGAACACACTTTCCACACACCCCTGCAATCTCAGCAGGCCAACTATACAGAAAACACACTTTCCACACACCCTGCACTCTCACCAGACCAACTATACAGTACACACTTTCCACACACCCGCACTCTCATGAGACCAACTATCCAGAACACACTTTCCACACACCCTGCACTCTCACCAGACCAACTATACAGAACACACTTTCCACACACCCTGCACTCTCATGAGACCAACTATCCAGAACACACTTTCCACACACCCTGCACTCTCACCAGACCAACTATACAGAACACACTTTCCACACACCCTGCACTCTCACCAGACCAACTATACAGTACACACTTTCCACACACCCCTGCACTCTCACCAGACCAACTATACAGTACACACTTTCCACACATCCTGCACTCTCACCAGACCAACTATACAGTACACACTTTCCACACACCCGCACTCTCACCAGACCAACTATACAGAACACACTTTCCACTCACCCTGCACTCTCACCAGACCAACTATACAGAACACACTTTCCACACACCCGTTCTCTCATGAGACCAACTATCCAGAACACACTTTTCACACACCCTGCACTCTCACCAGACCAACTATACAGAACACATTTTCCACACACCCTACACTCTCACCAGACCAACTATACAGAACACACTTTCCACACACACCTGCACTCTCAACAGACCAACTATACAGAACACACTTTCCACACACCCCTGCACTCTCACCAGACCAACTATACAGTACACACTTCCCACACACCCTGCACTGTCACCAGACCAACTATACAGAACACACTTTCCACACACCCTGCACTGTCAACAGACCAACTATACAGAACACACTTTCCACACACCCTGCACTCTAAACAGACCAACTATACAGAACACACTTTCCACACACCCACACTCTCACCAGACCAACTATACAGAACACACTTTCCACACACCCTGCACTCTCACCAGACCAACTATACAGAACACACTTTCCACACACCCGCACTCTCATGAGACCAACTATCCAGAACACACTTTCCACACACCCTGCACTGTCACCAGACCAACTATACAGAACACACTTTCCACACACCCTGCACTCTCACCAGACCAACTATACAGAACACACTTTCCACACACCCCTGCACTCTCACCAGACCAACTATACAGTAAACACTTTTCACACACCCTGCACTCTCACCAGACCAACTATACAGTACACACTTTCCACACACCCGCACTCTTGCCAGACCAAATATACAGAACACACTTTCCACACACCCTGTACTCTCAACAGACCAACTATACAGAACACACTTTCCACACACCCGCACTCTCATGAGACCAACTATCCAGAACCCACTTTTCACACACCCTGCACTCTCACCAGACCAACTATACAGAACACACTTTCCACACACCCTGCACTCTTACCAGACCAACTATACAGAACACACTTTCCACACACCCGCACTCTCGTGAGCCCAACTATCCAGAACACACTTTTCACACACCCTGCACTCTCACCAGACCAACTATACAGAACACACTTTCCACACACCCTGCACTCTCACCAGACCAACTATACAGAACACACTTTCCACACACACCTGCACTCTCACCAGACCAACTATACAGAACACACTTTCCACACACCCTGCACTGTCATCAGACCAACTATACAGTACACACTTTCCACACACCCGCACACTCACCAGACCAACTATACAGTACACACTTTCCACACACCCGCACTCTCACCAGACCAACTATACAGAACACACTTTCCACACACCCTGCACTCTCACCAGACCAACTATACAGAACACACTTTCCACACACCCTCACACTCACCAGACCAACTATAAAGAACACACTTTCCACACACCCGCACTCTCATGAGACCAACTATTCAGAACACACTTTTCACACACCCTGCACTCTCACCAGACCAACTATACAGAACACACTTTCCACCCACCCTGCACTCTCACCAGACCAACTACACAGTACACAATTTTCCACACACAGCTGCACTCTGAACAGACCAACTACAGAGAAAACACACCTGCACTGTAATGTGGTGTTGTATTTGTGTCCCCTGGTGGCACTGTACATATGTTGTGTTGTGCTTGTGTTTTCTGTACTCACATCCCCAGTTGTTACTTTGTGTTCCCAGGTGGTACTGTCATCATGTCCACAAGTGGTAGTGGTCCCATGTCTATAGATGGTACTGTCCTTCTGTCCTAAGGTGGTAGTCTTCCACTTATCCAGGCGATTCTGCTCCCATGTCCCCAGGTGGTACTGTCCTCCTTCCTTACTAGGGGATTCATCTTCCATGTCCCCAGGTGGTACTGTCCTCCTTACCAGGGGATTCATCTACCATGTCCCCAGGTGGCACTGCCCATCTCACCAGGGGATTCATCTCCCATGTCCCCAGGTGGTACTGTACTTCTTACTAGGGGATTCATCTCCTATGTCCCCAGGTGGTATTGTCCTCTTTACCAGGGGATTCATCTCCCATGTCCCAAGGTGGTACAGTCCTCCTTTCCAGGGGATTCCGCTCCCATGTTCCCAGGTGGTACTGTCCTCCTTACCATGGGATTCATCTCCTATGTCCCCAGGTGGTACTGTCCTCCATACCAGGGGATTCCGCTCCAAAGTCCCATGGTGGTATTGTCCTCCTTACCAGGGAATTCCGCTCCAAAGTCCCCAGGTGGTACTGTCCTCCTTACCAGGGGATTCATCTCCTATGTTCCCAGGTGGTACTGTCCTCCTTACCAGGGGATTCATCTCCCATGTCCCCAGGTGGTAGTCTCCCACTTATCCAGGTGATTCTGCTCCTATGTCCCCAGGTGGCACTGTTCTCCTTACCAGGGGATTAATCACCCATGTCCCCAAGTGGTACTGTACTTCTTACTAGGGGATTCATCTCCTATGTCCCCAGGTGGTACTGTCCTCCTTACCAGGGGATTCATCTCCCATGTCCCCAGGTAGTACTGTCCTACTTACCAGGGGATTCATCTCCCATGTCCCCAGGTGGTACTGTACGCATTACCGGGGATTCATCTCCCATGTCCCCAGGAGGTACAGTCCTCCTTTCCAGGGGATTCCGCTCCCATGTTCCCAGGTGGTACTCTCCTCCTTACCAGCGGATTCATCTCCCATGTCCCCAGGTGGTAGTCTCCCACTTATCCAGGTGATTCTGCTCCTATGTCCCCAGGTGGTACTGTCCTCCTTACTAGGGGATTCTGCTCCCATGTCCCCAAGTGGTACTGTCCTCCTTAGCAGGGGATTCCGCTCCAAAGTCCCCAGGTGGTACTGTACTTCTTACTAGGGGAGTCATCTCCTATATCCCTAGGTGGTACTGTCCTCCTTACCAGGGGATTCATCTCCCATGTCCCCAGTTGGCACAGTCCTCCTTTCCAGGGGATTCTGCTCCCATGTTCCCAGGTGGTACTGTGTTCCTTACTAGGGAATTCTGCTCCCATGTCCCCAAGTGGTACTGTCCTGATAACCAGGGGATTCCACTCCAAAGTCCGCAGGTGGTACTGGCCTCCTTACTAGGGGATTCATCTCCTATGTCCCCAGGTGGTACTGTCCTCCTTACTAAGGGGATTCATCTCCTCGGCACTGTCCTCCTTACAAGGGGATTCATTTCCCATGTCCCCAGGTGGTACTGTCCTCCTTACTAGGGGATTCTGCTCCCATGTCCTCAGGTGGTACTGTCCTCCTTACTAGGGGATTCTGCTCCCATGTCCCCAAGTGGTACTGTCCTTACCAGGGGATTCCGCTCCAAAGTCCCCAGGTGGTACTGTCCTTCTTACTAGGGGATTCATCTCCTATGTCCCCAGGTGGCACTGTCCCCCTTACCAGGGGATTCATCTCCCATGTCCCCAGGTGGTACTGTCCTCCTTACCAGGGGATTCTGCTCCCATGTTCCCAGGTGGTACTGTCCTCTTTACCAGGGGATTCTGCTTCCATGTCCCCAGGTGGTACTGTCCTCCTTACTAAGGGATTCTGCTCCCATGTCCCCAAGTGGTATTGTCCTCCTTACCAGGGGATTCCGCTCCAAAGTCCCCAGGTGGTACTGTCCTCTTTTTCAGGGGATTCTGCTCCCATGTCCCCAGATGGTACAGTCCTCCTTTTCAGGGGATTCATCTCCCATGTTCCCAGGTGGTACTGTCCTCCTTACCAGGGGATTCCGCTTCCATGTCCCCAGGTGGTACTGTCCTCCTTACCAGGGGATTCCGCTCCCATGCCCCCAGGTGGTACTGTCCTCCTTTCCAGTGGATTCTGCTCCTGTGTCCCCATGTGGTACAGTCCTCCTTACCAGGGGGTAACGCTCCCATGTCCCCAGGTGGTACTGTCCCCATGTCCCCATGCAAGTGATACTGCTCCAATGTCTACAAGTGGTAGGGTACCTGTGCCCACAGGTGGTACTTTCACTATTTTCCAAGGTTATATTGTGGTTTTGTTCTCAGACTATACAGTACTCATGTCCTCAGGTGGTACTCTGTGTTCCCAGGTACAGTGTCCCCATGTCCCCCGGTGATACTGCTCCCATGTCTATAGGTGGCACTGTACCTGTGTTCTCAGGTGGTACTCGGGATTCTCAGGTAGTACTGTCCCCATGTTCTCTGGTGGTACTGTTCATGTGTTCCCTGGTGGTACTGTCCCCATTGCTCCCTAGTGGTACTCTCCCCGTGTTCCATGGTGGTACTGTCCCTGTGCTCCTGCGTAGTATTTTTCCCACGTTCCCTGGCGGTACTGTCCCCAGGTGGTATTGTGTTGTGTTCAGGGGTGGTGCTGTCCCCGTATTCCCTGGTGGTACTGTCTATGCGTTCCCTGGTGATACTGTCAATGCGTTCCCCGGTGGTACTGTACCTGGTTCCCTGGTGGTACTGTCCTAGTGTTCCCTGGTGTATTGTCCCCATGTTCCCTGGTGGTACTGTCACCAAGTGCTACTGTGTCATGTCGAGTGGTGGTACTGTCCCCATGTTCCCTAGTGGTACTGCCCCATGTCCCCAGGTGGTACTGTCCTAGTGTTCCCTGGTGGTACGGTCCCCACCTTCCCTGGTGATACTGTCCCTGCATTTCCTGGTGGTACTGTCCCCATGTTCCCTGGTGGTACTGGCCCCATGTTCCATGGTGGTACTGTCAATGTGTTATCTTGTGGTATTTTTCCCACGTTCCCTGACGGTACTATCCCCAGGGGGCACTGTGTCGTGTCCAGGGTGGTACTGTCCCTGTGTTCCCTGGTGGTACTGTCCATGCGTTCCCTCGTGATACTGTCAATGCGTTCCCCGTGGTACTGTACCTGGTTCTCTGGTGGTAGTGTCCTAGTGTTCCCTGGTGTATTGTCGCAATGTTCCCAGGTGGTACTCTCACAAGGTGGTACTGTTTCATGTTGAGTGGTGGTATTGTCCCCGTGTTCCCTGGTGGTACTGTCCATGCGTTCCCTCGTGATACTGTCAATGCGTTCCCCGTGGTACTGTACCTGGTTCTCTGGTGGTAGTGTCCTAGTGTTCCCTGGTGTATTGTCGCCATGTTCCCTGGTGGTACTGTCACCAGGTGGTACTGTGTCATGTCAAGTGGTGGTACTGTCCCCGTGTTCCCTGGTGGTACTGTCCCCATGTCCCCAGGTGGTACTGTTCCAGTGTTCCCTAGTGGTACAGTCCCCACGTTCCCTGGAGATACTGTCCCTGCATTTCCTGGTGCTACTGTCCCCGTGTTCCCTGGTGGTACTGTCCCCAGGTGGTACTGTCCCCGTGTTCCCTGGTGGTACTGTCCCCATGTCCCCAGGTGGTACTGTCCCAGTGTTCCCTGGTAGTATGGTCCCCACGTACCCTGGAGACACTGTCCCTGCATTTCCTGGTGGTACTGTCCCCGTGTTTTCGGGTGGGACTGACCCCATGTTCCCTGGTGGTATTTTCCCCGCTTTTCCTTGTGGTACTGTTCCCAGGTGGTACTCTGTCATGTCCAGGGGTGGTACTGTGCCAGTGTTACCTAGTGGTACTGTCCCCAGGTGGTACGGTGTCTGTGTTTCCTGGTGGCACTGTCCCTGTGTTCCCTGGTGATACTGTCCCTGCATTCCCTGGTGACACTGTCACTGCATTCCTTAGTGGTACTGTCCCCGTGTTCCCTGCTAGTACTGCCCTATTGTTTCCTGGTGGTAATTGCCCTGCGTTTTTCTGGTGGTACTGTTCCCGGGTGGTACTGTGCCATGTCCAGGGGTGGTACTGTCCCAGTGATCCCAGGTGGTACAGTCCCCATGTCCTCAGGTGGTACCATCCCTGTGTTCCCTGATGGCACTGTCCCTGGCATTCCTTGGTGGTACTCTCCCCGCGTTCCCTGGTGGTACTGTTCCCAGGTGGTACTGTGCCAGAGGTGGTATTGTGCAAGTGTTCCCTGGTGGAACTGTCCCCATCTCCTCAGGTGGCACCATCCCTGTGTTCCCTGATGGCACTGTCCCCATGTTCCCTGGTGACACTGTCCCTGCATTCCTTGATGGTACTGTCCCGCATTCCATGGTAGTACTGTCCTCAGGTGGTACCATCCGTGTTTTCCCTGATGGCACTGTCCCTGTGTTCCTTGGCAGTTCTGTCCTCGCGTTCCCTGGTGGTACTGTTCCCTTGTGGTACTGTCCCCATGTACTCAGTTGGTACCATCCCTGTATTCCCTGATGGCACTGTCCCCATTTTCCCTGATTGTACTGTCCCTCCGTTCTGTGGTGACACTGTCCCTGCATTCCGTGGTGGTACTGTCCCTGTGTTCCCTGGTAGTACTGTCCTAGTGTTCCCTGGTGGTATTGTCCCTGTGTTCCCTAGTGGTACTGTTCCCAGGTGGTACTGTGCCATGTCCAGGGGTGGTACTGTCCCAGTGTTCTCTGGTAGTACTGTCCCCATGTCCTCAGGTGGTACCATCCCTGTGTTCCCTGGTGGCACTGTCCCCATGTTCCCTGGGGGTACTGTCCCCACATTCCCTGGTGGTACTGTTCCCTTGTGGTACTGTCCCCATGTACTCAGGTGGTACCATCCCTTTGTTCCCTGATGGCACTGTCCCCATGTTCCCTGGTTGTACTGCCCCTCCGTTCCCTGGTGACACTGTCCCTGCGTTCCGTGGTGATACTGTCCCTGTGTTTCCTGATAGTACTGTCCCAGTGTTCCCTGGTGGTACTGTCTCCATGTCCCCAGGTGGTACCATTCCTGTGTTCCCTGATGGCACTGTCCCCATGTTCCCTGGGGGTTCTGTCCCACGTTCCCTGGTGGTACTGTTCCCTTGTTGTACTGTCCCCATGTACTCAGGTGGTACCATCCCTGTGTTCCCTGATCGCACTGTCCCCATGTTCCCTGGTCGTACTGTCCCTCCGTTCCCTGGTGACACTGTCCCTGCGTTCCGTGGTGATACTATCCCCATGTTCCCTGGTAGTACTGTCCTAGTGTTCCCTGGTGGTACTGTCCCCATGTCCTCAGGTGGTACCATCCCTGTGTTACCCGATGGAACTGTCCCCATGTTCCCTGGGGGTAGGGTCCCCACGTTCCCTGCGGATACTGTTCCCTTGTGGTACTGTCCTCATGTCCTCAGGTGGTACCATCCCTGTGTTCCCTGATGGAATTGTCCCCATGTTCCCTGGTTGTACTGTCCCTCCGTTCCCTGGTGACACTGTCCCTGCATTCCGTGGTGGTACTGTCCCCGTGTCCCCTGGTAGTACTGTCCTAGTATTCCCTGGTGGTACTGTCCCCATGTTCTCAGGTGGTATCATCCCTGTGTTCCCTGATGGCACTGTCCCCATGTTCCCTGGGGGTACTGTCCCCACGTTCCCTGCGGGTACTGTTCCCTTGTGGTACTGTCCCCATGTCCTCAGGTGGTACCATCCCTGTGTTCCCTGATGGCACTGTCCCCATGTTCCCTGGGGGTACTGTCCCCACGTTCCCTGCGGGTACTGTTCCCTTGTGGTACTGTCCCCATGTCCTCAGATGGTACCATCCCTGTGTTCCCTGATGGCATTGTCCCCATGTTCCCTGGTTGTACTGTCCCTCCGTTCCCTGGTGACACTGTCCCTGTGTTCCGTGGTGGTACTGTCCCCGTGTTCCCTGGTAGTACTGTCCTAGTGTTCCCTGGTGGTACTGTCCCCATGTCCTCAGGTGGTACCATTCCTGTGTTACCTGATGGCACTGTCCCCATGTTCCCTGGGGGTACTGTCCCCACGTTCTCTGCGGGTACTGTTCCCTTGTGGTACTGTCCCCATGTCCTCAGGTGGTACCATCCCTGTGTTCCGTGGTGGTACTGTCCCCGTGTTCCCTGGTGGTACTGCCCACATGTGGTCCTGTACCTGTGCGCCACGGTTGGCCTGTAAGCTGACCTTCACCACCTCGAAGGGGTTGACCACCACTGCCTCGGTCAGTCCTGAGCCCAGCCCGGCCATGGCAAACACCTGGAGAGGAGAGAGCAGAGGAGGTTGGCAGTGCCATGGAGAGAGGGGCCTTGAGTGCACGGAGAGGAGCTGGGATGTCCCTCAGCTGCCACCCAGGGCAGCCTCAAGTATCAACCTCTGCGGGCAGAAACCAAACACAGGCAAGCAGGGAAATGAGAGAAGCCACAAACCACAGCCTGGATACTCTGGGGCGAGGGGGCGGTGCTGATGCCACCCCTCCACACTGGAGAGGGGGTGCCACAGTGAGGCAAGTGAGGGCACTGAGGGAGAGGTACTGCCACAGTGAGGCAAGTGAGGGCACTGAGGGAGAGGGAGTGTCATAGTGAGTAAGAGGGGGTGCCACAGTGAGGTAAGAGGATGTGCCAGAGTGAGGTAAGAGAGGGCACTGAGGAAGAGGAGGTGCCACGGCGAGGAAGAGGAGGTGCCAGAGTGTGGAAGAGGAGGTGGCACAGTGAGGAAGAGGAGGTGCCAAAGAGAGGAAGAGGACGTGGCACAGTGTGGAAGAGGAGGTGCCACAGAGAGGAAGAGGTGCCACAGTGTGGAAGAGGAGGTGCCACAGTGTGGAAGAGGAGGTGCCAAAGAGAGGAAGAGGAGGTGCCACAGTGTGGAAGAGGAGGTGCCACAGAGAGGAAGAGGAGGTGCCACAGTGTGGATGAAGAGGTGCCACAGAGAGTAAAAGGTGCCACAGTGTGGAAGAGGAGGTGCCACAGAGAGGAGGAGGTGCCACAGTGTGGAAGAGGAGGGGCCACGGTGAGGTAAGAGAAGGCACTGAGGAAGAGGAGGTGCCACAGTGTGGAAGAGGAGGTGCCACAGAGAGGAGGAGGTGCCACAGTGTGGAAGAGGATGGGCCACAGTGTGGAAGAGGAGGGGCCACGGTGAGGTAAGAGAAGGCACTGAGGAAGAGGAGGTGCCACAGTGTGGATGAGGAGGTGCCACAGAGAGTAAGAGGTGCCACAGTGAGGAAGAGGAGGTGCCACAGTGTGGAAGAGGAGGTGCCACGGTGAGGAAGAGGAGGTGCCAGAGTGTGGAAGAGGAGGTGGCACAGTGAGGAAGAGGAGGTGCCAAAGAGAGGAAGAGGACGTGGCACAGTGTGGAAGAGGAGGTGCCACAGAGAGGAAGAGCTGCCACAGTGTGGAAGAGGAGGTGCCACAGTGTGGAAGAGGAGGTGCCAAAGAGAGGAAGAGGAGGTGCCACAGTGTGGATGAAGAGGTGCCACAGAGAGTAAAAGGTGCCACAGTGTGGAAGAGAAGGTGCCACAGAGAGGAAGAGGACGTGGCACAGTGTGGAAGAGGAGGTGCCACAGAGAGGAAGAGGTGCCACAGTGTGGAAGAGGAGGTGCCACAGTGTGGAAGAGGAGGTGCCAAAGAGAGGAAGAGGAGGTGCCACAGTGTGGAAGAGGAGTTGCCACAGTGTGGAAGAGGAGTTGCCATAGTGTGGAAGAGGAGGTGCCACAGAGAGGAGGAGGTGCCACAGTGTGGAAGAGGAGGTGCCACAGTGTGGAAGAGGAGGTGCCAAAGAAAGGAAGAGGAAGTGCCACAGTGTGGAAGAGGAGTTGCCACAGAGAGGAAGAGGAGGTGCCACAGTGTGGATGAAGAGGTGCCACAGAGAGTAAAAGGTGCCACAGTGTGGAAGAGGAGGTGCCACAGAGAGGAGGAGGTGCCGCAGTGTGGAAGAGGATGGGCCACAGTGTGGAAGAGGAGGGGCCACGGTGAGGTAAGAGAAGGCACTGAGGAAGAGGAGGTGCCACAGTGTGGAAGAGGAGGTGCCACAGTGTGGATGAAGAGGTGCCACAGAGAGTAAAAGGTGCCACAGTGTGGAAGAGGAGGTGCCACAGAGAGGAGGAGGTGCCACAGTGTGGAAGAGGAGGTGCCACAGTGTGGAAGAGGAGGTGCCAAAGAAAGGAAGAGGAAGTGCCACAGTGTGGAAGAGGAGTTGCCACAGAGAGGAAGAGGAGGTGCCACAGTGTGGATGAAGAGGTGCCACAGAGAGTAAAAGGTGCCACAGTGTGGAAGAGGAGGTGCCACATAGAGGAGGAGGTGCCACAGTGTGGAAGAGGATGGGCCACAGTGTGGAAGAGGAGGGGCCACGGTGAGGTAAGAGAAGGCACTGAGGAAGAGGAGGTGCCACAGTGTGGAAGAGGAGGTGCCACAGTGTGGATGAAGAGGTGCCACAGAGAGTAAAAGGTGCCACAGTGTGGAAGAGGAGGTGCCACAGAGAGGAGGAGGTGCCACAGTGTGGAAGAGGATGGGCCACAGTGTGGAAGAGGAGGGGCCACAGTGAGGAGGAGGAGGAGCCACAGTGAGGAGGAGGAGCCACAGTGAGGAGGAGGAGCCGCAGTGAAGAAGAGGAGGGGCCACAGTGAGCAAGAGGAGGGGCCACAGTGAGCAAGAGGAGGTGCCACAGCGTGGAAGAGGAGGTGCCACAGAGAGGAAGAGGAGGGGCCACGGTGAGGCACACGAGGGCCTGACGGGGAGGGATCACATACCCAGCCTAGAGAAGGAATGAGGGGGGAGGAGGAACTTAGGCACCAATCCCTGGGCTGGACCAACGTGCTGGGTCCTGGAGTGGCCATGGTGCCAGGCCTAGACTAGACCAGAGTGCCATGCCTCTGACTGCAGCACTGGGGTGCTCAGGATACCAGGCCTTATTCTAGAGTACCATGCGTTTGACTCCACTACGGTGCCAAGGGACAGACCCCACGCTGCAACAGGGTGCCAGGATTTGGACTGGGGCAGATAGCCAGTGGCTAGACTGCATCAGAGTGCCATGCCAAAGACTCAACTAGCGGCCAGGCCTTACTCTGCACCAGCTGCCAGGCCTCACACTGCACCAGCTGTCAGGCCTTACACTGCACCAGCTGCCAGGCCTTACACTGCACCAGCTGCCAGGCCTAGCACTGCATCAGAGTGCCATGACAAAGACTCAACCAGTGGCCAAGCCTTACTCTGCACCAGCTGCCAGACCTTACACTGCACCAGCTGCCAGGCCTAGCACTGCATCAGAATGCCATGCCAAAGACTCAACTAGTGGCCAGGCCTTACTCTGCACCAGCTGCCAGACCTTACACTGCACCAGCTGCCAGGCCTAGCACTGCATCAGAATGCCATGCCAAAGACTCAACTAGCGGCCAGGCCTTACTCTGCACCAGCTGCCAGGCCTAACACTGCACCAGCTGTCAGGCCTTACACTGCACCAGCTGCCAGGCCTTACACTGCACCAGCTGCCAGGCCTAACACTGCATCAGAGTGCCATGCCAAAGACTCAACCAGTGGCCAAGCCTTACTCTGCACCAGCTGCCAGACCTTACACTGCACCAGCTGCCAGGCCTAGCACTGCATCAGAATGCCATGCCAAAGACTCAACTAGCGGCCAGGCCTTACTCTGCACCAGCTGCCAGGCCTAACACTGCACCAGCTGCCAGGCCTAACACTGCACCAGCTGTCAGGCCTTACACTGCACCAGCTGCCAGGCCTAACACTGCATCAGAGTGCCATGCCAAGGACTGCACCAGCTGCCAGGCCTTACACTGCACCAGCTGTCAGGCCTTACGCTGCACCAGCGGCCAGGCCTTACACTGCATCAGAGTGCCATGCCAAAGACTGCACCAGCCGCTAGCCCTTACACTGCACCAGCTGCCAGGCCTTGCACTGCACCAGCTGCCAGGCCTTACACTGCACCGGCCGCTAGATCTTACACTGCATCAGAGTGCCATGCCAAAGACTGCACCAGCTGCCAGGACTTACACCGCACCAGCCACCAGACCTTACACTGTACCAGCCACCAGGGCTTACACTGCACCAGCTGCCAGGGCTTACACTGAATCTGAGTGCCATGCCAAAGACTGAACCAGCTGCTAGCCCTTACACTGCACTAGCTGCCAGGCTTTACACCGCACCAGCCACCAGGCCTTTCACTACACCAGCCGCCAGGCCTTACACTGCATCAGAGTGCCATGCCAAAGACTGCACCAGCTGCTAGCCCTTACACTGCACCAGCTGCCAGGCCTTACACTGCACCAGCTGCCAGGCCTTACACTGCACCAGCTGCCAGGCCTTACAGTGGACCAGCTGCCAGGCCTAACACTGCATCAGAGTGCCATGCCAAAAACTCAACCAGTGGCCAGGCCTTACTCTGCACCAGCTGCCAGACCTTACACTGCACCAGCTGCCAGGCCTAACACTGCATCAAAGTGCCATGCCAAAGACTCAACTAGCGGCCAGGCCTTACTCTGCACCAGCTGCCAGGCCTAACACTGCATCAGAGTGCCATGCCAAAGACTGCACCAGCCGCTAGCCCTTACACTGCACCACCTGCCAGGCCTTACACTGCACCAGCTGCCAGGCCTTACACTGCACCGGCCGCCAGGTCTTACACTGCATCAGAGTGCCATGCCAAAGACTGCACCAGCTGCCAGGCCTTACACCGCACCAGCCACCAGGGCTTACACTGCACCAGCTGCCAGGCCTTACACTGCACCAGCTGCCAGGCCTTACACTGAATCTGAGTGCCATGCCAAAGACTGCACCAGCTGCTAGCCCTTACACTGCACTAGCTGCCAGGCTTTACACCGCACCAGCCACCAGGCCTTACACTACACCAGCCGCCAGGCCTTACACTGCATCAGAGTGCCATGCCAAAGACTGCACCAGCTGCTAGCCCTTACACTGCACCAGCTGCCAGGCCTTACACTGCACCAGCTGCCAGGCCTTACAGTGGACCAGCCGACAGGGCTTACACAGCACCATCCACCAGGCCTTACACAGCACCAGCCGCCAGGTCTTACACTGCACCAGCCGCCAGGCCTTACACTGCACCAGCTGCCAGGCCTTACACTGCACCAGCTGTCAGGCCTTACACTGCACCAGCTGCCAGGCCTAACACTGCATCAGAGTGCCATGCCAAGGACTGCACCAGCTGCCAGGCCTTACACTGCACCAGCTGTCAGGCCTTACGCTGCACCAGCGGCCAGGCCTTACACTGCATCAGTGTGCCATGCCAAAGACTGCACCAGCTGCTAGCCCTTACACTGCACCAGCTGCCAGGCCTTACACTGCACCAGCTGCCAGGCCTTACACTGCACCAGCTGCCAGGCCTTACGCTGCACCAGCTGCCAGGCCTTACAATGGACCAGCCGACAGGGCTTACACAGCACCATCCGCCAGGCCTTACACAGCACCAGACGCCAGGTCTTACACTGCACCAGCTGCCAGGCCTTACACTGCACCAGGATAGGAATGCTCCAGGGTGCCAGCACTTAAAATGGGCAGGCCTAAGGCTAAACTGGCAGAGCCGGCCTTAGACTGGAGCACAGTGCCAGAGATTATAGGGCAACAGAATGCCAGATTTTAGGTGGGGCAACAGTGGCAGGCCCCTGACTGAACCACGATGCCAGGCCTTATATGGGAGCCTGATGCCAGCCGCGTTAGGTTATGTTACATTAATTGACACAATGTCATCAATTGTCAAGTGCTAAGACTCTCTGGAAAGCGGCCTCTTGCCACTATGACAGAAGCAAACGATGCCACATCCCAAACTAAGCCTGTGCCACAGAGCATGGTCGGCAGATGGCAGGGCTCAGATCAAAAGAATGTCATGTCTTCTAGTGCCTGAGGATGGGGAGTGTTAGTTCTCTCTTCGCCCACACCACTGTGCCACAACTTCAGTTCGCACTTACCAGTCCTGGGGGCAGCGCCGAGAGGCCCAGCAGCTTCTTGTACTGCTCAAAGGTGAAAAACTGCAAAGAAAGACAGAAAAAGTGACGATGAGACTGTGGGGTAAGGGTCACAGTGAGGCGTGTGCTGTGCACTGAGCGCTGGTAATGAAGTGTCGGTGATGCTTTGGGGTTAAAGTGTGTGTTAGGCTCTGGCATGGAAGTGTCGATGAGGCTGTGAGAGTGAGACTAACATGAAAGTGTCGGTGAGGCTGTGACATGAAAGTGTCGGTGAGGCTGGCATGGAAGTGTCGGTGAGGCTGTGGCATGGAAGTGTCGGTGAGGCTGGCATGGAAGTGTCGGTGAGGCTGGCATGGAAGTGTCGGTGACGCTGTGGCATGGAAGTGTTGGTGATTCTGTGAGAGTGAGACCGTAACATGAAAGTGTTGGTGACGCTGTGGCATAGAAGTGTCGGAGAGGCTGTGGCATGAAAGTGTCGGTGAGGCTGTGGCATAGAAGTGTCGGTGAGGCTCTGACATGAAAGTGTCGGTGAGGCTGTGAGAGTGAGACTGTAACATGAAAGTGTCGGTGAGGCTGTGGCACGGAAGTGTCGGTGAGGCTGTGGCATGAAAGTGTTGGTGATTCTGTGAGAGTGAGACTAACATGAAAGTGTTGGTGACGCTGTGGCATGGAAGTGTCGGTGAGGCTGTGGCATGAAAGTGTCGGTGAGGCTGTGAGAGTGAGACTGTAACATGAAAGTGTCAGTGAGGCTGTGGCATAGAAGTGTCGGTGAGGCTGTGGCATGGAAGTGTTAATGTGGCATGGAAGTGTTGGTGAGGCTGTGGCATGAAAGTGTCGGTGAGGCTGTGGCATGGAAGTGTTAATGTGGCATGGAAGTGTTGGTGAGGCTGTGAGAGTGAGACTGTAACATGAAAGTGTTGGTGAGGCTGTGGCATGAAAGTGTCGGTGAGGCTGTGAGAGTGAGACTGTAACATGAAAGTGTCGGTGAGGCTGTTTCGCTAAAGCGCCACTAAGGCTGTGGTGATACATGAGAGTGAGACTATTGCATGTGTATGTTACTGTAAAGTGCCAGTACGTCTGTTGCACCAAGTGTTAGTGAGGCTGTAAGCACTACTGTGAGAGGCGCTATGGCGTTGATATTTCAGTATGTTTGTTCCAGTTTTATAAAGTGAGGTTTTTGCACTGAAGTGTCAGGTATTCTGTGCTGCTGAAATGTTAGTGAGGTTGTGACAATAACGATTCATTGAGATTTCAGTGAGACTCTCGTGTTATAAAGTGAGGCTCTTGCACTGAGGGTGTGGGTTTGAAGTGCCAGTGAATCTGTGGCATGAAGTGTCAGTAAGGCTGTGGGTTGAAGTGCCAGTAAGGCTGTGGCATGAAGTGCCAGTGAGACTGTGGGTTTGAAGTGCCAGTGAATCTGTGGCATGAAGTGTCAGTAAGGCTGTGGGTTTGAAGTGCCAGTGAGGCTGTGGCATGAAGTGTCAGTGAGACTGTGGGTTTGAAAGTGAGGCTCTTGCACTGAAGTGTCAGTGAATCTGTGGCATGAAGTGTCAGTAAGGCTGTGGGTTTGAAGTGCCAGTGAATCTGTGGCATGAAGTGTCAGTAAGGCTGTGGGTTTGAAAGTGAGGCTCTTGCACTGAAGTGCCAGTGAGGCTGTGGCATGAAGTGCCAGTGAATCTGTGGCATGAAGTGTCAGTAAGGCTGTGGGTTGAAGTGCCAGTAAGGCTGTGGCATGAAGTGCCAGTGAGACTGTGGGTTTGAAGTGCCAGTGAATCTGTGGCATGAAGTGTCAGTAAGGCTGTGGGTTTGAAGTGCCAGTGAATCTGTGGCATGAAGTGTCAGTGAGACTGTGGGTTTGAAAGTGAGGCTCTTGCACTGAAGTGCCAGTGAATCTGTGGCATGAAGTGTCAGTGAGACTGTGGTGTTTGAAAGTGAGGCTCTTGCACTGAAGTGCCAGTGAATCTGTGACATGAAGTGGCAGTGAGATTGTGGGTTTGAAAGTGAGGATCTTGCACTGAAGTGTCAGTGAGGCTGTGGCATGAAGTGGCAGTGAGACTGTGGGTTTGAAGTGCCAGTGAATCTGTTGCATGAAATGGCAGTGAGACTGTTGGTTTGAAGTGCCAGTGAATTTGTGGCATGAAGTGTCAGTAAGGCTGTGGCATGAAGTGCCAGTGAATCTGTGGCATGAAGTGGCAGTGAGACCGTGGGTTTGAAGTGAGGCTCTTGCACTGAAGTGCCAATGAGGCTGTGGCATGAAGTGGCAGTGAGACTGTGGTGTTTGAAAGTGAGGCTCTTGCACTGAAGTGCCAGTGAATATGTGACATGAAGTGGCAGTGAGACTGTGGTGTTTGAAAGTGAGGCTCTTGCACTGAAATGCCACAGTGAGGCTGTGGCATGAAGTGGCAGTGAGGCTGTGGGTTTGAAGTGCCAGTGAATCTATGACATGAAGTGGCAGTGAGACTGTGGTGTTTGAAAGTGAGGCTCTTGCACTGAAGTGCCAGTGAATCTGTGGCATGAAGTGTCAGTGAGGCTGTGGGTTTGAAGTGCCAGTGAGGCTGTGGGTTTGAAGTGCTACTGAAGGTAGGCTGGTGTGGCATTAAAGTGCTGCATCGGCTGCACGTTTGGAAGGCCAGTGAGGCTGGGGTGCTGAAATGTCGGTGAGAGTGTTGCACTGAGGTGCCTGCACGCGTGGGAACCCTTTCAGCAGTGCCCTGGCACACAGAGGGCACTGAGCTGAAAGTATCCTGCTATCACTGGGGTCCCGGAGGTTTACCCCATTACTGAACCCAAACATGGGCACCAAGTGCATCTCTTGACCCTGTGGGTAGTGAAGTCAAGCAGGCTGAGGCTTACACACTGAGATGTAGAGAAGGTAGACTCTCACCTCACCAAACCCAGGATGTGGATCAGTAATCAATGCCAAGCCAGTGCTGTCACCAAGAAAAGACCCGCTTCACCCACAGCACCACAGTAGCGCCTGGACGGCCTCACGGGTGATCAGTGTCCTCTACACGTCCTGAGTGATTGACCGAACACTACTCAATAACCAGAAAACGCATTCAAACATCAATCAATATTGCAGAGAGTTTTACTCAAAGAAAGTTGACAGGGGACTTTCCCTGTTCTTTTCCTGTTCTTCCAGAGGGCCCTCTGCCTGCTGCCCTACTCACCCCGGAGCTGGTGCACTACGAAGCACACCCTGGTGATGCCTACCAGAGGCCGTACAATTCCCGCTGCAGCCTGGGGCTCTCTCCAGCCCCCACATCCCATGCTACCTAGGGTTAGGAAAATGGGTTCACGTGCTATAGGCCATACAGTACATGTATGGTGCACTCCCTCAGGTCATACATGTGCCACATGGAAGGAGTAAAGAACGTGGGTCCACGTGCACCACGATACACCATGGCCAAGAGTTGGTAACTCTGAAAGGTTGGGTGTGTGTTAGTATACTTGAAAGTGACAGTGAGTATGAGTACGTTTGTCTGTAACAGTGAGCGAGAGTGACTATGAGTAAAGAAGAGTGTGAGTTAGAGTGAGTGACAGTATGAGTGAGTGCGAGAGTCTGAGTGAGTATGAGTAACTGAGACAGGGTTAGTAACAGAGTGACAGTGAGTATGAGTGAGAGAGTCTGAGTATGAGTGAGTGAGAGTGAATATGACTAAGTGAGACAGTGTTAGTAAAAGACTGACAGTGAGTATGGGTAAGTGAGAGTCTGAGAAACAGTGAGCGAGAGTGAGCATGAGTAAATAAGAGTGTGAGTTAGACTGAGTGACAGTATGAGTAAGTGCGAGAGTCTCAGTGAGTATGAATAACTGAGACAGAGTTAGTAACAGAGTGACAGTGAGTATGAGTAAGTATGTGAGAAAGTAGCCTCTTACTAGCATGGTTACTGTAGGAAAGTACCATCTTGCCTGGCATGTTACCCCCATATTTCACTGTATATATGTTGTTTTAGTCTATGTGTCACTGGGACCCTGCCAGGCAGGGCCCCAGTGCTCATAAGTATGTGCCCTGTATGTGTTCCCTGTGTGATGCCTAACTGTCTCACTGAGGCTCTGCTAACCAGAACCTCAGTGGTTATGCTTGCTCTGCTTTCCAAATTTGTCACTAACAGGCTAGTGACTAATTTTACCAATTCACATTGGCATACTGGTACACCCATATAATTCCCTAGTATATGGTACTGAGGTACCCAGGGTATTGGGGTTCCAGGAGATCCCTATGGGCTGCAGCATTTCTTGTGCCACCCATAGGGAGCTCTGACAATTCTTACACAGGCCTGCCAGTGCAGCCTGAGTGAAATAACGTCCACGTTATTTCACAGCCATTTACCACTGCACTTAAGTAACTTCTAAGTCACCTATATGTCTAACCTTCACCTGGTGGAGGTTGGGTGCAAAGTTACTTAGTGTGTGGGCACCCTGGCACTAGCCAAGGTGCCCCCACATCGTTCAGGGCAAATTCCCCGGACTTTGTGAGTGCGGGGACATCATTACACGTGTGCACTGTACATAGGTCACTACCCATGTACAGCGTCACAATGGTAACTCCGAACATGGCCATGCAACATGTCTAAGATCATGGAATTGTCACCCCAATGCCATTCTGGAATTGGGGGGACAATTCCATGATCCCCTGGGTCTCTAGCACAGAACCCGGGTACTTCCAAACTGCCTTTCCGGGGTCTCCACTGTAGCTGTTGCTGCTGCCAACCCCTCAGACAGGCTTCTGCCCTCCTGGGGTCCAGGCAGCCCTGGCCCAGGAAGGCAGAACAAAGGACTTCCTCTGAGAGAGGGTGTAACACCCTCTCCCTTTGGAAATAGGTGTGAAGGCTGGGGAGGAGTAGCCTCCCCCAGCCTCTGGAAATGCTGTGATGGGCACAGATGGTGCCCATCTCTGCATAAGCTAGTCTACACCGGTTCAGGGATCCCCCAGCCCTGCTCTGGTGCGAAACTGGACAAAGGAAAGGGGAGTGACCACTCCCCTGACCTGCACCTCCCAGGGGAGGTGCCCAGAGCTCCTCCAGTGTGTCCCAGACCTCTGCCATCTTGGAAACAGAGGTGTCTGTGGCACACTGGACTGCTCTGAGTGGCCAGTGCCAGCAGGTGACGTCAGAGGCTCCTTCTGATAGGCTCTTACCTCTCTTGGTAGCCAATCCTCCTTCCTAGGTAGCCAAACCTCCTTTTCTGGCTGTTTAGGGTCTCTGCTTTGGGGATCTCACCAGATAACGAATGCAAGAGCTCATCAGAGTGCCTCTGCATCTCCCTCTTCACCTTCTGCCAAAGGATCGACCGCTGACTGCTCAGGATGCCTGCAAAACCGCAACAAAGTAGCAATACGACTACTAGCAACCTTGTATCGCTTCATCCTGCCGGCTTTCTCAACTATTTCCAGGTGGTGCATGCTCTGGGGGTAGCCTGCCTCCTCTCTGCACCAGGAGCTCTGAGGAAATCTCCCGTGGGTCGACGGAATCTTCCCCCTGCAACCGCAGGCCACAAAAGACTACATCACCGGTCCTCTGGGTCCCCTCTCAGCACGACGAGCGTGGTCCCTGGAACTCAGCAACTCTGTCCAAGTGACTCCCACAGTCCAGTGACTCTTCAGTCCAAGTTTGGTGGAGGTAAGTCCTTGCCTCCCCACGCTAGACTGCATTGCTGGGTACTGCGTGATTTGCAGTTGCTCCGGCTCCTGTGCACTCTTCCAGGATTTCCTTTGTGCACAGCCAAGCCTGGGTCCCCGACACTCTAACCTGCAGTGCACAACCTCCTGAGTTGTCCTCCGGCGTTGTGGGACTCCCTTTTGTGACTTTGCGTGGACTCCGGTTCACTCTTCTTCCAAGTGCCTGTTCAGGTACTTCTGCGGGTGCTGCCTGCTTCTGTGAGGGCTCCCTGACTTGCTGGGCGCCCCCTCTGTCTCCTCCTCCAATTGGCGACATCCTAGTCCCTCCTGGGCCACAGCCGCACCCAAAAACCTCTACCACTAGCAAGGCTTGTTTGCGGTCTTTCTGTGTGGGAACCCCTCTGCAAGCTTCATCGCGACGTGGGGCATCCATCTTCCAAAGGAGAAGTTCCTAGTCCTCTTCTTTCTTGCAGAACCCCAAGCTTCTTCCAACAGGTGGCAGCTTCCTTGCACCCTCAGCTGGCACTTCCTGGGCTCCTGCCCACTCTCGAGACTGTTGCGACTATTGGACTTGGTCCCCTTGTCTTACAGGTACTCAGGTCCGGAAATCCACTGTTGTTGCATTGCTGGTGTTTGTTCTTCCTGCAGAATCCCCCTGTCACAACTTCTGTGCTCTGTGGGGGTAGTAGGTGCACTTTACACCTACCTTTCAGGGTCTTGGGGTGGGCTATTTTTCTTACCCTCACTGTTTTCTTAGAGTCCCAGCGACCCTCTACAAGCTCACATAGGTTTGGGGTCCATTTGTGGTTCGCATTCCACTTTTGGAGTATATGGTTTGTGTTCCCCCTATACCTATGTGCTCCTATTGCAATCTACTGTAACTTTACATTGATTGCATTACTTCCTTTTGCTATTACTGTATATGTTTGGTATTGTGTACATATATCTTGTGTATATTTGGCATCCTCATACTGAGGGTACTCACTGAGATACTTTTGGCATATTGTCATAAAAATAAAGTACCTTTATTTTTAGTATATCTGTGTATTGTGTTTTCTTATGATATTGTGCATATGACACCAGTGGTATAGTAGGAGCTTTGCATGTCTCCTAGTTCAACCCAAGCTGCTTTGACACAGCTACCTTCTATCAGCCTAAGCTGCTAGAAACACCTCTTCTACACTAATAAGGGATAACTGGACCTGGCACAAGGTGTAAGTACCTCTGGTACCCACTACAAGCCAGGCCAGCCTCCTACAGTTAACCCCTTGTTGGCACATTTGTCAGTGTGTTTGACTGGGGGCAGGGTGCAGAGTACCTGTGTCTGAGGGCACCCCTGCACTGGCAGAGGTACCCCCACATTGTCCAGAATAATTTTCCCAGACTTCATGAGTGCTGGTTTGTAGCGGGTACCTAAGGTACTTACACCTTATACCAGGTCCAGGTATCTCTTATTATTGTAGTGTAGTCAGTGTCTAGAAGCCAGGCTCTCTAGAGGTAGCTGTGGATGAGCAGGCAAGGCTGAACTAGGAGACATGCAAAGCTCTTGCAATAACACTGTAGTCATACAGTACTCACACACATGAAAGAAAATACTCAGTGTTACCAAAAGTAAAGGTACTTTATTTTACTGACACAAGGTCAAAAATACTTTGGAGACTCTACTCCCTTAGGAGGTAAGTAAATTACATAATATATACACTAGTAACCAAAATCAGATAAGTAAACAGTCATAGAACAGTGCAAACAGTAGGAAATACAACGGATTGCAATGGGCCTGGGGCAGCAAAAACCATATACTATGGAAAGTGGAATGCGAATGTCGAATTCCCCCCTAGGCAAGTGTAGTGTGTAGAGGGGCGCTGGGATTGTATGGAAACGCCAAAGGTAAGTAAAGTACCCCACCCCAGAGGCCAGGAAAGCAGGAGTAAAACACAGCAAGTTTCCTCAGAACACACTACAAGTCGTGATGAAGAATTATTCAAGAACCAAGCAAGACTGCAAGCAACAAATGATGGATTCCTGGACCTGAAGACCTGTGGAGAGAGGAGACCAAGTACAGAAGTCGAGGAAGAGTCCAGGAAAAACAGGAGCCCCTGCCCACCTGGAAGAAGGTGCAAAAGTGAATTCTCCGGTTGGAAGAAAAGAACAGAAATGCACCAAAGAAGATAGCTCCTTGGTGCAAGAGACGTCCCACGTCGAGTTGTAGGATGCAGGCTGTTTGCGTCGCTGGATTCCGCCAACAAGCCTTGGTTCACGCAAGTATGTGGTTTGCTTCAAAGAGGAGCTGCCTGGACCCAGGAGGGACCTGGGGGTCTCAACTCAGAATGGGGAGACAGAGTGGGCTCTCAGCACTTTAGAGAGCCCTCAGAAGACCAGGCAGCTCCCACAGGAGTCCCAGAACAAGGAAACAAAGGAGATGCAAAGTGCGGTTGTCGCAGCACTACACAGGAGGATCCCACGCCGCCGGAGGACAACTCAGTGAGCTGTGCATTACAGGATGGAGTGCTGGGGACCTGGGCGACTCTGTGCACGAAGAACTTTTGGAAGAAGTGCACAGAAGCCCAAGGAGCTGCAGAAGACATTGTGCACAGGGGTACTGTCACTGCACGGGAAGGCAAGCTCTTACCTCTACCACATTTGTACAGCTGGACCTTTGGACAGTCGGGGTCACTTTGGTCCACCATCTGTGTTCCAGGGACCATTCTCATCGACGGGAGAGGAGTCCCAGTGTACCGTTTGTCGTTGCAGAGAGGTGCCTGCTAAAGCAGGGAAGTGACTCCGTCACTCCACAGGAGATTCCATCGATTCTTCTGGTGCAGGATGAAGGCAGGCAGTCCTCAGAGCGTGCCAAACATGGAAACTGTTGCAGTTGTTGGCTGGAGCTGAAGTTGCAGGTCACAGGGGTCCTCCTGGATACTTTGTTGCAGGTACAGCAGTTCCTGGAGCAGTCTGCGGTTGATCTGACAGTCAGAAGCTGAAGCAGAGGGTGCAGAGGAGTCCTGGAGGGATCTTGCAAACCGAATTTGAGGAAACACCCAAAGGAGAGACCGTTAATAGCCCTGAGAAAGGGATTGGCTACCTACCCAGGTATGCATCTATCAGGAGTGGTCTCTGACGGAAATTTGACAAGGGACCGGAATACCTCAACAGACGCCTCAGCTTCTACGTCCCCACCCGCCTCCTCCGCTCCTCTGGCCTCGCACTCGCTGCTGTCCCTCGCATCCGCCGCTCCACGGCGGGTGGGAGATCTTTCTCCTTCCTGGCGGCCAAGACCTGGAACTCCCTCCCCACCAGCCTCAGGACCACCCAGGACCACTCCGCTTTCCGGAGACTCCTAAAGACCTGGCTGTTCGAACAGCGATAACCCCCCCCCCCTTTTTCCCCTAGCGCCTTGAGACCCGCACGGGTGAGTAGCGCGCTTTATAAATGTTAATGATTTGATTTGATTTGATTTGACGTCACCTGCTGGCACTGGCCACTAAGAGGTCTCCAGACGGTCCTCACACCTTGGAATCCAAGATGGCTAACACCACGGACACTCTAGAGGAGCTCTTGGCACCACCCCTGGGGTGGTGATGGACAGGGGAGTGGTCAATCCCCCTTCCTTTGTCCAGTTTCGTGCCAGAACAGGGACTGTAGGTCCCTTAACCGGTGTAGACTGGATTATGCAAGGAGGGCACCGTTTGTGCCCTTCAAAGCATTTCCAGAGACTCTGGGAGGATACCCCTCCCATGCCTGTAACACCTATTTCCAATGAGAGAGGGTGTAACAACCCTTACCTAAAGGAAATGCATTGTTCTGCCTTCCTGGGATTGAGCTGCTCAATCCCACGGAGGGCAGAAACCTGTCTGTGAGGTGGCAGCAGCTGGGGCTGCAGTGGAAACCTCAGAGAGTTGGTTTGGCGGTACTGGGGGTCCATGGTGGAGCCCCCAAGGTGCATGGGATTGCCCACCAACACTAGATTTGGATTGGGGGGGGGTCAATTCCATGATCTCAGACACCTCACATGGCCATATTCGGAGTTACCATTGTGAAGCTACATATATGTGTTGACATATATGTAGTGCATGCTTATAATGGTGTCCCCGCACTCACGAATTCTGGGGAATTGGCACTGGACAATGTGGGGGCATCCTTGCTGGTGCAAGGGTGCCCTCACACACAGTAACCTTGCACCTGGCCTTCAGTAAATGAAGGTTAGACATATAGGTGACTTATAAGTTACCTGGTGCAGTGAAAAATGGCTGTGAAATAGTGTGTGCACTATTTCACTCAGGCTGCAGTGGCAGTCCTGAAGAAAGGTTTGTATGAGCTCCTTATGGGTGGCAAAAGAAATGCTGCAGCCCATAAGGATCTCCTGGAACCCCAATGCCCTGGGTACCTAGATACCATATGCTAGGGACTTATAAGGGGGGCCCATTGTGCCAATCAGAATTGGAATATAGAGACACGAATCTATAGTGACAAATTTGGTACACAGAGAGAGCATAAGCACTGGAGTTCTGGTTAGCAGAACTCCAGTGACACAGTCAAGCATACTGACAACACATATAGGCCACAAACCATGAGCACTGGGGTCCTGGCTAGCAGGCAGGATCCCAGTGAGACAGGCAAACACACTGACAAACAGGCAGAAATTGGGGGTAACATGCCAAGAAAGATGGTACTTTCCTACACAACCCCCCCCAAACAAGGGACAATAAGGCTAACCTTGCCCAGGTGAGTCTTCATTGTCTAAGTGGAAATATCTGGAAAGTCCATCTGCATTGGAGTGGTTACTCCCAGGTCTATGTTACACTGTAAAGTCCATCCCCTGTGGGGAAATGGACCACCTCAACAATTTAGGGTTTTCTCCTTTCATCTGTTATATCCATAAGAGAGGTTTGTGGTCTGTCTGAACAGTGAAGTGAGTCCTGTTATGCTGCAGCGCTCGCCGCGGCCGCGGGCTCAGGTTGCCGCAGCGCGGCACGTTGGTTTCACAGCGGCCGGCGCCCGGGTCGCGGGGAGCGCCGCGGCCGACGCTCGGGTCACGGGGGACGCCGCGGCTCGAGCGAGATTCGTGGAGGCTCCAAGGAGCTGGTTTCAGGGTCGCGGCACTCGCCGCTTCCCTTATTTCAAGTTCTGCCATAAAGGCAGACGCGGCAGGGCTTGAAGCCCCCGAGGGGGTTTCAGGCCTGGCCGCATACAGCGCATTATGCGCTTTACATTTCATTTCTTGCATGTTGCATTACCTGCTCACCACTTACCGATATCCCCAGAACAAAACCGAACCCTTGCACATGGTGTACTTTATACTTGCCTGTTCCTTCCCAGCATGCTGACCACTTCCTCTCTGCCCAGCATGCATTGTTTTTCTTTATTAGACGCACGTACCTGATTCACTATTGTTTTCTTTTCCCCAATCCAAGATGGTGGTATTTCTACTTCCTGTTTCCTACTTCCTGTCTAGGGGTATATAAGGGGAATTCAGCTGCTTGTCCATTGCGTTGCAACACTCCTTGGTGGTAGTCACGCTCTGATTGATTTCCTCCTGCGATTCCTGTGTGTTCCTGACCTGCCTTGTTTCCCAGTCTTCCTGATCTTCGGTCCTAACGCGCTGGTGTCCTCCTTTCGTTTCAGGGAGTTCCTGTGGAGGTTTTTTACCCTACTGGGATTTTTCCTCTGGGACTCCTTCTGGAGGGCACGGACTGTAGTGGTTTGCTCATACCAAACAGCACCGTGGCTACCGGAAGGGGTCGCCCCTACCTCGGCCAGAGCAGAACCTGCCGGAACCGGGGCCGTTCCCCCACGCCTCTCAGCTTCGACAGTAAGCCCATTGAAAACCGTGACAGATTGCAACACCAAAAACTCCAGTTGCAGTCCGCTATTATGGATAATCCAGTGGCAAACACGGAACCAACGAGCCAGACCCTGCTGATGACGATACAACAACAGGCCCAAGAACTCCAGCAGTTACGTACTGAAAATACTGTCTATCGACAAGCCTTTGCATCCAGGACTACAGATGTTCCCGCAGTAGCTGCCACTACACCTCGTTTTTCCGGGGATCCTACCAAATTAAAAGAATTCCTGGATGCCTTGACGGTGTACTTTGCCTTTCGCCCCTCGCAATTTGTACAAGACAAGACCAAGGTGGGGTATTTGATTAGTGCCTTATCGGGGCCAGCCCTGGCTTGGGCTACACCTCTAGTAACCAGAAACAATCCTTGCCTATCTAATTATTCCACCTTTATCACTACTTTCAAACAGATGTTTGAACGCCCTGGACTCGAGGTGTCAGCAGAAGAGGCTCTTTGCGAAGTCCAACAAGGGAGTCAAGATGTATTACAATACATCACCCGCTTCAGACAATTAGCAGCAGAAACAACCTGGGTGGAACGTACCTTGGTGACACTGTTCCGTAGAGGTCTCAGAGAGGACATTAAAGATGAACTAGTGCACTCTGCTAGAATAGAAAACCTTAAAGGATTAATGGACCAAGCTTTGACGATAGAATATCGGTTGAATGAAAGAAGAATGGAGAAAAAGAAGAGTCGTTTGCCATCTCACTCAGTACCGTCTCGCTCCTTCTCTCATCGTACCGAGGAAGTCCGTCCTGAACTTAAAGGGAATACCGAGGAAGAGCCAATGCAGATTGACACGGCTCGAGGACCTTTATCAGCCAGTGAAAGAGAACATAGACGAAGGAAGGGGCTTTGTCTATATTGTGGTGCAGCTGGTCACCTAATTCGCGCTTGCCCCATTCGGCCAACCAAGCCCTTGGGAAACGCCAACTCCCGTCCTCAGTAAGAAGGGTGAGGGCGGGATACCGTGATATACCTTCTATTTGCTCTTCCAGGGAGGAAGGAACTGCTCTTTTTCTCTTACCAGTTATCCTTCATTTAACAGATGGTCGGGAAGAAAGAACCTTGGCCTTATTGGACTGTGGAGCCAGTGGCCTCTATCTAGATGAAGCCTGGGCTAAGGAGCGACAGATAGCACAAATACCCAAGGAAGTACCAGAACAGGTACACACTGTGGATGGGTCACTCTTGGCCTCTGGACCTGTACAATATACCACTCCTACCCTCTGTTTACAGTTTGGAAAACACCAAGAAAATCTTTCGTTTGATTTAATTTCATCACCACACCATGTCATGATCCTGGGAATTCCATGGCTTACACGGCACAATCCTTACATCAACTGGGAAACAAAGACCATTTCGTTGTCCTCCCACTTTTGCCAACACCACTGCTATTCCGCTGGGGTTATTGGTCCCCAAAAGGTCTCTCTACAACACCTTCTAAGGTGGGAGGATGTATTAATGCCCTACAGGGAGTCCCCAGGCATTATCAGGATTATGCTGATGTATTCCAGAAGCCAGAGAGGCCTGAACTGCCACCCCACAGAGAATACGACTGTGCCATTCCTTTAGAACCAGATACAGTGGTTCCTTTTGGGCGGATGTACTCTCTCACAGAACCAGAGAAACAGATTTTGAAGGAGTATCTAGATGAGAACCTACAAAGCGGGTTGATTACTCCCTCCTCTTCACCCGCCGGGGCTCCTCTTTTCTTTGTACCAAAGAAAACCAAAGATTTGCGTCCTTGTATTGATTTCAGAGGATTAAACAGGATCACTATTAAAGATCGGTATCCGTTACCCCTCATAAAAGACATCTTAGAAGCAGTCAGAGGAGCCAAGAGATTCACCAAGCTGGATCTACGCGGAGCCTATCATCTTCTAAGAATAAGAGAAGGTGATGAGTGGAAGACCGCCTTTAGAACACCTTTTGGTCACTACGGGTAAAGAGTCATGCCATTCGGACTCACTAATGCCCCGTCCATTTTTCAAAGGTTCATGGATTCTATTTTTTCTGATCTTTTGCAACAAACAGTGGTGGTGTATCTCGACGATATCCTAATCTATTCGGTTCATCCAGAGGAACATTCCCAGCACGTTCGCCAAGTCTTAGAGAGACTCCGACAACATCATTTGTTTTGCAAACCTGAGAAATGTGAATTTGATCAGACAGAAGTAAAGTACTTGGGATACTGCATAAACCAAACCGGAGTCGCCATGGACTCAGACAAGGTGCAGGCTATATTGAATTGGCCATCTCCTTCTTCCATCAAGGAGACTCAATGTTTTTTGGGGCTAGCCAACTTTTACCGACAATTCATAGCAGACTTTGCCCAGAAAACCAGCTACATCACTCAAACCCTAAAAAAAGAACATCTAAAGAAGGGTTTTTGTTGGACACCAGGCGCCGAGTCAGCCTTTCAGGATTTAAAGAAAGCCTTTATTCAAGCCCCTATTCTACGACATCCAGACACCAGCAAGCAATTCATTGTTGTCACAGATGCTTCAGAAAGAGCCATCGGTGCTGCCTTATTGCAAAAACAAGACGATGATGATCTAGAACACCCCGTATTTTACTTATCCCACATTCTATCCGATTCTGAACGAAACTATTCCGTGCTAGAACGCGAATTACTCGCCTTAAAAGTCGCGTGCACAGAATGGAGACACTTCTTGATGGGATCAAAGGAACCATTTGAAGCCCGGACCGATCACAGAAATCTACAGTGCTTAAGAAACATTCAGTGTCAAAATAGTCGGCAGGCTCGATGGGCCTTTTTCTTCAGCCAATATGACTTCTATATCACCTACATCCCTGGTTCCCAGAACACCCTGGCGGATGCCTTGTCCCGACGTTATCCTGAGTGCGGTGATTCCACTGTTCAGAACTTATTTGACAACAATAAGATCATAGGGGTAGCACAGACTTTTTTAGACCAAGTTAAGTCCGAATATGCCCGTCTACACGAAACAGAACTAAATAAGTTACTTCCACAACTGCATACAGATCATGGCTATTATTATCATGACAAGGCCCTGTTTTTACCCACTAAGGCAGTGCAAACCGAAGCCTTACACATGTGCCATGATTCCCCTGTCGCAGGTCATCGAGGAATAAAAGCCACTCAAGACCTTTTGCTTCGCTCCTTCTGGTGGCCAACTCTCAAGGCTGATGCCGAGGCATATGTATTATCTTGTCCTATATGTGCTCAATCCAAGACACCCCAAACCAGACTAATGGGATTACTTCACCCATTACCTGTTCCCCCAGGCCCATGGCATACTATTTCCACAGATTTTATGTGCGCATTACCTTCCTCAATGGGAAACTACGTCATAATGGTGACTGTGGACTCCTTCACGAAGATGGCCCACTTCACAGCCTTAAGAAAGTTACCAACGGCAAAAGAATTAGGTCAGATCTTTACTCAAGAAATATTCAGACTTCATGGGTTACCCCAAGTCGTTATATCGGACAGAGGTCCTCAATATATCTCCCGATTCTGGAATCAATTCTGTAAGACCTTGGGAATCAAGGTGGCCTTATCATCCGGGTTCCACCCTCAAACCAATGGACAAACGGAACGACTCAATCAGGGTCTTGAACAGTACTTATGTAGCTTCTGCAATGCTACACAAAGTAATTGGACTCCCTACTTACCGCTTGCAGAATTCTCCTATAACAACTCTCTACACAGTGCCTCGAAGGTCTCTCCTTTCTATGGCTCCTACGGTTTCCATCCCAGGGCTTTCCCAACTCCCCTGAGAGATAACTCCAATCTTCCTGCCATCTCCTCCTACGTTCGACAGCTACGGGGCATACAACGAATTATCCATTCCAACCTTGTGTCCACCAAGTCCCGCATGAAAAGGATAGCAGATAGGAGACGCTGTGCGGCTCCTCCATATCAGGTCCATGATAAAGTCTGGCTCTCCTCTAGATTCCTACCTCTTCGACTCACTCAAAACAAATTCAAACCCCGCTTTTATGGTCCCTTTCTAATTCTCAAAAAGATCAACCCAGTGTCTGTGCGTCTTCGCCTACCTCGGACGTGGAAGATCCACCCTGTATTCCATGTCTCACAACTGAAACCTTACCGTCCTGATCCTTTTCATAGGCAGTTACCCTGTCCCCCTCCTCTGTTGGTTGACAATGTGCCTGAGTACGAGGTTCAGGAAATCTGTGACTCCCGGTTTTTCCATGGACGCCTCCAATATCTTATTCATTGGAAGGGATACCCTATGAGTGAGTGTTCCTGGGAGGATGCCTCTTCAGTTCATGCTCCTCTTTTGATCCGCCGCTTTTTTTGGCTCTTCCCTCACAAACCTGGGGCCTCGGGGGGGGGCATACTGTTATGCGGCGGCGCTCGCCGAGGCCGCGGGCTCAGGTTGCCGCAGCGCGGCACGTTGGTTTCACCGCGGCCGACGCTCGGGTCGCGGGGGACACCGAGGCTCGAGCGAGAGCCGTGGAGGCTCCAAGGAGCTGGTTTCAGGGTCGCGGCACTCGCCGCTTCCCTTATTTCAAGTTCTGCCATAAAGGCAGACGTGGCAGGGCTTGAAGCCCCCGAGGGGGTTTCAGGCCTGGCCGCATACAGCGCATTATGCGCTTTACATTTCATTTCTTGCATGTTGCATTACCTGCTCACCACTTACCGATATCCCCAGAACAAAACCGAACCCTTGCACATGGTGTACTTTATACTTGCCTGTTCCTTCCCAGCATGCTGACCACTTCCTCTCTGCCCAGCATGCATTGTTTTTCTTTATTAGACGCACGTACCTGATTCACTATTGTTTTCTTTTCCCCAATCCAAGATGGTGGTATTTCTACTTCCTGTTTCCTACTTCCTGTCTAGGGGTATATAAGGGGAATTCAGCTGCTTGTCCATTGCGTTGCAACACTCCTTGGTGGTAGTCACGCTCTGAATGATTTCCTCCTGCGATTCCTGTGTGTTCCTGACCTGCCTTGTTTCCCAGTCTTCCTGATCTTCGGTCCTAACGCCCTGGTGTCCTCCTTTCGTTTCAGGGAGTTCCTGTGGAGGTTTTTTACCCTACTGGGATTTTTCCTCTGGGACTCCTTCTGGAGGGCACGGACTGTAGTGGTTTGCTCATACCAAACAGCACCGTGGCTACCGGAAGGGGTCGCCCCTACCTCGACCAGAGCAGAACCTGCCGGAACCGGGGCCGTTCCCCCACGCCTCTCAGCTTCGACAGTAAGCCCATTGAAAACCGTGACAAGTCCCAAATAAGTATGGTCTCAACTTCTTCAGAGCCCAGAGCACAGCAAAGGCCTCCCTCTCTATGGCTTACCAACACTTTTCTCCAGGGGTCAACCTCCTACTGATAAAAGCAACAGGATGATCCTGGCCCTCGGAGTTCAGTTGTGATAGCACTGCCCCAACCCCCAGTTCAGATGCATCTGTCTGGACAATGAATTTTTTAGAGTAATTTGGGCTTTTTAGGACAGGTGCAGTACACATAACCTGCTTAAGCTCCCCAAAAGCTCTTTTACAGCTGGCTATCAATAATACCTTTTTAGGCATCTTTTTAGAGGTGAAGTAATTGAGAGGGGCAGCAATGGAGCCATAGTTCTTAATGAACCTCCTGTAATGCCCAGTGAGACCAAGAAAGGCTCTGACTTCAGTCTGATTAGTAGGGGTAGCAGAGTTTAAAATATTCTGTATCTTCCCCTGTGGTGATTCAATCTGTTCTCAACCTACCAGGTGGCCCACATAAACCACTTTCCCCTGTCCTATCTGGCATTCTGAAGCCTTGATAGTGAGGCCTGCCTTTTGCAGGGCCTTAAAACCTTCCATAGGTGGACCAGGTGATCATCCCAGGTGGAGCTAAAGACAGCTATATCATCTAGATATGCTGCAGACCTTGGAGGACTTTGTTCACTAGCTTCTGGATAGTGGCAGGTGCATTGTTCAGACCAAAGGGCATAACTGTTAATTGATAATGTCCTCTAATGGTTGAAAATGCAGTTTTTGGCTTAGCATCCTCTGATAATTTGATCTGCCAATACCATGCAGTCAAATCAAAGGTGCTTAGATACTTGGCAGATGCCAGTGTATCTATGAGCTCATCTGCCCTGGGTATAGGGTGAGCATCTGTTTTTGTTACGGTATCGAGCCCTCTGTAGTCCACACAAAACAGCATTTCCCTTTTTCTATCTTTGCTATGAGGTTTGCTGACAAGCACCACTGGGCTGGCCCAGGGGCTTTCTGAATGCTCAATAACACCTTGGTCTGACATTTTCTGAACCTCAGATTTAATACAGTCTCTGACATGATCAGGCTGCCTATAAATCTTACTTTTGACAGGTAAACTGTCTCCAGTTTCAATGGTATGTTCACACCAAGTAGTGGTACCAGGTATGAGTGAAAAGAGTTCAGAAAATTGGCCTAGTAGATTCTTACAGTCCTCCCTCTGTTCTGCTGTGAGGCAGTCTGCAAGTACAACTCCTTCCACTAAGCCATCAGCTTCAGTGTTGTAGAAGAGGTCAGGGAGAGGGTCACTCTCTTCTCCCTGCCCCTCATCTGTGGCCATGAGTAGGGTTAAATCTGCCTTATCATAGTAGGGTTTAAGGCGGTTGACATGAAGTAGCCTGAGGGTACTTGTAGCAGTGCCAAGGTCTACCAAGTAGAAGACCTCACCCTTCTTCTCCACAATAAGATGTGGTCCATTCTATTTGTCTTGGCGTACTCTTGGTCCCACAGGCTCCAAAACCCACACCTTCTGTCCTGGTTGGTACTCAGTCAGGACAGCCTTCTAGTCATGCCATTGCTCTTTGAAGGTCTTGGCTGGCCTGAAGGTTTTTAGTGGCCTTTTTCATGTATTCAGTCATCCTTGATCTTAGGCCAAGTACATAATCCACAATGTATTGTAAGGGGCTTCCAGGGTTGCTCCCACCCCTCTTTCACAAGAGCAAGGGGACCCCTACCAGGGTGACCAAAAAGGAGTTCAAAGGGGCTGTAGACCACTCTTTTTTGGGGTACCTCCCTGTAGGCAAAAAAGAGGCAAGGTAACAGGACATCCCATCTCCTTCTGAGTTTGTCAGAGAGTCCCATGATCATGCCTTTGAGAGTTTTGTTAAATCTCTCAACCTGCCCATTTGTTTGTGGAATGATAGGGTGTAGTGAATTTATAGGTTACACCACCCTCCTTCCACGCAGCTTTTAAGTATGCAGACATGAAGTTACTACCCCTGACTGATACTATCTCTTTAGGAAAGCCCACCCTGGAAAATATTTCCAGGAGGGCCTTTCCCATTGCAGGAGCTGTAGTAGTCCTTAAGGGGATGGCTCTCGGTATCTTGTGGCATGGTCCACTTCCACTAAGATTAACCTATTACCAGAAGCAGTTGGAAGGTCAACGGGGCCAACAATGTCAACCCCTACCCTTTCAAATGGCACCCCAACCACTGGCAGTGGGATTAAGGGGGCCTATGGGGTGCCACCAGTGTAGCCACTGGCTTGGAAAGTCACACAAGAGCAACAAAACTCTTTTGTGTCCTCTGACATGTGAGGCTAGTGAAAGTGAGGGAGAAGTCTGCCGCAGGTCTTACTTTGCTCCATATGTCCAGGCAAGGGAATATCATGTGCAAGAGTTAGGAGGAATTCCCTATACTGCAAGGGAATGACCAGTCTCCTGGTAGCACCAGGTTTAGGGTCCCTTGCCTCAGTATAAAGGAGACTGTTCACCCAATAAACTCTATGTGAATCACTGATATCCCCATTTTGCTGTTTGACAATTTGATGTCTTAGACCCTCTAGTGTGGGACAGGTCTGCTGTGCCACACTCAGTTCCTCCCTGGCAGGCCCCCCTGCACCCAAGAGCTCAGCTGTGTCAGCCTGAAGCTCCTCTGGTGTAGGTTCTGCACAAGAGGTTGACTCCTCCTCATCAAAAGGGGAATCTTCTGGAGAGTGAGGGATAGTGGTCAAGGGGTTACCCTTTCTACCCCTGTTTTTTGGGAGCACCTGGTCCATTGTTCTAGGATCCAAGTTTCCCTGTCCTCTTTGCTTCTTGGCTTGAGCCCTGGTAAGAGCAAATATGTGCCCTGGATTGCCCAGCATGGCTGCATGGGCCTCCAACTCCACTTCAGCCCAAGCTGAAGTTTCCAAATCATTGCCCAATAGACACTCTACAGGTAAGTCAGTGGATACCACAACCTTTTTAGGAGCAGTAACCCCCTCCCTCCCCAGTTGAGATTCACAACAGCCATGCAGTGGCTAACAGTGTTGTTATGGGTGTCAGTAACTTGGTACTGATGACCAAGTAGGTGTTGCTCAGGGGCAACCAGTTTCTCCATCACCATAGTGACACTATCACCTGTATATCTGTAGGCTTCAACCTGAGCACCATTTATTAGGGGTAATTGCTTGTACTTATCCATATTAAGGGGACAAGCAACTAAGGTGGCAAGGTCAATGCCACCATCAGAGACTAAAACAGCCTCAGTGATCTCCCTAACTAGACCAACCCCCACATTACCAAACGTGAGCCCCGCTACACCCTTTGTTTGGCTATTTGTAGAGTTTTTCCCACCACCACTGATATTATTAGGGGCACTAGTGGAAGCAGTGAGGGTTGTGGTGGTGGGAGGTTTGGTGTTTCTCTTGGGACAAGTGGGATCATTTGCCCAATGGCCTTTGTTCTTACATAAATAACACCAAGGCGTTTTCTGATGCTTAGAAGAGGATTTGTGCCCACCGACCCCAGAGGATTTTTGTGGGCCTGATGAAGACTCTGATTACTTTTTGCATTGTGACTTACCATCCTTCTTCTTGCTGTCATTGTCCCCCCCTTGTATAAGCGTTTCTGCTCACCCTTGTTCTGACCCATTTGTCTGCCTTCTTTCCCAATTCTTGGGGAGAGGTCAGATCTGAGTCCACAAGATATTGGTACAACAAATCAGACACACAATTATTAAGAATATGCTCTCCCAAGATCATATTGTATAAGCTTTCATAATCAGACACCTTGCTGCCAAACAACCAACCTTCTAAGGCCGTCTCTGAACAGTCCACAAAGTCTATCCAATCTTGTGAAGACTCTTTTCTGGTTTCTCTGAACGTAATCCAATATTGTTCAGTGGTTAAGCCAAATCCATCCAAGAGTGCAGTCTTCAGAACATTGTAATTGTCTGAGTCATCTTCCATAACAGTAAGGAGTCTATCTCTTCCCTTGCCAGAGAAAGCCTAAAACAGAATAGCAGCCCACCATACCTGAGGGACCCTCTGGACTTTATAAGCACTCTCATGTGCAGCAAACCACTTGTAAATGTCATCCTCCTCCTTGTAAGGGGGGACAATCTTGTGCAGGTTTCTAGAATCAAATGTGTTTTCTCTAACACAGGAACTTCTGAAACGAACTCCCAACCCCTGTCTTTCCCATTCCACAGCTAGGGATTCACTATCTAAGGCCAACTGTTGCTGCTGTAGCCTCAGTCTGGTCTCCTCCAACCTCAGCTTTCTGAGTTCCCTATATAGGGACTGGTCCTCAGGGTTGGATGTGTGGGACACTTCTGAGACTGAAGTGACGTGGGAATGAGCAGAGGCAGAACTTTCCCTAACTTGTGTTACTCTAGTAACCTGGCCTCTAGGTGTGAAGGGAGCCCTACCTGTGCGTGACCCCTTCCCACTACCAGCTACACTAAGACGTTTATTAAGGGAAAGATCTGTGGAAGGACCCTCCTCTGGATCTTCAGGACCATCTCCTGAATCTACCTGGGTAGAATCTCCCTCTACCTCCTCTTCTGATTTTACCTGGCCATTAGGATGCTCCTAGTCATCTTGTAAGAGGAGATTCAAAAGGAAATCCTTGTTGGAGTTCTTCCCAATCCCTAAGCTTTTTTCTAAACAGAGACCCCTCAGACTTTTGAAATTAAGATTTTCATAAGTGGTCTTGATAACCCTGGGGGTAGCCTCTACATAAGACATAGTGACAGAAAGGTTTAGAGAGAAGAGTAAGAAGTTAGCAAACTATTCACCTAACTTTTTAAAGGAAAAGAAAAAATACTTTTCAGAACATTGTAAAACTTTTAAAAAGTTTGAAAGCATTGTTTGGAAGTGAAAACATTGACTGCTAGGTATAATTGTATATAGCCCTAAGTTTTGGAGTACACTTTTCTTGTGAAAAGCCCCAGTAACAAAGTGGTAAAGCAATTGCAAGTACTTATCCCACAGCAGCCACCAATGTAGGAGGCTGGCCTGCTTTGTAGTGGGTACCTAAGGTACTTACACCTTTAAGCAGGTCCAGTTATCCCTTTTTAGTGAAACGTAGGCAGCGTCTAGCAGATTAGGCTGTCTAGGGGTAGCTGTAGCAGAGCAGCCAAGGCTGAACTAGGAGACATGCAAAGCTCCTGCAATACCACTATAGTTACACAGTACTTATACACAATAAAAGACAATACTCAGAGTTACCAAAAATAAAGGTACTTTATTTTAGTGACACAAGGCCAAAAATATCTTACTCCTTCTGCAGGTAAGTATTATGCACAATATATACACTAGTAACCAAAATCAGGTAAGTAAATAGTCATAGAATAGCGCAAACAGTAGAAAATGCAATAGATTGCAAAAGGCATAGGGGCAACACAAACATATACTAAAGTAGTGGAATGTGAATGTTGAATTCCCCCCTAGGCATGTGTAGTGTGTAGAGTGGCACTAGGAGTGTATGAAAACACCAAAGGTAAGTAAAGTACCCCACCCTAGAGCCCAGGAAAGCAGGAGTAAAGTACAGTAAGTTTCCTCAGAACACACTACAAGTCATGATGAAGAATTATGCAAGAACCAAGCAAGACTGCAAGCAACCAACAATGGATTCCTGGACCTGAAGACCTGTGGAGAGAGGAGACCAAGTCCAGAAGTCGAGGAAGAGTCCAGGAAGAACAGGAGCCCCTGCCCACCTGGAAGAAGGTGCAAAAGTGGATTCTCCGGTTGGAAGAAAAGTACAGAAATGCACCGAAGAAGATAGCTGTGGGTTCCTGCTTGGTGCAAGAGATGTCCCAAGTCGAGTTGTTGGATGCAGGCTGTTTGCATTACTGGATTCCGCCAACAAGCCTTGGTTCACGCAAGTACGTGGTTTGCGTCAAAGAGGAGCTGCCTGGGCCCAGGAGGGACCCGGGTGTCTCAACTCAGACTGAGGAGACAGAGGGGTTCTTGGCACTTTAGAGAGCCCACAGAAGACCAGGCAGTGCCCATGGAGTCCCAGAACATGGGGACAAAGGAGATGCAAAGTGCGGTTGTCACAGCACTACACAGGAGGATCCCACGCCGCCGGAGAACAACTCAGAGAGCTGTGCTTCGCAGGATGGAGTGCTGGAACCTGGGTCACGTAGTGCATGAACAGCTTTTGGAAGAAGTGCACAGAAGCCCAAGGAACTGCATAAGACATGGTGCACAGGTGTACTGTCGCTGCACGGGGAGGCAGGCTCTTACCTCCACCAAATTTGGACAGCTGGACCTTTGGACAGTCTGGGTCACTTCAGTCCACCACCTGTGTTCCAGGGACCATGCTCATCGACAGGAGAGGAGTGCCAGAGTACTGGTTGTCATTGCAAAGAGGTGCCTGCTGAAGCAGGGAAGTGCTTCAGCAGGCACTCCATGGGAGATTCTATGGTATTGTGTATTGTTTCTCTATCTATTGTCTTTTCATTGTATTCTCTTGTATTTGGGTATTGGTACATTCCTCCCCCTCATGCTGTCATTGTTTCAGTGGCTTGGAATGTTCTTGACATTCCAACCTGACTGATGATCATTGGCAGATGGATTTTTGACATTGTGGATGGGGTTTCCTTTTCTTGGCATATATCTGAAATAAGCCCAGTATTGATTTCAACTTATTGAATTTGTCCTTCAATCCTTTCAGACGGGTATCCCAACACAGTTTGGTGATGATTGGCTCTTTGAACCTATTCCTGGATTGTATTTTAAGGAAACTTCAACTCAACTTCCTCTTCGGCTCATGTTTGATTTTATTTGGACCTGAAGTACTCCGTACATCTCAAGGTACTGTCTTCTTATTTTATTGGAAAGTGGTTTCACTTCCTTATGTGAAACGCGTATCTTGTACACTGTATTCAATTATTTCGGATTTGCCTTCAGCGTCTCCTGGCAACAGTTGCTGCTCTCGGCTCTCTGTGAGAGGCGCATCGTGTGCGTGTGCGCACTTTAAGAGTAAACAAGCATTCCGGACCTGCCCAGTGTCTCCTGGCAACAGTTGCCATCCTTGGCTCTCTGTGAGACGTGCACTGTGTGCGCGTGCGCTCTTCAAGTGTGAACAAGCTTTCTGGACCTGGCCAGCGTCTCCTATCAACAGTTGCAATTTGGGTCTCTCTGCAAGATGCGCATCGCTTGCGCGTGTGTTATTCCAGTGTACATATACATATTGGACCAGCCGCTTCTTGTTTCTGTTATTATTCTCTGTTTGACGCATGTTTTCTACAATTGCTGTATTACCAAATTTAAAGTGTGTTCGTTCCTATCACACATTTTTTTGGTCAATGATTACATTCAGGTAGGTTTTATTGTTTGGCTTGTGCTAAACGCTTTTCAGTGCTCAGCGCTTCGTTTGATGTTTTCGTAAACTTATTGAATGCTGTTCTTTTAGACCATATGATTTTCTTTCATTCAACAGTTTTAAGTATTCTAATCATTATCTACGGAGTACTTACTTGTATATTCTGCATTGTAGGAATATAGTCAACCAATTTACTTTCTGCGCCCAATTTTGTTTTGGCCAGAGGAACAGTGTATTATGCAAACTAATATGCAGAACATTACACCACCTCCTTTCTTGTTATCTGTTCCTGGAGATCCTTCGATACCAAGGCCCAAATGGAAGAAAGTATTTTTAACATACATTCGTGTTTGTGGCAGCAACATCAGTTCTACAGCATTGTCTTGGAGCAGAAGGTCAAGAAATTTTGGAAGCGTTACCTACAATTTCTCCTCCAGATGCTGAAGGAGATACTTCATTAAACAAATTTGAGTGAACTTTGCTTAGATTGGACAGACATTATTTGCCAAAAATTTCCATCATTCTTCAGAGGTATTATTTTGGTAAACGTAAACAAAATGATGATGAATCTATTGAAGACTTTGTGACAACTTTGCGCAAATTAGCTGCTCTGTGCAATTTTGGTGAGGATATTGAGCATATTAGTGATCAATTTATGCTTGAATGTAAAAGTGATAAGGTCAGATAAGCTCTATGATCAAACAAGTTGAACATTCGATGTCATGCATTGAAGATTTCAAAATGTCTAAAGGTGTTCACATTAATGTGCAAGCTCTTGATAGTAAACCTAGAAATAAAAGCCAAGTAAGCTCTAAAACAAAATTATTATGTTTTAGATGTGGATCTTCGACTCATCTTGCTAATAGCAAAGAATGTTCCGCACTTAATGTGGTTTGCAATAAGTGTGGGGAAAAAGGGTCACTTTGCTAAATGTTGCAAATCTCTTGCAAAATCTAAGTTCAAGATTTATGAAGTTGAATATAGTGAAGATTGTGAAGATCGTAATTTCATTCTTCAAATTGTAAATTATGTTAACTGTGTTTCTAGTATTCATTGTGAATATCCTTCTGATTCAGTTGATGTGAATGGTATCACCATATCTATGATGAGGGATTCTGGAGCTAAATTGTCTCTTGTGTCTGAAACAGACTATGCTAAATATTTTCAAGGGAAATGTTCGCTTCTAGATCCTGATGTTACACCTTACAGTTATGGAGGCAAACCTATGGAACTGAAGGGGTACTTCAATGCAACTATTACATTTAAAGGTAACAGGATTTTTGGTAAAGTTTACGTCCCTGTTGTTGGTGATACCATTTTAAGTTGGCCTAATCAGAAGATGCTAGGTATTATTTTGAATCTTAATTCTGTTCCACAAGTGCAAGTACAGAAAGTAGGTGATTTTGGTACAGATCTTATGAATGAATTTCCTGAGGTTTTTAACTCTAAATTAGGATGTATAACTGGCTACAAACATTGCATCTGTTTGAAGGAAGACTCTAAACCAGTAGCATGTAAAGTGAGGAGCATTCCTTTTAGTTTGCAAGGTAAAGTAAAACTAGAACTTCAAAGGTTACAATCTGAAGGTATTACTGAAGAGGTTGAAGCAGCACAATGGATTGCCCCCATTCTGGTTGCTACGATGAAATCTGGGGACATTAGATTGTGCATTGATCTTAGGCATCTCAATAAGGCTGTCACTGAAGATAAATTTAAATTGCCAAATATAAACAAAATGGTCAGCTAGTTGGGTAAAGCCAAGTACTTACTACTTTTCACCTGAGCTCTGCGGATCATCGGTTCAATTGTGTGAGGAGTCGAAGTTATTAACCTCTTTTATCACGCCTTTTGGTGTTTATAAGTTTAATAGGATGCCTTTTGGGTTATGTTCTGCAGCTTCTGTTTTCCAGAGGCTTATGAACGAGATTCTTGGCAAATTGGATGGTGTCAAGTTCTTTCAGGATGATGTACTTGTTTTCACGGACACTCTTGAACAACATATTTTGAAGATCAAAGAGGTTCTGCAAATATTTAGTTCAAAGGGAATCACATTGAAAGGAGAAAATGTTGCTTGTCTGGAGATTTCTTATCTAGGACATGTTATTTCTGGTGATGTTGTGAAGCCAAAAGATGATTTGGTTAAAGCGATAATTAATTTGGCTGAACCTGAGAGAAGAGAAGATGTTCAAGTCTTTTTAGGCATGGCTGAGTTTTATGCTAAGTATGTTCCCAATTTTGCTAGTAGGTAATGCTGTATCAGAGATTTGCTCAAGAAGGAGACAGAGTTTGTTTAGTCGGATGAATGTAGGAGAGAATTTATTGACCTAAGGAATGCATTATCTTTTGCTCAGTGTCTCAATATCTTTCAGCCAGGTGTACCGTGTTGTATTATCACTGATGCTTCAGATAAAGGATTAGGTTGTGTGCTCAAACAAATTAATGGGGGCAAGGAGGTTACTATTGCGTTTGCTTCCAGAGCTCTGAGGGGAGATGAATCCAGATATTCTACCATTGGAAAAGAAGCATTAGCTATTTATTGGGCAGTTAAGAAGTTTAAGCAATTTCTTTGGGGAACACATTTTGATGTGCACTCCGATCATAAGCCTTTACAGGAGATCTTTGATTAAAAAAAGGGGTTGGATTGTATTTCTTCACACATTTGTAAGTGGATTGTTGGTCTTCAGGAATTTCAATTTGTTGTCAAGTATGCTCCTGGTTGTGAGAATAAAACTGCTGATTGTCTACGTTGAGGTCTGTGAATTGGGATGTGATTGATTAACTGAGTTTGTGGTGGATTGATGAGGATGTCAGGGTTTGCGGTGTGACTGATGGTTGTATTTTGGAAAAAGAATGGCTGGAAGAATTACGTAATGATCAAGAGTTGGTGAATGTAAGAGATTTGTTGTTGTCAGGTAATGTCTTGCCGGGTCGTGGGAATGGGGTAGTGCTATACAAAAAAGTTTGGAATGAGCTCTCTGTTGAGAATGGCTTAGTATTGAGAGCTGGCAGATTGATTCCTCCTTCCGGTTTGCCTGAATGTTTGATTTCACTTGCACATTCTGGTCATCACAGCATATGCAAGACCAAAGAAAGGCTGAGGAATGCGTATTGGTGGCCAGGAATGGATTTAGCTCTGGAGAGAAAGGTCAGAGATTGTGTGGAGTGCAGAATTTCAGATAAAACTTTGAAGTGGAGGACCCATCCCATGGAACTTAGGAAGATTCCTAAAGAAGTGTGGGAAGAGGTTTCGTTACACATTATGGTTCCAGTATTTTGTGGTTCCAGTTCCAAGTATGTGGCAGTCTTGATGGATGTTTTGTCTCGTTGGCCTGAGGTTTTGATTACTTAAGATGTTACGTCAATCACGATCATTAAGTTTCTTATGGAGTTTTTTGCCAGAGAGGGAATCCCAGATGTATTCTGACAGACAATGGGGTTCAATTTACGTCCAAACTGATGTGTGATTTTTTGGTATCAAGAGACATCATGCATAAAAAGTGTGCTTTGTATCATCCCGAATCGAATGGTATGGTTGAGCGTTTCAACAGGACGTTAAAAGAAACTATTAAATTGGCTAAGCAAATGGCGGTGAGTGGGATGGATGCTATCAAAGCAAAGGTGGAGGATTATAGGTATACCCCGCATTCCAGAACTGGTCAAACCCCATTTGTTTTATTCAGAAAGAGAGTTCCACACACGGATATTAGTCCTCCGTGGGTTAAGGGTACATGAAGGATTTGAAGAATTGTGAAGATTTCAAAAGTATTGCCGTGGCAAAAGAGAAACTGGTGCTAGAAAAGTGAAAACACACATATGATGTTCGCAAATCTACAAAGGAAGTTGTAGTGGCTGTGGGTGATTCTGTTAAAAAAAATGCCTGGTATTGTAAGCTGTGGACAATCACATTACAGTAGGATCTTTAAGGTTATTAAAGTGTTCGACGATGGACGTATTTGGAATTTGAACAGAGTTGTTAAACTCAAGAGTGTTTAGTGTTTTTCCTGTTAAGTTTATTGTATTTCTTTTCTTATGCTATTTTCTTTTGTTTTTTTGTTTTTATTTGGTTATTATAAAGGGGGGTAGTGTGGTATTGTGTATTGTTTCTCTATCTATTGCCTTTTCATTGTATTCTCTTGTATTTGGTTATTGGTACATTCCTTTCCCCCCCCCATGCTGTCATTGTTTCAGTGGCTTGGAACGTTCTTGACATTCCAACATGACTGATGATCGTTGGCAGATGGATCTTTGACATTGTGGATGGAGTTTCTTTTTCTTGGAATATAGCTGAAATAAACCCAGTACTGCTTTCAACTTTCGGACAATGAGTAACCCATCACAGATTCCTTTGGTTCTTCTGGTGGAGGGTGAAGACAGGCAGTTCCTCAGAGCGTGCACACCTTGGAAACTGTTGCAGTTGCTGGCTGTAGCTGAAGTTGCAGTTCACAAGAGTCTTCCTGGATACTTTGTTGCAGTTACAGCGGTTCCTGGAGCAGTCTGCGGTTGATCCGGCAGTCAGAAGCTGAAGCAGAGGATGCAGAGGAGTCCTGGAGGAATCTTGCAAACCGAATCTGATGGAACACCCAGAGGAGAGACCTTAAATAGCCCTGAGAGGGGGATTGGCTACCTACCCAGGTATGCATCTATCAGGAGGAGTCTCTGACATCACCTACTGGCACTGGCCACTCAGAGATCTCCAGGAGGGTCCCCACACCTTGGAATCCAAGATGGTTAATGCTAGGGACACTCTGGAAGAGCTCTGGGCACCACCCCTGGGGTGGTGATGGACGGGGAGTGATCACTCCCCTTTCCTTTGTCCAGTTTTCCATCAGAGCAGGGACTGGGGGTCCCTGAACCAGTGTAGACTGGATTATGCAAGGAGGGCTCCATCTGTGCCCTTCAAAGCATTCCCAGAGGCTCTGGGAGGTTCCCACTCCCATGCCTGTAACACCTATTTCCAAAGGGAGAGGGTGTAACACATCTCTCCTAAAGGAAATGCATTGTTCTGCCTTCCTGGGCTTGAGCTGCTCAAGCAACAGGAGGGCAGAAACCTTTCTGTGAGGTGGCAGCAGCTGCTTCTGCCTGGAAAACCTCAGAAGGCTGTAATGGCAGTACTGGGGGGGAGGGTCCTCTAAGTATTCCCCAGAGTGCATGGAAGCATACAACAAATGCTTGCAAAAGCCTTGGGGTATGATTCCAACATGTTTGATATCAAACATGGCCATATTCGGAGTTACCATTGTGAAGCTGTACATATGTAGTGACCTATGTACAGTGCATGCGTAAAATGGTGTCCTCTCACTCACGAAGTCCGGAAATTGGTCCTGGACGGCATGGCGTCAGCTCTGCTAGTGCAGGGGTGCCCTCACTAACAGGTACTCTGCACCCAGCCTTCAGGGTTGGAAGGCCTGACACATGGGTGACTTATAAGTGACCTGGCGCAGTGTAAATGGCAGTGAAAGGATTCATGCACCATTTCACACAGGCTGCAGTGGCAGTCCTGCAGAAGCCTTTGCATGGGCTCCCTATGGGTGGCAAAAGAAATGCTGCAGCCCCTAGGGATCCCCTGGAACCCCAATGCCTTGGGTACCTAGGTACCATATACTAGGGACTTATAAGGGGTGACCACTATGCCAATTTTGGATGAAATACTGGGTTACCAGTATGCAGTGACAACATTTTGAGGATAGAGAGCATAAGCACCTGGATCCTGGTTATCAGGATCCAAGTTACACAGTCAAACATACTGACATCAGGCAGAAATTGGGGGTAACATGCCAAGAAGAGGGTACTTTCCTACAGAGGGTGTGAGTGAGTATGTGTGTGAAGTGTGTGTATGTTTGCGTGTTTCATGACTGGCTCTGCGCTGGCTATGCCATACTCAATATAATTCTGGGCTTATGGCAGTACCCAAGGCCACATGGTGCCGACTGCACACTGGGAATAAATCTTTGCATGAAGAAGGGCACCCTGGCATGGGTACTGGACTTGACATACTAGAAACAATTTTTGGCACAGGGGCCCCTGTGGAAAAAAGCTGGCACATGCATACTGGAATGGTATGGGGGCACCAAGGCAAAATGTTGTTGCTGGGATATTGGAGGTAATTTGTGGAATGAGGGATGGCACCCAGGGCAATATGCAGACCAAGAAATACTGGAAGTAATACTTGACAAGGAGAAACGGATGGCAAACTGCTGGTGCTGGCAACGCTTTGCCTCAGAGAGGGCAGGCGTGGCATACTGGGGTTGAGAGGCAGGTTCATGAGGCCAACCATGATAAAATCCTGCCTCTAAAATGCTGGTGGTAATTTTTGACCAATGGGCCATCCACGATAAAAGCCTGGTACTGGAATATTGTTTGCCATTTCTGGTAAAAAGGGGTACTCATAACAAAAGGCTAGCATGAGCACAATGAATGGAAACTCTGAGGCAAATGTAGAAATAAATGGTGTGAACTCCTTGCAAGTGTCACACACCACCAGTTTGAAAGCTCACCAGGCGCAAGTGTTTGAAGAGTGATCCTAAAGTGTCAGTGACCGTAGGCTGGCATGTTTGAAAATGTTGTGCAGCTGAAGTGTCTTACAGGCTATGGGTGTGAAATGTCAACCCATGAAAAGAGCAGGCTGGCCTGGGTAGTGGAGGGGGGCCTTGCCCCACCCTGGTGTTTGTCATTAACCCTGGAGTGTTATGTAAAGAGCAGGCTGGCCTGGGGTGGTGGGGGGAGGGGGGTGTCGCTCCACCCTGGTGTTTGTCTTTAACCCTGGAGTGTTATGTATAAAGCAGGCTGGCCTGGGTGATGGTGGTAGTGGAGGGGGTCCCCCACCCTGGTGTTTGTCATTAACCCTGGAGTGTTATGTACAGAGCAGGCTGGCCTGCATGGTGCTGGAGGTGGGAGGAGAGGTCTCGCCCCACTCTGGTGTTTGTCATTAGCCCTGGAGTGTTATGTAGAGAGCAGGCTGGCCTGGGTGGTGGTGGTGGGAGGGAGGGTCTTGCCCCACCAGGTGTGTCGTAAGCCCTGGAGTCTTATGTAAAGAGCTGGCTGGCCTGGGTGGGAGGGGTGGTGGTGGTTGGGGGGGGGCGGGGCTTGACCCACCACGTGTGTCATTAGCTCTGGAGTGTTATGTACAGAGAAGGCTGGCCTGGGTGGTGGTGGGGGCGGGGGGCTTGCCCCACCAGTTGTGTCATTAGCTCTGGAGTGTTATGTAAAGACCAGGCTTGCCTGGGTGGTGGTGGGAGGGGGCCTCTCCTCACCAGGTGTGTCATTAGCCCTAGAGTGTTATGTAAAGACCAGGCTTGCCTGGGTGGTAGTGTCAGGAATCCCCAAGGTGACTCTGCTGTATCCTCGTATTCAGGACCTTTCAGGCAATTCTTTTCTTCGTTCCTGTACCAGCTGACACCAGGCATTCCTCCAGCACTCCGGAAAAGACTGCAGTAAGTGACTAGTATTCTCCATGGAGTTTGTTCTTTGTGCCCCGCGCTTTCCTAGAACATCTGGTGTATTTCAGACCTTGTATTTTGGCAGAGTTCTTATCTTGAAGAGACAAATGCATTTCTGAACATTCTACATTATTATTGTAGTTACTTGCCTAAATGTGCTTCAGGAAATCTGCTTGAGCTCAAGTACTACAAAAAGTGACTGTGCAATTTTAAAAGAGCATTTACGTGACCTTTCTTTCTCTAATAGCATAACTCTTGGATTTAAATTGTGCCATTCATGCCTGTGTTTCAGGTCTGAGGAATTTGCTTTTGAAGGGTTTTTCAGACACAGAGTGAAACCAAACCAAACTGTGTCACCCTAACTGTTTAAACCCAGAGTAGACATTTGTATTTCTTGAATTGTTTTTGTTCCTTGTAGTCTAACCCTATGCATGCAGGAAGGTTATGTGTGATATAATTAATGCCCTTGCTTGTCTTTCTTTTACATGATAAGTGCAACCACAGTTCTAACTGTAGTGTGCAACAGTGAATCTCTGTGAAGCCAGCCCTAGTATTGCTGTACTTATTGTTATGTCACTCAGTTTAGGTTTTTGGTAATGCAGTGTTAGTAATTGTGCCAACAGTTATTATCCAAGAAAAATGCTGGAACATCCCGGTGTTCTTCTACCACTCCCGTGCCCATATCAGAAAGAGAGATTCATTTTCAAGGAAGTTGAGTGCACTAACTCTACTATGACTCTGTCAACAACGACCTACCCCCCGAAGATACAGGGTGCCTGGCTGGACCGGCAAGACGTGGCAGTGTTTTGTCTCTTTCTTTTCCACTCCCCCTTTCCTTCTGGGACACCTGCTGGGGTTTCTGTGTCCACCAGGAAGTGCTGAGAGGTGTTCCAGGAGGTCGGAGGCATACCATCGCCCCTGCAGACATCCTGCTTTTCAGGTGAGTGGCCCATCTTGGCAGGCGGGAGGGGGGCCTCGCCCCACCCTGGTGTTTGTCATTAGTCCTGGAGTATTATGTACAGAGCAGGCTGCCCTGTGTGGTGGTAGGAGTGGGCCCTCGCCCCACCTGGTGCGTTATTACACCCAGAGTGTTATGCAACGAGCATGCTGGCCTGGGTGGTGGTGGGAAGGGGAGTGTCGCCCCACCCTGGTGTTTGCCATTAGCACTGGAGTTTTATGTACAGAGCAGGCTGGCCTGGGTGGTGTTGGTGGTGGGAGGGAGGGGGCTTGCCCCACCAGGTGTGTCATTAGCCCAGTAGTGCTATATAAAGAGTAGACTGGCCTGTGTGGTGGTGGTGGGGGGGGGGGAATCTCACCCAAACCTGGTATGTCATTAGCCCTGGAGTGTTATGTACAGATCAGGCTGGCCTGGATGGTGTGGGCCGCTGCCCACCACCCGGTGTGCCATTAACCCTGGAGTGTTAAGTATAGAGCAGGCTGGCCTCGGTGGTGGGGGGGGGGGTGTCGCCCCACCCTGGTGTTTGTCATTAGCCCTGGAGTGTTATGTAAAGAGCAGGTTGTCCTGGGTGGTGGTGGTGAGGCTCGCCGCCCCAAACTGGTGTGCCATTAGCCCTGTAGTGTTATGTACAGAGCAGGGTGGCCTGGGTGGTGGAGGGGGCGTCGCCCCACCCTGGTGTTTGCAATTAGACCTGGAGTGTTATGTAAAGAGCAGACTGGTCTGGGTGGTGGTGGGGCGGGGCTCACCCGACCCTGGTGTTTGTCATTAGCCCTAGAGTGTTATGTAAAGAGCAGACTGGCCTGGGCGGTGGGGGGCAGTGCCCGACCCTGGTGTTTGGTATTAGCCCAGGAGTGTTATGTAAAGATCTTGCTGGCCTGGGTGGTGGTGGGGACCCTCGCCCCACTGTGGTGTTTGCCATTAGCCCTGGAGTGATACGTAAAGAGCAGGCTGGCCTGCGTGGTGGTGGTGGGGGGGGGTGTTGCACCACCATGGCGTTTTTCATTAGCCCTGGAGTGTTATGTAAAGAGCAGGCTGGCCTGGGTGGTGGTGGGGGCCGTCGCCCCACCCTGGGGTTTTGCCATTAGCCCTGGAGTGTTATGTAAAGAGCGGGCTGGCCTGGCTGGTGAGGGGGCGTCGACCCATCCTGATGTTTGTAATTAGGCCTGGAGTGTTATGTAAAGAGCAGGCTGGTCTGGGTGGTGGTGGTGGGGGGGGGGGTCGTCCCACCCTGGTGTTTGCCATTAGGCCTGGAGTGTTATGTATAGAGAAGGCTGGCCTGGGTGGTGAGAGGTGCGTCGCCCCACCCTGGTGTTTGTCATTAGCCCTCAAGTGTTTTGTAAAGAGCAGGCTGGCCTGGGGGTGGTGGGAGGGGGGTGTCGTCCCACCCTGGGGTTTGCCAAAAGGCCTGGATTGTCAGGCTGGCCTAGGTGGTGGCGGGAGCGGGACCAAAACTGGTGTGCCATTAGCCCTGGAGTGTTATGTACAGAGCAGGCTGGCCTGGGTGGTGGCCCTCGTGCCAACCTGATGTTTGTCATTAACCCTGGAGTGTTATGTACACAGCAGGCTGGCCTGGGTGGTGGTGGTGGGGGGGGGGCTCGTCCCCCCCTGGTGTTTGGCATTAGCCCTGGAGTGTTATGTACACAGCAGGCTGGCCTGGGTGGTGGTGGTTGTGGGGGGCTCGCCCCACCCTGGTGTTTGGCATTAGCCCTAGAGTGTTATGTAGAGAGCTGTATGGCCTGGGTTGTGGTGGTGAGGGGCCATTGCCCCACCCTGGTGTTTGGCATTAACCCTGGACTGTTATGTAAAGAGCTGGCTGGCCTGGGTGGTGGTGGGAGCCCTCGCCCCAACCTGGTGTTTGTCATTAACCTTGGAGTGTTATGTTAAGAGCAGTTTGGTCTGGGTGGTGGTGGGGTCCCTCGCCCCATCCTGGTGTTTACCATTAACCCTGGAGTGTTATGTAACAAGCAGGCTGGTCTGGGTGGAGGGGGGAGGGGGGGAGGCGTCGCCCCACCCTGGTGTTTGTCATTAGCCCTAGAGTGTTATGTAACGAGCAGGTTGGCCTGGGCGGTAATGGGGGGCCCATGACCCCCCACTCTAGTGTTTGTCATTAGCCCTGCAGTGTTATGAACCGAGCAGGCTGGCCTAGGTGGTGGTGGGGGACCCATGACCCCCACTGCCCGGTGTGTCATTAGCCCTGGAGTGTTATGCAAAGAGCAGGCTTGCCTGGGTGGTGGTGGGAGGGATGGTGTCGCCCCACCCTGGTGTTTGTCATTAGCCCTGGGGTGGATGTAAAGAGCAGGCTGGCCTGGGTAGTGGTGGGGTGGGGGGCTCACCCCACCCTGGTGTTTGTCATTAGCCCTGGAGTGTTATTGTAGGAAAGTAGCCTCTTTCTAGCATGGTTACCCCCACCTTTGGCCTGTTTGTGAGTGTGTGTCAGTGTGTTTTTACTGTGTCACTGGGATCCTGTTAGCCAGGACCCCAGTGCTCATAGATAAAAACCTATATGTCAGTGTGTTTTGCCTGTCTCACTGGGATCCTGCTAGCCAGGACCCCAGTGCTCATAGTTTGTGGCCTAATATGTATGCCTTTGTAGTGCCTAACTGTGTCACTGAGACTCTGCTCACCAGAACTTCAGTGCTTATGCTCTCTCTGCTTTTAAATTTGTCACTGTAGGCCAGTGACTTAATTTATCAATTTCAATTGGCATACTGGACCTCCCTTTTAAGTCCCTAGTATATGGTACCTAGGTACCAAGGGCATTGGGGTTCCAGGAGATACATATGGGCATTTCTTTTGCCACCCAAAGGGAGCTCAGACAAACCCTTACACAGGACTGCCATTGCAGCCTGCGTGAAATAACGCACGCGTTATTTCACAGCCATTTTCACTGCACTTAAGTAACTTATAAGTCACCTATATGTCTAACCTTCACTTGCTGAAGGTTAGGTGCAAAGTTACTAAGTGTGAGGGCACCCTTGCACTAGCAAAGGTGCCCGACATAGTTCAGGGCCATTTCTCCAGACTTTGTGAGCGCGGGACGGCATTGCACGCATGCACTATATATAAGTCAATACCTATATGTAGCTTAATAACGGTAACTCAGACTATGGCCATGTGACATGGCTAAGATCATGGAAGTGCTCCCCCATTCCAAATCTGGTATTGGGGAGCCAATTCCATGCATCCTGGGGACTTCACCATGGACCCCCAGTACTGCCAAACCAGCTCTCTGAGGCTTGCACTGCAGCTACAGCTGCTGCCACCTCACAGACAGGGTTCTGCCCTCCAGGGGTCTGGGCAGCCCAGTCCCAGGAAGGGAGAACAAAGCATTTCCTCAGAGAGCAGGGTGTTACACCCTCTCCCTTTGGAAATAGGTGTTACAGGCCTCTGGGAATGCTTTGAAGGGCACAGATGGAGCCCTCCTCGCATAAACCAGTCTACACCGGTTCAGGGACCCCTTGTCCCCTGCTCTGGCGGGAAACTGGACAAAGGAAAGGGGAGTGACCACTTACCTGTCCATCACCACCCCAGGGGTGGTGCCCAGAGCTCCTCCAGTGTGTCTCAGACTTCAGCCATCTTGCTTTGCAAGGTGTGGGGGCACTCTGGAGGGCTCTGAGTGGCCAGTGCCAGCAGGTGACATCAGAGACCTCTCCTGATAGGCCCATACCTGATAAGGTAGACAATCCCCCTCTCAGGGCTATTTGGGGTCTCTCCTGTGGGATCTCTTCAGATTCTGCTTGCATGTTTCCATCAGGAATCCTCTGCAACACCTTCAGACTCTTCTGACCTCGGATCAACCGCAGCCTGCTCCAAGAAATGCTGTAACTGCAACAAAGTGTCTACAAGAGACACTATTCTTCAGCAACCACAGCTCCAAGTCAGCAACTGCAACAGTTTCCATGGTGTGCACGCTCTGGGGACTCCCTGTCTTCATCCTGCACCAGAAGGACCGTAGAAATCTCCCGTGGAGTGACGGAGTCATTCCCCTGCTCAACACAGACACCTTCCAAGACGATGACCGGTAGCCTGGGACTCCTCTCACAGCGACAAGAGTGCTCCTAAGGACACAGAGGGTGGACATCATCGACTAAGACTGTCCTGAGGTCCTGCTGTGACACAATTTGGAGGAGGTAAGACCTTGCCTTCAGCGAGAATGACAGTACCCCTCTGTACTGTGTCTTCTTCGCCTCCTGAGGCCTCTGTGCACTATTTGCTAAATTCCTCTGTGCACAACCTGGCCCAGGACCCCAGCACTCCATCCTGCAACGCTGAACTCGCTGAGTTGTTCTCCGGCGGCGTGGGACCTTCTTTTGCTGTGCTGCATCAACCACATTTTGCACCTCCTTTGAACCCGGATCCTGTGTCTCCTGTGGGTGCTGGCAGGCTTCCTGAGGGCTCTCTAAAGTGCTGAGAGCCCCCTCTTCCTCCTCACACAGAGTTGAGGCCCCCAGGTCCCTCCTGGGACCATCCAGTGCCATTTTGATGAAAAACACACTTTTGTCATAGCCAAGGCTTGTTGGCGACTTCCGCCACGAAATCTCGTCTGCAACGATCTTCACACCTTGGGACATCTTTTGCATTATGCAGGAACCCGCTGGCATTTTCCTAGGGTGCATTCCTGCAGTCTTTGACTAACCGGAAGACTCTTCTTTTGCACCCTCTTCTGGGTTGGCAGGGGCTCCTGTCCTTCCTGGAACGTCTTTCGACTTCTGGACTTGGTCCCCGTCCCTTGCAGCTCTTCAGGTCCAATAATACAGCTGTTGTTCTTTGCAGACTTGGTTGGCTGCTGCAAAATCCCCAAAACGAGGTGTAGTGTGCCCTAAGGAAACTTGCAGTACTTTACTCCTGCTTTTCTGGGCTCTGGAGGGGGGGTAATTTACTTACCTTTACAGTATCCTTACTCTCCCATCGATTCTGCACACACTACACTTGTCTAGGGGGGAATTTGTGATTCATATTCCACTTTTTTAGTGTATGGTTTGTGTTGCCCCTAGACCTATTTTCTCCCATTGCATTCCATAGTATTTCCTACTGTTTGCATTGTTCTATGACTATTTACTTGTCTAATGTTGGTGTCCAGTGTATATATTGTGTATAATACTTACCTCCAGAAGGACTATTGTCTCTAAGATATTTTTGGCACTGTGTCACCTAAATAAGTACCTTTATTTTTGGTAACACTGAGTATTGTCTTTGCTTGTGTATGAGTACTGTGTAACTATAAGTGGTATTGCATGAGCTTTGCATGTCTCCTAGTCTCACCTAAGCTGCTCTGCTATAGCTACCTCTATCATCCTAAACTGCTTGAACACTACTACATTCACTAACAAGGGATAACTGGACCTGGTGCAAGTACCCAAGGTACCCACTACAAACCAGGCCAGCCTCCTACAGTTATGTAAAGAGCAGGCTGGCCTGGGTGGTAATCGGGGCCCATGACCCCCACCCTGGTGTTTGTCATTAGCCCTGGAGTGTTATGTAAAGAGCGGGTTGGCCTGGGAGGTGGTGGGAGGGGGGCCCCACCACCACCCGGTGTGTCATTAGCCCTGGAGTGTTATGTAAAGAGCAGGCTGGCCTGGGTGGTGGTGGTGGGGGTGACTCGCCCCACCCTGGTATTTGTCATTAGCCCTGGAGTATATGTAAAGAGCAGGCTGGCCTGGGTGTTGGTGGTGGGGGGGGGGACTCGCCCCACCCTGGTGTTTGTCATTAACCCTGGAGTGTTATGTAAAGAGCAGGCTGGTCTGGGTGGTGGTGGGGGCGACCCATCCCACCCTGGTGTTTGTCATTAACCCTGGAGTGTTACATAAAGGGCAGGCTGGTCTGGGTGGTGGTGGTGGGGGAGGGGGGACTCGCCCCACCCTGGTGTTTGTCCTTAACCCTGGAGTGTTATGTAAAGAGCTGGCTGGCCTGGGTGGTGGTGGGAGGGGGCCCTCCCTACACCAGTGTGTCATTAGCCCTGGAGTGTTATGTAAAGAGCTGGCTGGCACCTTTGCATGTCATGCAAACACCACATTTGCCTCCAGAACAGAATCCGGCAGCAAGGGCAGCTCCCCAACACTTCGAGCTCAGGTGACAGTGACTTCTGATCTGGAAGTCCAGCCTTCACCTTGTAGGCCGTGATCTCCGCCCAGAAACACCTGCTCCTTGAAGGCACATGTGTGTGGCTGTGAAGTCACTGTCAGCAGTCAGAGTGCGGGCTGTGGGTGCAGATGAAGAGCAAAGCAACTCTGCAGGTCAACTGTGTATGCGTTTTGTGCATCAGAGTGTGTTACTATTCACTGATTGTACAGTCTTGTAGTTATGGGTTCCCTAGTTTTGGTGAGCTATCCCCCCCTTAATGCAACATTTCTTTTCTCCCTTTGTTAAACCTATATTAAACTTGTGTGGGTAAGGTAAAATGTGTTTTGCAGATGTGACCCTACAACATTATGGTAAGGAGGGCCAAGCAATGAACCCTACTTGCCTTTTTTGTCAAGATGTTTCGGCACTTGAATATTGCCCCACCTAGTGAGGAACCTTCCTCAGGAGTTTAGGCATTCAATAACACATATTGTAAAAATCCCTGGTTCACAGGGCACCTTATGCAAACCCTTTCGATATGTTTAATGTATTCTTTATTTTTTCATAAGAAGAGACAACAGTGGGAAAACACCATCCTCACAGATCAGACAAACCTTTGCTAAGAATAGTGCAAGCTTCCCTCCTACAGAGGTCAGATAGAGCCAGGGCATCACAAACTTTCACCATCACAGAAACTGTAAAAAGTGGACACCCGCAGCGCAAGATTTGCTTTCTCACAGAACAGGTACACATGGCAGTAGCCACGCAAGCTTCCCTCTCTCACAGAAGGCAGCAAGGGCAAGCTTCCAATCCTCAGAGAACCGATCCACCTTGAACACCCTGCTGCAGTCACACGGAGAGCTGCGGTGTGTGTTCCTTCTTTGGTTTTCCATTTATTGACAAGTAGATGTTACCTGGCAGGTCACTGTGTTTTGGAGCACCCCAGCCTACGTAACCACACATAAGACATTCACACGGGTGCCAACCTCTTTGAAAAAGGTAAGGCACGTGCAACTGGCGCTGTGTAACTCCAGATTTGGTGTGCACCAGTCCACAATGTTGAGGGCTGCCCATGGTGAGTAATACTACATAAATCTGCTCTGTATGTATTACATATGTTTTGCGTATGTGTTCTGTTTGTGTCGAGTATGTGTAGTGCTACATGCAAGTGTAATATATCAAGCCTTCACCTCAATAGGTCCGTACCATCCAGTGGCACTTGGTAATGGAGGGATGGGGCAGGTGGGACACACAGGCACACATGCACACTCACACACATTCATTCACACGCGTACACACACATCCATTCATAACACTCATTATCCAATATCCAAACATACACGCATGCACCAAACATTCATTAAAAAAAAAAACACACACACTTACCTTCAGCTCTGCCTCGGAGATCTCACTTTCATATCACAGCCCTTTATCACAACAGGTCTTTCCCATCTCACCTCCAAGTCACCACCGTCCTTCACCACCACAGGTCCTTACCATCTCACCTCCAGGTCACCACAGTCCTTCATCACCACAGGTCCTTACCATCTCACCTCCATGTCACCACAGTCTTTCACCACCACAGGTCCTTACCATCTCACCTCCAGGTCACCACAGTCCTTCATCACCACAGGTCCTTACCATCTCACCTCCAGGTCACCACAGTCCTTCATCACCACAGGTCCTTACCATCTCACCTCCATACCATCACAGACCTTCACTACCACAGGTCCTTACCATCTCACCTCCAGGTCACCACAGTCTTTCACCACCACAGGTCCTTACCATCTCACCTCCAGGTCACCACAGTCCTTCATCACCACAGGTCCTTACCATCTCACCTCCATGTCACCACAGTCTTTCACCACCACAGGTCCTTACCATCTCACCTCCAGGTCACCACAGTCCTTCATCACCACAGGTCCTTATCATCTCACCTCCACCTCACCACAGTCCTTCACCACCACAGTTCCTTCCCATCTCACCTCCATGTCATCATAGACCTTCAGCACCACAGGTCCTTACCATCTCACCTCCAAATAATCAGTCTTTCACCACCAGAGGTCCTTACCATCCCACCACCCTACCGTCACAGCCCTTCATCACCACAGACCCTTACCATCTCACCTCCACGTCATCACAGTCCTTCACCACCACACAGCTACTTACCATCTCACCTCAAGTTCACTACAGCCCTTCACCACCACTGATCTCTACCATCCCACCTTCATACCATCCAAGTCCTTCACCACCGCGGGCCCTTACGATCTCACCTCCATATCATCTCAGTCCTTCACCAGCACAGGTCCTTACCATCGCACCTAAATATCACAGTCCTTCACTGTCATGATTCGCCTTTCCCTTACCACCTCTGTCGGATGTAGGTGGAGTACAGCTTTGGATTTTGTATAAGGTTCATCCCTTCTGGTAGCCAGGGTGCTGCTGGCAAGATGAAAGCCCAAGCAGTCCGTGCCCTCCAGAAGGAGCTCCAGAGGAAAAGCCACCAGGGAAAAAACCTCCACAGGTCCTTACCATGTTACCTCCAGATCTTCACAGCCCTTCACTACCACAGCTCCTTACCATCTCACCTTTTATCACAGTCCTTCACCACCAGGTCCTTACCATCTCACCTCCATACCATCACAGACCTTCACTACCACAGGTCCTTACCATCTCACCTCCAGGTCACCACAGTCCTTCACTACCACTGGTACTTACCATCCCACCTCCATGTCGCCACAGTCCTTCACTACCACTGGTACTTACCATCCCACCTTCATAACATAAAAATCCTCCACCACCATTGGCCCTTGCCATCTCATCTCCATGTCATCACAGTTTTTCACCACCATGGTTCCTTACTATCTCATCTCATTATCACAGTCCTTCTCCACCAAAGGCCCTTACCAGCCCACCACCATACCATCACAGTCCTTCACCACCATAGGTCCTTACCATCTCACCACCATTTCTTGACAGTCCTCCACCACCACTTGTCTATACCATCCCACCTTCAAGTCACCAGTCCTTCACCACCACTGGTCCTTACAACGTCACCTTCATGCCATCACAGTCCTTCACCGCTGCTGGTCCTTACCACCTCACATCCAGGTCATCACAGTGCTTCACCACCACAGGGCCTCATCATCCCAACTCCATGTAATCATAGTCCTTCGCCACCACAGACCCTTATCAGCCCACCACCATACCATCACAGTCTTTCACTACCACAGGTCCTTATCCTTCAAAACCATGTCATCACAGTCCTCCACCACCATCTGTTTTTACCATCCTACCTTCAAGTCAGCAGTCCTTCACCACCACTGGTCCTTACCATGTCACCTTCATGCCATCACAGTCCATCACCACCACTGGTCCTTACTATCTCACCTCCAGGTCATCACAGACCTTCACCACCTCTGGTCTTGACCATCAAACATCCAGGTCACCACAGTCCTTCACGACCTCAGGTACTTACCAGTCCACCACCATATCATCACAGTCCTGCAGCACAACAGGGCCTCATCATCCCACCTCCATGTAATCACAGTCCTTCACCATCTCACCTGCATACCATCACTGTCCTTCACCACCACGTGTCCTTACCAGCTCACCTCCATGTCATCACAGTCCCTCACCATCGCTGGTCCTTACCATGTCACCTTCATGCCATCACAGTCCATCACCACCACAGGCCCTTACCATCTCACCTCCATATCATCACAGTCCTTCACCACCATGGGTCCCTACTATCTCACTTCCATACCATCACAGCCCTTCACCACCACGTGTCCTTACCAGCTCACCTCCATGTCATCACAGTCCCTCACCATCGCTGGTCCTTACCATGTCACCTTCATGCCATCACAGTCCATCACCACCACAGGCCCTTACCATCTCACCTCCATACCATCACAGTCCTTCACCACCATGGGTCCCTACTATCTCACTTCCATACCATCACAGCCCTTCACCACCACGTGTCCTTACCAGCTCACCTCCATAACATCACTGTCCTTCACCACCACGGGTCCTTATCATCTCACCTTCAGGTCATCACAGTCCTTCACTACAGTGGGTCCTTTCCATCTCACCTCATTATCACAGTCCTTCACCACCACAGGCCTTTACCATCTCACCTCATTATCACAGCCCTTCATCACCATGGGTCCTTACCATCTCACCTCCATGTCACCACAGTCCTTCACCACTACAGGTGCTTACCATCTCACCTCCGTATCATGACAGATATTCACCACCACAGGTCCTCACCATCGCTGGTCCTTACCATGTCACCTTCATGCCATCACAGTCCATCACCACCACAGGCCCTTACCATCTCACCTCCATATCATCACAGCCCATCACCACCACGTGTCCTTACCAGCTCACCTCCATAACATCAAAGTCCTTCACCACCACGGGTCCTCATCATCTCACCTTCAGGTCATCACAGTCCTTCACTACAGTGGGTCCTTTCCATCTCACCTCATTATCACAGTCCTTCACCACCATGGGTCCCTACTATCTCACTTCCATACCATCACAGCCCTTCACCACCATGGGTCCTTACCATCCCACCTCCATGTCATCACAGTCCCTCACCATCGCTGGTCCTTACCATGTCACCTTCATGCCATCACAGCCCTTCATCACCACAGGTCCTTACCATCTCACCTCCAGGTCATCACAGTCCATCACCACCACAGGTCCTTACCATCTCACCTCCATGTCACCACAGTCCTTCATCACCGTGGGTCCTTACCATCCCACCTCCAGGTCATCACAGTCCATCACCACCACAGGCCCTTACCATCTCACCTCCGTATCATGACAGATATTCACCACCACAGGTCCTCACCATCTCAGTCCCTTACCTTCACAGCTCGCTTTGGTGTCTCAGCCAGGATCGGAGGGAGGATTCCTTTGTAGAACCCAAATATCCTATGAAAGGAATGAAGGCATGTCAGTGGAATAGAAGAGAACTGGTGAAAGCATTACAAAGTGGAAATTGTTTATTTGCAAAGCAGTGTATAGAAGGGACATGCACATTGGATATTGAGATGGAGTTTACAGGCTTGGTACACTTAGGCAGAGATTACAGACTGTGTACAGCAAGTTTGAAATAAATGGGGCTCACTGGCAAATTCAGAGCGTCAGACCTGGCTGTTCGAATGAGCCTCTGGGACCTGCAAGCGCTTGAAAACCCTGTCGGGTGATTAGCCACAGTTTACAAATCCTGATTGATTGATTGATTGATTGATACATTGATACACAGGAGGGGTCAGATTTACCAATGTTTCACTCCACCGAATGCAGCAACCAAAGGTGCTGCTGCCTGAAACAGAGATGTCTACTGAGATACAGAGCTGTTTCGCTTTCCCTGCACTGGTGCCCTTAAAGATGCCATGCACCAATAAACACATCCTTGCACCAAACTGCAAGGATGTGTGTGTTCTGTCAAGCATCGGTTTTGTGCTGAGCAGAGACCCTTTCTGTACAACATACAATACTTAAGTACTTTTCACACTTTGTATGTGGCTGTACAGTGGAGCACACACACAAAGTTGAAAATGTGTGGAGTTTTAGAACTTGCTCCACAAATACACCTGCCTTGAGGAAGCGTAGATTTTGACACAAATCTCTGTTTGCAGATACAAATGTGCGTCCATACCCATGGGTGGTTGCACAGAAACACCCATGTACCACTCATGGAATGTCCACTTGCTGCAAAGTAGCACTACTTTGGCTTACTTTGGCCAACTTTCCAACACACATGCATTGGGAAGTAAATCCCACCAATATACTTTGAACCTGCTTTTGCTCTATAAAAGCAATGCACAACCAGTGCAGTGTTCGTAAATTTGGGCCTACATGTGAAACAAGTACTAGTGTCTTCTGCAGAGCGGTTTCATAATCCAAAGAGCGGCTTCAAAAGGCACCACAGTTTTAACAGGAGCAACCCCATACTCAAGGGAAGTTCCTAAAGCTTTACTGCATATGGTGAATAAATGAGGCAGCATTGCAGATGCCATACACAAACTATTTTACACATGAAGATACACAGGGCAGTGTTAGTAAATGCAGTAACAAAGTCCAGCTGCGGGTTAACTACTAGACAAAGCGACAGCCAAATAAAAACGAGGAGAAGAGCCTTGAATCCCAAGCAGGGATAGAGATGGTGAGAAAGTATCTACAGGGGTGAAGACACTTCACTGTCCCCCACACAGCACCCCATCCTCATCACCATCTGCAGTAATGAAGTCCAGCAGTGAGGTAAGTACTTTACCCAGACAGAGGTAATCAGAGTACCTCATACAAGTGTCTCCAGTCTTAACACACAGGACAGGCTGACAGACCTCTCAACATTCAAACACAACTCCAGGTGGAATGTTCCACTGCGATAGTACAAAGCGGGGATAGGGAAAGTAGAATGTATGTCACAACACATCTTCCTCCCTGGGAAAAAAGTATGAATATATACAAACCTTTACCTACTGATATATGAAAATTGAAACATACCTTATCTATATGAACAACAGTAGGAACACATTCAAATGTTGCCAATTATGCAGTGGTCACTTATTATATTTATAACACATGGAGTGGAAATATAAGGAAATACAGATGATTATTTTGTAATCTTTCAACCAACTGGGAGGTTTTGTGGCCCTGTTGCTTTTTCTAAGGGTTGACATGTCAGGGTTAATCAGCTCTAGATTCTGTTGGGTGGTAGATCTCTTAAGGAAGATTTCAGGGTGATAAGATATTCTTTCCATGCTCCACATCTTCCCATTCACTACTATAGTGTTCTGCTTAATCTTACAAATTCTAGATGGTTGGGAAAACTCTGTGAATTGATTCTTACTCTTGAAGGGAACTTTCACCACTACCCATCGGCCTATTTTCCATTTCTGTTGTTTGACCACCCATTTTTTCTCATACCAGGATTTTTACTTATTTTGGAGAACATGAAGAGATTTGGCCATAGTCTCTCTATCCTAGTTTCCTGCCTTTTAGGGCTGTGAAGGGAGATATTCTAGTTACAGACTTGGGAGACATGCGGTATGACCATAACATCCCTCAGGTTCTTATAAATAGGTTTGCCTGCAGTGTGATCTAGCTGGATGGATTCTTTAATTGTTAGGGACCAGCTTGATACCTAGCGCCTTCTGATGTTTCCACCCTAATATGTTTGACCCTTGTGTGGTTAAATAAACTTTCCCTACTGTGGTCCTATCTTTGAATGATATGCATACCTACTAACAGAATTAGGTCTTTGTTATAACCCCAAGGTTTAATATCTGCTGGTTCAAGTGTGTACATTTTCCCATACATTTTTCCTTAAAGACATTACTACCTATAAGAGTGTAAGGAGAGCACGAGTCAGCAAAGATAGCAGAAATTACATCATCTAGAGCAATATCACAAGTCGGATAATTAACATTTTCTTGTTGTTCAATGGAGTTTAACTGAAAAACAATCTTGTTATCCTTCTCACAATCAACAACCAAAACATGGCCAAATAAAGTCCTTACTTTCAGCATCTTTACACACTTTCACAAAAGTCCTCTCATGACATTTTCTACACATTACGGGTCTCGATGGACATTTCAGACTATTTGCTGAATGACTAGTGTTGCCACACCCAAAGCATTTCAGTACCTCACCTTTGTTGAACTTTTCATTTTGTTTTTGCAACTGTACATTTTTCACAGTGTAGACTTCTGCTTCATTTACATTGTTAACATCTACGACTCTTTACGCAATTCTTCTTTCAGATGGGCCTTCATTTCTTTTATTCATATAGCTGCATGCTCCATCCCCTAGCTATATCAATGGCTTCTTCTAGGTTAGGATTTAAGACCAATAGTTTTCTTGAATTTTGGGGTTGTTTGTGCATCTTACCAGTTGGCCTCCTATAAGAGAGTCTTCGAGCTAACCAAAATCGCGGGTGCAGACCACCCTCTCAGAACTGCAATATAAAAGGCCGCTTTCTCCTCTTTACTTTGTATGCTGCTGAGGAACTTGTGTCTCTGCAGGACCACATTCATGTTTTCCTTAGCACAGCCTTCTGATCCTGTCCATGTGATCTCATATACATCTAGCTGTGCTCCTACTCCTTCCCACCTATAGTGTGATCCAGGAGGTCGTCATATATCTTCTTACTGTGCATGCCTACTTTAAGGCAGTTTCCTTATTGGGCTAAATTCCCCTCCTCCCCAGTGGTAATTAGGTAGGATTCAAACATTTTAATCCTTCTCTCCCAAGGCAGATCTGGTTCTCCTGCTTCATTCAGAAAGGGTGAGGCTGGTTCATGCCAGCAACAGCCATAATAAGGTAAATGAGGAACAATTAAGACACAATCATATTTCAGCAAATCGAGTTTTAATTAAGGCACAGAACTGTAATACCAGGAATACAGTTGTACAATTACTCAATAAGTAAGGTAAGTAATACAGTAAGTACACCAGTATATTCTATATTTTAATATGGTTGCTGAGAAGATGCAGTACAGTCAATGGGTGCAGTGGGAGGCAAAATTCTGGCAAATGCAAACTGGAGGTGGGAAGTTCACCTCAATGTACAAAGAAGATGCAACGCCAACCTGACCAGGCTGAACGGAGCCTGCCTCAGCAAACCTCAATGCACCATCTGAGGCTTACACCAAGCTGAGCGGAGTCGGTCTGGAGTTCCCTTTGCGTCAGGCAGGGGAGTGTGGCAGTGTAGAAATGAGGCCCGGAACCAACCTGCACGTAGATTATCCAATACTCGCTTTAAGTTAAGCAGGAAGGCGCAACAGGCTTAGTAGATGGACGTGTAAAGCCGGCCCGGGCTGGGATGCTGCTATGATGCTGCTATGATACCTGCTTTCCTCAGGCGAGGAGGGGCGGCTGGAATGGGAACACGATGCCCCTTTCAGGCGCGGCTTCACTCGCTTCCTGTCAAGCTAGTAGGCACCTGAGTGGTGACACTGATTCAACCTCGGAACAAGATGCCCACCTCATTGGAACGAGATGCCCACCTCAGGTGCATCTTCACTCGCTTCCTGTCAAGCTAGTAGGCACCTGGGCGGTGACACTGATTCAACCTCGGAACAAGATGCCCACCTCATGGGAACGAGATGCCCACCTCATGGGAACGAGATGCCTACATCAGGTGCATCTTCACTCGCTTCCTGTCAAGCTAGTAGGCACCTGGGCGGTGACACTGATTCAACCTCGGAACAAGATGCCCACCTCATGGGAACGAGATGCCCACCTCATGGGAACGAGATGCCCACCTCAGGTGCATCTTCACTTGCTTCCTGTCAAGCTAGTAGGCACCTGGGCGGTGACACTGATTCACCATGGGAACAAGATGCCCACCTCATGGGAACGAGATGCCCACCTCAGGTGCATCTTCACTTGCTTCCTGTCAAGCTTGTAGGCACCTGGGCGGTGACACTGATTCACCATGGGAACAAGACCTCCCGATGTAGATATCAGCTGGAACCTGGCCCGACGGCATTGACCTGCCCCCACTCGAAGTGCTGTCCCAATGAGCAATGTAGCAGGGACAGTAAATCCCTGGTAGATGAAGCGCTCACTACGCGCTAGTTGTTGGATACCAATCTGAAGTTGTCAAGCGCTCGCCATGCGCTAGGGAGAAGAGAAACAATGAAGGGAATCCACACAGCGCTTTCCCTGCATTGAGTATCATTGAAGTGGACAGGGAAGCCCTCCCCAGGTGCTATAATTGTAGGGACCAGGGGCAAACCCAGCACTAACCATGCACTGGGCTTCCCTGGAGAAAACTGAGGGCACCAAGATGCAGGAGGCAGCACAAAATGAAGCAGGGGGCCCAGGTGGCAGTTCCTCCTACAAAACAACAGTTCTCTTAGCAGACCAGGGTCAGGAAGCAGCTGGCAGCATGGCAACAAGCAGAAAAGCAATCCCGATGAGCCCTTTGTGCTGCCCAGCAGATACCAAGCAGCAGGGCAACAGCAGAAGAGCAGTCCATTTGATTCCTTTGTGCAGTCCAGCAGTCCTTCTGACAGCGGTTCAGTCCCAGTTCCAAACGTGCTCTAAAATCAGGGTAGCAGAGCACCTGTACTTATACTCAAAAATGCCTTTGTTCAGGGGCTAACCTTAGAGGGATCCTTTCAAGTGAAGCACAACACCCTATCATCCCAGTCCTGTCCCCAGACATCAGTAGGGGGTAATCAGTCCATAGTGTGAGGGCAGGACACAGCCTACTGACAACTAAGGTGTGAACAACCCTCCCTCTCCCCATCCCAGGATGATGATCCGTATGCAGATACCACTTCTGTCACACACAGCCCATACTGGAGAGTATGCACTAAGTGGAGGTGTCACTCTGCCGCAGATGTGGATTGGAGTCAGACTGCAAAGCTCTAGAGTTATAACCACAGAGAAATTACCACTTTCTAAAAGGGGCATTTCTAAAATAGTAATGTAAAATCCACCCACGCCAGTAAGCAGGATTTCCCACTACCATTCCAAACATACTAAACATGTCCAAGCTATTCCTCATAGATCAGAAGATTCCACTTAGAAAGATGTCAGGAGATTTCCAATGCAATCCTCTGAGAGGAGCAGCACTCCCAGTAGTGAGAAACTAAATACGCTGTTTGTCACAACTAGGACTAGGACATGGAGTACATCAATGCATATTTCCTGTCTTTTACACACACAGCACCCTGTTCATAGGGCTTTCTAGGGCCTACCTTAAGGGTGACTTAGGTGTAGCAAAAGGGAAGTTTAGTCCGTGGCAATTAGTTTGACTTGCTGAGTCAATATGGCAGTAAACTGCGCACACGGGCCCTGTGGTGGCCGTCCTGAGACAGGTTTGAAAGGCTACTCCTGTGGACGACGCAATCTGCGCTTCAGGCCCACTGGTAGCATTTAATTTACTGACCCGGTATATATGGTGTACCACTCTACAAGGGACTTACATGTAAATTAAATAAGCCAATCAGGTGTAAGCCAGTCATACCAAGTTCTAGGGGCGACAGCATATGCACTTGAGCACTGATTAGCAGTGGTAAGGTGCCTAGAGTCCAGAAGCCAACAAAAAGAGGGTCCGAAAAAATATGGGGGAAAAGTTTGGTGCTTGAAGGCCTGGACTGCAGTGCATTTGGGTGGTGTTTGGAGATTGATGGCTCACAATGGAGTGCGTTTTTGGAGTGGTGTTGGGAGGGTGAGGGCACACAGTGCAACCTGTTTTTGTTTTAGTGTTGGGAGCCTGACGACAAACAGTGAGTACAGTGTGTTTTTGGAGTGGTGTTCGGAGCCTTTGGCACACAGTGCAGTGTGGTTTTGATTTGGTGTTTGGAGCTTGTTGGAGCGCAGTGCAATGTGTTTTTGGAGTGGCGTTTGGAATTTGTTGGCACACAGTGAGTGTGTTTTTGGTGTGGTGTTGGGGAATTTGATGCCAACGGTGCAGTGTAGTTTTGTTGTGGTGTTGGGAGCTCGATGGCACACAGTGCAGTGTGTTTTCTTGTGTGCAGTGTGTCTTTAGTGTGTGCTGGGAGCTCGATGACACACAGTGCTGTGTGTATTCTTGTGTGCAGTGTGTTTTCTCGTGTGCAGTGTGTCTTTAGTGTGTGCTGGGAGCTCGATGGCACACAGCGCAGTGTGTTTTCTTGTGTGCAGTGTGTCTTTGGTGTGTGCTGGGAGGTCGATGGCACACAGCGCAGTGTGTTTTCTCGTGTGCAGTGTGTCTTTGGTGTGTGCTGGGAGGTCGATGGCACACAGTGCAGTGTGTTTTCTTGTGTGCAGTGTGTTTTCTCGTGTGCAGTGTGTCTTTAGTGTGTGCTGGGAGCTCGATGGCACACAGTGCTGTGTGTATTCTTGTGTGCAGTGTGTTTTCTTGTGTGCAGTGTGTCTTTGGTGTGTGCTGGGAGGTCGATGGCACACAGTGCTGTGTGTATTCTTGTGTGCAGTGTGTTTTCTTGTGTGCAGTGTGTATTTGGTGTGTGCTGGGAGCTCGATGGCACACAGCGCAGTGTGTTTTCTTGTGTGCAGTGTGTCTTTGGTGTGTGTTTGGATCTCGATGGCACACAGTGCAGTGTGTTTTCTTGTGTGCAGTGTGTCTTTGGTGTGTGCTGGGAGGTCGATGGCACACAGTGCAGTGTGTTTTCTTGTGTGCAGTGTGTCTGGTGTGTGCTGGGAGCTCGATGGCACACAGTGCAGTGTGTTTTCTTGTGTGCACTGTGTCTTTGGTGTGTGTTTGGATCTCGATGGCACACAGCGCAGTGTGTTTTCTTGTGTGCAGTGTGTCTTTGGTGTGTGTTTGGATCTCGATGGCACACAGCGCAGTGCGTCTCTGGTGTGTGCTGGGAGCTCGATGGCACACAGTCCAGTGTGTCTTTGGTGTGTGCTGTGCGCTCTATAGCACACAGTGCAGTGTGTTTTCTTGTGTGCAGTGTGTCTTTAGTGTGTGCTGGGAGCTCGACGACACACAGTGCAGTGTGTTTTCTCGTATGCAGTGTGTGTTTGGTGTGTGCTGGGAGTTCTATAGCACACAGGGCAGTGTGTTTTCTTGTGTGCAGTGTGTCTTTGGTGTGTGCTGGGAGCTCTACAGCACACAGTGGAGTGTGTTTTCTTGTGTGCAGTGTGTATTTGGTGTGTGTTTGGGGCTCGATGGCACACAGCGCAGTGTGTCTTTGGTGTGTGCTAGGAGCTCGAGGGCACACATTGCAGTGTGTTTTTTGTGTGCAGTGTGTCTTTCGTGTGTGCTGGGAGCTCAATGGCACACAGTGCAGTGTGTTTTCTTGTGGTGCAGTGTGTCTTTGGTGTATGTTCAGACCTCGATGGCACACAGCGCAGTGTGTCTTTTGTGTGTGCTGGGAGCTGGATAGCACACAGGGCAGTGTCTTTTCTTGTGTGCAGTATTTTTTCTTGTGTGCAGTGTGTCTTTGGTGTATGCTGGAAGCTCGATGGCACACAGCACAGTGTGTATTCTTGTGTGCAGTGTGTCTTTGGTGTATGTTCAGACCTCGATGGCACACAGCGCAGTGTGTCTTTTGTGTGTGTTGGGAGCTGGATAGCACACAGGGCAGTGTCTTTTCTTGTGTGCAGTATTTTTTCTTGTGTGCAGTGTGTCTTTGGTGTATGCTGGAAGCTCGATGGCACACAGCACAGTGTGTATTCTTGTGTGCAGTGTGTCTTTGGTGTGCGCTGGGAGCTCTATAGCACACAGTGCAGTGTGTTTTCTTGTGTACAGTGTGTCTTTAGTGTGTGCTGGGAGCTCAATGGCACACAGTGCAGTGTGTTTTCTTGTGTGTGTTTTCTTGTGTGCAGTGGGTCTTTGGCGTGTGCTGGGAGCTCGATGGCACACAGTGCAGTGTGTTTTCTTGTGTGTGTTTTCTTGTGTGCAGTGTGTCTTTGGCGTGTGCTGGGATCTCGATGGCACACAGCACAGTGTGTTTTCTTGTGTGCAGTTAGCCTTTGGTGTGTGTTCGGAGCTCGATGACACACAGCGCAGTTTGTCTTGTGTGTGCTGGGAGGTCAATGGCACACAGGGCAGTGTGTTTTCTTGTGTGCAGTTTGTTTTCTTGTGTGCAGTGTGTCTTTAGCATGTGCTGAGAGCTCGATGGCACACAGCACAGAGTGTCTTCTTGTGTGCAGTGTATTTTCTTGTGTGCAGTGTGTCTTTGGTGTGTGCTGGGAGCTCTATAGCACACAGTGCAGTGTGTTTTCTTGTGTGCAGTGTGTCTTTGGTGTGTGCTGGGAGCTCAATGGCACACAGTGCAGTGTGTTTTCTTGTGTGTGTTTTCTTGTGTGCAGTCGGTCTTTGGCGTGTGCTGGGAGCTCGATGGCACACAGTGCAGTGTGTCTTCTTGTGTGTGTTTTCTTGTGTGCAGTGTGTCTTTGGCGTGTGCTGGGATCTCGATGGCACACAGCACAGTGTGTTTTCTTGTGTGCAGTGTGCCTTTGGTGTGTGTTCGGAGCTCGTTGACACACAGCGCAGTTTGTCTTGTGTGTGCTGGGAGCTCGATGGCACACAGTGCAGTGTGTTTTCTTGTGGTGAAGTGTGTCTTTGGTGTGTGCTGGGAGCTCGATGGCACACAGTGCAGTGTGTTTTCTTGTGTGCAGTGTGTCTTTGGTGTGTGCCGGGAGCTCGATGGCACACAGCGCAGTGTGTTTTCTTGTGTGTGTTTTCTTGTGTGCAGTGTGTCTGGTGTGTGCTGGGAGCTCGATGGCACACAGCGCAGTGTATTTTCTTGTGTGCAGTGTGTCTGGTGTGTGCTGGGAGCTCAATGGCACACAACGCAGTGTGTTTTCTTGTGTGTTTTCTTGTGTGCAGTGTGTCTTTGGTGTGTGCTGGGAGCTCTATAGCACACAGTGCAGTGTGTTTTCTTGTGTGCAGTGTGTCTTTGGTGTGTGCTGGGAGCTCGACGGCACACAGTGCTGTGTGTATTCTTGTGTGCAGTGTGTTTTTTTGTGTACAGTGTGTCTTTGGTGTGTGCTGGGAGCTCAATGGCACACAGTGCAGTGTGTTTTCTTGTGTGTGTTTTCTTGTGTGCAGTGGGTCTTTGGCGTGTGCTGGGAGCTCGATGGCACACAGTGCAGTGTGTTTTCTTGTGTGTGTTTTCTTGTGTGCAGTGTGTCTTTGGCGTGTGCTGGGATCTCGATGGCACACAGCACAGTGTGTTTTCTTGTGTGCAGTGTGCCTTTGGTGTGTGTTCGGAGCTCGATGACACACAGCGCAGTTTGTCTTGTGTGTGCTGGGAGGTCGATGGCACACAGTGCAGTGTGCTTTCTTGTGGTGAAGTGTGTCTTTGGTGTGTGCTGGGAGCTCGATGGCACACTGTGCAGTGTGTTTTCTTGTGTGCAGTGTGTCTTTGGTGTGTGCCGGGAGCTCGATGGCACACAGCGCAGTGTGTTTTCTTGTGTGTGTTTTCTTGTGTGCAGTGTGTCTGGTGTGTGCTGGGAGCTCGATGGCACACAGCACAGTGTATTTTCTTTTGTGCAGTGTGTCTGGTGTGTGCTGGGAGCTCAATGGCACACAACGCAGTGTGTTTTCTTGTGTGTTTTCTTGTGTGCAGTGTGTCTTTGGCGTGAGCTGGGAGCTCGATGGCACACAGTGCAGTGTGTTTTCTTGCGTGCAGTGTGTCTTTGGCGTGTGCTGGGAGCTCGATGGCACACAGTGCAGTGTGTTTTCTTGCATGCAGTGCGTCTTTGGCGTGTGCTGGGAGCTCGATGGCAGACAGTGCAGTGTGTTTTCTTGCGTGCAGTGTGCCTTTGGCGTGTGCTGGGAGGTCGATGGCACACAGCGCAGTGTGTGTTTTCTCGTGTGCAGTGTGTCTTTGGTGTGTGCTGGGAAGTCGATGGCACACAGTGCAGTGTGTTTTCTCGTGTGCAGTGTGTCTTTGGTGTGCGCTGGGAGCTCGATGCCACAAAGCGCAGTGTGTGTTTTTGTGTGCAGTGTGTATGGTGGGTGCTGGGAGCTCGATGGCACGCAGTGCAGTGTGTTTTCTCGTGTGCAGTGTGTCTTTGGCGTGTGCTGGGAGCTCTATAGCACACAGTGCAGTGTGTTTTCTTGTGTGCAGTGTGTCTTTGGTGTGTGCTGGGAGCTCTACAGCACACAGCGCAGTGTGTTTTCTTGTGTGCAGTGTGTCTTTGGTGTGTGCTGGGAGCTCGATGGCACACAGCGCAGTGTGTTTTCTCGTGTGCAGTGTCTTTGGTGTGTGCTGGGAGCTCGATGGCACACAGTGCAGTGTGTTTTCTTGTGTGCAGTGCGTCTTTGGCGTGTGCTGGGAGCTCGATGGCACACAGTGCAGTGTGTTTTCTTGTGTGCAGTGCGCCTTTGGTGTGTGCTGGGAGCTCGATGGCACACAGCGGAGTGTGTGTTTTCTCGTGTGCAGTGCGCCTTTGGTGTGTGCTGGGAGGTCGATGGCACGCAGCGCAGTGTGTTTTCTCGCGTGCAGTGCGTCTTTGGTGTGTGCTGGGAGCTCGATGGCACGCAGCGCAGTGTGTTTTCTCGTGTGCAGTGCGTCTTTGGCGTGTGCTGGGAGCTCGATGGCACGCAGCGCAGTGTGTTTTCTCGTGTGCAGTGTGTCTTTGGCGTGTGCTGGGAGCTCGATGGCACGCAGCGCAGTGTGTTTTCTCATGTGCAGTGTGTCTTTGGCGTGTGCTGGGAGCTCGATGACACGCAGCGCAGTGTGTTTTCTCGTGTGCAGTGTGTCTTTGGCGTGTGCTGGGAGGTCGATGGCACACAGCGCAGTGTGTTTTCTCGTGTGCAGTGTGTCTTTGGTGTGTGCTGGGAGCTCGATTGCACACAGCGCAGTGTGTTTTCTCGCGTGCAGTGTGTCTTTGGTGTGTGCTGGGAGCTCGATTGCACACAGCGCAGTGTGTTTTCTTGCGTGCAGTGTGTCTTTGGCGTGTGCTGGGAGCTCGATGGCACACAGCGGAGTGTGTTTACTTGCGTGCAGTGTGCCTTTGGCGTGTGCTGGGAGGTCGATGGCACACAGCGCAGAGTGTGTTTTCTCGTGTGCAGTGTGTCTTTGGTGTGTGCTGGGAAGTCGATGGCACACAGCGCAGTGTGTTTTCTCGTGTGCAGTGTGTCTTTGGTGTGCGCTGGGAGCTCGATGGCACACAGCGCAGTGTGTGTTTTTGTGTGCAGTGTGTATGGTGGGTGCTGGGAGCTCGATGGCACGCAGTGCAGTGTGTTTTCTCGTGTGCAGTGTGTCTTTGGCGTGTGCTGGGAGCTCGATGGCACACAGTGCAGTGTTTTCTTGTGTGCACTGTGTCTTTGGCGTGTGCTGGGAGCTCGATGGCACACAGTGCAGTGTGTTTTCTTGTGTGCAGTGTGTCTTTGGCGTGTGCTGGGAGCTCGATGGCACACAGTGCAGTGTGTTTTCTTGTGTGCAGTGCGCCTTTGGTGTGTGCTTGGAGCTCGATGGCACACAGCGGAGTGTGTGTTTTCTCGTGTGCAGTGCGCCTTTGGTGTGTGCTGTGAGGTCGATGGCACACAGCGCAGTGTGTTTTCTCGTGTGCAGTGTGTCTTTGGTGTGTGCTGGGAGCTCGATGGCACACAGTGCAGTGTGTTTTCTCGTGTGCAGTGTGTCTTTGGTGTGTGCTGGGAGCTCGATGGCACACAGCGCAGTGTGTTTTCTTGTGTGCAGTGTGTCTGGTGTGTGCTGGGAGCTCGATGGCACGCAGTGCAGTGTGTTTTCTCGTGTGCAGTGTATCTGGTGTGTGCTGGGAGCTCGATGGCACGCAGTGCAGTGTGTTTTCTTGTGTGTTTTGTTGTGTGCAGTGTGTCTTTGGTGTGTGCTGGGAGCTCGATGGCACACAGCGCAGTGTGTGTTTTTGTGTGCAGTGTGTCTGGTGTGTGCCGGGAGCTCGATGGCACACAGCGCAGTGTGTTTTCTTGTGAGCAGTGTGTCTTTGGTGTGTGCTGGGAGCTCGATTGCCCACAGTGCAGTGTGTTTTCTTGTGTGCAGTGTGTCTTTGGTGTGTGCTGGGAGCTCTATAGCACACAGTGCAGTGTGTTTTCTTGTGTGCAGTGTGTCTTTGGTGTGTGCTGGGAGCTCTATAGCACACAGCGCAGTGTGTTTTCTTGTGTGCAGTGCGTCTCTGGTGTGTGCTGGGAGCTCGATGGCAGACAGTGCTGTGTGTATTCTTGTGTGCAGTGTGTTTTCTTGTGTGCAGTGTGTCTTTGGTGTGTGCTGGGAGCTCGATTGCACACAGTGCAGTGTGTTTTCTTGTGTGCAGTGTGTCTTTGGTGTGTGCTGGGAGCTCTATAGCACACAGTGCAGTGTGTTTTCTTGTGTGCAGTGTGTCTTTGGTGTGTGCTGGGAGCTCTATAGCACACAGCGCAGTGTGTTTTCTTGTGTGCAGTGTGTCTTTGGTGTGTGCTGGGAGCTCTATAGCACACAGCGCAGTGTGTTTTCTTGTGTGCAGTGTGTCTTTGGTGTGTGCTGGGAGCTCGATGGCACACAGCGCAGTGTGTTTTCTCGTGTGCAGTGTCTTTGGTGTGTGCTGGGAGCTCGATGGCACACAGCACAGTGTGTTTTCTCGTGTGCAGTGTGTCTTTGGTGTGTGTCATGCGCAGACATCGCACCCCTCCTTGGAGCCTCGTAGATGCTTCAGTTGTTATACAAACACGGGGTCCCCCTGGCGCGCTGCTGCCCTGGAAGGCCTGACTCATGTGTCCTGGCACAGGGGCACCTGGCGCAGCCGCACAGGGCGGCATCTGCTCCCAATTACTCCAGGTCCGTTTCCAGGCGCTCTCCGGTTCCCGAGGAGCAGAAACACAGCAGCTCCTTGCATCTTGCAGCGGATGAACATCGCCTCCAGCCCTCCTCTGACAGGTAACCCTACTCCCCAAACCCCAATGTCAACATTTCACAATTACAAGACACCGGGGCGAGGAAGCGAAGGCGAGCCCTCAAACTGCCGTGCTCGGCTTCTCGACGCTAACCTCAAACCAGCAGCAACGTTATAGCTCCCAAAAGACCCTGGCCGAGGTCTGAGCGGATGTGAGGGCCGAAGCAGGGCTGGATGTTCCCACCGCCCTGGAAGAAGAGTCGGGGAGCCTCGGGGCTTGTCAGGCAAGGGCTCATCTCCCTGCCAGCCCCAGTGCAGGGCTGGACTGACCTTCATCTGACCCGGCATTTGCGGGTGGACGATCTGGGAGGTGGCTCAGCCCAGCTCGTCAGCCAATGAGTGATCAGAGTTCACTAGTGACGTCAAGTGCCACAAATCACTTAATGAGGATGTGGCATCCCAAGGGGCTGGCATGCGCCTTACCTCAGGCCTGAAGTTGTGCCATACAGTAGCAGACAAGTGAGATGGCAGGGGCCACCTGTTGGCATCTCCACAGCTGGCACGGGGCCTTACCTCAGGCCTGAAGTTGTACCATATACTAGCAATAAAGTGGGATTGCAAGGACCACCTGTCGGCATCCCAAGGGCTGGCATGCGCCTTACCTGTAGGAATGGTGCCCACAATTTCTGCCTGATGTTGGTGTGTTTGACTGTGTCAGTGGGATCCTGCTAGCCAGGACCCCAGTGCTTATGCTCTCTCTCCTCTCAAATTTGTCACTACATACTGGTAACCCAGTATTTCATCCCAAATTGGCATACTGGTGCCCCCTCATAAGTCCCTAGTATATGGTACTGAGGTACCCAGGGCATTGGGGTTCCAGGTGATCCCTATAGGCTGCAGCATTACTTTTGCCACCCATAGGGAGCCCATGCAAAGACTTCTGCAGGACTGTCATTGCAGGCTGTGTGAAATAGTACATATACCCTTTCACAGCCATTCACTCTGTACCAGGTCACTTATAAGTCCCCTATATGTCAGGCCTTCCAACCCTGAAGGTTAGGTGCAGAGCACCTGTGTGTGACGGAAACCCTGCATGAACAGAGGTGCTCCCTCGTTGTCCAGGACAATTTTCTTGGACTTTGTGACTGCGGGGACGTCATTTTATGCGTAGACCGGACATAGGTCAATACCTATGTCCAGCTTCACAATGGTAACTCCAAATATGTCCATGTAGGGTGTCTAACAACTGGGAACTGTACCCCAATACTGATTCTAGTATTGGTTGTACAATCCCATGCACTCTGGGGGCTCCACCCTGGACCCCCAGTACTGCCAAACCAGCCTTCTGAGGTTTTCCAGGAAGCAGCTGCTGCCACCTCACAGACACGTTTCTGCCCTCCTGTTGCTTGAGCAGCTCGAGCCCAGGAAGGCAGAACAATCCATTTCCTCTAGGAGAGGGGTGTGACACCCTCTCCCATTGGAAATAGGTGTTACAGGCATGGGAGGGGCATCTTCCCAGAGCCTCTGGAAATGCTTTGAAGGGCACAGATGGTGCCCTCTTTGCATAATCCAGTCTACACCAGTTCAGGATCTCCCAGTCCCAGCTCTGGCACGAAACTGGACAAAGGAAAGGAGAGGGACCACTCCCCTGTCCATCACCACCCCAGGGGTGGTGCCCAGAGCTCCTCCAGAGTGTCCCTGGGTTTTGCCATCTTAGACTCTAAGGTGGTGGGGCACTATGGAAGCCTCTGTGTGGCCAGTGCCAGCAGGTGACATCGGAGACCTCTCCTGATAGGTGCTTACCTGGTTAGGTGATCAATTCCACTCTGAGGGCTATTTAGAGTCTCTCCTCTGGGTATTTTTTCAGATTCGGATTGCAAGACTCCAGCAGAAATTCTCTGTAACCATTACTTCATCTTCTACCGACAGAACTGCAGCTGAACCCTCCAGGAACTCTATAAACTGCAACAAAGAAGCAAAGACAACTTCTGCAACATTGTATCTTCAGCTCCTGCCAGCAATTGCAACTGTTTCCAGGTCGTGCATCCTCCGAGGACTGACTGTCTTCAGCCTGCACCAGAAGAACCAAAGGAATCTCCCGTGGAGTGACGGAGTCACTTCCCTGCTTCAGCAGGCACCTCTATGCAGCGATGACCAGTGGCGTGGGTCTCTTCTCCTGATGACGAATGGGATCCAGCAACACAGGTGGTAGACTAAAGTGACTCTGACAGTCCCAAGGTCCAGCTGTCCAACTTTGGTGGAGGTAAGGGCTTGCTTTCCCACGCAAGACAGTACCCCTGTGCACAGTGTGACTTGTAGTTGCCAATGCTTGTTTGCGACCTTCCAAGAAGTTATTTGTGCACAGAGCAGCTTAGGTCCCTGGCACTCCATCCTGTGACGCACAGCTTCCTCAGTGGTTCTCCAGCCGCGTGGGATCCCTTTGTGTCGTGCTGTGTGGGCCTCCATTTGCACCTTCTTTGTCCCCGTGCTGCGGGACTCCTGTGCGCACTGCCTGGTCTTCTGAGGGCTCTCTGAGTTGCTGAGAGCCCCCTCTGTCTCCCCCTCCTGGGTAGAGGCCACCAGGTCCCTCCTGATTCCGGACAGTGCCATTTTCTGCAAACCGTGAGCTTTGTGTGTGCCAAGGCTTGTTGGAGGAATCCAGCGACGCAAACCAGACTGCAATCATCCATCCGGTGTGGGACATCTTCTGCACCAACCAGGAACCCGCATCTGTCTTCTTGGGTGCATAACTGACTTTGTCTTCTCACCGGTGGATCTTCATTTCCACCTTCCTCTGGGTTAGCAGGGGCTCCTGTTCTCCCTGGACTCTTCAGTGCTTCTTGGACTTGGTCCCCTTCTTCCACAGGTCTTCAGGTCCAGGAATCCACTGTTGGTGTCTTGCAGTCTCTTCTGGTTCTTGCATAATCTTCTATCACGTGTTTTTGTGTGTTCTGTGATTTACTGTGATTTATTCCTGCTTTCCTGGGCTCTGGGGTGGGTTCTAGTACTTCCCTTTGGTGTTTTCTTACACCCCCAGCGCCCCTCTACCGATGACCCTTGCCTAGGTTGAAAGCCGACTTTCGCATTCCACTATTATAGTGTATTGTGTGTGTCCCCCCTAGGCCCATTGCAACCTATTCTGATTTTCACTATTTGCGCTGTTTTCTAACTGTTTGTAAAGCTATTTCTGCATTCTAGTGAATATACTCTGTATGTTACTTCCTCCTAAGGGAGTATAGTCTCCAGAGTATTTTTGGCATTGTGTCACTAAAATAAAGTACCTTTTTATTTTTGGTAACACCGAGTATTGTCTTTCATGTGTGACTGCAGTGGTATTGCAAGAGCTTTGCATGTAGTTCAGCCCTGGCTGCTCTGCCTACAGCTACCTCTAGACAGCCCGGCTTCTAGGCACTGACTACATTTCACTGTTAAGGGACAACGGGACCTGGCACAAGGTGTAAGTACCACAAGGTACCCACTGCACACCAGGCCGGCCTCCTACACTGGTGGTGCAGCGGTGGGATAAGTACTTGCAATTGCCTAATCAGTCTGTTACTGGTGCTTTCCACAGGAAAGATGTAGGAAGGCAGCCTCTTTCTAGCCTTGTTACCCCCACTTTGGGCCTGTTTGTGAGTGTATGTCAGGGGGTTTTCACTGTCTCACTGGGATCCTGCCAGCCAGGGCCCAGTGCTCATAGTGAAAACCCTATGTTTTCAGTATGGTTGTTATGTGTCACTGGGACCCTGCTAGTCAGGACCCCAGTGCTCATAAGTTTGTGACCTATAGGTATGTGTTCCCTGTGTGGTGCCTAACTATCTCACTGAGGCTCTGCTAACCAGAACCTCAGTGGTTATGCTCTCTCTGTACAAATTGTCACTAACAGGCTAGTGACCATTTTTACCAATTTACATTGGCCTACTGGAACACCCTTATAATTCCCTAGTATATGGTACTGAGGTACCCAGGGTATTGGGGTTCCAGGAGATCCCTATGGGCTGCAGCATTTCTTTTGCCACCCATAGGGAGCTCTGACAATTCTTACACAGCCCTGCCACTACACCCTTATTTTGACTGTTGCCAGCAGTCCCACCACTAGTACCACTACTGCTAGGGGCACTAGAGTCTGATATATTAGTGGTACGCTCAGGGGCTTTACCTGTGCAGGACTTATCCCCTGGCCTATGACCTTTATTTCTACACACATAATACCAAGGCTTTTTCTGATTGTGTGAAGAGTTTGAAGAAGATGAAGAGGTTTTATCCCCAACACCAGAGGAGTGTTTTGCACCTGAAGAAGGATCTTTGTGTTTAACTTTATCCCCATGTTTGTCCTGAGATTTTTCACCATCTTTCTTTTTGCCATCCTTGTCACCCCCTGTATGAACTTTTCTGTTCACTCTTGTTCTGACCCATTTGTCTGCCTTCTTTCCCAATTCTTGGGGAGAGGTCAGATCTGAGTCCACAAGATATTGATGCAACAAGTCAGACACACAATTATTTAAGATATGCTCTCTCGGAATCAAATTATATAGGCTTTCATAACCAGTCACCTTACTGCCATTTAACCAACCTTCTAGGGCCTTCACAGAACAGTCCAGAAAGTCTGTCCAGTCCTGTGATGAGTCCTTTCTGGTCTCTCTGAACCTAATCTGTACTGTTCAGTGGTTAAGCCCAGACCATCCAAGAGTGCATTTTTAAGAACCTGGTAATTATCTGCATCATCCTCTCTGACAATAAGAAGTCTGTCTCTCCCTTTGCCAGAGAAGGATAACCAAAGGACAGCAGCCCACTGTACATGAGGGACCCTCTGAACTTTACAGGCCCTCTCAAGTGCAGCAAACCACTTGTTGATGTCATCACCTTCCTTGTAAGGAGGGACAACTTTGTGCAGATTCTTAGAATCAAATGAGGGTTCCTTAACATTTGTATTCCTAAAACTGCTGCTGCCACCATGGGGAACTAACCCCAAACCCTGCCTCTCTTTCTCCACAGCCAGGGACTCCCTTTCTAAGGCCAACTGCTGCTGCACTAGCTTCAGTCTGGCCTCTTCTAACCTCAGATGTCTGGGTTCCCTATCTAGGGACTGGTCCTCAGGGTTAGAATTATGTGAAGTCTCTGAAACAGAGGTAAGATGAGAGTGTGCAGAGGGAGACCTATATCTAACAGGGGCCACTCTAGTGACCTGGCCTCTAGGGGTGAATGGAGCCCTACTTGAGTGTGAATTCTTATCACTACCAGTTATACTAGGGGGCTTGTTGACAGATAGGTCTGTAGAAGGACCCTCCCCAGGATTGTCATCATGCTCCTCTGAGCATTCCTGGTTGGAGTCATCCTCTACCTCTTCCCTTGTCTGATCTGGACCAGTGCTGACTCCCTGGTCATCTTGGAGGAATAGATTTAAAAGGAACTCCTTATTGGGGTTCTTCCCAATCCCTAAACTTCCCTGAACTTCTTTCAATGCAGAGCCCCTTCAAGCTTTTATAGTTTGAATTGTCATAGGTAGTCTGGGCAGCTCTAGGGGTGGCATCTACAGAAGACATATTGAAAGAAAAAACGTTTTGGGAAAGTGAGTAAAAAGTTAGTAGAATAACAGAGCTAACTTTTAAGAGAAAAGAACACCACTTTTTAGAACTTTGAAAAACGTTTGCCAAGTTAAACAGAACTTTTAAGAAAGTAAGAAAATTGATTCTAGGTACATATTATATATTCTCTAAATATTGGAGCAAGCTTTTCTTGTGAAAAGCACAGGTAACAAAGTGGTAAAGCAATTGCAAGTACTTATCCCACCGCTGCACCACCAATGTAGGAGGCTGGCCTGGTTTGTAGTGGGTACCTTGGGTACTTACACCTTATACCAGGTCCAGTTATCCCTTGTTAGTGAAGTAGTCGTGTTCTAGCAGCTTAGGCTGATAGAGGTAGCTATAGCAGAGCAGCTTAGGCTGAACTAGAAGACATGCAAAGCTCATGCAATACCAGTTATAATTACACAGTACTTATACACAAGTAAAGACAATACTCAGTGTTACAAAAAATAAAGGTATTTATTTGGGTGACACAGTACCAAAAATATCTTAGAGACAATACTCCTTCTAGGGGTAAGTATTATACACAATATAGACACTAGACACCAAAATTAGGCAAGTAAATAGTCATAGAACAATGCAAACAGTAGGAAATCCTATAGAATGCAATGGGAGAAAATAGGTCTAGGGGCAACACAAACCATATACTTAAAAAGTGGAATGTGAATCACAAATTCCCCCCTAGACAAGTGTGGTGTGTGCAGAATCGCTGGGAGAGTAAGAATACAGTAAGGGTAAGTAAATTACCCCACCCCAGAGCCCAGAAAAGCAGGAGTAAAGTACTGCAAGTTTCCTTTGGACACACTACACCTCGTTTTGGGGATTTAGCAGCAACCAACCAAGTGTGCAAAGAACAACTGCTGGATTATTGGACCTGAAGACCTGCAAAGGAAGGGGACCAAGTACAGAAGTCGAAAGAAGTTCCAGAAAGGACAGGAGCCCCTGCCAACCCAGAAGAGGGTGCAAAATAAGAGTCCCTGGTTAGTCAAAGACTGCAGGAATGCACCCTAGGAAGATGCCAGCGGGTTCCTGCGTGATGCAAAAGATGTCCCATGACGTGAAGATCGTTGTAGATGAGATTTCGTGTCGGAAGTCGACCAACAAGCCTTGGCATTTTATCAAAATGGCGCTGGATGGACCCAGGAGGGACCTGGGGGCTTCAACTCTGTGTGAGGAGGAAGAGGGGGGCTCTCAGCACTTTAGAGAGCCCTCGGGATGCCTGCCAGCACCCCCAGAAGCCGCAGGATCTGGGTTCAAAGGAGGTGTAAAATGCAGTTGATACAGCACAACAAAAGAAGGTCCCACGCCGCCGGAGAGCAACTCAGCGAGTTGAGCGTCGCAGGGTAGCGTGCTGGGGACCTGGGCCAGGCTGTGCATGAAAGAATTTTGCAAAGAGTGAACAGAGGCCTCAGGAGTTGAAGAAGACACAATACACAGGGGTACTGTCGTTCTCGGGGGAAGACAAGGTCTTACCTCCTCTAAATTGTGTCAGCAGGACCTCAGGTCAGTCTATGTCGATGATGTCCACCCTCTGTGTCCTTAGGAGCACGCTCGTCGCCGTGAGAGGAGTCCCAGGGTACTGGTCGTCGCCTTGGAAGGTGCCTCCTTGGAGCACGGGAGTGACTCTGTCACTCCACAAGAGATTTCTTCGGTCCTTCTGGTGCAGGATGAAGACAGGGAGTCCCCAGAGCATGCACACAACGTGGAAACTGTTGCAGTTGCTGACTTGGAGCTGAAGTTGCTGAAGAAAAGTGTCTCTTGTAGACACTTTGTTGCAGTTACAGCGTTTCTTGGAGCAGGCTACAGTTGATCCGAGGTCTGAAGAGTCTGAAGTTGTTGCAGAGAATTCCTGAAGAAAATTTGCAAGCAGAATCTGAAGAGAACCCACAGGAGAGACCCTAAATAGCCCTGAGAGGGGGATTGGCTACCTTATCAGGTATGGACCTATCAGGAGGGGTCTCTGACGTCACCTGCTGGCACTGGCCACTCAGAGCCCTCCAGAGTGCCCCCAAACCTTGCAAAGCAAGATGTCTGAAGTCTGGGACACACTGGAGGAGCTCTGGGCACCACCCCTGGGGTAGTGATGGACAGGGGAGTGGTCACTCCCCTTTCCTTTGTTCAGTTTCCCGCCAGAGCAGGGGAGAAGGGGTCCCTGAACCAGTGTAGACTGGTTTATGCTAGGAGGGCACCATCTGTGTCCTTTAAAGCATTTCCAGAGGCTGCGGGAGGCTACCCCTCCCCAGCCTGTAACAGCTATTTCCAAAGGGAGAGGGTGTAACACCCTGCTCTCAAAGGAAATGCTTTGTTCTGTCTTCCTGGGACTGGGCTGCCCAGACCCCAGGAGGGCAGAACCCTGTCTGTGAGGTGGCAGCAGCTGTAGCTGCAGTGCAAGCCTGAGAGAGCTGGTTTGGCAGTACTGGGGGTCCATGGTGGAGCCCCCAGGATCCATGGAATTGGCTCCCCCAAACCAGATTTGGAATGGGGGGACAATTCCATGATCTTAGACATGTTACGTGGCCATATTCAGAGTTACCATTGTGAAGCATATATTGACCTATATGTAGTGCACGTGTGTCATGGCGTCCCCACACTCACAAAGTTTAGGGAAATGGCCCTGAACTATGTGGGGGCACCTTTGCTAGTGCAAGGGTGCCCTCACACTTAGTAACTTTGCACCTAACCTTCAGCAAGTGAAGGTTAGACATGTAGGTGACTTATAAGTTACTTAAGTGCAGTGAAAATGGCTGTGAAATAGTGTGTGCTGCAATGGCAGTCCTGTGTAAGGGTTTGTCTGAGCTCCCTATGGGTGGCAAAATAAATGCTGCAGCTATTGGGATAACAGGACTCAATTGACACAGTCAAATACACTGACATCAGTGTGTTACAGCCTCTCCCTTTGGAAATAGGTGTTGTAGGCTTGGGAGGGGTAGCCTCCCAGAGCCTCTGGAAGTGCTTTGAAGGGCACATATGGTGCCCTCCTTGCATAATCCAGTCTACACTGGTTGAGGAACCCCCAGTCCCTGCTCTGGCACAAAACTGGACAAAGGAAAGGGGAGTGACCACTCCCTTATACATCACCGCCCCGGGGGTTGTGCCCAGAGCTCCTCCAGAGTGTCCCTGAGTTTTGCCATCTTGGATTCCAAGGTGGTGGGGCACTCTGGGAGGATCTGAGTGGCCAGTGCCAGCAGGTGATGTCAGAGCCCTCCTCTGATAGGTGCTTACCTGTGTAGCTAGCCAATCCCCCTTTCAGGGCTATTTAGGGTCTCTCCTCTGGGTGTTTCCTCAGATTCAGATTGCAAGACTCCAACAGGAATCCTCTGCATCCTTTACTTCAACTTCTACCAACGGAACCACAGCTGAACCCTCCAGGAACTCTACAAACTGCAACAAAGAAGCAAAGACGACTTCTGGAACATTGTATCTTCAGCTCCTGCCAGCAACCGCAACTGTTTCCTGGTCTTGCATCCTCTGAGGACTGCCTGTCTTCAGCCTGCACCAGAAGAACCAAAGGAATCTCCCGTGGAGTGACGAAGTCACTTCCCTGCTTCAGCAGGCACCTCTCTGCAGCGATGACCAGTGGCGTGGGTCTCTTCTCCTGATGACGAATGGGATCCAGCAACACAGGTGGTAGACTAAAGTGACTCTGACAGTCCCAAGGTCCAGCTGTCCAACTTTGGTGGAGGTAAGGGCTTGCTTTCCCACGCAAGACAGTACCCCTGTGCACAGTGTGACTTGCAGTTGCCAAGGCTTGTGTGTGACCTTCCAAGAAGTTCTTTGTGTACAGCACAGCTTAGGTCCCCGGTATTCTATCCTGCGACGCACAGCTTCCTGAGTGGTTCTCCGGCGGAGTGGGATCCCTTTGTGTTGTGCTGCATAGGCCTCCATTTGCACCTTCTTTGTCCCGTGCTGTGGGACTCCTGTGCATGCTGCCTGGTTTTCTGATGTCGCGCCGCACCGCGCGTCACGAGCCGAGTGTTCGGCTCAAGCCGGGCATTCGGCTCGGGCCACGCATCGCGTTTCTAAAACGCGGCGCGCCCCGAGCCTTTCCTGTACTTTACGAGGCCCCAGCCTTACATGGGGCCTCGCACTGCTCTCTCCCTCCGCATTTTTGGGGTCTCCTGACCCCTCTTACCTGTTCTTGTTTCCTCTTTTTCTTCTTTCTTCTTTCTTGGGTTTTTGCTGCACTTTCCTTTATGTCTTTTCCCCCTTCCCAGGTTACCTTTTTCTTCCCAGCATTCCTCATTCCCTAGTCTCTATGGTTTCTACTCTATTCTGTTCTATCTACTTTTCCCTATCTAAAATGGTGTCCTTTTTCTTCCTGTGGGTCACTTCCTGTTTTTTGGTATTTAAGGGCAGTGTTTTCTTCTCTTCTTTGCGCTGCAACACTTTCTGTTCAGATGATGTCCTCGCTCCTGATTTCCTTGCCTTTTGGTTCTGGAATTCGCCAATTCTGTGCTATTTGAATTCAGTTCTTTTTGATTCCTGTTCTTTTGTTCTTGTTTTTCAGGAGTCATTCTGTTGGAGGTTTTTTCCCCTTTTTTGGAAGGGTTTTTTTCCCTCTGGCGCTATTTTCTGAAGGTCACGGTCTGTTCTTGGCGTTTCCATTGCCTACAGCACCGTGGCTACCAGAAAGAGTTGCCCCTTTTTGGGCCAAAGCCGAACACTCAAGATCCACGCCACGAGATCCGCAGATTCCAGGCGCAAGCAGCACGTGAGTCGTGACATCTGAGGGCTCTCTGAGTTGCTGAGAGCCCCCTCTGTCTCCCCCTCCTGGGTAGAGGCCACTAGGACCCTTCTGGTCCTGGGCAGCACCAATTTACGCTAACTGCAAGCTTTGTGTGTGCCAAGGCTTATTGGCGGAATCCAGTGACGCAAACCAGACTGCAATCATCCAACCAGCGTGGGGCATCTTCTGCACCAACCAGGAACCCGCATCTGTCTTCCTGGGTGCATAACTGACTTTGTCTTCTCATCGGTGGTTGTTCTTTTGCACCTTCATCCGGGTTAGCAGGGGCTCCTGTTCTCCCTGGACTCTTCAGTGCTCCTTGGACTTGGTCCCCTTCTTCCACAGGTCCTCAGATCCAGGAATCCATCGTTGGTGTCTTGCAGTCTCTTCTGGTTCTTGAATCATCTTCTATCAAGACTTCTTGTGTGTTTCAGGAAACGTACTGTGATTTACTCCTGTTTTCCTGGGCTGTGGGGTGGGTTTTATTACTTACCTTTGGTGTTTTCTTACACTCCCAGTGCCCCTCTACACACTACACTTGCCTAGGTGGGAAACCGACTTTCGCATTCCACTATTTTAGTATACGGTTTGTGTTCCCCCATGGCCCATTGCAACCTATTGTGATTTTCACTATTTGCACTGTTTTTTAACTGGTTTTTAAAGCTATTTCTGCATTCTAGTGTACATACTGTGTATATTACTTACCTCCTATGGGAGTATAGTCTCTAAGGTATTTTTAGCATTGTGTCACTAAAAATAAAGTACCTTTATTTTTGTAACACTGAGTATTTTCTTTCATGTGTGTGAGTACTGTGTGACTACGGTGGTACTGCACGAGCTTTGGATGTCTCCTAGATAAGCCTTGGCTGCTCATCCACAGCTACTTCTGGAGAGCCTGGCTTCTAGACACTGACTACACTACACTACACTAATAAGGGAAACTGGACCTGGTATAAGGAATAAGTACCTTTGGTACCCACCACACACCAGGCCAGACTCCTACATTACCCTAGGCTCTGAATTTGTACAACACATACTAGCAGTAAAGTGAGATTGCAAGGGCCACCTGTTGGCACCCTGAGGGCTGGCACAGGGCTTTACCTCAGACCCTGCAGTTGTACCATATACTAGCATTAAAGTGAGATGGCAGGGGCCACCTCTCGGCATTCCAAGGGCTGGCACAGGGCCTTACCCCAGGCCCTCAGGTTGTACCATATACTAGCAGTAAAGTGAGATGGCAAGGGCCACCTGTTGGCACCCTGAGGGCTGGCACGGGCCCTTACCTCAGGCCCTGAAGTTGTACCATATACTAGCAGTAAAGTGCAACTGCACGGGCCACCTGCTCCTGAGGATGCAGGTACTTGGCCTGGACAGAAAGTTTGACAAAACTGCTTTCAGAACCCCTTTCAGAGGGAGGCCACAGACGGACCTTTACTCCTGATGTCCCGAGGCCTGAGCCTTTTACTCACACCTCACAGAAGAGTCCATTGGACAGGGCGCCCGGCTGGTCCTCGCTCTGACCAACGCTCTGGACTTCCTCAAAGGGCACAATGATCTTGGCAAGCAGGGAGGCACTGGTGCTCCATGGTCTAGGGGCAGGTGGTCTTGGTTCCTCTGTGTGATATCCCCTCACCCTGCAGGAAGACTAGAAGGCCGCGGCTCCCAGTCCTGGTCACAGGGAGAAGTCTTGCAGAGCTTCTCCTCCTCACACTGCCTATCCGGCTGCTTAGGGGGTGTCAAACACCTGTTAGACTCCATTTTCAGACACTAAGGGGGTCATTCTGACCCTGGCGGTAATTACCGCCATGGCGGAGGTCTGCGGTAGCACCGCCAACAGGCTGGCGGTGCACCGCTGGGCATTCTGACCGCGGCGGTTCAGCCGCGGCCAGAAACGGAAAGTCGGCGGTGTCCCGCCGACTTTCCGCTGCCCTTGAGAATCCTCCATGGCGGCGAAGCGCGCTCCGCCGCCATGGGGATTCTGACACCCCCTACTGCCATCCAGTTCCTGGCGGTTCTCCCGCCGGGAACAGGATGGCGGTAGGGGGTGCCGCGGGGCCCCTGGGGGCCCCTGCAGTGCCCATGCCAATGGCATGGGCACTGCAGGGGCCCCCGTAAGAGGGCCCCAAAAAGAATTTCAGTGTCTGCCTAGCAGACACTGAAATTCGCGACGGGTGCAACTGCACCCGTCGCACCTTCCCACACCGCCGGCTCAATTCTGAGCCGGTGTCCTCGTGGGAAGGGTGTTTCCCGCTGGGCTGGCGGGCGGACTTTCGGCGGTCGCCCGCCAGCCCAGTGTGAAAGCCAGAATGACCGCCGCGGTCTTTCGGCGGGAACCGCGTGGCGGGCGGCGACCGCCGTCCGCCGCGGTCAGAATGACCCCCTAAATGTGACTTATAGGCTGAGTCTTTGAAGTACATGTTGGGGGGCTGCTTCCTTTCGAAGTCCCCACTCCACTCCTTTTCCTCCTGAAAATAGCCTGTCACAGTAGGAGCCCAGATCACGAGTGACAACTTGTAAGTGCAGGTTCTTTCCATGAGCCCAGCTCACCAGTGATAGCTTGAGAGTGCAGAACATTCTCACAAATCTAGTTCACCAGTGAAAGTTTGTGAGTGGAATACCTTCATTGGAGCCCACTTCACCAGTGACAGGTTGTGAGAGCAAATGCCTTCACACAAGCTCAGCTCACCAGTGACAACTTGTGAGTGCAAGGGCCCTGACATCTCAGATCACCAGTGACAGCTTGTGAGTGCAAGGGCCCTGACATCTCAGATCACCAGTGACAGCTTGTGAGTGCAAGGGCCCTGACATCTCAGATCACCAGTGACCGCTAGTGAGTGCAAGGGCCTTCGCACGAGCTCAGCTCACCAGCGACAGCTTGTGAACGTAGGCCCTTTACACAAGCCCAGCTCTCCAGTGACACCTTAAGAACACAGGTCCTTTTCACGAGCCCAGTTCACCACTGATTGCTTGTGAGTGCAGGTACTTCTCACAAGCTCAGCTCACCAGTGAAAGCTTGTAAGCGCAAGAGCCTTCCCACAAAACTGGATCACCAGTGGCAGCTTATAAGCGCAAGGGCCTTCGCACAAGCCCAGCTAACCTGTGACAGCTTGTGAGCTCTGGAGCCTTTGCACAAGCCTAGCTCAGCAGTCTTCACTGGGATTCTGCTAACCAAAGCCCCAGAGATTGTGCTCTCTCCTTCAAATGTGGTTGCTTTGGTAGCCTTTACACCCCACAATTGGTATACTGGTGTCCCCCTATAGTCCCTAGTATATAGTACTAAGGCACCCAGGGCATTGGTACACCAGGGTCCCCCATGGGCTGCTGCATGTATTACACCACCCATGGGAGCCCATGCAAACTCTGTCTGCAGGCCTGCCATTGCAGACTGCGTGAACAGGTGCATGCACCCTTCCTCTGCTGGTCACTGCACCAGGTCACTGTAAGTCACCCCTATGGCAGGCCCTCCTAGCCCAGGGGGCAGGGTGCAGGTTCATGTGTGTGAGGAAACCCCTGCATGAGCAAAGGGGCCTCTGTAAACTCAATTTCCAATGGACTGGACTTTGTAAGTGCGGGGAACCCATTTTACCCGTGCACTGGCCACAGGTCACTCACTACCTGTGGCCCAGCTACATAATGATAACTCCGAACCTAGGCATGTTTGGTATCAAACAGATCAGAATCATACCCCTCTAATGCCAGTATTGGTGGCATAATTCCATGCACTCTGGGGGCTCCTTTAGTTCCATAGAGGACCCCCCCCCCAATATTGCTCCTACCAATCTTTCAGGGTTTGTGGGCAGCCCGTGCTGCTGCAGCCCCCCAGACAGGTTTCTGCCCTCCTGCTGCTTGACCAGCTCAGGCAGAGGAAGGCAGAACAAAGGATTTTCTGTGAGAGAGGAAAACAACACCTCTCTCTTGGAAATAGGTATTACAAGACTGGGGAGGGGTAGCCTACCCAAGCCATCGGTTTTCTTTGAAGGGAACTGTAGGAGGCTGGCCCTCTTTGTAGTGTGCAAAGCGACGCACACTGTGCAGGGGGTCCGGGCAACCACAGGCTGGTCTACAGGGGTAAAAACTCGATCACTTAATGCTCTAATTTTTAAGGTAGCTTGGTTGAGAAGTTAGGCCAATCTTGGAGAAGTGCAAACCATTTGTTTTACTCACAGTATCAATCATGCAATTCACAAATTTGAAGGAATAACTCAAGGCCTATTTATAAAAGTACTTCAGATTTGTATATAAATTTTAGGACCAATATTATCAAAATTGGTGAAGTACTTTTTAAGATATGGATTTTTGAAGCTTTAATCAATGCAGTCCTTCTGTGCGTAATTACGCACCATAGGAACCAATCAGAAGATACCGTTAAAAATTCATGAAAAAAATCACATAGTTGCTTTACCAAGTTCCGCTTTTGCAGGTTGGTCAAGGTTGTTGGTGGGCAAGCTGTGCCAGCTGGAGAAGTTCGGCTGGCTCCCAATGCCGGCCGGAACAACGTTGGAAACTCTCTTGGAGCTGGTGCAGGGATACTGAGGGGGACCACTTGGAAAAGGTCTGCTCTGGTCAAGTTAACGGTGGTTCCTTTGGGTCCACTTGGAGTGCTGAGGTCGCAAGGGGTGAGGGACCCACTCAACAAGAGGATTATCTTCAAACTACTGATCCACGCACACAAGGCTCTCCACGACACAGGCCCTGCCTACCTCAACGAGCGCCTCAGCTATCACGTTCCCACCCGCCAGCTCCACTCCGCCAACCTCGCCCTCGCAACCGTCCCCTGCATCCACCATACCACAACCAGCAACAGATCCTTCTCACAACTCGCCGCCAAAACCTGGAACTCCCTCCCCGTCAACCTGCGTCTGACCCAGGACCTCCTGACTTTCAGGAAACGTCTCAATACCTGGCTATTCGAGCAGTAGCAACCCCAAACCCTCCCCCCTAGTGCCTTGAGACCCTAACGGGTGAGTCGCACGCTTAACAAATGATTGATTGATTGATTGACCCTTTGGGCACAGCAGGTTATTCGTTGCAGGGCACAGGGTGGCGGGGTGCAGCGCATGTTGGTGAGCCAGAGGTTGTGCGTAAAGATGACTTTAGGATATGGAGGAAGGTCTCTTTGAAGGTCGCTTACAGGACAACGAGGGCACTCTGGCCGGAGGTCCGGGGTGTTCCTGAAGTCCCTCGACTAGGGCTTAATACTGGTCCTTTTTCAGCTTTGGGCAAGCTGGTTTTCCTGGTGTCCAATGTCAGCTGACCAGTACCCAAGGTATTGGCACGATTCAGCCACTGGAGGATTTAGTGCCGCCAAACTTGGCACACTTGCGCGGTTTGTCTTCCTGGTCATTGGTGTCGTCGGGTCTGGCTGCAACTTCTGGTTCGGGAGATATTGGCCAGTCAGTGAAGTGACCCTCACTGGGTTGGTTCTTGGATTGTTACAGAGTGGTATGTCCACTCTGGAGGGAGTTCTTGGGCGACTGGTGAAGCCTAGAGGTCCTCTGGGTTTCTCAAGGTCAGTCCAGTGTCCATCTTCTCCGCAGCGGCGATTGTCGGGTCCTGGGTGCAGCAGGCAGGGTTTGGAGCCTTTTCTTGAGGCAGCAGGTCTACAGTTTTCGTGCCTTTGTTTGTCTTTGTGCTGGTCTTCTTTGTGTCCTTCGAATCTGATTTTGTGGTCTAGGGATGCCCGCTAAATACTGAACTTAGTGGGCGCTTTAGGGTGAACCTGGTAGTGTCCAATGGGACACTTACCTTTGGGTGGCTACACTCACTATAGTGACCACTTCTTGTGGGAAGGGTCACTTACCTAAACCTAACTGGCTGTTTTCCTTCCATCTAAGATGGAGGAAAATGAAATGGAGTGTCCACCTCACAGGTAACACCTTAGAGGTGTTAGCTCCTCCATCCAGGAAGGGTATTGTTTTACGAACAAGAGAGGCAGGGCTCTCCCCCAAGGTTTGTATACTTGCTGTCTGGAGGTGGCAGGCTGGATAGAACCAGTCAGCAACCATGCCAGGATAGTTAGCTTTTGCAGGGGACACCTCTAAGGTGACCCCTGGGTACATTTAGGGATAAATCCAATACTGGTACCAGTTTGGATTTATCATTCTGAGTTGTTTGATACCAAACAACCCAGGGTTCAGAGTGGCCATCATGTAGCTGGGAAACTCGTTTTGACCAGTGTCCAGCACATGCATTGAAATGGCTGCTCTGTTCACTCACTATATCCCAGGTTTGGCAAGGACACAGTGGGGGCATATTGCTCATGCAGCTATTTCATCACATATAGGCGGTCATTATGAACATGGCGGTGTGGGCTGCCATGCCAGCGGTGGCGGTAATTACCGCCACTGGCATGGCGGTCCAGACTGCCTTATAATGTTCGTGGCAGAACCACCACTTTTGAAACTCCGCCACCGCCAAGCTTCCGCCACCCGGCAGCCCAGCGGTGGAGGAGTTTCATATCCGACAGGGCAGCACTGCAAGCAGCGCTGCCAGCCGGATAATGATTCAGGTTCCAACAGCCCTTCCCTGGCGGTATACCCCGCCAGGGAAAGGCTAGTGGACTGGGTGAATCAGGGCCCCCATGTACAGCCCTGTCACGCATTTCACTGCCCGATTTATGGGCAGTGAAATGCGCGACAGGTGCTGCTGCACCCACCGCACTGCTACATTGCCGCCGGCTCCATCTGGAGCCAGCGTCAATGTTCAGGCCCTACATCCAGCCGGGCCGGCTGGCGGAAACACTGTTTCCGCCTGCTGGCCCAGCTGTATGTTCTTTATGTGGCCGGCAGGGGGTTCTGCGCGCTGACGGTCTTCTGTTAACCATCAGTGCCAAACTCGGCGGGTTTTCCCGCCAAGTTTGTAATGACCCTCATAATATGGAGCACCCTGCCCTAGGCCTGTAAACTAATATGGAGCATTGTGCCTTAGGTCTGTAAGGCCTGCCAGAAGGGTGTCCTACCCATAGTAAATGCAGTGTATGGGGGACAGGCACACATACAGTGTGCCATGTCGAGTTTGTGTTTTTAGGGTTTCCCCAGAACACTGTGCCTGCACCGGCAGTGCTGGGTGCATCTAGATGCATGGCCCTAGAGGGTGGAATAATCAGTGCTTCTGTCTTCAGGGTCCTACCCATAATACCCCATGCCCTGGGCACATAGGTACCCCTTTACTAGGGGTATATGGTGGTAGTTAAGGGTATAACCAATTGTGCCAATGCATCACAACAGTTTCAGGGAAAGAGCTCTGGCCCAGGGAACCTGATTGGCAGGGGCCCTGGGCACTACCAACTTCTAGGCTACATCAAACATCAGGCAAAAATTGGGGGCTAACCATGTCAAAAAGATACTCCTTATACTCCCCCACTCCCCACAAGTGAAACAGGATGAGGCTACCCTTTCCCTAGTGAGTCTTCATCATCTAAGTGGAAGAACCTAGAGAGGCCATCTGCACTGGCATGGGCAGTCCCAGGTCTGTGTTCCACTTGAAAGTCCACCCCCTGTAGGGAAATGGCCCACCTAAGTTGTCTGGGGTTTTCACCCTTCATTTGTTGAGGCCTGTGGTTAGTCTGAACTATAAAGTGAGAGCCCTAACAGGTAGGGTCTCATGTTCTTCGGGGCCCAAACTACAGCATAGTCTTCCCTCTCTATGGCACTTCAATTTTGTCCCCTAGGGAGTAGTTTTGTGCATATAAAAGCAACTGGCTGGTCATGTCCATCATCATTTTTCTGGGAAAGAACCGCTCCTATCCCCATTTCAGAAGCATCTGTCTGAACTATGAATTTCCTTGAGTAGTATGGTGCGTGTAGTACTGGAGCAGAGCACATAGCTTCCTTCAGAGTGTCAAAGGCCTTTTGACAACTACCTGTCCAGTTAACCTTTGTGGGGATTGTCTTGAAGGGTAGTTCCGAGAGGGGGGTAATTACAGTGCCATAATCCTTCACAAATCTCCGATTCTACCCTGTCAAGCCAAGGAATGCTCTGACTTGTGTCTAGGGCGTGGGGGTTTCCCAAGCCAGAAAAGTCTGAATCTTGGGTTGGAGGGGTTGCACTTGGCCTCCATGTAGGAGGCTGGCCTGGCTTGTAGTGGGTACCAGAGGTACTTACACCTTGTGCCAGGTCCAGTCATCCCTTATTAGTGTAGAAGAGGTGTTTCTAGCAGCTAAGGCTGATAGAAGGTAGCTATGGCAAAGCAGCTTAGGCTGAACTAGGAGACATGTAAAGCTCCTACTATACCACTGGTGTCATATGCACAATATCATAAGAAAACACAATACACAGATATACTAAAAATAAAGGTACTTTATTTTTATGACAATATGCCAAAAGTATCTCAGTGAGTACCCTCAGTATGAGGATGAGAAATATACACAAGATATATGTACACAAACCAAAATTATGCAGGTTATAGCAAGAAAAGTAATGCAAGCAGTGTAAAGTTACAATAGATTGCAATAGGAGCACATAGGTATAGGGGCAACACAAACCATATACTCCAAAAGTGGAATGCGAACCACAAATGGACCCCAAACCTATGTGAGCTTGTAGAGGGTTGCTGGGACTGTAAGAAAACAGTGAGGGTTAGAAAAATAGCCCACCCCAAGACCCTAAAAGGTAGGTGTAAATTGCACCTACAACCCTCAGAGAGCACAGAAATCGTGATAGGGGGATTCTGCAAGGAAAACCAACACCAGCAATGCAACAACAGTGGATTTCCGGACCTGAGTACCTGTAAGACAAGGGGACCAAGTCCAAGAGTCGCGACAGTGTCGAGGGGGGACAGGAGCCCAGGAAATGCCAGCTGAGGGTGCAAGGAAGCTGCCATCGGACGGAAGAAGCTTGGTGTTTTGCAAGAACGAAGAGGACTAGGAACTTCCCCTTTGGAGGATAGATGTCCCACGTCGTGAAGAAGCTTGCAGAGGTGTTCCCATGCAGAAAGACAGCAAACAAGCCTTGCTAGCTGCAAGGGTCATGGTTAGGGTTTTTGGATGCTGCTGTGGCCCAGGAGGGACTAGGATGTCGCCACTTGGATGAGGAGACAGAGGGGGCGCCCAGCAAGTCAGTGAGCCCTCACAGAAGCAGGCAGCACCCACAGAAATACCGGAACAGGCACTTGGAAGAAGAGTGAACCGGAGTCCACACGAAGTCACAAAAGGGAGTCCCACGACGCCGGAGGACAACTCAGAAGGTTGTGCACTGCAGGTTAGAGTGTCGGGGACCCAGGCTTGGCTGTACACGAAGGAAATCCTGGAAGAGTGCACAGGAGCCGGAGCAGCTGCAAATCACGTGGTACCCAGTAATGCAGTCTAGCGTGGGGAGGAAAGGACTTACCTCCACCAAACTTGGACTGAAGAGTCACTGGACTGTGGGAGTCACTTGGACTGGAGTTGCTGAGTTCCAGGGATCACGCTCGTCGTGCTGAGAGGGGACCCAAAGGACCGGTGATGCAGTCTTTTGTTGCCTGGGTTGCAGGGGGAAGATTCCGTCGACCCACAGGAGATTTCTTCAGAGCTCCTGGTGCAGAAAGGAGGCAGGCTACCCCCAGAGCATGCACCACCTGGAAACAGTCGAGAAAGCCGGCAGGATGAAGCGATACAAGGTTGCTAGTAGTCGTCTGGCTACTTTGTTGCGGTTTTGCAGGCGTCCTGAGCAGTCAGCGGTCGATCCTTTGGCAGAAGGTGAAGAGGGAGATGCAGAGGAACTCTGGTGAGCTCTTGCATTCATTATCTGAAGAATTCCCCAAAGCAGAGACCCTAAATAGCCAGAAAAGGAGGTTTGGCTACCTAGGAAGGAAGATTGGCTACTAACAGAGGTAAGAGCCTATCAGAAGGAGTCTCTGACGTCACCTGCTGGCACTGGCCACTCAGAGCAGTCCAGTGTGCCAGCAACACCTCTGAATCCAAGATGGCAGGGGTCTGGGGCACACTGGAGGAGCTCTGGGCACCTCCCCTGGGAGGTGCAGGTCAGGGGAGTGGTCATTCCCCTTTCCTTTGTCCAGTTTCACGCCAGAGCAAGGCTGGGGGATCCCTGAACCGGTGTAAACTGGCTTATGCAGAGATGGGCAGCATCTGTGCCCATCAAAGCATTTCCAGAGGCTGGGGGAGGCTACTCCACCCCAGCCTTTACACCTATTTCCAAAGGGAGAGGGTGTTACACCCTCTCTCAGAGGAAATCCTTTGTTCTGCCTTCCTGGGCTGCCTGGACCCCAGGAGGGCAGAAACCTGCAGCTGCAGTGGAGACACCGGAAACGCAGTTTGACAGTACCCGGGTTCTGTGCTAGAGACCCGGTGGATCATGGAATTGTCTCCCCAATGCCAGAATGGCATTGAGTGACAATGCCATGATCTAAGACATGTTACATGGCCATGTTCGGAGTTACCATTGTGACGCTATACATGGGTAGTGACCTATGTATAGTGCACACGTGTAATGGTGTCCCCGCACTCACAAAGTCTGGGGAATTTGCCCTGAACGATGTGGGGGCACCTTGGCTAGTGCCAGGATGCCCACACACACTAAGTAACTTTGCACCCAACCTTCACCAGGTGAAGGTTAGACATATAGGTGACTTATAAGTTACTTAAGTGCAGTGGTAAATGGCTGTGAAATAACGTGGACGTTATTTCACTCAGTCTGCACTGGCAGGCCTGTGTAAGAATTGTCAGATCTCTCTATGGGTGGCAAAAGAAATGCTGCAGCCCATAGGGATCTCCTGGAACCCCAATACCCTGGGTACCTCAGTACCATATACTAGGGAATTATACAGGGAGTGCAGAATTATTAGGCAAATGAGTATTTTGACCACATCATCCTCTTTATGCATGTTGTCTTACTCCAAGCTGTATAGGCTCGAAAGCCTACTACCAATTAAGCATATTAGGTGATGTGCATCTCTGTAATGAGAAGGGGTGTGGTCTAATGACATCAACACCCTATATCAGGTGTGCATAATTATTAGGCAACTTCCTTTCCTTTGGCAAAATGGGTCAAAAGAAGGACTTGACAGGCTCAGAAAAGTCAAAAATAGTGAGATATCTTGCAGAGGGATGCAGCACTCTTAAAATTGCAAAGCTTCTGAAGCGTGATCATCGAACAATCAAGCGTTTCATTCAAAATAGTCAACAGGGTCGCAAGAAGCGTGTGGAAAAACCAAGGCGCAAAATAACTGCCCATGAACTGAGAAAAGTCAAGCGTGCAGCTGCCACAATGCCACTTGCCACCAGTTTGGCCATATTTCAGAGCTGCAACATCACTGGAGTGCCCAAAAGCACAAGGTGTGCAATACTCAGAGACATGGCCAAGGTAAGAAAGGCTGAAAGAAGACCACCACTGAACAAGACACACAAGCTGAAACGTCAAGACTGGGCCAAGAAATATCTCAAGACTGATTTTTCTAAGGTTTTATGGACTGATGAAATGAGAGTGAGTCTTGATGGGCCAGATGGATGGGCCCGTGGCTGGATTGGTAAAGGGCAGAGAGCTCCAGTCCGACTCAGACGCCAGCAAGGTGGAGGTGGAGTACTGGTTTGGGCTGGTATCATCAAAGATGAGCTTGTGGGGCCTTTTCGGGTTGAGGATGGAGTCAAGCTCAACTCCCAGTCCTACTGCCAGTTCCTGGAAGACACCTTCTTCAAGCAGTGGTACAGGAAGAAGTCTGCATCCTTCAAGAAAAACATGATTTTCATGCAGGACAATGCTCCATCACACGCGTCCAAGTACTCCACAGCGTGGCTGGCAAGAAAGGGTATAAAAGAAGGAAATCTAATGACATGGCCTCCTTGTTCACCTGATCTGAACCCCATTGAGAACCTGTGGTCCATCATCAAATGTGAGATTTACAAGGAGGGAAAACAGTACACCTCTCTGAACAGTGTCTGGGAGGCTGTGGTTGCTGCTGCACGCAATGTTGATGGTGAACAGATCAAAACACTGACAGAATCCATGGATGGCAGGCTTTTGAGTGTCCTTGCAAAGAAAGATGGCTATATTGGTCACTGATTTGTTTTTGTTTTGTTTTTGAATGTCAGAAATGTATATTTGTGAATGTTGAGATGTTATATTGGTTTCACTGGTAATGATAAATAATTGAAATGTGTATATTTTTTTTTTTGTTAAGTTGCCTAATAATTATGCACAGTGATAGTCACCTGCACACACAGATATCCCCCTAACATAGCTAAAACTAAAAACAAACTAAAAACTACTTCCAAAAATATTCAGCTTTGATATTAATGAGTTTTTTGGGTTCATTGAGAACATGGTTGTTGTTCAATAATAAAATTAATCCTCAAAAATACAACTTGCCTAATAATTCTGCACTCCCTGTATGGGTGTTCCAGTATGCCAATGTGAATTGGTGAAATTGGTCACTAGCCTGTTAGTGAAAATTTGGAAAGCAAAGAGAGCATAACCACTGAGGTTCTGGATAGCAGAGCCTCAGTGAGACAGTTAGGCATCACACAGGGAACACATACAGGGCACACTTATGAGCACTGGGGCCCTGGCTGGCAGGGTCCCAGTGACACATACACTAAAACACCATATATACAGTGAAATATGGGGGTAACAAGCCAGGCAAGATGGTACTTTCCTACACCCCACCAACCGGGAGGCCCAAGTAAAGATCTTTTGCGTGCCCTATCTGGCACTTACTGGCCTTGATAGTGAGGCATGCCTTTTGCAGGTCCTCAAGGACCTTTCCCAGGTGGATCAGGTGAGCCTGCCAGGTGGAAATATAGACAGCTATGTCATCAAGTAAGCTGCATTAAACGTTTCCAGTCCAGCAAGGACTTGGTTCACCAACCTCTGGAAGGTGTCAGGTGCATTATTTAATCCAAAGGGCATAACAGTGAACTGATAATGCCCACTAGGAGTAAACAATGCTGACCTCTCTTTTGCTCCTGGGGTTGTCATAGTTTGACTCTTGCTCTAGGCAAGACTGCTGGTGTAAGGAAGACAGTACTTATGTTTGTAGGTGACTACGCCAGTCCTACAACAAGGTGCAACAGTCGTCCCAACCCTCCCAGCCTCAAGAGTGTGACATCTCAGGGAGGTCATGGTTAAATGGAGATTACCTCTTTCTCACATGAACACCATGTATCAATCAAACACAGGCACTGAAGGAGATGCAGTAAAGTTTTCAGTAGGTTTTATTAACAAGACTGCAATCTACGATAAGTTACATGGGCTGCAATGATTAGGATAAAGAACAGTGCAAGAAACAGAATTGTGAACACAAGAGTCATTAATACAAAGACTCCCACCATCTTGCAATAACATAAAATGACATGAGATATGGAATATGTCCTAATACTCCAGCATGATGAACCTAACCCCTAACTGTGAGAAAGTAGCCTCTTTCTAGCCTTGTTACCCCCACTTTTGGCCTGTATGTGAGTGTATGTCAGGTTGTTTTCACTGTCTCACTGGGATCCTGCTAGCCAGGGCCCAGTGCTCATAGTGAAAACCCTATGTTTTCAGTATGTTTGTTATGTGTCACTGGGACCCTGCTAGTCAGGACCCCAGTGCTCATAAGGTTGTGGCCTATATGTATGTGTTCCCTGTGTAGTGCCTAACTGTCTCACTGAGGCTCTGCTAACCAGAACCTCAGTGGTTATGCTCTCTCATTTCTTTCAAATTGTCACTAACAGGCTAGTGACCAATTTTACCAATTTACATTGGCTTACTGGAACACCCTTATAATTCCCTAGTATATGGTACTAAGGTACCCAGGGTATTGGGGTTCCAGGAGATCCCTATGGGCTGCAGCATTTCTTTTGCCACGCATAGGGAGCTCTGACAATTCTTACACAGGCCTGCCACTGCAGCCTGAGTGAAATAACGTCCACGTTATTTCACAGCCATTTTACACTGCACTTAAGTAACTTATAAGTCACCTATATGTCTAACCTTCACCTGGTAAAGGTTAGGTGCAAAGTTACTTAGTGTGAGGGCACCCTGGCACTAGCCAAGGTGCCCCCACATTGTTCAGGGCCAATTCCCTGAACTTTGTGAGTGCGGGGACACCATTACACGCGTGTACTACATATAGGTCACTACCTATATGTAGCTTCACAATGGTAACTCCGAATATGGCCATGTAACATGTCTAAGATCATAGAATTGCCCCCTCTATGCCATCCTGGCATTGTTGGCACAATTCCATGATCCCAGTGGTCTGTAGCACAGACTCTGGTACTGCCAAACTGCCCTTCCTGGGGTTTCACTGCAGCTGCTGCTGCTGCCAACCCCTCAGACAGGCATCTGCCCTCCTGGGTTCCAGCCAGGCCTGGCCCAGGATGGCAGAACAAAGGACTTCCTCTGAGAGAGGGTGTTACACCCTCTCCCTTTGGAAAATGGTGTGAAGGCAGGGGAGGAGTAGCCTCCCCCAGCCTCTGGAAATGCTTTGTTGGGCACAGATGTGCCCAATTCTGCATAAGCCAGTCTACACCGGTTCAGGGGACCCCTTAGCCCTGCTCTGGCGCGAAACTGGACAAAGGAAAGGGGAGTGACCACTCCCCTGACCTGCACCTCCCCTGGGAGGTGTCCAGAGCTCCTCCAGTGTGCTCCAGACCTCTGCCATCTTGGAAACAGAGGTGCTGCTGGCACACTGGACTGCTCTGAGTGGCCAGTGCCACCAGGTGACGTCAGAGACTCCAGCTGATAGGCTCCTTCAGGTGTTAGTAGCCTATCCTCTCTCCTAAGTAGCCAAACCCTCTTTTCTGGCTATTTAGGGTCTCTGTCTCTGGGGAAACTTTAGATAATGAATGCAAGAGCTCATCCGAGTTCCTCTGCATCTCTCTCTTCACCTTCTGCCAAGGAATCGACTGCTGACCACGCTGGAAGCCTGCAAACCTGCAACATAGTAGCAAAGACAACTACTGCAGCTCTGTAACGCTGATCCTGCCGCTTTCTCGACTGTTTTCCTGCTTGTGCATGCTGTGGGGGTAGTCTGCCTCCTCTCTGCACCAGAAGCTCCGAAGAAATCTCCCGTGGGTCGACGGAATCTTTCCCCTGCAACCGCAGGCACCAAAAAGCTGCATTACCGGTCCCTTGGGTCTCCTCTCAGCACGACGAGCGAGGTCCCTCGAATCCAGCGACTCTGTCCAAGTGACCCCCACAGTCCAGTGACTCTTCAGTCCAAGTTTGGTGGAGGTAAGTCCTTGCTTCACCTCGCTGGGCTGCATTGTTGGGAACCGCGACTTTTGCAGCTACTCTGGCCTCTGTGCACTTCCGGCGGAAATCCTTTGTGCACAGCCAAGCCTGGGTCCACGGCACTCTAACCTGCATTGCACGACTTTCTAAGTTGGTCTCCGGCGACGTGGGACTCCTTTGTGCGACTTCGGGTGAGCACCGTTTCACACATCCTCGTAGTGCCTGTTTCTGGCACTTCTCCGGGTGCTACCTGCTGCTGAGAGGGCTCTTTGTCTTGCTCGACGTCCCCTCTCTCTCCTGGTCCAATTTGCGACCTCCTGGTCCCTCCAGGGCCACAGCAGCGTCCAAAAACTCTAACCGCACGATTTGCAGCTAGCAAGGCTTGTTGGCGTTCTTTCGGCGGGAAAACACTTCTGCACGACTCTCCACGGCGAGCGGGATCCGTCCACCAAAGGGGAAGTCTCTAGCCCTTTTCGTTCCTGCAGAAACCTCAGCTTCTTCTGTCCAGTAGAAGCTTCTTTGCACCCGCAGCTGGCATTTCCTGGGCATTTGCCCATCTCCGACTTGCTTGTGACTTTTGGACTTGGTCCCCTTCTTCCACAGGTACCCTAGATTGGAAATCCACAGTTGTTGCATTGTTGGTTTGTGTCTTTCCTGCATTATTCCTCTAACACGACTTCTTTGTCCTTAGGGGAACTTTAGTGCACTTTGCACTCACTTTCCAAGGTCTTGGGGAGGGTTATTTTTCTAACTCTCACTATTTTCTAATAGTCCCAGCGACCCTCTACAAGGTCACATAGGTTTGGGGTCCATTCGTGGTTCGCATTCCACTTTTGGAGTATATGGTTTGTGTTGCCCCTATCCCTATGTGTCCCCATTGCATCCTATTGTAACTATACACTGTTTGCACTGTTTTCTAAGACTATACTGCATATTTTTGCTATTGTGTATATATATCTTGGGTATATTTCCTATCCTCTCACTGAGGGTACCCTCTAAGATACCTTGGCATATTGTCATAAAAATAAAGTACCTTTATTTTTAGTATAACTGTGTATTGTGTTTTCTTATGATATTGTGCATATGACACTAAGTGGTACTGTAGTAGCTTCACACGTCTCCTAGTTCAGCCTAAGCTGCTCTGCTAAGCTACCATTATCTATCAGCCTAAGCTGCTAGACACCCTATACACTAATAAGGGATAACTGGGCCTGGTGCAAGGTGCAAGTACCCCTTGGTACTCACTACAAGCCAGTCCAGCCTCCTACATTGGTTTTGCAGCGGTGGGATAAGTGCTTTGAGACTACTTACCACTCTTGTCATTGTACTTTTCATAAGAGAAAAATATACAAAACAAGTTCAGTGTATATACACATAGCCAAAAAGTTTTGCATTTCCTCTTTTCACTCTTTTCTAAGTGCTGAAAAGTACTCCTAACTTTCTAAAAAGTTCTAAAAAGTTTTAAAAGTTTTTTTTCTCTGTCTTTCTAAAAGCTCTGACAAACTTTTTATCTTTTACTATCACTTTAACTCTCTCTAAAAATGTCTGGCACAGGCCAAAATGTTGATCTGTCCAAACTTGCATATGACCACCTTAGCTGGAAAGGAGCAAGGAGTCTCTGTGTAGAGAGAGGTTTGAGTGTAGGGAAGAATCCTTCCTTGGAACTGTTACTTAACATGCTTAGAGAACAAGATAAGGCTAAAAGTGCCCCATCTGTTGAAAAAGTAGCTAATGGTTCTCAATCTGATCCAGGGACTTCCCCAGGAAAAGGTCCAGGAAAGAAACGTCCTAGCCTGCCCATTACTAGACAGTCTAGCATAGTTGGTACTGAGGTGGAGTCACATCATACAGATGATGTGCTCTCACATTACACTGTCAGCCAAGCTGTTAGGGTGGCTTCTGTAAGGGACAGGTCTCCTTCTGTTCATTCCCATCATACCTCTGTATCTAGGAATGTCCCTCCCACCAACCCTGATGACAGAATGTTAGAGAGGGAACTCAATAAATTGAGGGTGGAACAAACCAGACTGAAGCTTAAAAAGCAACAGCTGGATTTGGATAGACAGTCTTTTGAACTAGAGAAGGAAAGACAGAAGTTGGGTTTAGATACCCATGGTGGCAGCAGCAGTATTCCCCATAGTCATCCTGTAAAAGAGCATGATTCCAGGAATCTGCACAAGATAGTTCCCCCTTACAAGGAGGGGGATGACATTAACAAGTGGTTTGCTGCACTTGAGAGGGCCTGTGTTGTACAGGATGTCCCTCAAAGGCAGTGGGCTGCTATCCTATGGCTATCATTTAGTGGAAAAGGTAGGGATAGGCTCCTTACTGTGAAAGAAAGTGATGCCAATAATTTCCAAGTTCTTAAGAATGCACTCCTGGATGGTTATGGCTTAACCACTGAACAATACAGGATAAAGTTCAGAGAGACCAAAAAGGAGTCTTCACAAGACTGGGTTGATTTCATTGACCATTCAGTGAAGGCCTTGGAGGGGTGGTTACATGGCAGTAAAGTTACTGATTATGACAGCCTGTATAACTTGATCCTGAGAGAGCATATTCTTAATAATTGTGTGTCTGATTTGTTGCACCAGTACTTGGTGGACTCTGATCTGACCTCTCCCCAAGAATTGGGAAAGAAGGCAGACAAATGGGTCAGAACAAGGGTGAACAGAAAAGTTCATACAGGGGGTGACAAAGAGAACATTAAGAAGAAAGATGGTGAAAAATCTCAAGATAAGCATGGGGATAAGGGTAAAACCAAAGATCCCACTTCAAATCTTAAACACTCTTCAGGGGGTGGGGATAAAACAAATTCTTCCTCTTCTTCTCAACCTACACAATTTAAAAAGCCTTGGTGCTTTGTGTGTAAAAATAGAGGCCATAGGCCAGGGGATAAGTCCTGTCCAGGTAAACCCCCTGAGCCTACCACCACTAATACATCAAGCTCTAGTGCCCCTAGCAGTAGTGGTACTAGTGGTGGGACTGCTGGCAACAGTCAAGCAAAGGGTGTAGTTGGGTTCACTTATGGGTCCATAGTGGAAACTGATGTAATCAGTCCCAAGACAGTTTCTGTCACACCTAGTGGCATTGGCCTTGCCACACTGGCTGCTTGTCCCCTTACAATGGATAAGTGTAGGAGGCTGGGCTGGCTTGTAGTGAGTACCAAGGGGTACTTGCACCTTGCACCAGGCCCAGTTATCCCTTATTAGTGTATAGGGTGTCTAGCAGCTTAGGCTGATAGATAATGGTAGCTTAGCAGAGCAGCTTAGGCTGAACTAGGAGACGTGTGAAGCTACTACAGTACCACTTAGTGTCATATGCACAATATCATAAGAAAACACAATACACAGTTATACTAAAAATAAAGGTACTTTATTTTTATGACAATATGCCAAAGTATCTTAGAGTGTACCCTCAGTGAGAGGATAGGAAATATACACAAGATATATATACACAATAGCAAAAATATGCAGTATAGTCTTAGAAAACAGTGCATACAATGTATAGTTACAATAGGATGCAATGGGGAAACATAGGGATAGGGGCAACACAAACCATATACTCCAGAAGTGGAATGCGAACCACGAATGGACCCCAAACCTATGTGACCTTGTAGAGGGTCGCTGGGACTATTAGAAAATAGTGAGAGTTAGGAAAATAACCCTCCCCAAGACCCTGAAAAGTGAGTGCAAAGTGCACTAAAGTTCCCCTAAGGACAAAAGAGTTGTGTTAGAGGAATAATGCAGGAAAGACACAAACCAGCAATGCAACAACTGTGGATTTCCAATCTAGGGTACCTGTGGAACAAGGGGACCAAGTCCAAAAGTCACAAGCACGTCGGAGATGGGCAGATGCCCAGGAAATGCCAGCTGCGGGTGCAAAGAAGCTTCGACTGGACAGAAGAAGCTGAGGTTTCTGCAGGAACGAAAAGGGCTAGAGACTTCCCCTTTGGTGGACGGATCCCTCTCGCCTTGGAGAGTCGTGCAGAAGTGTTTTCCTGCCGGAAGGACGCCAACAAGCCTTGCTACACGCAAATCGTGCGTTTGGCGTTTTTGGACGCTGTTGGGGCCCAGGAGGGACCAGGAGGTCGCAAATTGGACCTGCAGAGAGAGGGGACGTCGAGCAAGACAAAGAGCCCTCACTGAAGCAGGTAGCACCCGGAGAAGTGCCAGAAACAGGCACTACGAGGATGCGTGAAACAGTGCTCGCCGGAGTTGCACAAAGGAGTCCCACGTCGCCGGAGACCAACTTAGAAAGTCGTGCAATGCAGGTTAGAGTGCCGTGGACCCAGGCTTGGCTGTGCACGAAGGATTTCCGCCGGAAGTGCACAGGGGCCGGAGTAGCTGCAAAGTCGCGGTTCCCAGCAATGCAGCCCAGCGAGGTGAGGCAAGGACTTACCTCCACCAAACTTGGGCTGAAGAGTCACTGGACTGTGGGGGTCACTTGGACAGCGTCGCTGGATTCGAGGGACCTCGCTCGTCGTGCTGAGAGGAGACCCAAGGGACCGGTAATGCAGCTTTTTGGTGCCTGCGGTTGCAGGGGGAAGATTCCGTCGACCCACGGGAGATTTCTTCGGAGCTTCTGGTGCAGAGAGGAGGCAGACTACCCCCACAGCATGCACAAGCAGGAAAACAGTCGAGAAGGCGGCAGGATCAGCGTTACAGAGTTGCAGTAGTCGTCTTTGCTACTATCTTGCAGGTTTGCAGGCTTCCAGCGCGGTCAGCGGTCGATTCCTTATCAGAAGGTGAAGAGGGAGATGCAGAGGAACTCGGCTGAGCTCATGCATTCGTTATCTAAAGTTTCCCCAGAGACAGAGACCCTAAATAGCCAGAAAAGAGGGTTTGGCTACCTAGGAGAGAGGAAAGGCTACTAACACCTGAAGGAGCCTATCAGCAGGAGTCTCTGACGTCACCTGGTGGCACTGGCCACTCAGAGCAGTCCAGTGTGCCAGCAGCACCTCTGTTTCCAAGATGGCAGAGGTCTGGAGCACACTGGAGGAGCTCTGGACACCTCCCAGGGGAGGTGCAGGTCAGGGGAGTGGTCACTCCCCTTTCCTTTGTCCAGTTTCGTGCCAGAGCAGGGGCTAAGGGGTCCCTGAACCGGTGTAGACTGGCTTATGCAGAATTGGGCACATCTGTGCCCAAGAAAGCATTTCCAGAGGCTGGGGGAGGCTACTCCTCCCCTGCCTTCACACCATTTTCCAAAGGGAGAGGGTGTCACACCCTCTCTCAGAGGAAGTTCTTTGTTCTGCCATCCTGGGCCAGGCCTGGCTGGACCCCAGGAGGGCAGATGCCTGTCTGAGGGGTTGGCAGCAGCAGCAGCTGCAGTGAAACCCCAGGAAGGGCAGTTTGGCAGTACCAGGGTCTGTGCTACAGACCACTGGGATCATGGGATCTTGCCAACTATGCCAGGATGGCATAGAGGGGGCAATTCCATGATCATAGACATGTTACATGGCCATATTCGGAGTTACCATTGTGAAGCTACATATAGGTAGTGACCTATATGTAGTGCACGCGTGTAATGGTGTCCCCGCATTCACAAAGTTCAGGGAATTGGCTCTGAACAATGTGGGGGCACCTTGGCTAGTGCCAGGGTGCCCTCACACTAAGTAACTTTGCACCTAACCTTTACCAGGTAAAGGTTAGACATATAGGTGACTTATAAGTTACTTAAGTGCAGTGTAAAATGGCTGTGAAATAACGTGGACGTTATTTCACTCAGGCTGCAGTGGCAGGCCTGTGTAAGAATTGTCAGAGCTCCCTATGGGTGGCAAAAGAAATGCTGCAGCCCATAGGGATCTCCTGGAACCCCAATACCCTGGGTACCTTAGTACCATATACTAGGGAATTATAAGGGTGTTCCAGTAGGCCAATGTGAATTGGTAAAATTGGTCACTAGCCTGTTAGTGACAATTTAAAAGTAATGAGAGAGCATAACCACTGAGGTTCTGGTTAGCAGAGCCTCAGTGAGACAGTTCGGCACCACACAGGGAACACATACATGCACACCTATGAGCACTGGGGCCCTGTGTGACAGGGTCCCAGTGACACATACATATAGGCCACAAACCTATGAGCACTGGGGTCCTGACCAGCAGGATCCCAGTGACACATAACAACCATACTGAAAACATAGCGTTTTCACTATGAGCACTGAGGCCTGGCTATCAGGATCCCAGTGAGACAGTGAAAACAGTGACAAACACCCTGACATACACTCACAAACAGGCCAAAAGTGGGGGTAACAAGGCTAGAAAGAGGCTACCTTCTCACAATAAGTACAGGCAGACAGTTTCAATAAATGGTGTTGAGGCCTTGGCCTACAGGGACACAGGTGCCAGTATCACTTTGGTGACTGAAAACCTAGTGCACCCTGATCAACACATCATTGGACAACAGTATAAGATTATTGATGTCCATAACTCCACTAAGTTTCTTCCCTTAGCTATAATTCAGTTTAGTTGGGGTGGAGTTACTGGCCCTAAGCAGGTGGTGGTATCACCTAGCTTACCTGTAGACTGTCTCTTAGGTAATGACCTAGAGGCCTCAGGTTTGGGCTGATGTAGAGTTTTATGCCCATGCAGCCATGCTGGGCATCCCTGAGGAATTGTTCCCTCTCATTTCTACTGAAATGAAAAAGCAAAGGAGAGAAGGCCTGAAAACTCAGGATCCCTCTCCATCAACAGGTAAAAAGGGTATCACAGTATCCCCTAACCACCCTACCATTCAGGATACCATTCCTGTGGTGGGAGAAACCTCTCCTGGGGTGGCACCTGTTCCAAGGGAATCATCAGCTGGCATAGCTGTACTCCCTGAGGTGGAAGTACCTCTCTGTGGGATAACTAACATTGGTGACAAAAAGAGCACCATTTTAGTTAACATAGAGCATCCCTCCAACCCTCCCAGAGAAACTTTAGTGCAGAAACCCTGCACTGCCTCACAACACTTAGGACAGCATCCCTGCCCTAGTGTGGAGCTCATAGGACAGCATCCCTGCCCTGCTCCAACTCAAGAGAAACAGCATCCCTGTTCTCTCTTCCAGCCAAATGGACAAAGTTTTTGCCCAGCTATGGCTTTTCTGAGACAGCATCCCTGTCTGGCATTTTCATCACTACAAATAGGTTCAGTGGACAATTCCCACTGCTCTAAACTAAAACTTACTGATAGAAACTCTGAAAATACATCTTCACATTGTGGCTTAGCTAAAAAACTTCAAACAGGGTGGTTTACATCCCCACAGGGAAGTAACCATATAGTGGATGATAAAGGGAGTAACCAGTCTATTGCAGAGCTACTCTCTACTTATCACCACTTAGACAATAAAGTCTCAACTGGCCAAGGTTAGCCTTATTGTCCTTCGTTTGGGGGGGGTCGGGGGGGGGGGGTTGTGTGAGAAAGTAGCCTCTTTCTAGCCTTGTTACCCCCACTTTTGGCCTGTTTGTGAGTGTATGTCAGGTTGTTTTCACTGTCTCACTGGGATCCTGCTAGCCAGGGCCCAGTGCTCATAGTGAAAACCCTATGTTTTCAGTATGTTTGTTATGTGTCACTGGGACCCTGCTAGTCAGGACCCCAGTGCTCATAAGGTTGTGGCCTATATGTATGTGTTCCCTGTGTGGTGCCTAACTGTCTCACTGAGGCTCTGCTAACCAGAACCTCAGTGGTTATGCTCTCTCATTTCTTTCAAATTGTCACTAACAGGCTAGTGACCAATTTTACCAATTTACATTGGCTTACTGGAACACCCTTATAATTCCCTAGTATATGGTACTAAGGTACCCAGGGTATTGGGGTTCCAGGAGATCCCTATGGGCTGCAGCATTTCTTTTGCCACCCATAGGGAGCTCTGACAATTCTTACACAGGCCTGCCACTGCAGCCTGAGTGAAATAACGTCCAAGTTATTTCACAGCCATTTTACACTGCACTTAAGTAACTTATAAGTCACCTATATGTCTAACCTTTACCTGGTAAAGGTTAGGTGCAAAGTTACTTAGTGTGAGGGCACCCTGGCACTAGCCAAGGTGCCCCCACATTGTTCAGGGCCAATTCCCTGAACTTTGTGAGTGCGGGGACACTATTACACGCGTGTACTACATATAGGTCACTACCTATATGTAGCTTCACAATGGTAACTCCGAATATGGTCATGTAACATGTCTAAGATCATGAAATTGCCCCCTCTATGCCATCCTGGCATTGTTGGCACAATTCCATGATCCCAGTGGTCTGTAGCACAGACCCTGGTACTGCCAAACTGCCCTTCCTGGGGTTTCACTGCAGCTGCTGCTGCTGCCAACCCCTCAGACAGGCATCTGCCCTCCTGGGGTCCAGCCAGGCCTGGCCCAGGATGGCAGAACAAAGGACTTCCTCTGAGAGAGGGTGTTACACCCTCTCCCTTTGGAAAATGGTGTGAAGGCAGGGGAGGAGTAGCCTCCCCCAGCCTCTGGAAATGCTTTGTTGGGCACAGATGTGCCCAATTCTGCATAAGCCAGTCTACACCGGTTCAGGGGACCCCTTAGCCCTGCTCTGGCGCGAAACTGGACAAAGGAAAGGGGAGTGACCACTCCCCTGACCTGCACCTCCCCTGGGAGGTGTCCAGAGCTCCTCCAGTGTGCTCCAGACCTCTGCCATCTTGGAAACAGAGGTGCTGCTGGCACACTGGACTGCTCTGAGTGGCCAGTGCCACCAGGTGACGTCAGAGACTCCTGCTGATAGGCTCCTTCAGGTGTTAGTAGCCTATCCTCTCTCCTAAGTAGCCAAACCCTCTTTTCTGGCTATTTAGGGTCTCTGTCTCTGGGGAAACTTTAGATAACGAATGCAAGAGCTCATCTGAGTTCCTCTGCATCTCTCTCTTCACCTTCTGCCAAGGAATCGACTGCTGACCACGCTGGAAGCCTGCAAACCTGCAACATAGTAGCAAAGACGACTACTGCAACTCTGTAACGCTGATCCTGCCGCCTTCTCGACTGTTTTCCTGCTTGTGCATGCTGTGGGGGTAGTCTGCCTCCTCTCTGCACCAGAAGCTCCGAAGAAATCTCCCGTGGGTCGACGGAATCTTTCCCCTGCAACCGCAGGCACCAAAAAGCTGCATTACCGGTCCCTTGGGTCTCCTCTCAGCACGACGAGCGAGGTCCCTCGAATCCAGCGACTCTGTCCAAGTGACCCCCACAGTCCAGTGACTCTTCAGTCCAAGTTTGGTGGAGGTAAGTCCTTGCCTCACCTCGCTGGGCTGCATTGCTGGGAACCGCGACTTTTGCAGCTACTCCGGCCTCTGTGCACTTTCGGCGGAAATCCTTTGTGCACAGCCAAGCCTGGGTCCACGGCACTCTAACCTGCATTGCACGACTTTCTAAGTTGGTCTCCGGCGACGTGGGACTCCTTTGTGCGACTTCGGGTGAGCACCGTTTCACGCATTCTCGTAGTGCCTGTTTCTGGCACTTCTCCGGGTGCTACCTGCTGCTGAGAGGGCTCCTTGTCTTGCTCGACGTCCCCTCTCTCTCCTGGTCCAATTTGCGACCTCCTGGTCCCTCCAGGGCCACAGCAGCGTCCAAAAACGCTAACCGCACGATTTGCAGCTAGCAAGGCTTGTTGGCGTTCTTTCGGCGGGAAAACACTTCTGCACGACTCTCCACGGCGAGAGGGATCCGTCCACCAAAGGGGAAGTCTCTAGCCCTTTTCGTTCCTGCAGAAACCTCAGCTTCTTCTGTCCAGTAGAAGCTTCTTTGCACCCGCAGCTGGCATTTCCTGGGCATTTGCCCATCTCTGACTTGCTTGTGACTTTTGGACTTGGTCCCCTTATTCCACAGGTACCCTAGATTGGAAATCCACAGTTGTTGCATTGTTGGTTTGTGTCTTTCCTGCATTATTCCTCTAACACGACTTCTTTGTCCTTAGGGGAACTTTAGTGCATTTTGCACTCACTTTCCAGGGTCTTGGGGAGGGTTATTTTTCTAACTCTCACTATTTTCTAATAGTCCCAGCGACCCTCTACAAGGTCACATAGGTTTGGGGTCCATTCGTGGTTCGCATTCCACTTTTGGAGTATATGGTTTGTGTTGCCCCTATCCCTATGTGTCCCCATTGCATCCTATTGAAACTATACATTGTTTGCACTGTTTTCTAAGACTATACTGCATATTTTTGCTATTGTGTATATATATCTTGTGTATATTTCCTATCCTCTCACTGAGGGTACACTCTAAGATACTTTGGCATATTGTCATAAAAATAAAGTACCTTAATTTTTAGTATAACTGTGTATTGTGTTTTCTTATGATATTGTGCATATGACACTAAGTGGTACTGTAGTAGCTTCACACGTCTCCTAGTTCAGCCTAAGCTGCTCTGCTAAGCTACCATTATCTATCAGCCTAAGCTGCTAGACACCCTATACACTAATAAGGGATAACTGGGCCTGGTGCAAGGTGCAAGTACCCCTTGGTACTCACTACAAGCCAGTCCAGCCTCCTACACTAACCTAGAAGAAAGCTAGGTGTGTTAAACCTAATCTGCCAGTACCATGTCCATGAGGAGAGCCCCAACCCTTGTTACCTTGGAATGAGGTCTCTAGATCAGACTTTGTGGGGGCACGAAGACTCGGTCAGCGTCAAGGCGACGTGTAGCATGGATAGCGTCGATGGCATCTGGTAGGAATCCCTCTGACTATCTGTCTATATGAGGTGCATTTATACAGATCTGATCGGACCCCTGACGTAGGACTGCTCCCAATCAATAGATAAGACATGCTTGGGGCGGCAATTACATAAACACAAAGCACAAAGTGGAAAAGTACCTAATCCGAATACCTACATCTTATCTATCTATGGTGCTGATAGTGACGCCTCAGCAGAGTGGCACTGATAGCAGGAAACTAAAACATTGTCCTAACTATAAACAATGCAGCCATCTTGGAAAGATACAATTAAATAAATGTGCTAAAACAGAGCAAGCTGAGTAGAGTAAAGGTCACTGGTGACGGGGGCACGAGTCTGCAAGTCAACGGCGAAGCTAACTCCTGCTTCCCAATAAAACAAGATAGGATTCACTACAGGTCAGGCCAATCTGCCAGTACCCAGATGTTAAATTACATGTTCTCAGATATTTGGCTGCCCCTAATGTGTCTACGAGCTCATCAGCTCTTGGAATTGGGCGGGCATCTGTTTTTGTCACAGAGTTGAGGCCTCTGTAGTCCACACAGAACCTCATTTCCTTTTTCTCTCCTTTATAGTGAGGCTTGGAACTAAAACTACTGGGCTAGCCCAAGAACTCTCAGAGGGTTCAATGGCACCCAAATCCAGCATATGTGTAACTTCTGCCAGTATACTCTCTCTGGCATGGTCTGTACATCTTGTTCTTGACAGGCAAGTTGACACCAATGTCCATATCATGGGGAGACCAGTTTGCCTTTCCAGGGTCATAGAGAACAGTCCAGCATACTGGTTGATGCCTTGCCTGTAATCAGTCTGCTGTTGCTCCGTGAGGGTGTCGGATAAGACCACTCCATCCACAGAACCATCTTGTGGGTTGATGGAGAGGAGATCAGGGAAAGGCTCACTTTCATCTTCCTGTCCCCCATCTGTAACCATGAGCATGGTCACATCGCCTCTGTCATAGAAGGGTTTTAGGCGGTTGACATGGATTATTCTTTTTGGATCCTTGCAACTGCCGAGGTCAACTAGATAAGTGACCTCCCCTTTTCTTTGAAGAATGGGATAGGGCCCAGACCATTTGTCCTGGAGGGCCCTTGGAGCAACAGGCTCCAAAACCCAAACTTTCTGCCCTGGTTGGAAATCCACCAACGTAACTTTCTGGTCTTACCAGAGCTTTTGAAGCTCTTCGCTGGCCTGAAGATTTTTGCTGGCTTTCTCCATGTACTCAGCCATTCTGGAACATAGGCCAAACACATAGTCCACAATATATTGCTTGGGTTCTTTGAGAAGTTTCTTCTAGCTTTCCCTTACAAGACTTAGTGGTCCCCTAACAGGATGCAAAAACAAATTCAAATGGAGAAAAACCTGTGGCATTTCCCAGTAGGTAAACAGCAGGCAAGAAAGCAGGACATCCCATCTCCGCCTGAGCTTTTCATGGAGTCCTCCAATCATGCCTTTTAGGGTCTGGTTACATTTCCCAACCAGCCCATTAGTTTGTGGATGGTATGGAATGGTGAACTCCACATTCCTGCCACATGTGTTTCAGGTATGCAGACATTACGTTTGACCGTCTGTCTGCCTTAGGTAACCCTACCCTGGTGAAGAGTTTGTGTTTTAGGTTTGAACCAGGATACTCCGCCTGCAATGGCAGTGCTGGGTGCATCTGGATGCCTTGCCCCAAAGTGTGGCACAATCTGTGCTGCTGCCCTCAAGAGCCTTCCCATAGTACCCCATGCCCTGGGCACATAGGTACCCATTTACTAGGGACTTATAGTGGCAGTTAACGGTGTATCCAATTGTGCCAATGCATCACAACAGTTTTAGGGAAAGAGCTCTGGCCCAGGGAACCTGGTTCGTTGTGGCCCTGGGCACTACAACTTCTAGGCTACTTTAAACATCAGGCAAAAAGTGAGGGCGAACCATGTCTCACTGGCACATTTGGTGGCCTCCTTGCATAAACTGGTTTGCACCAGTCCAGGGACCCCCAAGTCCCTGCTCTGGCACAAAACTGGACAAAGAAAAGGAGAGTGACCACTCCATTACCACCCCAGGGGTGGTGCCCAGGGCTCCTCCAGGTGGTCACTTGATTCTGCCATCTTGAAAACAAGATGTGCAGAGGCCCCTCGGAGCATCTGAGTGGCCAGGTCAGGCAAGTGACATCAGTGACTCCCTCTGATAGGTGGTTGCCGTGCAAAGTGACCAAGACCATCTGCTAGGGCTATTTAGGGATTCCCTTGTGGGTGGGTCCCCAGATTCAGGGTGCAAGACTTCACCAAGACTCCTCTGCAACTCCAACATGCATTTGCTAAAGGCCTATTGGTGGCCCTTCTGATAACTGACCATCTGCAACCCAGCTACTGACGTGGGACATAATCTGCATGACTCCAAGGATGTCCCAGCAGCTCCTGGGCTCCTGCGCTGTTCTTCATCTTCCATCGTCGACCCGGATCTTCATCCACAGAAGGGTGGGTAGTGGCTCCTGCCCTGCCTAGACACTCCATCATGGACTGGACTCTGTCCCCTTCTTTTGCAGATCCTCTTCTTCCAGAATCCACCTTTGGGTTCCTCTGGTCTGGTCCTGTTCTTGCAAAGTTCATTTTCTAAGTCCCCTAATTACGTCTGTTCTGCTGGTCGCTGGTCGTCACTTAGGTACTCCCCTCTTGTGGTCCCGAGTTCCCCAGCTCCCCTCTAACTACTCCATATCCTTGGGTGGGGGATTTCACTTCGCATTCCACTATTTTAGTATATGGTTTGGACCTCTCCTAAGGTCCTAGCTATTTTCTACAATTACTTGCTAATGCTTGTTGTTTCTTATGCTAATTCCTAACTATTACTGTGTATATAGTGTGTACTTACCTCCAACTGGGGGACTGCCTACAAGTAATCTAGTTCAGCGTTACCATAATAAAGTATCTTTATTTTTGCAACACTGTGTGGTTCCTTTCTGGTGTGATAAGCTACTGTGTGACTGCTGTGGTATTGCAAGTGCTTTGCACTCCTCCTACATAAGTCTTGGCTGCTCATCCACAGCTACCTCTAGAGAGCCCTGACTTCCTATACACTGTCTTCATTTACTGATGGGGGTTGCTTGGACCTGGCATAAGGCGCCAAAGGTGTTCACCACACACCAGGCCAGCTTCCTACACTGATCCCCAGTGACAGCTTGTGAGTCCAGGTCCTTCTCAGAAGCTCCACTTACGAGTGACAGTTTGTAAGTGCAAGGGCCTTCGCACGAGCCCAGCTCACCAGTAACAGCTTGTGAGCGCAAGGGCCTTTGCACAAACTCAGCTCACCAGTGACAGATTTTGACCGAGAGGGCCTTTGCACGAGCCTGGATCACCAGTGACAGCTTTTGAGCACAAGGGCCTTCACACAAGCTCAGCTCACCAGTGACAGCTTGTGAGTACCCGGCCTTCACACGAGTCCGAATCACCAGTGACAGCTTGTGAGCACAACGACCTTCGCACAAGCTCAGCTCACCAGCGGCAGCTTGTGAGTACCAGGGCCTTCGTACGAGTTCGGCTCACCAATTACAGCGTGTGAGTGACAGGGCCTTCACACAAGCAGTGATCACCAGTGACAGCATGTGAGCGCAAGGGTCTTCACAGAAGCCTGGATCACTAGTGGCAGCTTGTGAGCGCAGGTCCTTTACACGAGCCCAGCTCACAAGTGACAGCTTGTGAGCACAAGGACCTTTGTATGAGCCAGGATCACCAGCCACAGCTCGTGAGCGCAAGGTCTTTCGCAGAAGCCCAGATCGCCAGTGACAGCATGTGAGCGCCAGGGCCTTCGCACGAACCCGGATCACCAGTGACAGCTTATTAGCACCAGGGCCTTCACACGAGCCCGGATCACCAGTGACAGCTTGTGAGCGCCAAGGCTTTCGCACGAGCCCAGATCACCAGTGACAGCTTGCGAGTGCCAGGGCCTTCACACAAGCCAGGATTACCAGTGACAGCTTGTGAGTGCAAGGGCCTTTGCACGAGCCCTGCTCACCAGTAACAGCTTGTGAGCACAAGGGCCTTTGCACAAACTCAGCTCACCAGTGACAGATTGTGAGCACAAGGGCCTTTGCACGAGCCTGGCTCACCAGTGACTGCTTGTGAGTGCAGGTCCTTTCCACAAGCCCAGTTCACCAGTGACAGCTTGTGAGCGCAAGGGCCTTCACACAAGCTCAGCTCACCAGTGACAGCTTGTGAGTGCCTGGCCTTCACATGAGTCCGGATCACCAGTGACAGCTTGTGAGCACGACGACGTTCGCACAAGCTCAGCTCACCAACGGCAGCTTGTGGGTACCAGGGCCTTCGTATGAGCTCAGCTCACCAATGACAGCTTGTGAGTGACAGGGCCTTCGCACAAGTAGTGATCACCAGTGACAGTATGTGAGCACCAGGGTCTTCACAGAAACCTGGATCACCAGTGGCAGGTTGTGAGCGCAGGTCCTTTAAATGAGCTGAGCTCACTAATGACAGCTTGTGAGTGCAGGTCCTTTCCATGAGCCCAGCTCACCAATGACAGCTTGTGAGCACAAGGATCTTTGCACAAGCCCAGATCACCAGCCACAGCTCGTGAGAGCAAGGCCCTTCGCATGAGCCCAGATCACTAGTGACAGCTTGTGACCACAAGGCCCTTCGCACAAGCCCGGATCACCAGTGACAGCTTGTGAGTGCCAAGGCCTTCGCACGAGCCCAGATCACCAGTGACTCAAGCCCAGATCACCAGTGACAGCTTGTGAGTGCTAGGGTCTTCGCACGAGCCCGGATCACCTGTGACAGCTTGTGAACGCCAAGGCCTTCGCACGAGCCCAGATCACCAGTGACAGCTTGTGCTCGTAAGGGCCTTTGCACAAGCCCGGATCACCAGTGACAGCTTGTGAGCGCCAAGGCCTTCGCACAAACCCGGATCACCACTGACAGCTTGTGAGTGCAAGGGCCTTCGCACGAGCCTGGGTCACCAGTGACAGCTTGTGAGTACAAGGGCCTTCGCATGAGTCCAGATCACCAGTAACAGCTTGTGAGTGCCAAGGCCTTTGCACAAGCCCTGATCACCAGTGACAGCCTGTGAGCGCCAGGGCCTTCGCACGAGCCCAGATCACCAGTGACAGCTTGTGAGCGCAAGGGCTTCCGCAGGAGCCCAGATCACCAGTGACAGCTTGTGAGCGCAAGGGCTTCCGCAGGAGCCCAGATCACCAGTGACAGCTTGTGAGCGCAAGGGCCTTTGCACGAGCCCAGATCACCAGTGACGGCTTGTGAGCACAAGGGCCTTCGCAAGAGCCCAGATCACCAGTGACAGCCTGTGAGCATCAGGGCCTTCGCACGAGCCCAGATCACCAGTGACAGCTTGTGAGCGCAAGGGCCTTCGCACAAGCCCAGATCACCAGTGACGGCTTGTGAGCACAAGGGCCTTCGCAGGAGCCCAGATCACCAGTAACAGCTTGTGAGCGCCAGGGCCTTTCCAAAAGCCAAGTTCACCAGTGACAGCTTGTGAGCCCCAAAGCCTTCGCACGAGCCTGGGTCACCAGTGACAGCTTGTGAGTACAAGGGCCTTCGCATGAGTCCAGATCACCAGTAACAGCTTGTGAGCGCCAAGGCCTTTGCACGAGCCCAGATCACCAGTGAGAGCCTGTGAGCGCAAGGGCCTTCGCAGGAGCCCAGATCACCAGTGACAGCCTGTGAGCGCCAGGGCCTTCGCACAAGCCCAGATCACCGGTGACAGCTTGTGAGCGCAAGGGCCTTCGCATGAGCCCAGATGACCAGTGATGGCTTGTGAGCACAAGGGACTTCGCACGAGCCCAGATCACCAGTGACAGCCAGTGAGCACAAGGGCCTTCGCAGGTGCCCAGATCACCAGTAACAGCTTGTGAGTGCCAGGGCCTTCGCACAGGCCCAGATCACCAGTGACAGCTTGTGAGCGCCAGGGCCTTCGCACAAGCCCAGATCACCAGTGACAGCCTGTGAGAACCAGGGCTTTTGCACGAGCCCGGATCGCCAGTGACAGCCTGTGAGCGCCAGTGCCTTCGCACGAGCCCGGATCACTAGTGACAGCCTGTGAGAACCAGGGCTTTCGCACGAGCCCGGATCACCAGTGACAGCCTGTGAGCGCCAGTGCCTTCGCACAAGCCCAGATCACCAGTGACAGCCTGTGAGAACCAAGGCCTTCGCAGGAGCCCAGATCACCAGTGACAGCTTGTGAGCACAAGGGCCTTCGCAGGAGCCCAGATCACCAGTAACAGCTTGTGAGCACCAGGGCCTTCGCAGGAGCCCAGATCACCAGTAACAGCTACTGAGTGCCAGGACCTTCGCACGAGCCCAGGTCACCACTGACAGCTTGTGAGCGCAAGGGCCTTTGCACAAGCCCAGATCACCAGTGACAGCCTGTGAGCGCCAGGGCCTTTGCACGAGCCCAGATCACCAGTAACAGCTTGTGAGCACTAGGGCCTTCGCAGGAGCCCAGATCACCAGTAACAGCTTGTGAGCACCAGGGCCTTCGCAGGAGCCCAGATCACCAGTAACAGCTATTGAGTGCCAGGACCTTCGCACGAGCCCAGGTCACCACTGACAGCTTGTGAGCGCAAGGGCCTTTGCACAAGCCCAGATCACCAGTGACAGCCTGTGAGCGCCAGGGCCTTTGCACGAGCCCAGATCACCAGTAACAGCTTGTGAGCACTAGGGCCTTCGCAGGAGCCCAGATCACCAGTAACAGCTTGTGAGTGCCAGGGCTTTCGCACGAGCCCGGATCGCCAGTGACAGCCTGTGAGCGCCAGGGCCTTCGCACGAGCCCGGATCACCAGTGACAGCCTGTGAGCGCCAGGGCCTTCGCACGAGCCCGGATCACCAGTGACAGCCTGTGAGCGCCAGTGCCTTCGCACAAGCCCAGATCACCAGTGACAGCCTGTGAGAACCAAGGCCTTCGCAGGAGCCCAGATCACCAGTGACAGCTTGTGAGCACAAGGGCCTTCGCAGGAGCCCAGATCACCAGTAACAGCTTGTGAGCACCAGGGCCTTCGCAGGAGCCCAGATCACCAGTAACAGCTACTGAGTGCCAGGACCTTCGCACGAGCCCAGGTCACCACTGACAGCTTGTGAGCGCAAGGGCCTTTGCACGAGCCCAGATCACCAGTGACAGCTTGTGAGCGCAAGGGCTTCCGCAGGAGCCCAGATCACCAGTGACAGCCTGTGAGCGCCAGGGCCTTTGCACGAGCCCAGATCACCAGTAACAGCTTGTGAGCGCCAGGGCCTTCGCACGAGCCCGGATCGCCAGTGACAGCCTGTGAGCGCCAGGGCCTTCGCACGAGCCCGGATCACCAGTGACAGCTTGTGAGCACAAGGGCCTTCGCACAAGCCCAGATCACCAGTGACAGCCAGTGAGCACAAGGGCCTTCGCAGGTGCCCAGATCACCAGTAACAGCTTGTGAGTGCCAGGGCCTTCGCACAGGCCCAGATCACCAGTGACAGCTTGTGAGCGCCAGGGCCTTCGCACAAGCCCAGATCACCAGTGACAGCCTGTGAGAACCAGGGCTTTTGCACGAGCCCGGATCGCCAGTGACAGCCTGTGAGCGCCAGTGCCTTCGCACGAGCCCGGATAACTAGTGACAGCCTGTGAGAACCAGGGCTTTCGCACGAGCCCGGATCACCAGTGACAGCCTGTGAGCGCCAGTGCCTTCGCACAAGCCCAGATCACCAGTGACAGCCTGTGAGAACCAAGGCCTTCGCAGGAGCCCAGATCACCAGTGACAGCTTGTGAGCACAAGGGCCTTCGCAGGAGCCCAGATCACCAGTAACAGCTTGTGAGCACCAGGGCCTTCGCAGGAGCCCAGATCACCAGTAACAGCTACTGAGTGCCAGGACCTTCGCACGAGCCCAGGTCACCACTGACAGCTTGTGAGCGCAAGGGCCTTTGCACAAGCCCAGATCACCAGTGACAGCCTGTGAGCGCCAGGGCCTTTGCACGAGCCCAGATCACCAGTAACAGCTTGTGAGCACTAGGGCCTTCGCAGGAGCCCAGATCACCAGTAACAGCTTGTGAGTGCCAGGGCTTTCGCACGAGCCCGGATCGCCAGTGACAGCCTGTGAGCGCCAGGGCCTTCGCACGAGCCCGGATCGCCAGTGACAGCCTGTGAGCGCCAGGGCCTTCGCACGAGCCCGGATCACCATCCTTGCCAGGAAGCTCTCAGCTAAGAATGATGCACAGATGCAGGGCGGCTGAAAGGCGCTGACAGATGCCTCATGTGCTGTTTACCTCTTGCTCAGCGAGTCTTTCAAGAGCTGCCTCCTTCCCTGGCTGACCCCACCTGCTGGCGCACATACCTGCACCTGAGTACACCAGCCGCATTCTCACCCCCCGCCCCCGGATCCATCAGCGCCCTCTGCCCTGGCGATGCGCCAGGTGCCCCTCCCAGGAGATGCGGGCATCTCTCTGCCCACAGGGCGAGGCCATGTCCCAGGGCAGAGGGGCGCTGAGGGAGGAGAGGTCGATGATGTCGAGGGCACGGGGTGGTAACAGGTGACGTGGGTGCCTGTGAGATGCCCTACTTGTGCCAGACTCCAGTGCAGGCCACTGGGAGCCTGTGAGGTGCAGTGACCCCGCCAGGCCCTAGTGTAGGGCACAGGAATCCTGTGAGGCGCAGTGACCCCCGCCAGGCCCTAGTGCAGGCCACAGGGAGCCTGTGAGGTGCAGTGACCCCCGCCAGGCCCCAGTGCAGGCCACTGGGAGCCTGTGAGGTGCAGTGACCCCCGCCAGGCCCCAGTGCAGGCCACTGGGAGCCTGTGAGGTGCAGTGACCCCGCCAGGCCCTAGTGTAGGGCACAGGAAGCCTGTGAGGTGCAGTGACCCCCGCCAGGCCCCAGTGCAGGCCACTGGGAGCCTGTGAGGTGCAGTGACCCCGCCAGGCCCTAGTGTAGGGCACAGGAATCCTGTGAGGCGCAGTGACCCCGCCAGGCCCTAGTGCAGGCCACAGGGAGCCTGTGAGGTGTAGTGACCCCCGCCAGGCCCCAGTGCAGGCCACTGGGAGCCTGTGAGGTGCAGTGACCCCCGCCAGGCCCCAGTGCAGGCCACTGGGAGCCTGTGAGGTGCAGTGACCCCGCCAGGCCCTAGTGCAGGCCACTGGGAGCCTGTGAGGTGCAGTGACCCCCGCCAGGCCCCAGTGCAGGCCACTGGGAGCCTGTGAGGTGCAGTGACCCCGCCAGGCCCTAGTGTAGGTCACAGGAATCCTGGGAGGTGCAGTGACTCCTTCCAGCCCCCAAAGCAGGCCACAGGGAGCCTGTGAGGTGCAGTGACCCCCTCCAGGCCCTAGTGTAGGTCACATGAATCCTGTGAGGTGCAGTGACCCCTGACAGGCCCTAATGTAGGTCACAGGAATCTTTGAGGTGCAGTGACCCCGCCAGGCCCCAGTGCAGGCCACTGGGAGCCTGTGAGGTGCAGTGACCCCGCCAGGCCCTAGTGTAGGTCACAGGAATCCTGGGAGGTGCAGTGACTCCTTCCAGCCCCCAAAGCAGGCCACAGGGAGCCTGTGAGGTGCAGTGACCCCCTCCAGGCCCTAGTGTAGGTCACATGAATCCTGTGAGGTGCAGTGACCCCTGACAGGCCCTAATGTAGGTCACAGGAATCTGTGAGGTGCAGTGACCCCGCCAGACCCCAGTGCAGGCCACTGGGAGCCTGTGAGGTGCAGTGACCCCCGCCAGGCCCTAGTGTAGGTCACAGGAATCCTGTGAGGTGCAGTGACCCCCGCCAGGCCCTAATGTAGGTCACAGGAATCCTGTGAGGTGCTGTGACCACGCCAGGCCCTAGTGTAGGTCACAGGAATCCTGTGAGGTGCAGTGACTCCTTCCAGGCCCCAAACCAGGTCACAGGAATCCTGTGAGGTGCATTGACCCCCTGCTAGGCCCTAGTGTAGGTCACAGGAAGCTTGGGAGGTTAAGTGACCCCTGCCAGGCCCCAGTGCAGGTCACAGGGAGCTTGGAAGGAAAGGTTACCCCTGCCAGGCCACAGTGCAGGTCACAGGGAGCTTGGGAGGTAAAGTGACCCCTGCCAGGCCACAGTGCAGGTCACAGGGAGCTTGGGAGGTAAAGTGACCCTTGCCAGGCCACAGCGCAGGTCACAGGGAGCTTGGGAAGTAAAGTGACCCCTGCCAGGCCACAGTGCAGGTCACAGGCAGCCTGTGAGGTGCAGTGACCCCCACCAGGCCCTAGTACCCTTCGCACTCGAGAGGCGGTGCCTGGGTGCAGATGGTTCAAGGGCGAGTGTGAGTGGACACCCAGTACCCATCTCAGTCGAGAGGCGGTGCCTGGGTGCAGATGGTTCAAGGGCCGAGTGTGAGTGGACAACGAGTACCTCCTCACTCTAGAGGCGGTGCCTGGTTGCAGATGGTTCAAGGACAGAGTGTGAGTGGACACTGAGTACTCTTCGCACACGAGAGGCAGGGCCTGGGTGCAGATGGTTCCAGGGCGAGTGTGAGTGGACAACGAGTACCTTTCGCACTCGAGAGGTGGTGCCTGGGTGCAGATGGTTCAAGGACCGAGTGTAAGTGGACACTGAGTATCCTTCTCAGTTGAGAGGCGGTGCCTTGGTGCAGATGGTTCGAGGGCTGAGTGTGAGTGGACACCGAGTACCTCCTCACTCAAGAGGCGGTGCCTCAAGGGCCGAGTGTGAGTGGACACCGAGTACCTCCTCACTCAAGAGGCGGTGCCTGGGTGCAGATGGTTCAAGGCCCGAGTGTGAGTGGACACCGAGTACCTCCTCACTCAAGAGGCGGTGCCTGGGTGCAGATGGTTCAAAGGCTGAGTGTGAGTGGACACCCAGTGTCCTTCTCACTTGAGAGGCGATGCCTGGGTGCAGATGGTTCAAGGACCGAGTGTGAGTGGACACAGACTTCCTCAACACTCAAAAGGTGGTTCCTAGAGAAGGGTCAAGGGCGAGTGTGAGTGGACACCGAGTACCCTTCGCACTCGAGAGGCGGTGCCTGGGTGCAGATGGTTCAAGGACGGAGTGTGAGTGAACACAGAGTACCCTTCTCAGTCGAGAGGTGGTCCCTGGGTGCAGATGGTTCAAGGGCGAGTGTGAGTGGACACCCAGTACCCATCTCAGTCGAGAGGCAGTGCCTGGGTGCAGATGGTTCAAGGGCTGAGTGTGAGTGGACATCGAGTACCTCCTCACTCAAGAGGCGGTGCCTGGGTGCAGATGGTTCAAGGGCGAGTGTGAGTGGGCACCAAATACCTCCTCACTCAAGAGGCGGTGCCTGTGTGCAGATGGTTCAAGGGCCGAGTGTGAGTGGACACAGAGTACCTCCTCACTGAAGAGGTGGTGCCTGGGTGCAGATGGTTCAATGGCTGAGTGTGAGTGGACATCTAGTACCCTTCTCAGTCGAGAGGCGGTGCCTGGGTGCAGATGGTTCAAGGGCTGAGTGTGAGTGGACACTGAGTATCCTTCGCACTCGAGAGGCGGTGCCTGGGTGCAGATGGTTCAAGGGCCGAGTGTGAGTGGACACCGAGTACCCTTCTCAGTCGAGAGTGGTGCCTGGGTGCAGATGGTTCAAGGGCCGAGTGTGAGTGGACACAGAGTACCTCCTCACTGAAGAGGTGGTGCCTGGGTGCAGATGGTTCAAGGGCCGAGTGTGAGTGGACACCGAGTACCCTTCTCAGTCGAGAGGCGGTGCCTGGGTGCAGATGGTTCAAGGGCTGAGTGTGAGTGGACACCCAGTGTCCTTCTCACTTGAGAGGCGGTGCCTGGGTGCAGATGGTTCAAGGGCCGAGTGTGAGTGGACACAGAGTACCCTTCGCATTTAAGAGGTGGTGCCTGGGTGCAGATGGTTCAAGGACCGAGTGTGAGTGGACACCGAGTACCCTTCTCAGTCGAGAGGCGGTGCCTGGGTGCAGATGGTTCAAGGGCTGAGTGTGAGTGGACACTGAGTATCCTTCGCACTCGAGAGGCGGTGCCTGGGTGCAGATGGTTCAAGGGCTGAGTGTGAGTGGACACAGAGTACCTCCTCACTGAAGAGGTGGTGCCTGGGTGCAGATGGTTCAAGGGCTGAGTGTGAGTGGACACCGAGTACCCTTCTCAGTCGAGAGTGGTGCCTGGGTGCAGATGGTTCAAGGGCTGAGTGTGAGTGGACACCGAGTACCCTTCTCAGTCGAGAGGCGGTGCCTGGGTGCAGATGGTTCAAGGGCCGAGTGTGAGTGGACACCGAGTACCCTTCTCAGTCGAGAGTGGTGCCTGGGTGCAGATGGTTCAAGGGCTGAGTGTGAGTGGACACCGAGTACCCTTCGCACTCGAGAGGCGGTGCCTGGGTGCAGATGGTTCAAGGGCCGAGTGTGAGTGGACATCGAGTACCCTTCTCAGTCGAGAGTGGTGCCTGGGTGCAGATGGTTCAAGGGCTGAGTGTGAGTGGACACCGAGTACCCTTCTCAGTCGAGAGGCGGTGCCTGGGTGCAGATGGTTCAAGGGCCGAGTGTGAGTGGACACCGAGTACCCTTCTCAGTCAAGAGGCGGTGCCTGGGTGCAGATGGTTCAAGGGCTGAGTGTGAGTGGACACCGAGTACCCTTCGCACTCGAGAGGCGGTCCCTAAATAGAGAGGCGCTAAGGCGTGAGTGTAAGTTGACACAAGTCCCTTCTCACCCAATAAACATTCCCTGGATAGAGCTGGTTCAGAGACTGAGTGTGGCTGGGCTCAGAGTACCCTCTTGACCTGACCCCTCCTACCTCGAGGTGACCGCTGGGCTCCAGACTGTACCTCACAGCTACAATTCTGCTAATTCCCAATACCACTAGGTGCAGTTTCTCTACTTCAGAATTACTGTGTTTACTTGTTTAACTCTGTCCCATCCCTTTGTTGTCCTCCTTTAAGATTGCCGTTTGGTTCCCTTTTGGCGTAAACCCCTTTAATAACTGGAATACACCTGGGATGTGACAGTGCTGCTGTCACACAGACCTCCTGCTTACCACACACAGGGTAAGCGCTGACTCTGTACCCTTGAGCCACTGGCTTTCTGCGACCAGCCTCTTTCAGCCATTGGCTTTGTCCGACCAGCCTCTTTCAGCCATTGGCTTTCTGCGACCAGCCTCTTTCAGCCATTGGCTTTGTCCGACCAGCCTCTTTCAGCCATTGGCTTTCTGCGACTAGCCTCTTTCAGCCATTGGCTTTCTGCGACCAGCCTCTTTCAGCCATTGGCTTTCTGTGACTAGCCTCTTTCAGCCATTGGCTTTCTGTGACCAGCCTCTTTCAGCCATTGGCTTTCTGTGACCAGCCTCTTTCAGCCATTGGCTTTGTCCGACCAGCCTCTTTCAGTCAATGGCTTTCAGAGACCAGCCTCTCCCACCCATCAGCCTTCTCGACCAGTCTCTGAGCCATTGGCTTTCTTCAACCAGCCTCTTTCAGCCATTGGCTTTCTGCAACCAGCCTCTTTCAGCTGCGACCAGCCTCTTTCAGCCATTGGCTTTCTGCAACCGGCCTCTTTCAGCCATTGGCTTTCTGCAACCAGTCTCTTTCAACCATTGGCTTTCTGCAACCAGTCTCTTTCAGCCATTGGCTTTCTGCGACCAGCCTCTTTCAGACATTGGCTTTCTGCGACTAGCTTCTTTCCGCCATTGGATTTGTCCAACCAGCCTCTTTCAGTCAATGGCTTTCAGAGACCAGCCTCTCCCACCCATCAGCCTTCTCGACCAGTCTCTTTCAGCCATTGGCTTTCTTCAACCAGCCTCTTTCAGCCATTGGCTTTCTCCAACCAGCCTCTTTCAGCTGCGACCAGCCTCTTTCAGCCATTGGCTTTCTGCAACCAGCCTTTTTCAGCCATTGGCTTTCTGCAACCAGTCTCTTTCAGCCATTGGCTTTCTGCGACCAGCCTCTTTCAGCCATTGGCTTTCTGCGACCAGCCTCTTTCAGCCATTGGCTTTGTCCGACCAGCCTCTTTCAGTCAATGGCTTTCAGAGACCAACCTCTCCCACCCATCAGCCTTCTCGACCAGTCTCTTTGAGCCATTGGCTTTCTTCAACCAGCCTCTTTCAGCCATTGGCTTTCTGCAACCAGCCTCTTTCAGCTGCGACCAGCCTCTTTCAGCCATTGGCTTTCTGCAACCAGCCTCTTTCAGCCATTGGCTTTCTGCAACCAGTCTCTTTCAGCCATTGGCTTTCTGCAACCAGTCTCTTTCAGCCATTGGCTTTCTGCGACCAGCCTCTTTCAGACATTGGCTTTCTGCGACTAGCCTCTTTCCACCATTGGCTTTGTCCGACCAGCCTCTTTCAGTCAATGGCTGAAAGAGACCAGCCTCTCCCACCCATCAGCCTTCTCGACCAGTCTCTTTCAGCCATTGGCTTTCTTCAACCAGCCTCTTTCAGCCATTGGCTTTCTGCAACCAGCCTCTTTCAGCCATTGGCTTTCTGCAACCAGTCTCTTTCAGCCATTGGCTTTCTGCGACCAGCCTCTTTCAGCTATTGGCTTTCTGCGACTAGCCTCTTTCCGCCATTGGCTTTGTCCGACCAGCCTCTTTCAGTCAATGGCTTTCAGAGACCAGCATCTTCCACCCATCAGCCTTCTCGACCAGCCTCTTTCAGCCATTGGCTTTCTTCAACCAGCCTCTTTCAGCCATTGGCTTTCTTTGACCAGCCTCTTTCAGCTGCGACCAGCCTCTTTCAGCCATTGGCTTTCTGCAACCAGCCTTTTTCAGCCATTGGCTTTCTGCGACCAGCCTCTTTCAACCATTGGTTTCTGCAACAATCTCTTTCAGTCACTGGCTTTCTGCGACCAGCCTCTTTCAGCCATTGGTTAGAAACACTGTCAATTACTTCTTGGCAAGGCTCAGTAAAGCAAACGCTCTTACTCATGCTTTTCACATCTTGACTGTCTCCTTCCGCCTCCCCGGGAATGCTTGCATTGAGCTGCAGAAGGGACTACTTTACAACTACTACCCTAACGCTGCGCTCCAGCGGCCTTTAAAGCACGTGTGCTCGGGACAGCAGCTTGAAGCACAGACCTAGAGGGTCCGCAACGCTCGTCTCCTTTTATCATTTTTGTTAATCTTTTCACCCTGACTTTCCTATCTACTTTGGAATTCCGTTTTGCTATATTTCTTTTCACCTTTTGTGTTTTTTTTTCTCTTCTTTTTTTTGTTTTTTTGTTTTCCTTACGAGGACATCCACTGAACCCCATTTTTTCCCTTGTCCATTCCCTCCCCGGTTCCTGTTTTTGGAATACTTTCCTACTCTAGTTTCCCGAGTTTTCTATTTTTGCATCTTTCGAATGTTTACGTTCAGAAAGAAGAATGTGCAAGTGATATATTAGAAGTAAAAAACACTCCGAAGTGCTGAGGGGAGGGTGGCTTCCGAAGGGCTATGAGTTGGGGAAGGGGGGGAGATACTGTCCAGCTTCTGCCCCCCCCAGGCCATGGCCGGAGAGAGGGGGCCGGGAGAGGACACCCACCACCCTTCTGCCCTCTCCAGGAGCAGATTCCTGGAGAGAAGGCCCGGGGGAGAGCGATCCCTGCAGGATTAACATCCTGCCTCCTTCTGACGAAAGAAAACAAACATTGGCAAAGAGAGGCCCGGCCCTAGATGAGGAATCTTTGAGTGCTTGTTCATCCAGTTTGAGATCTGATGACAGGAGCCCCCCCGCCCCCGCATTAATCTCTCGCTCCAAGGATATTGGCTGACCCCCCGTGACCCGCTGCGTGTGCCTCAGCCCTGCCAAAGGCATCGCTCCGTGCCAACCGGGCAAACAGATGAACAAAGCAGAAACTCTCCTCTCAGTTGCCTGGAAGTCCTGGAGATACTCGCCCCCGCCCCCCCCCCCCCGGGGTGGGGTGGGGCATCCCAGAGCTCCACTCCACAAGCACTTAGAGAGGGTTCATCAAACATGCCACAAGCAAGCACATCACCACTCACAGAGTGCATTAAACATGCCACAGGCAGGGGTAACCAGAGCACACCACCACCAAACATTCCCACAGAGCTCATCCAACCAGCCACAGCAGGGGTAACCAGTACACACCACCACCCACCACCAAACATTCCCGCAGAGCTCATCCAACAAGCCACAGCAGTGGTACCCAGTACACACCACCACCATGCATTCCCACAGAGCTCATCCAACAAGCCACAGCAGTGGTACCCAGTACACACCACCACCATGCATTCCCACAGAGCTCATCCAACCAGCCACAGCAGTGGTACCCAGTACACACCACCACCAAACATTCCCACAGAGCTCATCCGACAAGCCACGGCAGGGGTAACCAGAGCACACACCACCAAACATTCCCACAGAGCTCATCCAACAAGCCACAGCAGAGGTAACCAGAGCACACCACCACCAAGCATTCCCACAGAGCTCATCCAACAAGCCACAGCAGTGGTACCCAGTACACACCACCATCCACCACCAAACATTCCCACATAGTTCATCCAACAAGCCACAGCAGTGGTACCCAGTACACACCACCACCCACCAGCATACATTCCCAGAGAGTTCATCCAACAAGCCACAGCAGAGGTAACCAGTACACACCACCATCCACCACCAAACATTCCCACATAGCTCATCCAACAAGCCACAGCAGTGGTACCCAGTACACACCACCACCATGCATTCCCACAGAGCTCATCCAACCAGCCACAGCAGTGGTACCCAGTACACACCACCACCCACCACCAAACATTCCAGCAGAGCTCATCCAACAAGCCACAGCAGAGGTAACCCGTACACACCACCATCCACCACCAAACATTCCCACAGAGCTCATCCGGCCAGCCACAGCAGTGGTACCCAGTACACACCACCACCAAACATTCCCACAAAGCTCATCCAACCAGCCACAGCAGAGGTAACCAGTACACACCACCACCCCCTCCACCAAACATTCCCACAGAGCTCATCCAACCAGCCACAGCAGAGGTAACCAGTACACACCACCACCCACCACCAAACATTCCCACATAGCTCATCCAACAAGCCACAGCAGTGGTACCCAGTACACACCACCACCATGCATTCCCACAGAGCTCATCCAACAAGCCACAGCAGTGGTACCCAGTACACACCACCACCATGCATTCCCACAGAGCTCATCCAACCAGCCACAGCAGAGGTGACCAGTACACACCACCACCAAACATTCCCACAGAGCTCATCCAACAAGCAACTGCAGTGGTACCCAGTACACACCACCACCCACCACCAAACATTCCCACAGAGCTCATCCAACCAGCCACAGCAGGGGTAACCAGAGCACACCACCACCAAACATTCCCACAGAGCTCATTCAACCAGCCACAGCAGGGGTAACCAGAGCACACCACCACCAAACATTCCCACAAAACTCATCTAACAAGCCACAGAGGAGGTAACCAGAGCACACCACCACCAAACATTCCCACAGAGCTCATCCGACAAGCCACGGCAGGGGTAACCAGAGCACACACCACCAAACATTCCCACAGAGCTCATCCAACAAGCCACAGCAGAGGTAACCAGAGCACACCACCACCAAGCATTCCCACAGAGCTCATCCAACAAGCCACAGCAGTGGTACCCAGTACACACCACCATCCACCACCAAACATTCCCACATAGTTCATCCAACAAGCCACAGCAGTGGTACCCAGTACACACCACCACCCACCAGCAGACATTCCCAGAGAGTTCATCCAACAAGCCACAGCAGAGGTAACCAGTACACACCACCATCCACCACCAAACATTCCCACATAGCTCATCCAACAAGCCACAGCAGTGGTACCCAGTACACACCACCACCAAACATTCCCACAGAGCTCATCCAACAAGCCACAGCAGTGGTACCCAGTACACACCACCACTCACCACTAGACATTCCCAGAGAGTTCATCCAACAAGCCACAGCAGAGGTAACCAGTACACACCACCATCCACCACCTAACATTCCCACATAGCTCATCCAACAAGCCACAGCAGGGGTAACCAGTACACACCACCACCCACCACCAAACATTCCAGCAGAGCTCATCCAACCAGCCATAGCAGTGGTGCCCAGTACACACCACCACCAAACATTCCCACAGAGCTCATCCAACCAACCACAGCAGGGGTAACCAGTACACACCACCACCCACCACCAAACATTCCAGCAGAGCTCATCCAACAAGCCACAGCAGAGGTAACCCGTACACACCACCATCCACCACCAAACATTCCCACAGAGCTCATCCAGCCAGCCACAGCAGTGGTACCCAGTACACACCACCACCAAACATTCCCACAAAGCTCATCCAACCAGCCACAGCAGAGGTAACCAATACACACCACCACCCCTCCACCAAACATTCCCACAGAGCTCATCCAACCAGCCACAGCAGAGGTAACCAGTACACACCACCACCCACCACCAAACATTCCCACATAGCTCATCCAACAAGCCACAGCAGTGGTACCCAGTACACACCACCACCATGCATTCCCACAGAGCTCATCCAACCAGCCACAGCAGAGGTGACCAGTACACACCACCACCAAACATTCCCACAGAGCTCATCCAACAAGCCACTGCAGTGGTACCCAGTACACACCACCACCCACCACCAAACATTCCCACAGAGCTCATCCAACCAGCCACAGCAGGGGTAACCAGAGCACACCACCACCAAACATTCCCACAGAGCTCATTCAACCAGCCACAGCAGGGGTAACCAGAGCACACCACCACCAAACATTCCCACAAAACTCATCTAACAAGCCACAGCAGAGGTAAACAGAGCACACCACCACCAAACATTCACACAGTGCTCATCCGACAAGCCACAGCAGGGGTAACCAGAGCACACACCACCAAACATTCCCACAGAGCTCATCCAACAAGCCACAGCAGAGGTAACCAGAGCACACCACCACCAAGCATTCCCACAGAGCTCATCCAACAAGCCACAGCAGTGGTACCCAGTACACACCACCATCCACCACCAAACATTCCCACATAGCTCATCCAACAAGCCACAGCAGTGGTACCCAGTACACACCACCGCCCACCAGCAGACATTCCCAGAGAGTTCATCCAACAAGCCACAGCAGAGGTAACCAGTACACACCACCATCCACCACCAAACATTCCCACATAGCTCATCCAACAAGCCACAGCAGTGGTACCCAGTACACACCACCACCAAACATTCCCACAGAGCTCATCCAACAAGCCACAGCAGTGGTACCCAGTACACACCACCACTCACCACTAGACATTCCCAGAGAGTTCATCCAACAAGCCACAGCAGAGGCAACCAGTACACACCACCATCCACCACCTAACATTCCCACATAGCTCATCCAACAAGCCACAGCAGTGGTACCCAGTACACACCACCACTCACCACCAGACATTCCCAGAGAGTTCATCCAACAAGCCACAGCAGAGGTAACCAGTACACACCACCATCCACCATCTAAAAATTCCCACATAGCTCATCCAACAAGCCACAGCAGTGGTACCCAGTACACACCACCACCAAACATTCCCACAGAGCTCATCCAACAAGCCACAGCAGTGGTACCCAGTACACACCACCACCAAACATTCCCACAGAGCTCATCCAACAAGCCACAGCAGTGGTACCCAGTACACACCACCACTCACCACCAGACATTCCCAGAGAGTTCATCCAACAAGCCACAGGAGAGGTAACCAGTACACACCACCATCCACCACCTAATATTCCCACATAGCTCATCCAACAAGCCACAGCAGTGGTACCCAGTACACACCACCACTCACCACCAGACATTCCCAGAGAGTTCATCCAACAAGCCACAGCAGAGGTAACCAGTACACACCACCATCCACCACCAAACATTCCCACAGAGCTCTTCCAACAAGCCACAGCAGTGGTACCCAGTACACACCACCACCAAACATTCCCACAGAGCTCATCCAACAAGCCACAGCAGTGGTACCCAGTACACACCACCACTCACCACCAGACATTCCCAGAGAGTTCATCCAACAAGCCACAGCAGAGGCAACCAGTACACACCACCATCCACCACCTAACATTCCTACATAGCTCATCCAACAAGCCACAGCAGTGGTACCCAGTACACACCACCACCATACATTCCCACAGAGCTCATCCAACAATCCACAGCAGTGGTCACCAGTGCACACCATCACTCACCACCAAACATTCCCACAGAGTTCATCCAACAAGCCACATCAGAGGTGCCCAGTACACACCACCACCATACATTCCCACAGAGTTCATCGAACAAGCCACAGCAGGGGTCACCAGTACACACCACCACCCACCACTAAACATTCCCAGAGAGTTGATCAAGCAAGCCATAGCAGTGGTCACCAGTACACACCACCACCCACCACCAAACATTCCCACGGAGTTCATCAAGCAAGCCATAGCAGTGGTCACCAGTAGACACCACCACCCACCACTAAACATTCCCAGAGAGTTCATCGAACAAGCCACAGCAGGGGTCACCAGTACACACCACCACCCACCACTAAACATTCCAAGAGAGTTCATCGAACAAGCCACAGCAGGGGTCACCAGTACACACCACCACCCACCACCAAACATTCCCACATAGCTCATCCAACAAGCCACAGCAGTGGTACACAGTACACACCACCACTCCCTCCACCAAACATTCCCACAGAGTTCATCCAACAAGCCACAGCAGGGGGTGACCAGTGCACACCATCACTCACCACCAAACATTCCGAGAGAGTTCATCAAACAGGCCATAGCGGGAGTAACCAGTACACACCACCATTCACCACCAAACATTTCCACAGAGTTCATGGTCACTGGAGAGCTGTGCAGGGATTGGTGAGATGTCACCACTATTCACACTATCATTGGTCAGTTGCTGATGTAGGTTGTGCTGTGATTGGTTGACCTTTACCCATAGCCCCACTGTGACTGGCTGATTGACTCTTTATATGTTTTGTGTATTTGTGAATTACTTGATTGGGAGAAATGAATGCTAGATTGAAAAGGCCTAAATTTCCTATCATGGAGGATTCCTCCTGAGGATTTCCCTGCATTCAGAAGGATGGAGGACATGGCTTTTCACGTGTTTGTGGTTTAAAGCTGGCATGAGATCATATCTCGTGGCAAGAACTTGCAATTTCCTTTAGACGGTTATTTAATGAGAGAAAGCTTGACTACCTGAGACATGAGACATGTGAGAGGAAGCCGCTGCAACCTGGGCCTACACAATGTGAGGCATTAAAGAGTGGGACCAAGAAACCATTGAGAAGGAAAGAAAAATAATGAGGACCAGGCGAGGCGTACAGCGAGCCAATGCCTGGAAGCCAAGGGGGCGTGCAAGAACCTTACGGAGAGAAGACGTAACGCAAGGTGTTGGTGCATATCCTGCAATAATTGGTGAGGCAGATGAAAAGAAAATTGAGAATAACTCTGATGGTTCTAATATTGAGAAACAAAAGAGAGACCAGGAAAATGGTGAAAATGGTTCTGCTGAGGAGGGTAGTTTTTTAAATGAGCTGTTGGAGTCTAGATCTCCTCCTACCCTGAAGATGCACTGTGGCGAACCCCCCCAGCACGGATACGGGTGCAGGAGCACCAATCATGGGTACGCACAAAACAACCTTTGGTACTGCGAGAGCTCGCCTGAGGATGCTTTACCTGGTCCTGGTAAAATTACTAGTATTGTAGATACAAAAGCCCCAGTTATGGAGGCAGTTGTTACCACACCACCGCCAGCTGAACTACAAAAAGAGAAATTAATGTTGCTGATTTGAAAACAGAATTTGGAGAACTTACAATTGATGTGGAAAGACCACTTATGTACAATTCAGATTAACTGAAATAGTCAAAGAAGAAGCCAGACGTGACCGGCTTGAGGAACTGTCTGAAGAACATGGCGTGACATTGATGTGTATGAAGAACGTTGTGGGCCTCGGGGCAGCAGATGATTTGCGGATTGACCAGTTCTTCAAGTACTTTGGCCGATAGGAGATGAGATGGGCTTGGAGTTTATCAACACTTTGGGGTCACAGAGGGTTTCTTGAGTAGGGGCTGATCCACGGCATGTTTACACCAAGGGTTTCTTGAGTAAGGGCTGGACCACGGCATGTTTACACCGAGGGTTTCTTGAGGAGGGGCGGGACCACGGCAGGTTTATACCAAGGGTTTCTTCTTGAGGAGGGGCTGGACCACAGCAGATTTACACCAAGGGCTTCTTGAGTAAAGGCTGGACCATGGCAGGTTTACACCAAGGGTTTCTTGAGTAGGGGCTGATCCATGGCATGTTTACACCGAGGGTTTCTTGAGTAAGGGCTGGACCACAGCATGTTTACACCGAGGGTTTCTTGAGGAGGGGCTGGACCACGGCAGGTTTACACCAAGGGTTTCTTGAGTAACGGCTGGACCACGGCATGTTTACACCGAGGGTTTCTTGAGGAGGGGCTGGACCACGGCATATTCACACCAAGGGTTTCTTCAGTAGGGGCTGGACCATGGCATGTTTACACCAAGGGTTTCTTGAGGAGGGGCTGGACCACGGCAGGTTTACACCAAGGGTTTCTTGAGGAGGGGCTGGACCACGGCATGTTTACACTGAGGGTTTCTTGAGGAGGGGCTGGACCACGGCATGTTTACACCAAGGGTTTCTTGAGGAGGGGCTGGACCACGGTATGTTTACACTGAGGGTTTCTTGAGTAACGGCTGGACCACGGCATGTTTACACTAAGGGTTTCTTGAGGAGGGGCTGGAACACGTCAGGGTTACACTGAGGGTTTCTTGAGGAGAGGCTGGACCACAGCAGGTTTACACTGAGGGTTTCTTGAGGAGGGGCTGGACCATGGCAGGTTTACACCCAGGGTTTCTTGAGGAGGGGCTGGACCATGGCAGGTTTACACTGAGGGTTTCTTGAGGAGGGGCTGGACCACGGCATGTTTATACTGAGGGTTTCTTGAGTAAGGGCTGGACCATCGCAGGTTCACACCAAAGGTTTCATGAGGAGGGGCTGGACCACAGCAGGTTTACACCAAGGCTTTCATGAGGAGGGGCTGGACCACGGCAGGTTTACACCAAGGGTTTCTTGAGGAGGGGCTGGGCCATGGCAGGTTTACACCGAGGGTTTCTTGAGTAAGGGCTGGACCACGGCATGTTTACACCAAGGGTTTCTTGAGGAGGGGCTGGACCACGGCATATTCACACCAAGGGTTTCTTCAGTTGGGGCTGGACCATGGCATGTTTACACCAAGGGTTTCTTGGATGTTTACACCAAGGGTTTCTTGAGGAGGGGCTGGACCACAGCAGGTTTACACCAAGGCTTTCATGAGGAGGGGCTGGACCACAGCAGGTTTACACTGAGGGTTTCTTGAGTAGGGGCTGGACCATGGCAGGTTTACACGGAGGGTTTCTGGAGGAGGGACTGGACCACGGCAGGTTTACACCGAGGGTTTCTTGAGGAGGCGCTGGACCACGGCAGGTTTACACCGAGGGTTTCTTGAGGAGGGGCTCGACTGCAGCAGGTGTACACCAAGGGTTTCTTGAGGAGGGGCTGGACCATGGCATGTTTACACCGAGGGTTTCTTGAGTAAGGGCTGGACCACGGCATGTTTACACCAAGGGTTTCTTGAGGAGGGGCTGGACCACGGCATATTCACACCAAGGGTTTCTTCAGTTGGGGCTGGACCATGGCATGTTTACACCAAGGGTTTCTTGGATGTTTACACCAAGGGTTTCTTGAGGAGGGGCTGGACCACAGCAGGTTTACACCAAGGCTTTCATGAGGAGGTGCTGGACCACAGCAGGTTTACACTGAGGGTTTCTTGAGTAAGGGCTGGACCATGGCAGGTTTACACGGAGGGTTTCTGGAGGAGGGACTGGACCACGGCAGGTTTACACCGAGGGTTTCTTGTGGAGGCGCTGGACCACGGCAGGTTTACACCGAGGGTTTCTTGAGGAGGGGCTCGACTGCAGCAGGTGTACACCAAGGGTTTCTTGAGGAGGGGCTGGACCATGGCATGTTTACACCGAGGGTTTCTTGAGTAAGGGCTGGACCACGGCATGTTTACACCAAGGGTTTCTTGAGGAGGGGCTGGACCACGGCATATTCACACCAAGGGTTCCCTCAGTTGGGGCTGGACCATGGCATGTTTACACCAAGGGTTTCTTGGATGTTTACACCAAGGGTTTCTTGAGGAGGGGCTGGACCACAGCAGGTTTACACCAAGGCTTTCATGAGGAGGTGCTGGACCACAGCAGGTTTACACTGAGGGTTTCTTGAGTAAGGGCTGGACCATGGCAGGTTTACACGGAGGGTTTCTGGAGGAGGGACTGGACCACGGCAGGTTTACACCGAGGGTTTCTTGTGGAGGCGCTGGACCATGGCAGGTTTACACCGAGGGTTTCTTGAGGAGGGGCTGGACCACGGCATGTTTACACATGTCCTAGAGAAAAAATTTGATGTGGACAGGATCCGTAAGGTAAAGCCTGACGTAACTAAAAGCATTGTCCTGGAAACATCTGCGGCCTGGAGTGATGATTAGGTGGGCGCAGTGGGGGCTGGTGGAAGCCAAGTTGATGAAGTCAGGAGAGCCCAGGGAGACCTGAGGTTCAGACACAGTAGATAACTTTGGCCTTGAAGTTAAAGTATTTGGAAGGATGGGGCCGAGGTCAAGGGAGGGAATGATGGGTTGTGAGGAGGCAGAGCTTGTGTGAACTCCTTCACAACAGTGAAGATTTCTTTTGAACAGGGGTCAGCCTCCTGCGTGCAGGAGGCTCAGGAAGGGCACTGAGTATGTGGGGATGGTAGCTGGAGACTGCTGATTCCATGTTTCCCAGGACTACTCACCGAGCCTGGAGCCCAAGCACCAAAGACAAGCTCTGCGTGGACCGTGGGGGGCACCTGCTGCTGGCGGACACGGCCGGAGACACGGCCCGGCACAATGTCACAACTCCATTTCTGAAGTGAGTAAAAGCAGAAAAAAGTGGGAATGGATCTCCAGGGGGCGAGGCCTGCGTGTGGCTCCATGGTCTCACTTTCGGAGGTGGGACACTGCTGCCACGGAGCCGATGGCGCCACCTGCTGGCACGTGGGAGCTGTTCCATCCAGCGCCCCCCCCGGTTCAAAGGAGGAAGGACTCTGTGCTCAGAAGAAACCACCAGAAAAGGAAATGTCACTCATGCTCATATATGTACAACTGTCCACAGCGATGTGGGCAGCGCATGGGCGAGAAAATAAATGTGCGCCCACGCCACTCCATTCTTAAAAACATATTCCACATCCATCAGCAGGGGCGCTCCTTGCCAAGAGAAGCTTGTGAACTAGCTTCACCCCCTGTGCTGGGGGGGGGCAGCAGAGAGGGGCACTGCACCCGCAGCCCCCTGAAGGGATAGAAAGCGGGGTCCCAGCTGGCACTGCAGCCCCGGAGGCGAGCAGCAGTGACCTGGCACCACCGGCTGCTGCCTCCTGGACATGGTGCCACACGCCACCTCCTGGCGAGGGTCACACGGCTGGGCGGTGCGAGGGGAGGTAGATACGGGGGGCGAGCCTCCTGCTTGTGTATGAGGGAGTAAGAAACTGGGTGGCGACGGATAACCACCTCCAGGAATAATCAGTCGTGTCAGAGTGAACCCCTCAAATCACTGCATGGACCTGAGCTCAACCCCCGCCAGCTACGGCACAGGGCACACGGGCTAAACTGAGGGCAACGGGAGAGTATTCACTCAGTGCCAAAAACCGGAACAGAGTAAAAATGCAAAACTCAATTAGGAAACTAGAGCAACATTCAATAAACAAAATTACACCAAAATCAAAACAAGCTAATTAGGGGAACTGGAGAAAGGATTCGCATTTGTCCTGATCTAAGATGCTGAGCTGTATTGCGGAACGTGTCTGCAAGGGATTGTGTGTTTTGTGAGGCACCAGGTACACACCGAGGGAGGGACTTCTGAATTACTAGTCTTCGAGCTGAATGACTTGTAACTAGAGTTACATAGCTGTTTCTTTATTCTTTGGGGCACAGGGGTAAGTAGGAATATCATGAAGAAGTGAAAAGTGCCAATAATATGTAATAAGAAAGCTTGCCCTGCCGCTCTCTGCTGTGTGTGGATGTGTGCACCGCTGCTGTACATGTGCCATGTAATAAGAAAGCTTGGCCTGCCGCGGTCTCTTCTGCGTGTGGCTGTGTGCAGGGCTTGAACTTCTGTACCTGTGCCATGTAATAAGAAAGCTTGACCTTCCGCTGCCTCTGCTGCGTGTGACCGTGTACAGGACTTGCACTGCTGCTGTACCTGTGCCATGTGTTAAGAAAGCTTGGTGTAGCTGTGTACAGGACTTGCACTGCTGCCGTACCTGTGCCATGTAATAAGAAAGCTTGGCCTGCCGCAGTCTCTGCTGTGTGTGGCTGTGTGCAGGACTTGTACTGCTACTGTACCTGGGCCATGTAATAAGAAAGCTTGGCCTGCCGCTCTCTGCAGTTTGTGGCTGTGTGCACGGCTGCTGTACCTGTGCATTGTAATAAGAAAGCTTGGCTTGCCGCTCTCTGCAGTTTGTGGCTGTGTGCAGGGTTTGTCCTGCTGCCGTTCCTTTGCCATGTAACAAAAAAGCTTGTCCTGAAGCTGTCACTTCTGTACCTGTACATAACCTGTACACTGCCCCTGCCACGCCCCTTCCAGTACTACTGATGACGTGTACATGTAACACAAATAGCTGAAAGGCCCCGGATGCCTGAGATTCCCCCTCAGTGCCTCACCCTGGAGGTTCTGGGGAGGCGCAGACAGTGAGGCCTTTGTTCACTCTCACTTCAGCTATTACAACAATATGATGTGGTCTGGTGTCTGCGATGCACGTGTCTTTTTACAACCCCCACCCCTGACCTCTCCTCTCCCCATCTAGTGGTCGGACCGGATCTCCCATCACCTACCCTGTACCCAGGGGCGATCAACTAGGTGGGGGGCTGTAAGTAAAGCATGCCCCCCCCCAAGCTAGCACCTGTCCCCAACACCCCCACCAGGGGCCACTCTCGGGGGGGGCGGGGGGGGGGGGGGTGTTTAATCACCTGCACTGTAGCGTAGGAACTATCCAAGACACCGATGCCCTACCCCAGGGGCCCGCCACAGGGATTTACCGCCTACCCCAGTGGACCACGACTGCCCCACAGGGACTTACCTCCTGCCCCAGGGGCCCCCGACTGCCCCAGAGACTTACCGCCTACCCCAGGGTCCCACCACTGTCCCCAGGGACTTACCTCTTAACCCAGGGTCCCACCACTGCCCCAGGACATACCTCTAACCCCAGGGGCCCACCACTGCCCCAGGACTTACTTCCTGCCCCAGGGGCCCACCACTGCCCCAGGGACGTACCTCCTGCCCCAGGGCCCACCGCTGCCCCAGGGACTTACCTCCTACCCTAGGGGCCCACCACTTCCTCAGGACTGACCTCCTGCCCCAGGGGCCCACCAATGCCCCCTGGACTTACTTCCTGCCCCAGGGGCCCACCACTGCCCCAGGGATGTACCTCCTGCTCCAGGGGCCACTGCTGCCCCAGGGACTTACCTCCTACCCCAGGGATGCACCTCCTGCACCAGGGCCCACCGCTGCCCCAGGGACTTACCTCCTACCCTAGGGGTCTACCACTGCCTCAGGACTGACCTCCTGCCCGAGGGGCCCACCAATGCCCCGGGACTCACCTCCTGCTCCAGGGGCCACCGCTGCCCCAGGGACTTACCTCCTGCCCCAGAGACTTACCCAGGGGGCCACCACTGTCCCCAGGGACTTACCTCTTAACCCAGGGTCCCACCACTGCCCTAGGACATACATCCAATCCCAGGGGCCCACCACTGCCCCAGGACTTACTTCCTGCCCCAGGGGCCCACCACTGCCCCAGGGACGTACCTCCTGCCCCAGGGCCCACTGCTGCCCCAGGGACTTACCTCCTACCCTAGGGGCCCACCACTGCCTCAGGACTGACCTCCTGCCCCAGGGGCCCACCAATGCCCCCTGGACTTACTTCCTGCCCCAGGGGCTCACCACTGCCCCAGGGATGTACCTCCTGCTCCAGGGGTCACCGCTGCCCCAGGGACTTACCTCCTACCCCAGGGATGCACCTCCTGCCCCAGGGCCCACCGCTGCCCCAGGGACTTAACTCCTACCCTAGGGGTCCACCACTGCCTCAGGACTGACCTCCTGCCCCAGGGGCCCACCAATGCCCCGGGACTCACCTCCTGCTCCAGGGGCCACCGTTGCCCCAGGGACTTACCTCCTGCCCCAGGGGCCCCCAACTGCCCCAGAGACTTACCCAGGGGGCCACCACTGTCCCCAGGGACTTACTTCTTAACCCAGGGTCCCACCACTGCCCTAGGACATACATCCAACCTCAGGGGCCCACCAATGCCCCCGGACATACCTCCAACCCCAGGGCCCACAGTTGTCCCAGGGACTTACCTCCTACCCCAGGGTCCACCACTGCCCCAGGGACTTAGCTCCTACCTCAGGGACGTACCTCCTGTCCCAGGGCCCACCGCTGCCCCAGGGACTTACCTCCTACCCCAGGGGCCCAGCACAGCCTCAGGGACTTACCTCCTACCCCAGGGCCCACCACTGCCTCAGGACTTACCTCCAACCCCAGGGGCCCACCACTGCCCCATGACTTACCTCCTGCCCCAGGGCCCACCGCTGCCCCAGGGACTTACCTCCTACCCTAGGGGTCTACCACTGCCTCAGGACTGACCTCCTGCCCCAGGGGCCCACCAATGGCCTAGGACTTACCTCCTACCCCAAGGATGTACCTCCTACCCCAGGGCCCACTGCTGCCCCTAGGGACTTACTTACTACCCAAGGGGCCCACCACTGCCCCACAGGGACTCACCTCCTGCCCCAGGGGCCCACCACTGCCCCAGGGATTTACCTCCTACCCTAGGGACGTACCTCCTGCCACAGGGGCCACCGCTGCCCCAGGGACTTACCTCTTTACCCAGGGTCCCACCACTGCCCTAGGACATGCGTCCAACCCCAGGGGCCCACCAATGCCCCAGGACATACCTCCAACCCCGGGGATGTACCTCCTGCCCCAGGGCCCACAGCAGTCCCAGGGACTTACCTCCTACACCAGGGCCCAGCACGGCCCCAGGACTTACCTCCTCCCCCAGGGGCCCACCATTGCCCCAGGGACTTAGCTCCTACCCCAGGGATGTACCTCCTGTACCAGGGCCCACCGCTGCCCCAGGGACTTAACTCCTACCCAAGAGGCCCACCACTGCCCCACAGGGACTTACCTACTTGCCCAGGGGCCCACCACTGCCCCAGGGACGTACGTCCTACCCCAGGGACGTACCTCCTGTCCCAGGGCCCACCGCTGATCCAGGGACTTACCTCCTACCCCCGGGGCCCAGCACAGCCTCAGGGACTTACCTCCTACCCCAGGGGCCCAGAACTACCCAGGGACGTACCTCCTACCCCAGAGGCCCACCACTGCATCAGGACTTACCTCCAACCCCAGGGGCCCACCACTGCCCTATGACTTACCTCCAACCCCAGGGGCCACCAGTGCCCCAGGGAAATACCTCCTACCCCAGGGCCCATGACTGCCCCAGGATTTACTTCCTACCCCAGGGGCCAACCACTGCCCCAGGACTTAATTCCTACCCCAGGGGCCCACCACTGCCCCAGGGACTTACCTCCTTCCCCAGGGGGTCACCACTTCTCCACAGGGACTTACCTTGTGCCCCAGGAGCCCACCACTGCCCCCTGGACTTACCTCCTACCCCGGGGGCCTAGCACTGCCCCAGACCTACCTCCTACAGCAGGGGCCCACCACTGCCCGGGGACTTACCTCATACCCCAGGGGCCTAACACTGCCCCAAGGACTTACCTCCTACCCCAAGGGCCCACCACTGCCCCGGGACTTACCTCCTACCCCAGGGGCCAACACTGCCCCAGGGACTTAACCAGGGGCCCACCACTGCCTCACAGGGACTTACCTCCTAACCCAGGGGCCCACTGAAGGAGGCTGGCCCTCTATGTAGTGTGCAAATATAGCCACAATGTGCAGGGGGTCCAGGCAACCACACATTGGTTTCCAGAGGTAAAAATCAGATCACCTAATGCTCTAATTCTTGAGGTAGCTGGTCGAGCAGTTAGGGTAATCCAGGAGATGTGCTAAGCATTTGTTGTACTCACAATATCAATCATGCACCACACACACTCAATGAATAACACAAGACTAGAATTTATAAAAATACTTCAGATTTTCATATAATTTTTAAGACCAAAATGGTTAAGATACAGTAAGTACTTTCTGAGTTATGATTTTTCACAAAGTTTTTATAAAGTTAGTCTAGGAATCAATGGAGGCCACGTATAAAAATGCATATAAAATCACACAGGTGAATTACCAGTCTCTTCTTTTGCAGGATGGTCGATGCGGATGGTGGGCACACTGTCCCAGCTGGTGAGTCTCGGGCGGCACCCGGTTCCAGCAGGAGCAGAGCTGGAAAGTCTCTTGGCACAGGGCCACTTGGAGGGGCCACCTGTAAAAGTAGTTGGTTTGCAGAGATAAAGGTGCTGCTTCAGGGTCCCCTTTGGCTGTTGAGGTCGCAAGGGGCTAGGGACCCGCGGCACACAGCTGGTTCCGTGATGCAGGGCTCAGGGTGGTCGGATGTAGGCTGAGTTGGAGGTCTTAGAGGCTGTGCACAATGGAACCCTTTGGAGATGGAGGTAAATCTTCCAGGGACCTTGCAGGACTATGAGGGTGCTCTGGTGGGAAGTCCAGGGTGTTCCTGAAGTCCCTCAACTTGAGCTTCCTCCTGGTCCAGTTGCAGCTCTGGGTGAGCTGTTTTTGCTGTAGACCGACGTGCACTGACCAGTACCTGGCGCAGTGGCACCAAAGTTGGCCCACTTGCAGGTTCTGGGCTGTCACTGGTGTGTTGTCGGGTCTGGCTGCGACTTCCGGTTGAGGCGATATCATCCAGATGGCACAGTGACCCTCCCTGGTTTGCTGGTTCTTTGCAGGTTTCTTTGGTTTCTTGAGTGGAGCCTCCACTGGAGGGAAATCTCAGGCTGTTTGCGAAGCCTGGAGGTCCTCGGGGTCTTTTGAGGTCGGTCCAGTGGTCGGCTCCTCCATAGCGCTGATTGTCAGGAATCTGGTGCAGCAAGCAGGGAACTTGGATCCTCTTCTGGTGCAGCAGGTCCTCTGTTCTCGTCCTGTCGGGTTCTTTGGTGCTGTCTTCTTTTCTTACAGATAATTCTGATTTCTTGGTCAAGGGATGCCCACTAAATACTGAATTTAGTGGGCGTTTTAGGGGCAACCTGGTAGTGTCCAATGGGACACTTACCCTTGGGTGGGTACACCCACTACAATGACCTCTTCCTGTGGGAAGGGTCACTTTCCTAAACCTCATTGGCTGTTTTCCTACCACCCAACATGGAGGAAAATGAAATGGATGGTCCACTTCGCCTGAAAGCCCCTAGGGGTGGTGCATGCTCAGTGAGGTCACTCCTCCTACCCTTTGTCTAGTTTCCCGCCTTTGCTCCTTCCAAAAGTTGGGGTTTACAAAGGGGGACGTCATCTGCTGCTAGCAGCGGGCCTGGGGCTGAAGTTTCAAGGGCAGTAGCCCTTTGTAGCTCAAAGCCAGGGTGTTGCACATTCTTGAGGGAGGGGGTGTTAGCTCCTCCACCCAGGAAGGGCATTGTTTTACGAACCAGAGAGCCATGGCTCTCCCCCAGGTTTGTATATTGGCTGTCTGGAAGTGGCAGGCTGGATGGAACCAGTCAGCAACTATGCAGTTAGGTTAGCTTTTGCAGGAGACACGTCTAAGGTGATCTTTGGGTAGATTTATGGTTAAATCCAATACTGGTACCACTTTGGATTTATCATCCTGAGCTGCTCGATACCAAACAACCCAGGGTGCAGAGTGGCCATAATGTAACTGGGGAACTCGTGTTTGACCAATGCCCATTATGTGCACTTAAAATGTCTACTCTGTTCACTCATGATGTGCCAGGTTTGGAAAGGACACAGTGGTGGCATATTGCTCATGCAGCTATGCCCTCACATATAGTATGGTGCACCCTGCCCTAGGGCTGGAAGGCCTGCTAGATGGGTGACTTACCCATATCATATGCAGTGTAGGGTGGATAGGGCACACAGGGAGTGTGACATGTTGAGTTTGCCTTTTTAGGTTTGCCCCAGGACACTCAGCCTGCACTGGCAGTGCTGGGTGCATCTGGGTGCATGGCCCTAGAGGGTGGCACAATCAGTGCGGCTGCCCTCAGGGGTCTACTCATACTATCCCATGACCTGGTGTAGGAAAGTACCATCTTGCCTGGCATGTTACCCCCATTTTTTACTGTATATATGTTGTTTTAGTTGTATGTGTCACTGGGACCCTGCTAGCCAGGGCCCCAGTGCTCATAAGTGTGCCTGAATGTGTTACCTGTGTTATGACTAACTGTCTCACTGAGGCTCTGCTAATCAGAACCTCAGTGGTTATGCTCTCTCATTTCTTTCAAATTGTCACTAACAGGCTAGTGACCAATTTTACCAATTTACATTGGCTTACTGGAACACCCTTATAATTCCCTAGTATATGGTACTGAGGTACCCAGGGTATTGGGGTTCCAGGAGATCCCTATGGGCTGCAGCATTTCTTTTGCCACCCATAGGGAGCTCTGACAATTCTTACACAGGCCTGCCACTGCAGCCTGAGTGAAATAACGTCCACGTTATTTCACAGCCATTTTACACTGCACTTAAGTAACTTATAAGTCACCTATATTTCTAACCTTTACCTGGTAAAGGTTGGGTGCTAAGTTACTTAGTGTGAGGGCACCCTGGCACTAGCCAAGGTGCCCCCACATTGTTCAGGGCCAATTCCCCGGACTTTGTGAGTGCGGGGACACCATTACACGCATGCACTACATATAGGTCACTACCTATATGTAGCTTCACAATGGTAACTCCGAATATGGCCATGTAACATGTCTATGATCATGGAATTTCCCCCTCTATGCCATCCTGGCATAGTTGGCACAATCCCATGATCCCAGTGGTCTGTAGCACAGACCCTGGTACTGCCAAACTGCCTTTCCCGGGGTTTCACTGCAGCTGCTGCTGCTGCCAACCCCTCAGACAGGCTTCTGCCCTCCTGGGGTCCAGCCAGGCCTGGCCCAGGATGGCAGAACAAAGGACTTCCTCTGAGAGAGGGTGTTACACCCTCTCCCTTTGGAAAATGGTGTGAAGGCAGGGGAGGAGTAGCCTCCCCCAGCCTCTGGAAATGCCTTCATGGGCACACATGGTGCCCATTTCTGCATAAGCCAGTCTACACCGGTTCAGGGACCCCTTAGCCCTGCTCTGGCGCAAAACTGGACAAAGGGAAGGGGAGTGACCACTCCCCTGACCTGTACCTCCCCTGGGAGGTGCCCAGAGCTCCTCCAGTGTGCTCCAGACCTCTGCCATCTTGGAAACAGAGGTGCTGCTGGCACACTGGACTGCTCTGAGTGGCCAGTGCCATCAGGTGACGTCAGAGACTCCTTCTGATAGGCTCCTTCAGGTGTATCTAGCCTATCTTCTCGCCTAAGTAGCCAAACCCTCTTTTCTGGCTATTTAGGGTCTCTGTCTTTGGGGATTCTTTAGATAACGAATGCAAGAGCTCATCCAAGTTCCTCTGCATCTCTCTCTTCACCTTCTGCCAAGGAATCGACTGCTGACCGCGCTGGAAGCCTGCAAAACTGCAACATAGTAGCGAAGACGACTACTGCAACTCTGTAACGCTGATCCTGCCGCCTTCTCAACTGTTTTCCTGGTGGTGCATGCTGTGGGGGTAGTCTGCCTCCTCTCTGCACTAGAAGCTCCGAAGAAATCTCCCGTGGGTCGACGGAATCGTCCCCCTGCAACCGCAGGCACCAAAGAACTGCATCACCGGTACCCTGGGTCTCCTCTCAGCACAACGAGCGAGGACCCTTGAAACCAGCAACTCTGTCCAAGTGACTCCCACAGTCCAGTGACTCTTCAGTCCAAGTTTGGTGGAGGTAAGTCCTTGCCTCCCCACGCCAGACTGCATTGCTGGGAACCGCGACTTTTGCAGCTACTCCGGCCTCCGTGCACTTCCGGCGGAAATCCTTTGTGCACAGTCCAGCCTGGGTCCACGGCACTCTAACCTGCATTGCACAACCTTCTAAGTTGTTCTCTGGCGACGTGGGACTCCTTTGTGCGACTTCGGGTGAGCACTGTTTCACGCATCCTCGTAGTGCCTGTTTCTGGCACTTCTGTGGGTGCTGCCTGCTGCTGAGAGGGCTCCTTGTCTTGCTCGACGCCCCCTCTGTCCCCTGACGCAATTTGCGACATCCTGGTCCCTCCTGGGCCACAGCAGCATCCAAAAACACTAACCGCACGATTTGCAGCTAGCAAGGCTTGTTGGCGGTCTTTCGGCGGGAAAACACTTCTGCACGACTCTCCACGGCGTGAGGGATCCGTCCTCCAAAGGGGAAGTCTCTAGCCCTTGTCGTTCCTGCAGAAACCTAAGCTTCTACTGTCCAGTAGCAGCTCCTTTGCACCCACAGCTGGCATTTCCTGGGCATCTGCCCATCTCCGACTTGCTTGTGACTTTTGGACTTGGTCCCCTTGTTCCACAGGTACCCTCGACTGGAAATCCATCGTTGTTGCATTGTTGGTTTGTGTCTTTCCTGCAGAAATCCCCTATCACGACTTCTATGTCCTTTGGGGAACTTTAGTGCACTTTGCACTCACTTTTCAGGGTCTTGGGGTGGGCTATTTTTCTAACCCTTACTATTTTCTAATAGTCCCGGCGACCCTCTACAAGGTCACATAGGTTTGGGGTCCATTTGTGGTTCGCATTCCACTTTTGGAGTATATGGTTTGTGTTGCCCCTATCCCTATGTGTCCCCATTGCATCCTATTGTAACTATACATTGTTTGCACTGTTTTCTAATACTATTACTGCATAATTTGGTATTGTGTACATATATCTTGTGTATATTTGCTATCCTCATACTGAGGGTACTCACTGAGATACTTTTGGCATATTGCCATAAAAATAAAGTACCTTTATTTTTAGTGTATTGTGTATTGTATTGTGTTTTCTTATGATATTGTGCATATGACACTAGTGGTACTGTAGGAGCTTCACTCGTCTCCTAGTTCAGCCTAAGCTGCTCTGCTAAGCTACCATTATCTATCAGCCTATGCTGCTAGACACCCTATACACTAATAAGGGATAACTGGGCCTGGTGCAAGGTGCATGTACCCCTAGATACTCACTACAAGCCAGTCCAGCCTCCTACACCTGGGTACTGGGGTACCCATTTACTAGGGTCTTACAGGGATATCTAAGAGTATATACAATTGTGCCAAGCATCACAACTGATTTAGGGAAAGAGCTCTGGCCCAGGGAACCTAGTTAGCAGGAACCCTGGGCACTACCAACTTCTAGAGCACATCAACATCAGGCAAAAGGTGGGGGCTACCCATGCAAAAAGAGGCCTCCTCTCATAATGAGACAGATTACATTGAGGAGGAACCTCATGAGAATTAGATTATACTGAGGAGGGACCTCATGAGAACCAGATTACAGAGAGGAGGAAACTCACGAGAACCAGATTATACTGAGTTAGAACCAGATGAGAATCAGATTACACTGGGGAGGAGTATAATGAGAACCAGTTTACACTGAGGAGGGATCTCGCGAGAACCAGATTACACTGAAGAGGAACCTCATGAGAACCAGTTTACACTGAGGAGGAACCTCATTAGAACCAGTTTACACTCAGGAGGAATTTATGAGAATCAGATTACACTGAGGAGGGGCCTCACGAAAACCAGATTACACTGAGGAGGAACCTATGAGAACCAGTTTACACTGAGGAGGGACCTCATGAAAACCAGATTACACTAGGAGGGACCTATGAGAACCAGTTTAAACTGATGAGGGGCCTCACGAAAACCAGATTACACTGAGGAGGAACCTATGAGAACCAGTTTACACTGAGGACGGACCTTGTGAGAACCAGATTACACTGAGGAGGAGTCTAATGAGAACCAGTTTACACTGAGGAGGGACCTCACGAAAACCAGATTACACTGAGGAGGATCCTATGAGAACCAGTTTACACAGAGGAGGGACCTCACAAGAACCACATTACAGGGAAGAGGAACCTCATGAGAACCAGTTTACACTGACGAAGGACCTCGCGAAAACCAGACTACATTGAGGAGGAACCTTACAAAAAACAGATTAAACAGAAGAAAGACCTCATGTGGACCACATTACAGGGAGGAGGAACCTCATTAGAACCACATTACAGTAAGGAGGAACCTCATGAAAACCAGCGTACATTGACAAGGAACTTCAAGGGCACCAGATTATAGGAAGGAGGAACCTCATAAGAACCAGATTACATTGAGGAGGAACCTCATGAGAACCAGATTATAGAAAGGAGGAACCTCATGGGAATCAGATTACAGGAAGGAGGAACCTCATGAGAACCAGATTACATAGAGGAGGAACCGCATGAGAACCAGATTATACTGAGGAGGAACAAATGAAAACCAGATCACACTGAAGAGGAACCTCATGAGAACCAGATTACAGGGAGGATGAACTTCATGAGAACCAGATTACAGGGGGAGGAAACTCATAAAAACCATATTACAGTGCAGAGGGACCTCATGAGAACCAGATTACAGGGAGGAACCTCATGAGAACCAGATTACAAGGAGGAACCTCATGAGAACCAGATTATAGGAAGGAGGAACCTCATGAGAATAATTTTATACTGAGGAGGAACCTCACAAGAACCAGATTACACTGAGGAGGAACCTCACATTAATTAGATTACAGGGAGGAGGAACCTCATGAGAGCCAGATTACAAGGAGGAACCTCATGAGAACCAGATTACAAGGAGGAGGAATCTCATGAGAGCCAGATTACAGGAAGGAGGAACCTCATGAGAACCAGATTACATTGAGGACAGGACTCATAAACTCCAGGTTATAGGATGGTGGAAGCTCATGAGAACCAGATTAAAGGGAGGAGGAACCTCATAAGAACCAGATTACACTGAGGAGGAACCTCACAGGAAGCAAGACCACTGGGATCTGGAGAAGATTTAAACCACACAAGCCATGTTTCCACAGTCTTCTTCTTCAGGGAGACAGTGGCATGTAGAGGTGCAAGGGAAGACATCTTTACTTTCTATTCTAGCGCCAGGATAATTTGTTCCCAAAGTAGCTGTTTCAAAAGCAATTAATCACAAGGAAAACTCAGGGCATTAATCTGCTAACTTTGAAAATATTGAATCAAAACAAAAATTATAAAAAATGAAACGAGGTGAAGAGTGGTGGCGCAGACCGTGTTTTAGAAAGTTTAACTAGTGTTGTAGCCTTGTGTGAGGAGATCCAGTGTAATCAAAGTAACCAGTGCTTTGTGTTGTGCATTCTAATCACAAGAAAGATGGCAACCCCTGTGTGTGAAGTGACTTCAGTATCCTCACATGCATGCATGTTTATAGTTTGTCTATAGTGGGAACATAGCAAAAAGGTAAGATGGGCTCTGAACAGAGTCCAAGCCAAGCATAAAGTCAATGAGTGAAAGGAGGGGTGGCTGGTGTGTGGACACGCAACTCAGCCCGTCCCACACACATTAGCGTGTCAGAAATATAGAGAGCTGAAATATCGAGATGGTAAGTGCAAAGAGGTAAGTATGGATTCACTATTCTTAACTCCACGTCTATGTACATTGAACAAATATCTATCAAGGTACATAGATGTGGAGTTTCATTTAGTAAAACTTTGCTGGCCTATAGAAACTTACCTTGGCAGTATTTTTGTCCTCAATATTCTTGACACGATATTTGGTCCCATTAAATTTCTGTTTCCGGTATTCTGTTTAAACACCCTTTCAGCAGTGACTATTGTCAGGCTTCTTATGTTCTGTCCTCTCCCTTGGCTGCTACATCACTTCATGTCATGTGGAGTGTCCTCTGCACACCCTGGCTTCTAAACCACAAGCACTTTTCTTTCTGGAACTTGTCGTATGAATGCAGCATGTGGAATTCTGAAGACCTGAACAAAAGACAAGGAACTCTAATTACAGCCTATCTATGTGGTCAACAGGAGTTGGGCTTGGATGGTGGTCACCAAGTTGGATCGTGGTGTGAAGGAGTCATCATGGACTTAGATAAAGGTCAACAGGTTGGACAGTGGTCGCAGGGAGTCGACCTGGACTTGAATGGTGGTCGTCAGGTTGGATAGTGGTCGCAAGGAGCCGACTTGGATGGTGGTTGTCACTTTGGTTAGTGGTTGCAAGGAGTCATCATTGACTTAGATAAAGGTGAACAGGCTGGATAGTGGTCATCAGGAGTATTCTTGGACTTGAACAGTGGTCACCAGGTTGGATAGTAGTTGCCAGAAGTCATCTTGGAGTTTGATACTGCCAGGTTGGATAGTGGTAGCCAGTGGTCATCTTGGAATTGCATGGTGGTCGCCAGGAGTCATCTTGGACTTGGACAGTGGTTTTCCAGTAAGATAGTGGTTCCCAGGAGTCCTTTTGCACTTGGATGGAGGTTGCGAGGTTATATAGTGGTCGCCAGGAGTCGTCCTGGACTTGGCGGGTGGTCGCCAGGTTCGATAGTGGTAACAAGGAGTCATTCTGGACTTGGTTGGAGGTTGTCAGGCTCGATAGTGGTCACAAGGAGTCGTTATGGACTTGGATGGTGGTTGCCAGGAGATGTCTTGGAGTTTGATAGCGCCAGATTGGATAGTGGTCACCAGGAATCGTCCTGAACTTGGACGGTGGTCACCAGGAGTCATCCTGGGCTTGGCTGGTGGTCACCAGGACTTCTCTTGGAGTTGGATAGTGTCAGGGTCGATAGTGGTCACAAGGAATCGTCCTGGACTTGGACGGTGGTCTCCAGGAGATGCCTTGGATGTGACAGTGCCAGTTTGGATATGGTCACCAGGAGTCGTCCTGAACTTGTATGGAAGTTGCCAGGTTGGATAGTGATCACCATGGGTCGTCTCTGGCTTGGATAGTGGTTGTCAGTTTGGATAGTGGTCACAAGGAATAGTCCTGGGCTTAGATGGTGGTCACCAGGAGACGTCTTGGACATGATAGTGCCAGTTTGCATATGGTCACCTGGAGTCATCGTGGACTTGGATGGAGGTTATCAGGTTCGAGAGTGGTCACAAGGAGTCGTCCTGGACTTGGATGGTGGTCGCCAGGAGACATCTTTCAGTTTGATAGCACTAGGTTGGATAGTGGTCGTCAGGAATCATCCTGGACTTGGCCGATGGTCGCCAGGAGTCATCCTGGGCTTGGCTGGTGGTCGCCAGGAGTTCTCTTGGAGTTGGATAGTGCCAGGTTCGATAGTGTTCACAAGGAATCGTCCTGGACTTGGACGGTGGTCGCCAGGAGATGTTTTGGATCTGATAGTGCCAGTTTGGCTATGGTCACCAGGAGTCATCCTGGACTTGGATCGAAGTTGCCAGGTTGGATAGTGGTCACCATGAGTCTTCTTTGCCGTGGATAGTGGTTGTCAGGTTGGATAGCAGTCACAAGGAGTTACCCTGGACTTGGTGGTGGCGGCCAGGTTGGATAGTGGTCACAAGAAATTGTCCAGCTCTTGGATGGTGGTCGCCAGGAGATGTCTTGGATGTGACACTGCCTAGTACATGTAATTTCATATTCTCCATTGTTGTCTAGGGCCACAAGTCCCAACACACAAAGTGTGGTTAACAAACAAAGCCAGGCCTGGCTGAAAGTGTCACACATGACAACAAGGTGATGCAGTGGGGACATAACTCTTGCCACATCTGTGTGCCCGAGGCACATTGTCAGAGGAGCGGGGTGAGTGGAGACAGCTCGTAGCTTGGACAGGGAATGGAGGAAGCTGCAACTCCTTGTGTGTTTGCAGAAACAGACACATTTAGGCTCCTAACAGAGCTACCTACCCAGGCCAAATCAGTTTAAAAGGGGCCCAGGCCAAGGTTACCTTGAAAGAGCCCCTTGCCCACCACAATGGCTCCCACTGATGCATGAACGTCTCTCCACATCTATGTTCAAGCGATCTTGATATTTTTTAATGTCCATTTCTGGACTGCCAAGGACTTGTGCATTAGCCACACGGACAGGGACACTGGGGCCTGTGGACACCAGGGACTTAGGACCCTGGGGGAGGAGGGGACATCAGGGGGCGTTGAGAACAGCAGCTGGCTGGGGACACCAGAGGGTGCAAGGAACATCAGGTGGCTGGGGGCACCAAGGGATGCGGGTATACTGGGGTGGGGGGACATCAGGGAATGTTGAGAACATCAGGTGGCTAGTGCACCAGGGGGTGCAGGGACCATCAGGTGGCTGGGACACCAAGGGATGAGGGTGACACTGTGACAGGAGCGGTGAGAGGGAAGAACACCAGAGTGTTGGGGACATGGGGGCACTTATAATTGACAGCCAATGCCTGTTCTTTGTTGAATTTACTTTGCTAACATAACAGCTCAATTTCTGATTTATGTGTTTTTTTGTTTAGGAAATGCTTGCTGTTTGATAGTTTAGCCTGTCATAATGACACAGTGGTATTCAATAATGATGTCTGTGCATAAGTTAATTTGACATTAGTATCCTGATAACACAGGGCTGGATTCAAAGCCATTCTTGTTAACAAAGACATTATATACCGGCTTTCTTGAAGATGCAGCGAAAATACTGCCCCTTTGTCAGAAGTATTTACTATACAATAGCTTGCTGAGTCACAGCACCACAAGTAAACCATGCCATTGAATCACCCACTGTTTGTTTTTTGAATTATTACAGTATTGTTGAAATATGTCTTTGTGGACTGAAGGCAGTTTATGAATACTCAGCTCCAGTAAATATCTATACAAATCCTTACTAAGTGGGATACCACCCTGGGATTAATAAAAACCTTATTCATGTGAAGAGTGCCAGACACTACTAGTTACCCTTGTGAGTGTGCAAACATGAAGCTGAATGTATGTATGTAGAGTCGCTTCCTTTTGATTAGGGATTTTTATGCAAAAAATAATATACAAAAATAAAGCAATATGAAACGTTGACACTAATGTAAGAAAATAAAAGGAGTAACAGATAGAAATAAACGTGTTTGCTATAAGAAATGGTCTATTTATAAAAATAAAGGATATCATTTTCATATAGGTATGTTATTCGCAGCCCTGAAGAAGGTCCTAATGCACCGAAACCTGTTGTCAGACTCAACAGTGTCTATGATGCAATAATGAAAAGAGGCTGCCTGGACATTCTTTTAATGGAAACATGAAGGAGGAAGTAGAAAAGAAAACTTACATTTTTGTGATTGAATTTTAATCCGACACTAGATGATATGGAATGTGCACCATACTGTTGCCTGAGTGCACACTACGGTTGTACAGGAAATCTTGCGTGTATTCCTTCTATGTTTGCCGCCTACAACACAAACTTCTGTCTGCTCTTCACTACACCCCTTTTGGAGGGTAGACTCAGCTCTGCTCATGCAGCCTGTTCAGAAAAGGCCCTTACCAGCACCCCTTATGCACCTTATCCCCCAGGGACATTACGCTAAGAGGGCCCTTACTCCCAGGATTATTACTGTTGCTTCATTATTGGTGGACCTTTCTAGGACAGATGGGGGCAACACACACAAAGTCACCCAGACTGACACCAAACACTTGCCCTTCCCAAAAGGCAGCGCTATTGGTTTTATCGGGTCCTGTTTTTCAGTCCCAAAGCACTCAGTCTGCACTGATATGAAGCTGCCAGTCAAGGTGACAGTCTGCAGAGTCACTGAAAAGAAATCCTACTTGTTGGTGCATGTTCCCTCTTTAAAAGATAAATCAAGAAACTACTCAGGGTGCAGCTTGATCAGTAAGATGGAGGAGGGGTGAGTTTCAGATTTCCCAACAATCTCGCTGGCATATAATGTTAAAATACAATATAGGACAAGCGGGTGCGCGAGAGGGACTTAGGGCAGTGGAACGGGAGATGAATGCGGGTTGGTAGGGGTCCGAGGTGACAAAAAGCACATTATTTTGGGAAATAACCAACATTTTTTAAGTCTTTCCAAACAGAGAGAGGGGGAGAGAGAGTGAGCGTTTTTTCTGTGTAAAATACATTTATTAGGGGGGTGTAGCACCCCAAACACCAACCCCCAAGCTACGCCCCTGAAGTACAGATGGTTAAAGAAGTAGGCGTGTGTTTTTTGTGGTGATGTCAGCTCCACACACGTGTTATTCAGACTCCACCACTCACCAAGCTGCGCTGCTGGGCATCTGCACTACAGCAAAGCTGGCAAAGGCACAAGAAGCAGTGCCCTGGACCCAGCTGCACCTCTGTGCTGGAATAAACGCAGGAGGGGAGCCTGGCACCGGCGCCCCGTGAGGATGGCTGCGTCCCATTGGCGCCTCGACGCTCGGGACGCAGTCCCGTCAAAGAAGAACCTTGACAGCCGCGCACAGGTGTCACTGCGCAGGTATCACTGCAGGTGCCACTGCCCAGGTATCACTGCGCAGGAATCACTGCAGGTGTCACTGCGCAGGTATCACTGCACAGGTATCACTGCGCAGGTATCACTGCACAGGTATCACGGCGCAGGTAACACTGCACGTGTCACTGCGCAGGTATCACTGCGCAGGTAACACTGCACGTGTCACTGCGCAGGTCAGTGCGCAGGTATCACTGCAGGTGTCACTGCCCAGGTATCACTGTGCAGGAATCACTGCAGGTGTCATGCGCAGGTATCACTGCACAGGTGTCACTGCCCAGGTAACACTGCAGCTCTGCTTCTTTATTGTACGCGTCTCCCACAGCTGGTGCTTTTGTGAGTCGTGTTATGTCTTTACATTATCGCTGCCATGAGGCATACGTCAGGCATTGTACCAGAAAAATAGTTCTATATCTGCATTCACACTGAAATCTAATCAACTCAAATGAACAGTTTACGCAGGAGATTTTTACTATATGTTTCTGTTGGATCTGGCCCTTTTACAGGGTCATTCCCCAGACTTTTTGCCTCCTTATTTTTCTGACCTTTGTTGGCTGACGTTTTGACTCTGAGCACTTTTTCACTGCTAACCAGTGCTAAAGTGCATGTGCTCTCCCTTACAAAATTGGTATGATTGGCTTATACCTAATTGGCATAATTAATTTACCTTTAAGTCCCTTGTAGAGTGGTATTCCTATACCTAGGGCCTGTAAATTAAATGCTACTATTGGGCCTGCAGCGCTGCTTGTGCCACCCACTGAAGTAGCCTGTCAAACCTGTCTCCGGCCTGCTAGCGCAGGGCCTGTGTGCGCAGTTTCCTGCCACAGGGACCTGGCATCTAAACTTACTTGCCAGGCCCAGAACTCCCCTTTGACTACATGTAGGCACCCCTAAGGTAGGCCCTAGCTCGCCCTATGGGCAGGGTGCCATGTATGTAGAAGGCAGGACATGTGCTTAGTAGCGTGGCCCATCCTGTTAGTGACAAACAGCCTAACCTGGTGTCTCACTGCTGTGAGTGCTGCCTACTCATAGGATTGCATTGGAAATGCCCTGCCTTATGTGTCAGGGGTATTGTCTGATTTATAAGGGGTAGCGTAGGCGTGTTTGGTATGGTTGTGATGGTGATAATAAATGCTGCTTACTGGTGTAGGTGTATTTTTTATTACTATCACAGAAATGCCACTTCTAGAAAGTGCGCATTTATCTGTGCTTATGACTTTGGGGTTTTGCAGCTTGTCCCCAATCCACGTCTGGGCAGAGTGACAGTTGGGGCTTTGTGCATACTTTTCAGACAGCCTGTACACAGGGAAGGTGGAGGTGTCACAGAGGTGCATCTGCATATTGTAAAGCCTTCCTGGGCTGAGAGAAGGGAGAGGCGGGCACACCTGCATTTGTAAAGGCAGTGCCCTGGCCTCACACAATAGGGTCATTCTCCCCCCACTGATGTTTGGAGCCTGTGCTGGAGGAGAGCGGGCCGCTTCCAGAACCAGTTTTAACTGGTTGAAACATCCTCTCCCTGCCATTGTAAAACACACTGTAAACCCAGTATAAGTACAGGGGAATTTTCCCCACAATTGGAACACTCTTGGAACTTGAAACTGGACACAGAACGCTGATGAATGGAGTCACCAGGAAACCACCTTGGACTGCTGCTGCTGTGCTGACCTGTGACCTGCCTGGTCACTAGAAGGAAATGACACCATCTGCACCCCTTGTGCTGGCCTGTAGCTGGACCCACCAGCCCTGTGATTCTGCTTGTTGGGCTGTTCCCAGGGGCAGGGTGCTGTGGCCCCTAACCCCTGCAACGATCCCTGCAGCTTTTGCCCAAGCGCTGAGAGAGTGCTCTTTGATGCCCAGGTGCACTTCCAGGCACCTTCTTTGTCTGCAGAAGATCACCGCCGCAGCCCGGGCTGAAGATTGCCTTAGCGCTTTGGAAAGTGCATTATTTGAAGCCCTGAGATCACCGCCGCAACCAGGGCTTGGGAACGAGCCCCCGCGCTTTCAAAAGCGCTTCATTGCCCTAAAAATCACCACCGCGACCCGGGTGCCGCATTTTGTCTATAGCGCGAGGATCGCGCTGACTCTAGTGCCCCTGGGGCACTTCCAACGGTGGACAAAGGAGCTCGCACGCTCCTATTGTGTCCCAGGGTGACGCGCGCTTTTCAGAGCGCCCCCGGGGCACACATTTCTCAACGCTGCTTCCCTCGCGGACGAGGGAAGGCAGGAAAGCGGCTCGCGCAACAGACCAGGTGCGGACACCTGTGGTAGCAGGTGAAGAGCCTCATCGGATGCCCCTGCTTCCCCCACTACCTCGTTAGGCAGCCGCACCGCAGACAAGGGCGGCTGCCTCCCTGCAAGCAGGACGCGGGGGAGAAAGGGACTTCCCTTTCCCCCGGTCACTGCGCTAGGGGTGCGATCGCCCCTGCTACTCTAAATCTTTGGCTCTTTTGCCCCCCCCCTTCGGAGAGGGCCATTAGAGGCCTGGGGGGCCCCTAAGGATCACAAGGCCCCTGGAGGGGCCCGCTCACCACGAGGAGAGGGTGCCGACCGCCCCTCTCCCTAAAAGCACTGTGTGGCCCCCGTTTTGTGCACAGGAGCACCCGGGGCCCACTAAGCTCATCTTCTAGGCACTAGGAGTGCCTCTACTACGTAAAACAGGTACTTTTTAGGGAATCTGGGCTCTAGGAGCCTAGTAAGACTTTTGGATGTTTTAGATTTCCTACCTGTTTCCTGCCCCTACATATATGTGCTACTGTTCCTTTTGGGCATGTCTAGCTGATATGTATCTTTATGACTTGTGAGATGTTCTCTAATGTTCCTTTTATGGGTATTTAGGGATTGTTCATGACAAGTGCATATGTCTTTTACTGTAATTCCTGACTACTGCTTATGTTGCAGAATCCTGAGTACTTACGTGTTCTAAAGTGACAACTGCATATTCTTGCAGAATATTAGTAACTTGTGTAACATTCTGACAACTGCTAAGGTAGCAGGGTATTACTTACGTGTAATGTTGGTCTAATTATGTTTTGTGCAATACAGATTATTTTTACATAGCTCAGTGTTGTGTTTACTTTGTGGTCACGTGTGTTGTGTGTGTTGTGCAAACGATTTACACATTCCCTCCGGGTTAGGCCTGACTGCTCATGCCAAGCTGCCAGGCGGTGAGCAGGGGTTATGTTGGACGTGTAACTCCCTCACCCTGACTAGAGCGGGTGGGTTCTGCCTGGCTGAGGTGCCTACCCTAGCCAACAGAAACCCCATTCCTAACAGTTTCCAATCCCGAAATCTCCTTCTTAGATTTATTTTTGGAATCGTCTCAATTCTCTGTGGCATCAGATTAGAAACTGAATTTTACCCCTTATAAATAATGTTTTCAACTCCCTTTTCAACAAGTAGGGTTAAGCTGGGATATGACAAAATAAAATGTCCAGTGAGTCAGTAAACTGTTTCCATATGAAACACACAATAATGTAATTTGGAAGAAATAAGTCAGACTCGAGATGTGATAGGGACGTGCCCCCCTTTGAGCCATCCTGGTGGGCTCACTTAGACACACCACCATCAAGTTTCTACCTGTAGGAGGCTGGACTGGCTTGTAGTGAGTACCTAGGGGTACTTGCACCTTGCACCAGGCCCAGTTATCCCTTATTAGTGTATAGGGTGTCTAGCAGCATAGGCTGATAGATAATGGTAGCTTAGCAGAGCAGCTTAGGCTGAACTAGGAGACGAGTGAAGCTCCTACAGTACCACTTAGTGTCATATGCACAATATCATAAGAAAACACAATACACAGATATACTAAAAATAAAGGTACTTTATTTTTATGACAATATGCCAAAGTATCTCAGGGTGTAGCCTCAGTGAGAGGATAGGAAATATACACAAGATATATATACACAATACCCAAATATGCAGTAATAGTATTAGAAAACAGTGCAAACAATGTATAGTTACAATAGGATGCAATGGAGACACATAGGGATAGGGGCAACACAAACCATATGCTCCAAAAGTGGAATGCGAACCACGAATGGACCCCAAACCTATGTGACCTTGTAGAGGGTCGCTGGGACTATTAGAAAATAGTAAGGGTTAGAAAAATAGCCCACCCCAAGACCCTGAAAAGTGAGTGCAAAGTGCACTAAAGTTCCCCAAAGGACATAGAAGTCGTGATAGGGGAATTCTGCAGGAAAGACACAAACCAACAATGCAACAACGATGGATTTCCAGTCGAGGGTACCTGTGGAACAAGGGGACCAAGTCCAAAAGTCACAAGCAAGTCGGAGATGGGCAGATGCCCAGGAAATGCCAGCTGTGGGTGCAAAGGAGCTGCTACTGGACAGTAGAAGCGTAGGTTTCTGCAATAACGACAAGGGCTAGAGACTTCCCCTTTGGAGGACGGATCCCTCACGCCGTGGAGAGTCGTGCAGAAGTGTTTTCCCGCCGAAAGACCGCAAACAAGCCTTGCTAGCTGCAAATCGTGCGGTAAGCGTTTTTGGATGCTGCTATGGCCCAGGAGGGACCAGGATGTCGCAAATTGCATCAGGAGAGAGAGGGGACGTCGAGCAAAATAAGGAGCCCTCTCAGCAGCAGGTAGCACCCGGAGAAGTGCCAGAAACAGGCACTACGAGGATGCGTGAAACGGTGCTCACCCGAAGTCGCACAAAGGAGTCCCACGTCGCCGGAGAACAACTTAGGAGGTCGTGCAATGCAGGTTAGAGTACCGTGGACCCAGGCTGGACTGTGCACAAAGGATTTCCGCCGGAAGTGCACGGAGGCCGGAGTAGCTGCAAAAGTCGCGGTTTCCAACAATGCAGTCTGGCGTGGGGAGGCAAGGACTTACCTCCACCAAACTTGGACTGAAGAGTCACTGGACTGTGGGAGTCACTTGGACAGAGTTGCTGGATTCAAGGGACCTCGCTCGTCGTGCTGAGAGGAGACCCAAGGTACCGGTGATGCAGTTCTTTGGTGCCTGCGGTTGCAGGGGGACGATTCCGTTGACCCACGGGAGATTTCTTCGGAGCTTCTAGTGCAGAGAGGAGGCAGACTACCCCCACAGCATGCACCACCAGGAAAACAGTCGAGAAGGCGGCAGGATCAGCGTTACAGAGTTGCAGTAGTCGTCTTTGCTACTATGTTGCAGTTTTGCAGGCTTCCAGCGCGGTCAGCAGTCGATTCCTTGGCAGAAGGTGAAGAGAGAGATGCAGAGGAACTCGGATGAGCTCTTGCATTCGTTATCTAAGGAATCCCAAGAGACAGAGACCCTAAATAGCCAGAAAAGAGGGTTTGGCTACCTAGGAGAGAGGATAGGCTAGCAACACCTGAAGGAGCCTATCACAAGGAGTCTCTGACGTCACCTGGTGGCACTGGCCACTCAGAGCAGTCCAGTGTGCCAGCAGCACCTCTGTTTCCAAGATGGTCTGAGGCACACTGGAGGAGCTCTGGGCACCTCTCAGGGGAGGTACAGGTCAGGGGAGTGGTCACTCCCCTTTCCTTTGTCCAGTTTCGCGCCAGAGCAGGGCTAAGGGGTCCCTGAACCGGTGTAGACTGGCTTATGCAGAAATGGGCACCAAATGTGCCCATGAAAGCATTTCCAGAGGCTGGGGGAGGCTACTCCTCCCCTGCCTTCACACCATTTTCCAAAGGGAGAGGGTGTAACACCCTCTCTCAGAGGAAGTCCTTTGTTCTGCCATCCTGGGCCAGGCCTGGCTGGACCCCAGGAGGGCAGATGCCTGTCTGAGGGGTTGGCAGCAGCTGCAGTGAAACCCCGGGAAAGGCAGTTTGGCAGTACCAGGGTCTGTGCTACAGACCACTGGGATCATGGGATTGTGCCAACTATGCCAGGATGGTATAGAGGGGGCAATTCCATGATCATAGACATATTACATGGCCATATTCGGAGTTTCCATTGTGAAGCTACATATAGGTAGTGACCTATATGTAGTGCACGCGTGTAATGGTGTCCCCGCACTCACAAAGTCCGGGGAATTGGCCCTGAACAAAGTGGGGGCACCTTGGCTAGTGCCAGGGTGCCCTCACACTAAGTAACTTAGCACCCAACCTTTACCAGGTAAAGGTTAGACATATAGGTGACTTATAAGTTACTTAAGTGCAGTGTAAAATGGCTGTGAAATAACGTGGACGTTATTTCACTCAGGCTGCAGTGGCAGGCCTGTGTAAGAATTGTCAGAGCTCCCTATGGGTAGCAAAAGAAATGCTGCAGCCCATAGGGATCTCCTGGAACCCCAATACCCTGGGTACATCAGTACCATATACTAGGGAATTATAAGGGTGTTCCAGTAAGCCAATGTAAATTGGTAAAATTGGTCACTAGCCTGTTAGTGACAATTTGAAAGTAATGAGAGAGCATAACCACTGAGGTTCTGGTTAGCAGAGCCTCAGTGAGACAGTTAGTCATAACACAGGTAACACATTCAGGCACACTTATGAGCACTGGGGCCCTGACTAGCAGGGTCCCAGTGACACATACAACTAAAACAACATATATACAGTGAAAAATGGGGGTAACATGCCAGGCAAGATGGTACTTTCCTACACAACCCCCCCCCCCAAACGAAGGACAATAAGACTAGCCATGACCTGATGAGTCTTCATTGTCTAAGTGGAAATATCTGGAGAGTCCATCTGCATTGGAGTGGCTACTTCCAGGTCTATGTTCCACTGTATAGTCCATTCCCTGTAGGGATATGGACCACCTCAATAATTTAGGATTTTCACCTTTCATTTGTTTTAGCCAAAGTAGAGGTTTGTGGTCTGTCTGAACAATGAAGTGAGTGCCAAACAGGTATGGCCTCAACTTCTTCAGAGCCCAGACCACAGCAAAGGCCTCCCTCTCTATGGCAGACCAACGCTTTTCTCTAGGGGTCAACCTCCTACTAATAAAAGCAACAGGTTGATCCTGGCCCTCAGAATTAAGTTGTGATAGGACTGCCCCTACTCCTAATTCAGATGCATCAGTTTGGACATAGAATTTTTTAGAGTAACAAGGGCTTTTCAGGACAGGTGCAGAGCACATGGCCTGCTTCAGCTCCTCAAAAGCTTTCTGACAGCTAGCTGTCCACAATACCTTTTTAGGCATCTTTTTGGATGTGAGGTCATTAAGAGGGGTTGCAATGGAGACATAGTTCTTAATGAACCTCCTGTAATACCCAGTGAGGCCTAGGAAGGCTCTCACCTGAGTCTGAGTAGTAGGGGGAACCCAATCTGTAATAGTTTGGATTTTCCCCTGTAGTGGTGCAATCTGTTCCCCACCAACAAGGTGTCCCAGATAAACCACCTTCCCCTGCCCTATCTGGCACTTTGAAGCCTTGATAGTGAGGCCTGCCTTTTGCAGGGCCTCTAAAACTTTCCATAGGTGGAGCAGGTGATCATCCCAACTGGAGCTAAAGACAGCTATATCGTCCAAATATGCACTAAAAGCTTCCAGCCCTAGCAGGACTGTGTTCACCAACCTTTGAAAAGTGGCAGGTGCATTTTTTAATCCAAAAGGCATTACTGTGAATTGGTAATGGCCTCCAATGGTTGAAAATGCAGTTTTAGGTTTAGCATCTTCTGATAATTTGATCTGCCAATACCTTGCAGTCAAATCAAAAGTGCTTAGATACTTGGCAGATGCCAGTGTATCTATGAGCTCATCTGCCCTGGGTATAGGGTGAGCATCAGTTTTGGTTACCTGGTTGAGACCTCTATAATCTACACAAAACCGCATTTCCTTCTTTCCATCCTTGGAATGAGGTTTTGGTACAAGTACCACAGGAGAGGCCCATGGACTTTCAGAATGCTCAACCACTCCCAGTTCTAACATTTTCTGCACCTCTTGCTTTATGCAGTCTCTGACATGGTCAGGCTGCCTATAGATCTTACTTTTGACAGGCAAGCTGTCTCCAGTATCTATAGTGTGCTCACACCAAGAAGTGGTACCTGGCACAGTAGAGAAGAGTTCAGAAAACTGACCCAGGAGATTTATGCAATGGTCTTTCTGCTCAGCAGTAAGACAATCAGCCAAAACTACACCTTCCACAAGAGCATCTTGTTCTGTGGAAGAGAAGAGATCAGGTAGAGGATCACTGTCTTCCTCCTGTCCCTCATCAGTTGCCATGAGCAGGGTGAGATCAGCCCTGTCGTAGTAGGGTTTCAGGCGATTGACATGGAGCACCCTAAGGGGACTTCTGGCAGTGCCTAAGTCAACTAAGTAGGTGACTTCACCCTTTTTTTCAACAATTATGTGGGGTCCACTCCATTTATCTTGGAGTGCTCTTGGGGCCACAGGCTCCAAGACCCACACTTTCTGCCCTGGTTGGTACTGAACCAAATCAGCCTTCTGATCATGCCATTGCTTCTGAAGCTCTTGGCTGGCCTGAAGGTTTTTACTGGCCTTTTTCATATACTCAGCCATCCTTGATCTGAGGCCAAGTACATAATCCACTATATCTTGCTTTGGAGCTTTTAAAGGTTGTTCCCAACCCTCCTTGACAAGTGTTAGTGGACCCCTAACAGGGTGTCCAAAGAGGAGTTCAAAGGGGCTGAAGCCCACTCCTTTCTGGGGTAACTCCCTGTAGGCAAAAAGGAGGCATGGTAAAAGGATATCCCATCTCCTGCAGAGTTTTTCTGGGACTCCCATAATCATGCCTTTGAGAGTTTTGTTAAATCTCTCCACCAGTCCATTTGTTTGTGGATGATAGGGTGTAGTGAACTTGTAAGTTACACCACACTCCTTCCACATGGCCTTTAAGTAAGCAGACATGAAATTGCTTCCCCTGTCTGATACTACTTCCTTTGGGAAGCCCACCCTAGAAAATATTCCCAGGAGGGCCTTTGCCACTGCAGGTGCTGTAGTGGTCCTTAAAGGAATTGCTTCAGGATATCTTGTGGCATGGTCCACTACCACCAAGATAAACCTATTGCCTGAAGCAGTAGGAGGGTCAAGGGGGCCAACTATGTCAACCCCTACCCTTTCAAAGGGAACCCCAACCACAGGCAGTGGAATAAGGGGTGCCTTTGGAGTGCCACCTGTCTTGCCACTGGTTTGACAGGTTTCACAGGAATTGCAAAATTCCTTTGTGTCCTCAGACATCCTAGGCCAATGAAACAGGGGAACAAGCCTGTCCCAAGTTGTCATTTGTCCCAGATGTCCAGCTAGAGGAATGTTGTGGGCTAGAGTTAGGAGGAACTTTCTGTACTCCTGAGGAATCACTAACCTCCTGGCAGTTCCAGGTTTAGGATCCCTTGCTTTAGTGTACAAGAGGTTGTCCTCCCAGTAAACTCTGTGAGAGTCACTGACATCCCCATTAGCCTGTTTGACAGCTTGCTGTTTTAGACCCTCTAGTGTGGGACAGGTATGCTGTGCCACACTCAGCTCCTCCCTGGCAGGCCCCCCTTCACCCAAAAGCTCAGCAGTGTCTGCTTCCAGCTCCTCTGGTGTAGGTTCTGCCCAGGGTGGAAATTCTTCTTCCTCAGAAGTAGAATCCACTGTAGAGGGAGGGATAGTAGGAAGTATTTTACTTCTACTAGCCCTAGCTTTAGGGAGCACTTGGTCCATTGTTCCAGGATCCAAGTTTCCCTGTCCTTTTTGCTTTTTGGCCTGAGCCCTTGTTAAAGCAAAAATATGCCCTGGGATGCCCAGCATTGCTGCATGGGCCTCCAACTCCACATCTGACCAAGCTGATGTCTCCAAATCGTTCCCTAATAGACAGTCTACAGGTAAATCTGAAGCTACCACAACTTTCTTTGGACCAGTAACCCCCCCCCCCAGTTGAGATTTACAACAGCCATGGGGTGGCTAAGTGTGTTGTTGTGAGCATCGGTTACTTGGTACTGGTGAACAAGTAGGTGTTGTTCAGGGTGGACCAGTTTCTCTATGACCATAGTTACACTGGCTCCAGTGTCCCTGTAGGCCTGAACCTCAACACCATTTATTAGGGGTAGCTGCTTGTACTTATCCATATTAAGGGGACAAGCAACTAAGGTGGCTAAATCAATAGCCCCCTCAGAGACTAATATAGCCTCTGTGGTCTTCCTAACAAGACCAACCCCAACTAAGTTACCAATAGTGAGCCCAGCTACTCCCTTGGATTGGCTATTAGTAGGTTTGCTCCCACCACCACTGCTATTAGTAGGGACACTAGGTGTAGCAGTAGGGGTTGTAGTGGTAGGAGGCTTGGTGCTTTTCTTTGGACAACTGGGATCTGTTGTCCAATGGCCTTTTATTTTACATAAATAGCACCATGGTTTCTTTTCCTTGTTTTGATTAGAAGAGGATTTGGGCCCACCACCCCCACCAGAGTGTTTTTGTGGGCCTGATGAAGACTCATTTTTAGATTTGTCCCCACCATTGTCAGAAGACTTACCATCCTTCTTCTTGTTGCCATCTTTGTCACCCCCTGTATGAACTTTTCTGTTCAACCTTGTTCTGACCCATTTGTCTGCCTTCTTTCCCAATTCTTGGGGAGAGGTCAGTTCAGAGTCCACCAAGTACTGGTGCAACAAATTAGACACACAATTATTAAGAATATGCTCTCTCAGGATCAAGTTATACAGGCTGTCATAATCAGTAACTTTACTGCCATGTAACCACCCCTCCAAGGCCTTCACTGAATGGTCAATGAAATCAACCCAGTCTTGTGAAGACTCCTTTTTGGTCTCTCTGAACTTTATCCTGTATTGTTCAGTGGTTAAGCCATAACCATCCAGGAGTGCATTCTTAAGAACTTTGTAATCATTAGCTTCATTTTCTTTTACAGTAAGGAGCCTATCCTTACCTTTTCCACTAAATGATAGCCATAGGATAGCAGCCCACTGCCTTTGAGGGACATCCTGTACAGCACAGGCCCTCTCAAGTGCAGCAAACCACTTGTTAATGTCATCCCCCTCCTTATAAGGGGGAACTATGTTGTGCAGATTCCTGGAATCATGCTTTTTTGCAGGATGACTATGGGGAATACTGCTGCTGCCACCATGGGTTGCTAAACCCAGTTTCTGTCTCTCCTTCTCTACTTCTAAAGTCTGTCTATCCAAATCCAGCTGTTGCTTCTTGAGCTTCAGTCTGGTTTGTTCCACTCTCAATCTATTGAGCTCCCTTTCTAACAATCTGTCATCAGGGTGGGTGGGAGGGACATGTCTTGAAACAGAAGTATGATGAGAATGGACAGAAGGAGACCTGTCCCTTACAGAGGGCACCCTAACAGCTTGGCTAACAGAAACATCACTACCAGTATGGTGAGAATAAATGCTTTTGCTATGATGTGAGACAACACTATTTATATGGTGTGGCTCATCATAATTACCAACTATGCTAGACTGTCTAGTAATGGGCAGGCTTGGACGTTTCTTTCCTGAAACTTTTCCTGAGGGAGTCCCTGGATCAGATTGGGAACCATTAGCTGCTTTTTCAACAGATGGGGCACTTTTAGCCTTATCTTGTTCTCTAAGCATGTTAAGTAACAATTCCAATGAAGGATTCTTCCCTACACTCAAACCTCGTTCTACACAGAGACTCCTTGCTCCTTTCCAGCTAAGGTGGTCATATGCAAGTTTGGACAGATCAACATTTTGGCCTGTGCCAGACATTTTTAGAAAGAGCTAAAGTGATAGAAAAAGGATAAAAAGTTTGTCAGAGCTTTTAGAAAGACAGAGAAAAAAACTTTTCAAACTTTTTAGAACTTTTTAGAAAGTTAGAAGTACTTTTCAGCACTTAGAAAAGAGTGAAAAGAGGAAATGCAAAACTTTTTGGCTATGTGTATATACACTGAACTTGTTTTGTATATTTTTCTCTTATGAAAAGTACAATGACAAGAGTGGTAAGTAGTCTCAAAGCACTTATCCCACCACTGCACAACCAATGTAGGAGGCTGGACTGGCTTGTAGTGAGTACCTAGGGGTACTTGCACCTTGCACCAGGCCCAGTTATCCCTTATTAGTGTATAGGGTGTCTAGCAGCATAGGCTGATAGATAATGGAAGCTTAGCAGAGCAGCTTAGGCTGAACTAGGAGACGAGTGAAGCTCCTACAGTACCACTTAGTGTCATATGCACAATATCATAAGAAAACACAATACACAGATATACTAAAAATAAAGGTACTTTATTTTTATGACAATATGCCAAAGTATCTCAGGGTGTACCCTCAGTGAGAGGATAGGAAATATACACAAGATATATATACACAATACCCAAATATGCAGTAATAGTATTAGAAAACAGTGCAAACAATGTATAGTTACAATAGGATGCAATGGAGACACATAGGGATAGGGGCAACACAAACCATATACTCCAAAAGTGGAATGCGAACCACGAATGGACCCCAAACCTATGTGACCTTGTAGAGGGTCGCTGGGACTATTAGAAAATAGTAAGGGTTAGAAAAATAGCCCACCCCAAGACCCTGAAAAGTGAGTGCAAAGTGCACTAAAGTTCCCCAAAGGACATAGAAGTCGTGATAGGGGAATTCTGCAGGAAAGACACAAACCAAAAATGCAACAACGATGGATTTCCAGTCGAGGGTACCTGTGGAACAAGGGGACCAAGTCCAAAAGTCACAAGCAAGTCGGATATGGGCAGATGCCCAGGAAATGCCAGATGTGGGTGCAAAGCAGCTGCTACTGGACAGTAGAAGCGTAGGTTTCTGCAATAACGACAAGGGCTAGAGACTTCCCCTTTGGAGGATGGATCCCTCACGCCGTGGAGAGTCGTACAGAAGTGTTTTCCCGCAGAAAGACCGCCAACAAGCCTTGCTAGCTGCAAATCGTGCGGTAAGCGTTTTTGGATGCTGCTATGGCCCAGGAGGGACCAGGATGTCGCAAATTGCATCAGGAGAGAGAGGGGACGTCGAGCAAGACAAGGAGCCCTCTCAGCAGCAGGTAGCACCCGGAGAAGTGCCAGAAACAGGCACTACGAGGATGCGTGAAACGGTGCTCACCCGAAGTCGCACAAAGGAGTCCCACGTCGCCGGAGAACAACTTAGGAGGTCGTGCAATGCAGGTTAGAGTGCCGTTGACCCAGGCTGCCTGTGCACAAAGGATTTCCGCCGGAAGTGGACGGAGGCCGGAGTAGCTGCAAAAGTCACGGTTTCCAACAATGCAGTCTGGCGGGGGGAGGCAAGGACTTACCTCCATCAAACTTTGACTGAAGAGTCACTGGACTGTGGGAGTCACTTGGACAGAGTTGCTGGATTCAAGGGACCTCGCTCGTCGTGCTGAGAGGAGACCCAAGGTACCGGTGATGCAGTTCTTTGGTGCCTGCGGTTGCAGGGGGACGATTCCGTCGACCCACGGGAGATTTCTTCGGAGCTTCTAGTGCAGAGAGGAGGCAGACTACCCCCACAGCATGCACCACCAGGAAAACAGTCGAGAAGGCGGCAGGATCAGCGTTACAGAGTTGCAGTAGTCGTCTTTGCTACTATGTTGCAGTTTTGCAGGCTTCCAGCGCGGTCAGCAATTGATTCCTTGGCAGAAGGTGAAGAGAGAGATGCAGAGGAACTCGGATGAGCTCTTGCATTCGTTATCTAAGGAATCCCAAGAGACAGAGACCCTAAATAGCCAGAAAAGAGGGTTTGGCTACCTAGGAGAGAGGATAGGCTAGCAACACCTGAAGGAGCCTATCACAAGGAGTCTCTGACGTCACCTGGTGGCACTGGCCACTCAGAGCAGTCCAGTGTGCCAGCAGCACCTCTGTTTCCAAGATGGCAGAGGTCTGGAGCACACTGGAGGAGCTCTGGGCACCTCCCAGGGGAGGTACAGGTCAGGGGAGTGGTCACTCCCCTTTCCTTTGTCCAGTTTCGCGCCAGAGCAGGGCTAAGGGGTCCCTGAACCGGTGTAGACTGGCTTATGCAGAAATGGGCACCAAATGTGCCCATGAAAGCATTTCCAGAGGCTGGGGGAGGCTACTCCTCCCCTGCCTTCACACCATTTTCCAAAGGGAGAGGGTGTAACACCCTCTCTCAGAGGAAGTCCTTTGTTCTGCCATCCTGGGCCAGGCCTGGCTGGACCCCAGGAGGGCAGATGCCTGTCTGAGGGGTTGGCAGCAGCAGCAGCTGCAGTGAAACCCCGGGAAAGGCAGTTTGGCAGTACCAGGGTCTGTGCTACAGACCACTGGGATCATGGGATTGTGCCAACTATGCCAGGATGGTATAGAGGGGGCAATTCCATGATCATAGACATATTACATGGCCATATTCGGAGTTACCATTGTGAAGCTACATATAGGTAGTGACCTATATGTAGTGCACGCGTGTAATGGTGTCCCCGCACTCACAAAGTCCGGGGAAATGGCCCTGAACAATGTGGGGGCACCTTGGCTAGTGCCAGGGTGCCCTCACACTAAGTAACTTAGCACCCAACCTTTACCAGGTAAAGGTTAGACATATAGGTGACTTATAAGTTACTTAAGTGCAGTGTAAAATGGCTGTGAAATAACGTGGACGTTATTTCACTCAGGCTGCAGTGGCAGGCCTGTGTAAGAATTGTCAGAGCTCCCTATGGATGGCAAAAGAAATGCTGCAGCCCATAGGGATCTCCTGGAACCCCAATACCCTGGGTACCTCAGTACCATATACTAGGGAATTATAAGGGTGTTCCAGTAAGCCAATGTAAATTGGTAAAATTGGTCACTAGCCTGTTAGTGACAATTTGAAAGTAATGAGAGAGCATAACCACTGAGGTTCTGGTTAGCAGAGCCTCAGTGAGACAGTTAGTCATAACACAGGTAACACATTCAGGCACACTTATGAGCACTGGGGCCCTGACTAGCAGGGTCCCAGTGACACATACAACTAAAACAACATATATACAGTGAAAAATGGGGGTAACATGCCAGGCAAGATGGTACTTTCCTACACTACCCACTTCTGTTGTTTTTCTTTACAATGTTACCTGTTAACATCGCTAAATCTTTCTTCTCTAAAACGGACAGTATATTACCTAAATGCTTATGGAACCTTAGAAACGCCAGGATTTCCTTACAGATTCTAGAAAAACCCACCTCTAACTGGGGAGTCAGTTTTCCAGATTTGATTAAAAACCATCGCACCTTTAATTTGAAGCAAGTTTGGGACCTCCAGCTTCAGGCTCCTGCTCCTCGGATAAAATCTATTGTTCGATGAAACAGGCCACTCTTCAACACTTCACCTAGAATGAGCTTTTTCGAGACTCAACCTCCAAAGCATTTTCTGGGACCTACACCATCCACGACCTGTGATTTGCTTCGACCTCTCATGGTTAATTGCCTTTGTCCCCCAAAAAGGTTTCTTGCTACTGGCTGTGGGACAATGAATTTACACTGAGCAATAAACATGATTCTAGGAACTTTGGAAGGACGGTTGAATTAATAGTTCATCTCAACCTTTGCAGGACTCTGCAATTATATGTTTCCCTGAATTAGGTGATATATGCAAATGAACTACCCAATGTGGTGTATTTATTAGGGCTGTCCCTGAAGGACTTCAAGGTTCTGCAGTACCAGTTCCCGATGAGTCTTCACAGGCACCATCACACAATTTCAAGATGGCAGAGAGGCCTCCATTTTATACAAATGCCTTACTGAACCCACATATCCCAGGGGAAAAAAAACAATATAGAAATAGTGGGAGCTGGAGTTGGGAAATTCATTTTTTACTGATTTATGGGATAAAACGTGGTCTAACGTTCAGTCCACCTTTCGCTCTGCGGGTAATACTCAGACACTGTTCGTTTATTCAAGATATACTCCCACATCATTTTAAAATGAAGAATCTTCCAGAGGACACTTGCTGGCCCTGTCACACTCAAATAGGATCTCATATGCATGTGCTTGTGGATGCCCTGCTGTACACCAATACTGGGCTCACATGTGGTTACGGATCAGAACTGTTTGTGGATCAGCTGCCCCCTTTCCGTAAGGCAACATATTTTAAGGTGGTTGTAAGGATTTCTAAAAAACAACAGAAGTTTGTTGTTAAGTTTATTGATATGCAGATTGCAAATGTCTGATCACGACTAACTAGAAAGATGCAAGCAATGTTTGTTTAACGACTTTGGGGGAATTTAGTTGGCAAAAGTCATAGATTGGACATATCCAAGGTTAGACTAGCAACTAAAAGACAAACTTTGGCAGCTATTAATAAATGCCCTGCTTCACTCAGCCTGCTTGTCTCAGTGGAGTACGGATCATTGGAACCCACCGTACATAGTATGTAATATGTGATATGATTCCCTCTCTCTGTATTCTCTCATGTATTCTTCTATTATTCATGTATGTGTAGGTAGACGTGCGTTGTCTTGTGCTCTTTTCGGGTACCATCTGGTAACTTGAAATGTTCCTCTTGTTTAAGAAAGTTACACCCATTCTCTGCACTTATGCTCCACCGTATATCTGACACTTTTCAGTTATTCTCAAAATTGACTTAGAATACAGTATATTTACTTTGGTTTTACAATGTTATTTTATTCTTCTGTATTTCCTTGTATTTTTATGTGCAACACCACGAGCTCTGCTGCAGCCCTGGGGCTGCACTGACACTCATGGAACCCGCTGGGGTACACGCTGTGCCCTTGGCCAACACCGGGACACCAGTGTGGGCGCGAGGTGCCCACTGCTGTGGGGGTGGAGTATATAATTGTGGGTGATGTGTTCACTGACACTCATGAAACCCGCTGGGGTACATGCTGTGCCCTTGGCCAACACCGGGCCACCTGTGTGGGCACGAGGTGCCCACCGCTGGTGGGGGGGGGATATATACTTGTGGGTGATGTGTTCACTGACACTCATGGAACCCGTTGGGGTACACGCTGTGCCCTTGGCCAACACACGGGACACCGGTGTGGGCACGAGGTGCCCACCGCTGGGGGGGGTGGGATATATACTCGTGGGTGATGTGTTCACAGACACCATGGGCCTGTGGCATGCTTAGCTCCCAGTTGAGGCTCTGTGCGCCCCCGCAGAGGTGCGGGGGGGCTGGCATCTGTTGGCAAGAGCCGCACAGTACAGTCAAGAGACAAGACCTACAAAACCTACAGAATGGGCTGCTTTGGAAAACAAGAATGTCTTAAATAAAAAATGGGATCTAATATAATAGGGAATTTCAAAACATATATTCTTGAAAAAAAAGAAGTAAACATTGCCCTGAGGAAGCAACAAACTACCAAGAAGGTGGCGAAACACGTGTTAGCAAGGCCTAGCGAGTTGGCAAGTGTTTTACTGTTAAATGACATTAATAAGGTACATAGGAGTATAATTAAATTAAAAATACGCAACTAGAATCTGTTTTTAGTACCACATTTAGTTATCTTGGGAAATAGATTGTCTGATGCTGGTTGGGTGACTACTGTTATAGTTCAGGGGTGGGCTACACTCCGAACCATATATGTCCTCCATATGGAATGCCCACCTAAACACAAATCTAGCTCCTAGAAACAGCCCAGTGCTGCATAAACAAGGGTCAGACTGTAACCAGGTCATGTGCATGTTTCCACCACATTAGTGCATATGTCTAAACACAGCACATTTTTCACCGGTGGTTTGGCGGAGGCGCAACGTTCGTCAGTGGCGGAGACAGATTTTGCACGCGTCAAGCTGTACATGAGGGGCTGTGCACCGGGGCTGGACAGCAGCTCCTGTGCCCTTGTCATACACGTCACCCATTGTCAGTACTGGTGAAACCAGATGTGGGAGAAAGAACCACTTATATAAATGTCAGAAGTGTAACAAGCCAATGTGCTGGCACCAGCCGACAGAGGTCAGTCAGGCCTTCATCCTTCGAAGAGTAAAACGTCTGAGTGCCATTCAAAGTAACAACTCAAATTTACACTGCTTGAAAAAAACAACACTGCTGTACCAAGCACTATACAAACGAGCAGCAGCAAAGCCAATAGGTCTTGCCTTGTCATGGTGGGCATAGATTTATAAGAATGCATCTCTGTCTAGGCAGGGTCAAAACCATCTAAGATGGATATGCATGTGTGTGGATATCAACCAAGGTGTCTGTGTGTGTGTGTGTAAGGTGGCCAAGCACGTGTGTGGATATCAAGCATTGTGGCTGTGTATGTGTGTGAACTAAGGTGGCCACGCATGTGTGGATATCAACCAAGGTGTCTGTGTGTGTGTGTGTAAGGTGGCCACACGTGTGTGGATATCAACCAAGGTGTCTGTGTGTGTGTGTGTGTGTGCGTGTGTATGTATAAGGTGGCCACGCATGTGTGTGGATATCAACCAAGGTGTGTGTGTGTGTGTAAGGTGGCCACGCATGTGTGTGGATATCAACCAAGGTGGCTGTGTGTGTGTATGTGTGTGTGTGTTTTTGTGTGTGTGAGAGGTGTATGTCTGTGTAAGGTGGCCACAAGTGTGTGGATATCAACCAAGGTGGCTGTGTGTGTGTATGTTTATGCGTGTGTGTGTAAGGTGGCCATGCACGTGTGTGGATATCAAGCATTGTGGCTGTGTATGTGTGTGAACTAAGGTGGCCACGCATGTGTGGATATCAACCAAGGTGGCTGTGCATGTGTGTGTATGTTTATGCGTGTGTGTGTGTAAGGTGGCCATGCACGTGTGTGGATATCAAGCAAGGTGGCTGTGTATGTGTGTGAACTAAGGTGGCCACGCACGTGTGGATATCAACCAAGGTGGCTGTGCATGTGTGTGTGTGTGTGTGTGTGTATGTGTAAGGTGGCCACGCATGTGTGGATATCAACCAAGGTGGCTGTGCATGTGTGTGTGTGTATGTGTAAGGTGGCCACACGTGTGGATATCAACCAAGGTGGCTGTGTGTGTGTGTGTGTGTAAGGTGGCCATGCACATGTGTGGATATCAAGCAAGGTGGCTGGGTGTGTGTGCGTGTGTGTATGTGTGTGTACCAAGGTGGCCACGCATGTGTGTGTCTATCAACCACAGTGGCCGTGTGTGTATGTGTGGTGGCCACGCATGTGTGTGTTGGTATCAATCAAGGTGGCGGTGTGTGTATATGTACGCGTGTGTCTGTGCGTGTGAACTAAGGTGGCCACGCATGTGAGTGGATATCATTCAAGGTGTGTGTGTGTGTGTAGATATCAACTAAAAGGGGCGCGCAACGCGTGTGTGTGCGCACGCACATGCAGCTCACACAAGGGGGTCGATGGTAATTTTGACTGCAGAGCTCCACGATGGCGGATGTTCCTATTGGAAAGGGGGTGTGTAGGAGGCTGGCCTGGCTTGTAGTGAGTACCAAGGGGTACTTACACCTTGCACCAGGTCCAGTTATCCCTTATTAGTGTAGAGGGGTGTCTAGCAGCTTAGGCTGATAGAAAATGGTAGCTTAGCAGAGCAGCTTAGGCTGAACTAGGAGACGAGTGAAGCTCCTACAGTACCACTAGTGTCACATGCACAATATCATAAGAAAACACAATACACAGATATACTAAAAATAAAGGTACTTTATTTTTTATGACAATATGCCAAAAGTATCTCAGTGAGTACCCTCAGTATGAGGATAGCAAATATACACAAGATATATGTACACAATACCAAAATATGCAGTAATAGTATTAGAAAACAGTGCAAACAATGTATAGTCACAATAGAATGCAATGGGGGCACATAGGGATAGGGGCAACACAAACCATATACTCTAGAAGTGGAATACGAACCACGAATGGACCCCAAACCTATGTGACCTTGTAGAGGGTCGCTGGGACTGTAAGAAAACAGTGAGGGTTAGAAAAATAGCCCACCCCAAGACCCTGAAAAGTGGGTGCAAAGTGCTCCTAAGTTCCCCAAAGAGCACAGAAGACGTGATAGGGGAATTCTGCCAGAAACAACAACACCAGCAATGCAACAACGATGGATTTCCTGACGAGAGTACCTGTGGAACAAGGGGACCAAGTCCAAGAGTCACGATCAAGTCGGGAGTGGGCAGATGTCCAGGAAATGCCAGCTGTGGGTGCAAAGAAGCTGCCACCGGATGGTAGAAGCTGTGGATTCTGCAAGAACGACAAGGGCTAGAAACTTCCCCTTTGGAGGATGGATGTCCCACGTCGAGAATAGTCGTGCAGAAGTATTTCCGTGCAGAAAGACCACCAACAAGCCTTGCTAGCTGCAAAGGTCGCGGTTAGGGTTTTTGGATGCTGCTGTGGCCCAGGAGGGACCAGGATGTCGCCAATTGCGGGAGGGGACAGAGGGGGCGACCAGCAAGACAAGGAGCCCTCTTAGAAGCAAGAACAGGCACTACAAAGTGGAGTGAACCGGAGCTCACCCGAAGTCACAAAAGAGGGTCCCACGACGCCGGTGGAAAACTCAGGAGCTCGTGCACTGCAGGTTAGAGTGCCGGGGACCCAGGCTTGGCTGTGCACAAAGGAAATCCTGGAAGAGTGCACAGGAGCCGGAGTAGCTGCAAAACACGCAGTGGGGGAATTCTTTAGATAACGAATGCAAGAGCTCATCAGAGTTCCTCTGCATCTCTCTCTTCACCTTCTGCCAAGGAATCGACAGCTGACCGCGCTGGAAGCCTGCAAAACTGCAACAAAGTAGCAAAGACGACTACTGCAACTCTGTAACGCTGATCCTGCCGCCTTCTCGACTGTTTTCCTGGTGGTGCATGCTGTGGGGGTAGTCTGCCTCCTCTCTGCACTAGAAGCTCCGAAGAAATCTCCCGTGGGTCGACAGAATCTTCCCCCTGCAACCGCAGGCACCAAAGAACTGCATCACCGGTACCTTGGGTCTCCTCTCAGCACGACGAGCGAGGTCCCTTGAATCCAGCAACTCTGTCCAAGTGACTCCCACAGTCCAGTGACTCTTCAGTCCAAGTTTGGTGGAGGTAAGTCCTTGCCTCCCCACGCCAGACTGCATTGCTGGGAACCGCGACTTTTGCAGCTACTCCGGCCTCCGTGCACTTCCGGCGGAAATCCTTTGTGCACAGTCCAGCCTGGGTCCACGGCACTCTAACCTGCATTGCACGACCTCCTAAGTTGTTCTCCGGCGACGTGGGACTCCTTTGTGCGACTTCAGGTGAGCACCGTTTCACGCATCCTCGTAGTGCCTGTTTCTGGCACTTCTGTGGGTGCTGCCTGCTGCCTGCTGCTGAGAGGGCTCCTCGTCTTGCTCGACGCCCCCTCTGTCTCCTGACGCAATTGGCAACATCCTGGTCCCTCCTGGGCCACAGCAGCATCCAAAAACACTAACCACACGATTTGCAGCTAGCAAGGCTTGTTGGCGGTCTTTCGGCGGGAAAACACTTCTGCACGACTCTCCACGGCGTGAGGGATCCGTCCTCCAAAGGGGAAGTCTCTAGCCCTTGTCGTTCTTGCAGAAACCTACGCTTCTACTGTCCAGTAGCAGCATCTTTGCACCCACAGCTGGCATTTCCTGGGCATCTGCCCATCTCCGACTTGCTTGTGACTTTTGGACTTGGTCCCCTTGTTCCACAGGTACCCTCGACTGGAAATCCATCGTTGTTGCATTGTTGGTTTGTGTCTTTCCTGCAGAATTCCCCTATCACGACTTCTATGTCCTTTAGGGAACTTTAGTGCACTTTGCACTCACTTTTCAGGGTCTTGGGGTGGGCTATTTTTCTAACCCTTACTATTTTCTAATAGTCCCAGCGACCCTCTACAAGGTCACGATAGGTTTGGGGTCCATTCGTGGTTCGCATTCCACTTTTGGAGTATATGGTTTGTGTTGCCCCTATCCCTATGTGTTCCCATTGCATCCTATTGTAACTATACATTGTTTGCACTGTTTTCTAATACTATTACTGCATATTTTGGTATTGTGTACATATATCTTGTGTATATTTGCTATCCTCATACTGAGGGTACTCACTGAGATACTTTTGGCATATTGTCATAAAAATAAAGTACCTTTATTTTTAGTATACCTGTGTATTGTGTTTTCTTATGATATTGTGCATATGACACTAAGTGGTACTGTAGGAGCTTCACTCGTCCACTAGTTCAGCCTAAGCTGCTCTGCTAAGCTACCATTATCTATCAGCCTATGCTGCTAGACACCCTATACACTAATAAGGGATAACTGGGCCTGGTGCAAGGTGCAAGTACCCCTTGGTACTCACTACAAGCCAGTCCAGCCTCCTACATTGGTTGTGCAGCGGTGGGATAAGTGCTTTGAGACTACTTACCACTTTTTGTCATTGTACTTTTCATAAGAGAAAAATATACAAAACAAGTTCAGTGTATGTACACCTAACCAAAAAGTTTTGCATTTCCTCTTTTCACTCTTTTCTAAGTGCTGAAAAGTACCTCTAAACTTTCTAAAAGTTCTTAAAAGTTTAAAAAGTTTTTTTTCTGTCTTTCTAAAAAGTTCTGAAAAACTTTTTTTCTCTTTTTCTGTCACTTAAACTCTTTCTAAAAATGTCTGGCACAGGCCAAAATGTTGATCTGTCCAAACTTGCATATGATCACCTTAGCTGGAAAGGAGCAAGGAGTCTCTGTGTAGAAAGAGGTTTGAGTGTAGGGAAGAATCCTTCCTTGGAATTATTGCTTAACATGCTTAGAGAACAAGATAAGGCCAAAAAGGGCCCCATCTGTTGAAAAAGTAGCTAATGGTTCCCAATCTGATCCAGGGACTCCCCTAGGAAAGGATTCAGGAAAGAAACTTCCTAGCCTGCCCAATACTAGACAGCCTAGCATAGTTGGTACTGAGGTTGAGTCACACCATACAGATAGTGTTGTCTCACATCATAGCAAGAGCATTCATTCTCACCACAGTAGAAGTGATGTTTCTGTTAACCAAGCTGTTAGGGTGCCTTCTGTAAGGGACAGGTCTCCTTCTGTCCATTCTCACCACACTTCTGTGTCAAGGAATGTCCCTCCCACCCACCCTGATGACAGATTGTTAGAAAGGGAGCTCAATACATTGAGAGTGGAACAAACCAGACTGAAGCTCAAGAAGCAACAGCTGGATTTGGATAGACAGTCCTTAGAAGTAGAGAAGGAGAGACAGAAATTGGGTTTAGAAACCCATGGTGGCAGCAGCAGTATTCCCAATAGTCATCCTGCAAAAGAGCATGATTCTAGGAATCTGCACAAGATAGTTCCCCCTTATAAGGAGGGGGATGACATTAACAAGTGGTTTGCTGCACTTGAGGGGGTTTGTGTTGTACAGGATGTCCCTCAAAGGCAGTGGGCTGCTATCCTATGGCTATCATTTAGTGGAAAGGGTAGGGATAGGCTCCTTACTGTGAAAGAAAGTGAAGCCAATGATTTCAAAATTCTTAAGAATGCACTCCTGGATGGTTATGGCTTAACCACTGAACAGTACAGGATAAAGTTCAGAGAGACAAAAAAGGAGTCTTCACAAGACTGGGTTGATTTCATTGACCATTCAATGAAGGCCTTGGAGAGGTGGTTACATGGCAGTAAAGTTACTGATTATGACAGCCTGTATAACTTGATCCTGAGAGAGCATATTCTTAATAATTGTGTGTCTGATTTGTTGCACCAGTACCTGGTAGACTCTGATCTGACCTCTCCCCAAGCATTGGGAAAGAAGGCAGACAAATGGGTCAGAACAAGGGTGAACAGAAAAGTTCATACAGGGGGTGACAAAGATGGCAATAAGAAGAAAGATGGTGAAAAATCTCAAGATAAGCATGGGGATAAGGGTAAAACCAAAGATCCCACTTCAAATCTTAAACACTCTTCAGAGGGTGGGGATAAAACTAATTCTTCCTCTTCTTCTCAACCTGCACACATTAAAAAGCCTTGGGGCCATATTTATACTTTTTGACGCAAAACTGCGCTAACGCAGTTTTGCGCCAAAAAAATTAGCGCCGGCTAACGTCATTCTGAAGCGCCATGCGGGCGCCGTATTTATTGAATGGCGTTAGCCGGCGTTAGCCGACCGGCGCTGCCTGGTGTGCGTGAAAAAAAAACACGTACACCAGGCAGCGCCGGCGTAGGGAAAAATGGCGTTTGGGCGTCCAAAAATGGGGCAAGTCAGGCTGAGGCTAAAAAATCGTCTTAACCCGATTTGCGCCATTTTTTTTGGGCGCCCAGACGCCATTAACATGACTCCTGTCTTAGCAAAGACAGGAGTCATGCCCCCTTGCCCAATGGCCATGCCCAGGGGACTTATGTCCCCTGGACAAGGTCATTGGGCATAGTGGCATGTAGGGGGGCACAAATCAGGCCCCCCTATGCCACACAAAAAAATAAAAAAAAATACTTACCACAACTTACCTTTTGTTCCCTGGGATGGGTCCCTCCATCCTTGGGTGTCCTCCTGGGGTGGGCAAGGGTGGCAGGGGGTGTCCCTGGGGGCAGGGGAGGGCACCTCTGGGCTCATTCTGAGCCCACAGGTCCCTTAACGCCTGCCCTCACCCAGGCGCTACAATCCGGCGCAAATGCAGGTTTTTTAGTCCCGCCCACTCCCGGGCGTCATTTTTGCCCGGGAGTATAAATACGACGCATATGCATCGCAGTCATTTTTTAAGACGGGAACGCCTACCTTGCATATCATTAACGCAAGGAAGGTGTTCACGCAAAAAAATTACGCTAACTCCATGAACTTTGGCGCTAGACGCGTCTAACGCCAAAGTATAAATATGGAGTTAGTTTTGCGTCGAATTTGCGTCGAAAAAAACGACGCAAATTCGGCGCAAACGGAGTATAAATATGCCCCTTGGTGCTTTGTGTGTAAAAACAGAGGCCATAGGCCAGGGGATAAGTCCTGTCCAGGTAAACCCCCTGAGCCTACCACCACTAATACATCAAGCTCTAGTGCCCCTAGCAGTAGTGGTACTAGTGGTGGGACTGCTGGCAACAGTCAAGTAAAGGGTGTAGTTGGGTTCACTTATGGGTCCATCATAGAAACTGGGGTAGTCAGTCCCAAGACAGTTTCTGTCACACCTAGTGGCATTGGCCTTGCCACACTGGCTGCTTGTCCCCTTACAATGGATAAGTACAGGCAGACAGTTTCAATAAATGGTGTTGAGGCCTTGGCCTACAGGGACACAGGTGCCAGTATCACTTTGGTGACTGAAAACCTAGTGCATCCTGAACAACACATCATTGGACAACAGTATAAGATTATTGATGTCCATAACTCCACTAAGTTTCTTCCCTTAGCTATAATTCAGTTTAGTTGGGGTGGAGTTACTGGCCCTAAGCAGGTGGTGGTATCACCTAGCTTACCTGTAGACTGTCTCTTAGGTAATGACCTAGAGGCCTCAGGTTGGGCTGATGTAGAGTTTTATGCCCATGCAGCCATGCTGGGCATCCCAGAGGAATTGTTCCCTCTCATTTCTACTGAAATGAAAAAGCAAAGGAGAGAAGGCCTGAAAACTCAGGATCCCTCTCCATCAACAGGTAAAAAGGGTATCACAGTATCCCCTAACCACCCTGCCATTCAGGATACCATTCCTGTGGTGGGAGAAACCTCTCCTGGGGTGGCACCTGTTCCAAGGGAAGCATCAGCTGGCAAAGCTGTACTCCCTGAGGTAGAAGTACCTCTCTGTGGGATAACTAACATTGGTGACAAAAAGAGCACCATTTTAGTTAACATGGAGCATCCCTCCAACCCTCCCAGAGAAACTTTAGTGCAGAAACTCTGCACTGCCTCACAACAATTAGGACAGCATCCCTGCCCTAGTGTGGAGCTGATAGGACAGCATCCCTGCCCTGCTCCAACCCAAGAGAAACAGCATCCCTGTTCTCTCTTCCAGCCATATGGACAAAGTTTTTGCCCAGCTATGGCTTTTCTGAGACAGCATCCCTGTCTGGCATTTCCATCACTACAAATAGGTTCAGTGGACAATTCCCACTGCTCTAAACTAAAACTTACTGATAGAAACTCTGAAAATACATCTTCACATTGTTGCTTAGCTAAAAAACTTCTAACAGGGTGGTTTACATCCCCACAGGGAAGTAACCATATAGTGGATGATAAAGGGAGTAACCAGTCTATTGCAGAGCTACTCTATACTTATCACCACTTAGACAATAAAGTCTCAACTGGCCAAGGTTAGCCTTATTGTCCTTCGTTTGGGGGGGGGTTGTGTGAGAAAGTAGCCTCTTTCGAGCCTTGTTACCCCCACTTTTGGCCTGTTTGTGAGTGTATGTCAGGGTGTTTTCACTGTCTCACTGGGATCCTGCTAGCCAGGGCCCAGTGCTCATAGTGAAAACCCTATGTTTTCAGTATGTTTGTTATGTGTCACTGGGACCCTGCTAGTCAGGACCCCAGTGCTCATAAGTTTGTGGCCTATATGTATGTGTTCCCTGTGTGGTGCCTAACTGTCTCACTGAGGCTCTGCTAACCAGAACCTCAGTGGTTATGCTCTCTCATTTCTTTCAAATTGTCACTAACAGGCTAGTGACCAATTTTACCAATTTACATTGGCTTACTGGAACACCCTTATAATTCCCTAGTATATGGTACTGAGGTACCCAGGGTATTGGGGTTCCAGGAGATCCCTATGGGCTGCAGCATTTCTTTTGCCACCCATAGGGAGCTCTGACAATTCTTACACAGGCCTGCCACTGCAGCCTGAGTGAAATAACGTCCACGTTATTTCACAGCCATTTTACACTGCACTTAAGTAACTTATAAGTCACCTATATGTCTAACCTTTACCTGGTAAAGGTTAGGTGCAAAGTTACTTAGTGTGAGGGCACCCTGGCACTAGCCAAGGTGCCCCCACATTGTTCAGGGCCAATTCCCCGGACTTTGTGAGTGCGGGGACACCATTACACGCGTGCACTACATATAGGTCACTACCTATATGTAGCTTCACAATGGTAACTCCCAATATGGCCATGTAACATGTCTATGATCATGGAATTGCCCCCTCTATGCCATCCTGGCATAGTTGGCACAATGCCATGATCCCAGTGGTCTGTAGCACAGACCCTGGTACTGCCAAACTGCCTTTCCCGGGGTTTCACTGCAGCTCCTGCTGCTGCCAACCCCTCAGACAGGCTTCTGCCCTCCTGGGGTCCAGCCAGGCCTGGCCCAGGATGGCAGAACAAAGGGCTTCCTCTGAGAGAGGGTGTTACACCCTCTCCCTTTGGAAAATGTTGTGAAGGCAGGGGAGGAGTGGCCTCCCCCAGCCTCTGGAAATGCTTTCATGGGCACACATGGTGCCCATTTCTGCATAAGCCAGTCTACACCGGTTCAGGGACCCCTTAGCCCTGCTCTGGTGCGAAACTGGACAAAGGAAAGGGGAGTGACCACTCCCCTGACCTGTACCTCCCCTGGGAGGTGCCCAGAGCTCCTCCAGTGTGCTCCAGACCTCTGCCATCTTGGAAACAGAGGTGCTGCTGGCACACTGGACTGCTCTGAGTGGCCAGTGCCATCAGGTGACGTCAGAGACTCCTGCTGATAGGCTCCTTCAGGTGTTGCTAGCCTATCCTCTCTCCTAGTTAGCCAAACCCTCTTTTCTGGCTATTTAGGGTCTCTGTCTCTTGGGATTCCTTAGATAACGAATGCAAGAGCTCATCCGAGTTCCTCTGCATCTCTCTCTTCACCTTCTGCCAAGGAATCGACTGCTGACCGCGCTGGAAGCCTGCCAAACTGCAACATAGTAGCAAAGACGACTACTGCAACTCTGTAACGCTGATCCTGCCGCCTTCTCGACTGTTTTCCTGTGGTGGTGCATGCTGTGGGGGTAGTCTGCCTCCTCTCTGCACTAGAAGCTCCGAAGAAATCTCCCGTGGGTCGACTGAATCGTCCCTCTGCAACCGCAGGCACCAAAGAACTGCATCACCGGTACCTTGGGTCTCCTCTCAGCACGACGAGCGAGGTCCCTTGAATCCAGCAACTCTGTCCAAGTGACTCCCACAGTCCAGTGACTCTTCAGTCCAAGTTTGGTGGAGGTAAGTCCTGGCCTCCCCACGCCAGACTGCATTGCTGGGAACCAAGACTTTTGCAGCTACTCCGGCCTCCGTGCACTTCCGGCGGAAATCCTTTGTGCACAGTCCAGCCTGGGTCCACGGCACTCTAACCTGCATTGCACGACCTCCTAAGTTGTTCTCCGGCGACGTGGGACTCCTTTGTGCGACTTCGGGTGAGCACCGTTTCACGCATCCTCGTAGTGCCTGTTTCTGGCACTTCTGCGGGTGCTGCCTGCTGCTGAGAGGGCTCCTCGTCTTGCTCGACGCCCCCTCTGTCCCCTGACACAATTGGCGACATCCTGGTCCCTCCTGGGCCACAGCAGCATCCAAAAACACTAACCGCACAATTTGCAGCTAGCAAGGCTTGTTGGCGGTCTTTCGGCGGGAAAACACTTCTGCACGACTCTCCACGGCGTGAGGGATCCGTCCTCCAAAGGGGAAGTCTCTAGCCCTTGTCGTTCTACGCTTCTACTGTCCAGTAGCAGCATCTTTGCACACACAGCTGGCATTTCCTGGGCATCTGCCCATCTCCGACTTGCTTGTGACTTTTGGACTTGGTCCCCTTGTTCCACAGGTACCCTCGACTGGAAATCCATCGTTGTTGCATTGCTGGTTTGTGTCTTTCCTGCAGAATTCCCCTATCACGACTTCTATGTCCTTTGGGGAACTTTAGTGCACTTTGCACTCACTTTTCAGGGTCTTGGGGTGGGCTATTTTTCTAACCCTTACTATTTTCTAATAGTCCCAGCGACCCTCTACAAGGTCACATAGGTTTGGGGTCCATTCGTGGTTCGCATTCCACTTTTGGAGTATATGGTTTGTGTTGCCCCTATCCCTATGTGTTCCCATTGCATCCTATTGTAACTATACATTGTTTGCACTGTTTTCTAATACTATTACTGCATATTTTGGTATTGTGTACATATATCTTGTGTATATTTGCTATCCTCATACTGAGGGTACTCACTGAGATACTTTTGGCATATTGTCATAAAAATAAAGTACCTTTATTTTTAGTATATCTGTGTATTGTGTTTTCTTATGATATTGTGCATATGACACTAAGTGGTACTGTAGGAGCTTCACTCGTCTCCTAGTTCAGCCTAAGCTGCTCTGCTAAGCTAAGCTACCATTATCTATCAGCCTATGCTGCTAGACACCCTATACACTAATAAGGGATAACTGGGCCTGGTGCAAGGTGTAAGTACCCCTTGGTACTCACTACAAGCCAGTCCAGCCTCCTACAAGTGGTCACTCCCCTTTCCTTTGTCCAGTTTCGCGCCAGAGCAGGGCTGGGGGATCCCTGAACCGGTGTAGACTGGCTTATGCAGAAATGGGCACCATCTGTGCCCATGAAAGCATTTCCAGAGGCTGGGGGAGGCTACTCCTCCCCTGCCTTAACACCTTTTTCCAAAGGGAGAGGGTGTAACACCCTCTCTCTGAGGAAGTCCTTTGTTCTGCCTTCCTGGGCCAAGCCTGGCTGGACCCCAAGAGGGCAGAACCCTGTCTGAGGGGTTGGCAGCAGCAGCAGCTGCAGTGAAACCCCTGAAAAGGCAGTTTGGCAGTACCGGGGTCTGTGCTAGAGACCCGGGGAATCATGGGATTGTCTCCCCAATACCAGGATGGCATTGGGGGGGCAATTCCATGATCTTAGACATGTTACATGGCCATGTTCGGAGTTACCATTGTGAAGCTACACATAGGTAGTGACCTATGTGTAGTGCATGCGTGTCATGGTGTCCCCACACTCACAAAGTCCGGGGAATTTGCCCTGAACAATGTGGGAGCACCTTGGCTAGTGCCAGGGTGCCCACACACTAAGTAACTTAGCACCCAACCTTTACCAGGTAAAGGTTAGACATATAGGTGACTTATAAGTTACTTAAGTGCAGTGTAAAATGGCTGTGAAATAACTTGGACGTTATTTCACTCAGGCTGCAGTGGCAGGCCTGTGTAAAAATTGTCAGAGCTCCCTATGGGTGGCAAAAGAAATGCTGCAGCCCATAGGGATCTCCTGGAACCCCAATACCCCGGGTACCTCAGTACCATATATTAGGGAATTATAAAGGTGTTCCAGTAAGCCAATGTAAATTGGTAAAATTGGTCACTAGCCTGTTAGTGACAATTTGAAAGAAATGAGAGAGCATAACCACTGAGGTTCTGGTTAGCAGAGCCTCAGTGAGACAGTTAGTCATAACACAGGTAACACATACAGGGCACACTTATGAGCACTGGGGCCCTGGCTGGCAGGGTCCCAGTGACATATACAACTAAAACAACATATATACAGTGAAATATGGGGGTAACATGCCAGGCAAGATGGTACTTTCCTACAGGGTGTCGCACAGGTCGCAGCCGCCGGGCCCTGCTCAAACAATGACAAATATGTAGAACAGGAGAGCAGGGGGGCAGGGGGCAGCGGGCGCAGGGTGCAAAGCCAGGCATGCGCCCAATCAATATTAAAATAAAAATAACAAAATAAAGAATGAACTGGGCAGGGAAGTAAAGCATGCGCGGGGTGTGGGTGGAGAGGGGAGTAAAGCATGCACGGGTGGGCAGGGGAGTAAAGCATGCACTGGGTGGGGAAGGGAGTAAAGCATGCTTGGGGTGGGCAGGGGAGTAAAGCATGCACGGGGTGGGGAAGGGAGTAAAGCATGCTTGGGGTGGGCAGGGGAGTAAAGCATGCATGGGGTGGGCAGGGGAGTAAAGCATGTGCGGGGTGGGCAAGGCAGTAAAGCATGCATGGGGTGGGCAGGGGAGTAAAGCATGTGCAAGGTAAGGAGGGAAGTAAAGCATCTGCAAGTGGAGTGGAGTAAAACATACGTTGGGTGGGCTGGGGTGTAAAGCATGAGTGGGGAGGGGAGAAAAGCATACATGGGGTGGGGAGGGAAGGAAAGCTTGCGTGGGATGTCGAGGGGAGTAAAGCATGCGTGTTGTGGGCAGAGGAATAAAGCATGCATGGGATGTCGAGGGGAGTAAAGCATGCGTGGGGTGGGGAGGGGAGTAAAGCATGCGTGGGTGGGGAGGGAAGGAAAGCATGCGTGGGGAGGGGAGGAAAGCATGCATGGGGGAGGGGAGGAAAGCATACGTGGGGAGGGGAGTAAAGCATGCGTGGGGTGGGCAGGGAATTAAGCATGCATGGGATGTCGAGGGGAGTAAAGCATGCATAGGGAGGGGAGTAAAGCATGCATGGGGGAGGGGAGGAAAGCATACATGGGGTGGGGAGTGGAATGAAGCATGCGCAGGGCTGGCAGGGGAGTAAAGCATGCGCTGGGTGGGAAGAGGAGTAAAGCATGTGCAGGGTGGAGAGGGGACTAAAGCATGCGCAGGTTAGGGAGGGAAGTAAGGCATGTGTGAGGTGGGCTGGGGAGTAAAGCATGTGTGGGATGTCGAGGGGAGTAAAGCATGTGTGGGGTGGGGAGGGGAGTGAAGGATGTGCAAGGTGGGCTGGGGAGCAAAGCATGCGCGAGGTGGGCAGGGGAGTAAAGCATTGGTGGGGAGGGGATTAAAGTATGCATGGGGTGGGGAAGGGAGTAAAGCACGCGTGGGGGGGAGTAAAGCATGCCTGGGGTAAGCTGGGGAATAAAGCTTGTGTGGGTTGTTGAGGGGAATAAAGCATGCACAGGTGGGGAGTTTAGTAAAGCACGTGGGGAGTAAAGCACGTGTGGGGTGGGGAGTAAAGCAGGCATGAGGTGGGAGGGGAGTAAGGCATGCACGGGGTGGGCTGTGGAGTAAAGCAAGTGCGGGTGAGGGGGGCGGGGTCATAAGCAGCATGAAGAGGGATGTAGAGGGCAAGGACAGCCCTGCACTCATTCACTGATAAAACTAATAAAAAGTAGTTCCTTGGTGACTGGTGGAAGCACACACCTCACAGCCTGGTAAAGAGGTTCTGTTGCAGGGGCGGAGCTAAAGCAAGGCCCAGGGTCACGTGAGGGGTCAGGCGGTGGCACAGTGAGCTGTCCCTCCGAAGGTGGGAGGATCAGCACCTACAGAGCCGCCTCCTCTAGGACCCGACGCGCCTCGAGGCTTCATAAAGCGCTACACTTCAGGGAGCTGCCTCTGCCTGAGGCCTGAAGCTGCCCTCCCTCAAGGGAGCGGAGTCTAAACCACAAGAGGGCACCTAAGCAACACCTGTTAGTACTTGTAACAAGAACAACTACTGTTCCTAGGCCTGGCCTGCAGACCGCTTTAGAGGTCTGTAAAGAAGACCTGTGGTTGACAACACAACTCACAGAGTAGACTTTCAGGAGGGGTTTACTGACGACCTCAGCTCAGGCTAGAGACACCAGACCCCAATGCCACCCACATGAGCCCCCAAGCCTCTGAGGACACACACTCCAGACCCCAGTGCCACCCACATGAGCCCTCCAGCACCCCAGACCCCAGTGCCACCCACATGAGCCCTCCTTCCTCTGAGGACACAGACACCAGTGCCACCCACATGAGCCCTCCAGCCTCTGAGGACACAGACACCAGACTCCAGTGCCAACCACATGAGCCCTCTAGCCTCTGAGGACAGAGACCCCAGACCCCAGTGCCACCCACATGAGCCCTCCAGCCTCTGAGGACAGAGACCCCAGACCCCAGTGCCACCCACAAGAGCACTCCAGCCTCTGAGGACACAGACACCAGACTCCAGTGCCACCCACAAGAGCCCTCCAGCCTCTGAGGACACAGACACCAGACTCGAGTGCCACCCACGAGCCCTCCAGCCTCTGTGGACAGAGACACCAGACCCCAGTGCCACCCACAGGAGCCCTCCAGCACCCCAGACCCCAGTGCCACCCACATGAGCCCTCCATCCTCTGAGGACACAGACACCAGTGCCACCCACATGAGCCCTCCAGCCTCTGAGGACACAAACACCAGACTCCAGTGCCAACCACATGAAGCCTCGAACCTCTGAGGAGATAGACTTCATACCCGAGTGCCAACCACATGAGCCCTCCACCTTCTCAGGAGACAGACTCCAGACCCCAGTGCCACCCACATGAGCCCTCTAGCCTCTGAGGAGGTACACTCCAGACCCCAATGCCCAGCACATGAGCCCTCCAGCCTCTGAGGAGACGGACTCCAGGCCCCAGTCCCAACCACATGAGCCTCCCAGCTTGAGAAGGCACAGGCTCCCGAAGTTTCCGAGTTTCAGGGGAGACAACTTTATCTACCAAGACCCTAAGACCCTCGGCTGTAGAGGACGCGGGGTCTGGAGCGCAGAGGCCATGCCCAGGCCCCCAGACATCAACCACCTCTGCTCAGCACTGGTCAGCATGGCTTATCGACATACCTCTCATTGTGATAGATAGTCCTGAAACAGTCTCCCAGGCCCTTGTAGCTGGAGGGCTCCGCCTTCCCTCGCTGAATCTGGAACCTGCAAAAAGACAAACGCACAGTAAGCTTTGGAAGCAGAGACCGGAAGTGACCACTTGCAGGGAGCACACAAACGGGGAGAAGGGCATGCGCAGCAACGAGTGAGAGATCAGACCTGTTAGACAGACACAGCTTCTGGAGCGGTACAAGGGGCTCATTCTGAGCCTGGAGGGCCTCGGGCTGTGGTGGCGGAGTGACCTGTCTGACAACCTCTAAAGCAGGGCCTGGAGCTCAGTGCTTGCAGCCTGTGAGGGTCCCTGGCCTGGAGCTCAGTGCTTGCAGCCTGTGAGGGTCCCTGGCCTGGAGCTCAGTGCTTGCAGCCTGTGAGGGTCCCTGGCCAGGAGCTCAGTGCTTGCAGCCTGTGAGGGTCCCTGGCCTGGAGCTCAGTGCTTGCAGCCTGTGAGGGTCCCTGGCCAGGAGCTCAGTGCTTGCAGCCTGTGAGGGTCCCTGGCCTGGAGCTCAGTGCTTGCAGCCTGTGAGGGTCCCTGGCCTGGAGCTCAGTGCTTGCAGCCTGTGAGGGTCCCTTGCCTGGAGCTTGCAGCCTGTGAGGGTCCCTGGCCTGGAGCTCAGTGCTTGCAGCCTGTGAGGTCCCTGGCCTGGAGCTCAGTGCTTGCGGCCTGTGAGGGTCCCTGGCCAGGCCCGTGAGGGTCCCTGGCCTGGAGCTCAGTGCTTGCAGCCTGTGAGGGTCCCTGGCCAGGAGCTCAGTGCTTGCAGCCTGTGAGGGTCCCTGGCCTGGAGCTCAGTGCTTGCAGCCTGTGAGGGTCCCTGGCCTGGAGCTCAGTGCTTGCAGCCTGTGAGGGTCCCTGGCCTGGTGCTCAGTGCTTGCAGCCTGTGAGGGTCCCTGGCCACTGCTGGCCTGGGTGAGTTCTACTATGAATCTGGGTTTGCATTTTTGAGCAGCTTTGTAAATGTTATGATTCAAATGTTTGGAGGGAGAATCGTTTTTTAAAGCGTTTTCCATTCTGCATTTGTGTTCTTAGTTTCTGAACTGTATTTGGGTGGCCACTGATCAGATGTAGTCAAACCCGTGCAACCGCCTGGCTCTGTGTTCTTTCTCCCGTTTTACATTTTTTGGGGGCACATTTAGAGCTGCAAGTGCTTTTGAACAGTTTTGTATAATGTTAATAACATATATGTCTTTGGTTCCACTAGAAGTTTATCATTTCAGATTTGTTTGAATTTATTTTTTTTATTAATTTATCAAGAAAAATCTGTTTTCACACAAGACAGTAAATTAAAACAGAGGATTCGTTTGTTTTTTCAGATTGTTTGAGGAAGTGGGTTTATGAAAGTGAACTTGATCCAAAGACTGTATGCGTTACCCCAATGTTTGTTGGACTGAAATTACAACAGCAAACTTGCATCTCTTATTTATGCATGATCCTCGACAGCTGTGCGACCAGATGGTGAAAGGACGGATGGGTGAAAGGTGTGTGAAGGAATGGCTGGAATGATGCACGCATGAATGAATGAGTGATTACTGAATAGAAGTCAGCAAAGGAAGAGTGAAAGATGGACGGGTGAAGTGATAAAAGAAAGGTGAAATAATGAATTGATGGATGAAAAAGAATGCATCTAAGAATGGGAAAGGATGGATGAATGGCTGGAAGTGGGAGTAGAAGTGTAGAAGGAATGGTAGAACAGTGAATGATGGAATTGTGGATGGACAGATGGTGAAGGAAGGACAGAATGGTGAAGGGACGGATGGATGAATGGATGGATGGGTGGATGATGGATGGGTGGATGATGGATGGTGTATGGATGGATTGATGAATGGATGAGTGGATGGATGGACGGGTGAGTGGGTGGATGGATGGGTGGATGGATGGATAGATGGGCGGATGGGTGGATGGATGAACGGATGGATGAGTGGATGGATAGATGGGTGGATGGGCAGATGGATGGATGAGTGGATGGATATGTGGACAGATGGATGGATAGATGGATGGACGGAAGGATGGAAAGATGGATGGATGGATGGATAGATGGGGGGGATGGATGGACGGAAGAATGGATGGATGGGTATATGGATGGATGGGTGGATAGATGGATGGATGAATGGATGGACGAGTGGATGGATGGGTGGATGGATGAGTGGATGGATGGATGGACGGACGAGTGGAAGCATGAAAGGGTGGATGGATTGGTGCACACAGGGCTTTAGAGGACGGTGAGACGAAGGGAGGGCATATGGGGTGGGTGATGCTTGCTTCTCTCACCCGAGGGCATTCAATGCACTGATCCAGGTGTGGGTAGGGGTGGGTGGGGATTTAATGGTCTGACTAGTCCCTTGGACGAGGCCACCGGGCCTTCGAGCAGGAACAACCCCCTCTTACGACTCCCTTGATGTCACAGTGTGTGGACCATTCGTCCTCTCGTGACCTTCAATGCACCTGTTGCTTGAACTCTGACCTCAACTCGCTCTCCACTCCCTCCGCCATTCACCCTCCACCACTCCCTCGCTCAGCAGTCAATGCACCTCTCCCTTCCCCTGACCTCTTCCGGTCCCTTGTGTTTACTCTCGCGGCATGACCCCCTCACCTGACTCTCTAGTGACCTGCACCCCTCTCGTGCTATAGTGCTTCTCTGCTCTTGTTCCTACGGCGTGACATCCACTCGATATGTGCAGTGGTGCAGGGATGCTATAGAAGGATGCTGGCATGCTGCTGTGGTGCAGGGATGCTCTTGAAGGATGCTGGCATGCTGCTGTGGTGCAGGGATGCTCTAGGGGGATGCAGGCATGTGGCAGTCGTGCAGGGATGCTCTAGTGGGATGCTGGCACGCTGCTGTGGTACAGGGATGCTATAGGGGGATGCTGGCATGCTGCAGTGGTGCAGGGATGCTATAGGGGGATGCTGGCATGCTGCAGTGGTGCAGGGATGCTCTAGAAGGATGCTGGCATGCTGCAGTGGTGCAGGGATGCTCTAGGGGGATGCAGGCATGTGGCAGTGGTGCAGGGATGCTCTAGTGGGATGCTGGCACGCTGCTGTGGTACAGGGATGCTATAGGGGGATGCTGGCATGCTGCAGTGGTGCAGGGATGCTATAGGGGGATGCTGGCATGCTGCAGTGGTGCAGGGATGCTCTAGAAGGATGCTGGCATGCTGCAGTGGTGCAGGGATGCTCTAGGGGGATGCAGGCATGTGGCAGTGGTGCAGGGATGCTCTAGTGGGATGCTGGCACGCTGCTGTGGTACAGGGATGCTATAGGGGGATGCTGGCATGCTGCAGTGGTGCAGGGATGCTATAGGGGGATGCTGGCATGCTGCAGTGGTGCAGGGATGCTATAGGGGGATGCTGGCATGCTGCAGTGGTGCAGGGATGCTCTAGAAGGATGCTGGCATGCT